>NC_141673.1:104811457-105463957 GCF_028749965.1 Puma concolor | reverse complement strand
CCACGGAAAGAGCTGGAGATGTGCAGTCGGCCAAATAGGAGGCCTGGGTGCGAGTTCCAGAAAGACATCCAGCTGTGTGGTTTGGGCAAGTCACTTGAGCTCTCTGAGCTTCTCCCCTTATCTGTGAAACCCATGACCTCACTGCGTTGCTTTGAATGTCGTAAGAGGCAACCGGCACAAAAGCTCCTTGTGCATGAGGCAGACCGAAGGCCACACCGGGGTGGGGCCGCTCATTGTTATGGCCTCCTGACTGCAGCTCCACCTCCCAGCCCATGTCTCAGACCACCACAGTGCCCTTCTGAAAAAGTGTTTTCATTTCGTGGAGGTGGCAGGCACAGGGGAAAGACTTTGGCTTGGAATCAGGAGGACTTGGACGTACATAGCTCCTTTGCCATTTACTAAGCTTTGTGACTTTGGGAAAGTCTCTTAACCACTCTGAACATCTTCCTTTATCACTCAAATGGACATAATAATAGTAGTACCTCACTGGATAGTTGAAGGAACTCAATGAGAAAATATACTTTAGGAATTTCGCCCATAGCCCACAGTAGCGTATAATAAATGGCAGTCGCTCCATTCTTGAATTAGTTGTTCCATTTTCCAGCCAAATGGCCAACTCTGGGCCCTGTGTGTGTCTATATCCCTATGCGCGTGCACAGGGCCTGCCACTGATTACCTGTTCATTGCTTGCTAAACCGACAGCAGAGTCGGCCTGGGTATAGTCACCATGTTTTACATGAGGTTCTCAGGCCTGATTCATCTTGCAGCTCAAAGGGTGTGCCCTTTTGCCAAACTCTCCCTATTTTCACCAGCCCCCCGCCCTTGGCAATCATCGTGCTACTCTTGAGTTTGACTTTTTTTTTTTTTTTAAAGATTCCATGCATAAGTGATACCATGCAGTATTTGTCTTTCTCTGTCTGGCTTATGTCACTCAGTGTAATACCCTCAAGGTCCATCCATGTCGTCTTAAATGACAGGATTCCCTTCTTTCTCATGGCTGAATAATATTTCAGTGTATATCTACAGCACACTCTTTATTCATTCATTTGTTGATGGACACTTAGGCTGTTTCCCTATCTTGGCTCCTATAAATAATGCTGCAATGAACAGGGGAGTGCAGATATTTCTTTCAGATTCAGTTTTAGTCTCCTTCAAGTAAATACCCAACGTGGGATCGCTGGATCATATGGTATGATATCTTTAAGGTTTTGAGAAAATGCTGTTTTCCATGGTGGATGCAGCCGATACCCCACCAACAGTGCACAGGGCCCCCTTTCCACCCTCAACCTCACCCACACTTGTTATTTCTTGCCTCTTTGGTGATGGCCATCCTAACAGCTATGAGGTGATGGGATACATTGGGGATTTGATGTCCATATCTCCGACAACTAGTGGTGCCAAGCATTTTTCTAATGTACCTGTTGGCTATTAATATGTCTTCTTTGGAAAATGTCTATTCAGGTCCTTTGCCCATTTTTTAGCCAGATGTTTGGGGATCTTTTCTATTGAGTTCCTTATAGATTTTGGATATTAACCCCTCATCAGACATATGTTTGGCAAGTATTTTCTCCCACTCTGTAGGTTGCCTTTTCCCTCTGTTGAGGGTTTTCTTTGCTGTGCAGAAGCGTTTTAGTCTGATGTGATCCCACTTGGTTATTTTTGCTGGTGTTGCCTTGTGCAGTCCTCATCAGTCACCTTCACCACAGTGATGGGCACACAGTGCTGCTGTCTCTTCCCTTCTTTACAGCACTTCACAGTTTATATAGCATTTTCTCACCTTTTACCCTTTGTACCACCTTGTGAGTTAGAGCCAGTTATTCCCCTTTGCGGATGAGGAACAGAGATGTGACCTGGTTTCCCTGAGGTCACACAGCCAGTAAGGGGTGGAATGAGTATTGAACTGAGGTCCTCGGGTCCTAGGGGTGCACCGGCATGGAGCAGTGAGGGAGCCACATACTCTAGGGAAGAATTCCATCAAGGCCCCTTAAACTACAGGAAGTAGCATGGTCCCATGGAAAGCAAGCAGGCTGGAGGTTTGGGAAGACGTACATTCAGGCCCTACCTTTCCACTGGGATGGCTGTGAGATCTTGGGCAGATCATCTGACCTTCTTCTGCCTCAGATTTTCAGCTGTGAGGAGGGAGGATCATAAAGGAAGCTACCTCATAGGGTTATTGTGAAGATCAAACAAAATAACCCATGTCATGCTAGTGCAATGCTTAGCAGAGAGTAGAGTCAAAATCGATGTCCGTACCATGCACCGATACGGGGACCATGCACCAATACAGGCCACGGCAAGTCCAGAGTCCAGAGTCTGGTTTTGCTACTTTCTAGTTAATAGGTTGGCCTGCCGGAGCCTCAGTTTCCTTAACTGTAAAATAGGATGCTAATGGCATCTACCTCAAGGGTTAGCATGAGGATTCAATGAACCAATATATCTAAAGAGCTCAGAAGTGTGCCTGGCCACGTCAATATGCCCCTGCTGTCCCTAGATCCAGAATTCCTCTCTCCCAGCCCTGGAGTTGCATGCAAAGTCTTGCAATAACAGCCCCTATCCATCTCTGAATTATATCATTAGGAAACAGAGTGAAATGCACGGACACCTCCACCAGAAATCCCAGGCTGCCTTGATCTCCAGATCTCCAGGTTCTGCCCACCCTCCAGGGCCCAGCACCCAGACCTCTGCAAAGCCTTCCCCTGTTGCTGCTGTGCCTGTACCCCAGCCCTGCTGGCCTCAGCTCCTGCCCCTGTCTGGGCTGGACCCTCTTATCTCTGGATTCCCATGCCAGCCTCCTTCCAACCCCAGTGGGCCGCACCATCAATTTTTTCCACGCTGCATCACCAGTGTTTATGTATATGCCTTTCCCTATACTAGAGTGAGTTCTACAGGGCAGAGCAGCTCCTGGGACCAATTAGCTTCTCCATCCAGGATGGCATGCAGTCTGGCTCGTGGCATGCAGTAGATATCATTTGCTGACTCAATGTGTGAATAAAGTCCCTATTACCGAGGGTGCTGGAGAAAAACAGGGAATTAAACATGCACATTCGTGAAACGCATACATATGTCAACAAAAGCCCAAGTACATGCCACAGAGACCTGTCCACCATTATTATCAAATGTGCAGCTGTACAAAGCCCTTTCCAGACGTTGCCTCAATTTAATGGCCATTTTACAGATGAGGAGGCTCAGAGAAACAGGATACTTGCTTAATATCACATAGCCTTGGCATCAACGTGGCAGTCTGGGGGAAGCCTAACTCAGACCAGGAAAGTCGGTCTCTCATTTGAGTATGCCAGGGGACCCCAACCTCCTCCTCCCTCCACGCTCACCAACCCAGCCACGCCTCAGGCATGAGGGCTTCCTCTGAGCCCCTGAGCTTCCTGCTGCCCTCTCTCCTTCCTGCCCATCACTGTGGCCCTGCCAGCAACCCCTGAGCCATTCAGTCGCCTATCTTGAAGCCTACTTGTTTCAAGTCCAGCCGTCTTTGTAGGGAGCCAGCCAGCAGAACTCCTGGTGCCAGGCTGGGCGGCTCAGCAAGAATTACAGAGCCAGGCGCTCGGCTGCATCCCACCAGCTCTTCTCATGAGAGATCTCTCTATTACCTGGCAGACAGGTGCCTGGCTACAGGGGACAGCCAGCTTGAGAGGACGGATTGGAGCCACCCAGCCCATGCCAGCCACAGAGGCTGCTTCACACCACATCCTGCCTCGTACCAGAGAAGCGCGCCTACACAGTGTTACTCACCCACCCTTAGTCAATTGTGGGCATTCACTGCTTTTTCCAGGAACGGTGAAGGCAGATCCTGGTCAATAACAATGGCTGCATTTGTCAGTGTTTCTGATTTACCGTAACATTTTTGAGTGCCCTATGAATAATCCCAGTGAATAATGGTAGTAAAAATAATCATAGTATGTAATTATAATAATAATTAATATTAATATTAATGCCATGTACCTGATGAGGAAATTAAGGCCAAGGGAGGTTTGATGACTCCTGAGACACAGCTAAGACTCCAGCCCCATGCCCCGCCACTGCTGTCTACTGCATCCTGGCACTCGCTCCTGCCTTGCCCTACAACCCCAAGGCAGGCATCGCAGGGGAGATGGCCTCTGGGCTATGACAGCAAGAGCCTTGATCTTGCCCTCTATAGCATAGTCAGATTTGGAGTTAGACAGAAACATAAAACCCCATCCAGCCAATCCCCAGTCCTGTACCTCAACTACCTCCTAGCCACCTGCCCTGCTCATGTGCTGCAACCCAATTCACAAACCCACAGAAACACTCACTGCTTCTGGGAACCAGCTACACACTAACACTCAGTGTGCTTACAGACACTTGCTTGGGAGTGCAGAGATTCATACACACATAAATATACATGCATGCTCCTCATTGCACACACACATATGTGCACACACTCCTTAACACACACACCTCATTTTGTGAACACACCCACAACTCTCACAAAAATGCACATGGTTCCTAAATATACTCCAAGTCTCACACTCAATAGAAACTCCCCAAACCTATGCACACACAAACCTATGCACACACAAACCTATGCACACACAATATGCGAATGCACATGCATTCACTCTTGCGTATGTAGACACACATATACATATATACATATTTTCACATACAACTCTGCATGTGCAGTCATGTGCGTGCACACACACACACCACAGAGCCCAAGGATTTTCTAGCCCCTACATGAACCCTCCTGACCATGTGGGTCCTGGAAGGATATGATGTTCCATGGGGACCTACAAATCATCCATCTGTGGCTATGTGTGGGTGGCATTCTGCCAGTCCTCTAGCCTAGTTCTGTGTGGCATGGCAGAGATGAGTGGGCCAAAGGCCAAGTTCAGAGCTGCAGCAACACGAACGGCTGTCACATGGGCATGGTGCCACCAACCTTTTTGTCCCTGAACATTGAGCCAGGTTCCCCATCAGGACTTGCCTAGGGGAAGCGCTTCTCATGCTGCAGAGGACTCCCCTAGAGTGGGGATGGCTATGTCAGGGTACGAGAGGCTAAAGCTTGCATGGGAATCTTGAAGACACCACCTTACTGTGTGACCTTGGGTGGGCCACCTTAACCTCTCTGAGCCTCAGTTATCACACTTGTGAAATAGGGATAATAATACCTTCCCATCAGGGGTGTGTGGATAAAATGAGGTGGTAGATGGACATAAATGCCGAGCACATAGCAGAAATTAGCACACGGATATTGAAAGAAAGACGGAATAAATGACTGAATAGCAGATGATTGGGAATGGCACTCTAGGGCTCTCTCTGCTGAACTGCTCTCCCTCTTCTGCCCTTTGAACTCCCAACTCAGTTTGCCACAGTAGTGCACCCTTCCCTGTTCAAAGTTCCACCCCCATGTCTTCCCGTTTGTCTCTCACCCCCCAGACTCCTCTGGAAGCCCCATCTGACCCTCCAACCCCATCTCTCCCACCCCCTTCCCTTCTTTTATTTTTTGAATACATGCATGTCTTCCAGCCCCAGGGCCTTTGCACAGAATGTTTTCCCTTCAGGTCTTCACATGGCTCTGTCCCTAGCTTTATTTAATCTCTAGGTGAGGTCTTGCCTAGCAAAACTACCCTCCCCCTCAGTCATCCCCTTATTATCCCTCAGAGTCCTTATGAGTTTATATGCACACACATATGGTCATTTTCTTGTTTAATACCTGTCTTCTCTTGAATATGAGCTCCGTGATGGCAGAGTCTTTGTCTGACTGTGAATTCCCAGCACCTGCAGCAGAGCCTGACACACAGTAGGTGCCCAATAAATATTTGCTAAATGAATATACAGATATGACTCCAGCCCTTGAGGCAACTAAATAAGATTTTTCCATCCCTAAGTAACAATAATGTGCTCAGCTCCCCTCTCTCCACCTTCCTCTTTCCTATACAGCATAGTTCATTATCTTTTAATATTTTCCCAGCCCCTAGCTAATTATTCACAGCACTCATGTGAATATTTGTGTATATGTGTTGATAAATGAGTGTGCTTGGGCCGATCTATTCTAATGGTTCTTAAGCAGGGAGCAGCATCAGAATCCTGAGAGTTTCATTTAAAAAACCTTTGGCTGCCCTCCCTCCACTAACCGCCTTGTGAATGACAGTCTCCAGGGCAGAGTCAGGGGCGAGTGCATCTCTTAGCCATCTGGATACCTGTTACTGCATCATCTGCAGGAAGGCAGTGGAGAGCAGAGATGAAGATACCAACTGCTGGAATCACACTGCCTGGGTCTGGGTGTGGACACCACCTCGTGACGGTTGCTTGCCCTAGGACAACTTACCTAACCTCTTTGGCCTCACCCCCCCACTGTAGCAGTCATCAGCACATATACAGGGATAAGTCTGTAAAGCACTTAACCCGGTGCCTAGCCCATAGCAAGCGCATGACAAAATGTTCACTTTCATTAAATTATTGTGGCTTCGCTCTAGGTAGTGATGCAGTCTTCCTCAGTTTCCCTACAGGGCTCAACTAAGGGCCATTCTGTGGCAGATGGTCAGCAAGTATAGTCGCCTGTTGTATGATGGAAACAAATGTGTGATTTCTCCCACCTTCCAGAGCGGTCTTCTGTCTTAAACCCATGTCCCCCTCCAGTTATCAACCCATTACTCTTCCTTATAAGAAAATTCATCAAAGACTTTTCTATACTCACTGTCTACTGTTCCTCTTGTTCTGTCATCCTTTAAAGTTCTTAGTAGGGAAATTTCAAACATACATTTTACCAATCTTTTACCCCAATAGTTTTTGCAGGAGTATTTTATTTTATTTTATTTTTGAGGGGAAGGGACAGAGAGATGGGGAGAGAGAGAATCCCAAGCAAGTTCCACGTCCAGAGCAGAGCACAACACAGGGTTCGATCTCATGACTGTGAGATCATGACTTGAGCCGAAATCAAGTCAGACTCCTAACCAACTGAGCCACCCAGGCACCCCAGCTGGAGGACTTTAAAGCATACCCCAGAAATAATATCATTTTAGACAGAATATATTTCTAACAAATAAGAACTTTAAAAAAGATACAATAAGAGGATCATTATTATACCTAACTAAATAATTCTCCATTATCTGTGTTCAAATTTCCCTGTTTGCCTTAAAAATGTCTTTTTAGAGTTGTTTGGCCTAAATTAGGACCTACTCAAGTTCCACACCTCACATTTGGTTGATTTGTCTCTTTTCCCTTCTTCCTTACACCCACACTAATCAAGCTCCCCCGTGGTGCTACCAAAGCTATGCTTTTCAAGGTCACTGATTACCTCAATACTGTTAAGGCTGACGGCAGTTCTGTCTCTCACCCTACTCCAGGGCTTGCCTCCACCTTCCTACCCTCCTGGTTGAAACACCTCTGTGCTAGCACACCGCACACTTCTCCAGCCTTTCTCTTGAAACTGGCGTGCTCCAAGGCTCCATCCCTAGTCCTCTTTAGTATTTTCTCGCTTCTTGGGGATGTCATCCAGTCTTAGGGCTTTCAAAGCCATCCCAAATTTATACATCCAGTCCGTTCCAAGTGCCTACTAATTGTCTCCACTTGGGCGTCTACATCCCAAACTTAACATGTCTGAGACCTCACCTTTCGTCTCTCCCTGTCCAGACTTCCCCATCTCCTCCTTCCAATAACTTTGGCCCAAACTCTTGGACTCACCCTCAAATCCTCTTTCTCTCACACACCGCATTGATCCTTCGGGAAATACTGCTGGTTCGACTGCTTGTCACCACCGTCACTGCTCCTACCCCAGGTTCACACCACTTCCATCTCTCGATTGGACCTTACCACAATGTCCTGCCTGTGTCCTTGCTTCTGGCTTTCTTCCTCTTCAGGCTATTCTCAACTGAAACTCAAGCCAGCAGCCAAGGTTCCTTTTAACCCAGTTTTTCTGAAAGTAAAAGCCAAACTCATCACAATGCACGTCAAGACCCTATCAGTGTTTCTCAACAAGAAACATTGGTATTTGGGGGCCCCTGGGTAGCTCAGCCGGTTAAGCATCCGACTCTTGGTTTGGGCTCAGGTCACGATCTCACAGTTCTTGGGTTTGAGCCCTGCATTAGGCCCTGTGCTGAGGGCGTGGAGCCTGCTTGGAAATGTCTCTCTTCCTCTCTCTCTCTGCCCCTCCCCCACTTGTGCTGTCCCTACCTCTCTCAAGATAAACTTTAAAGAAAAAAAAAGAAACATTGGTGTTTTGGGCAGGAACATACTTCACCATGGCAATGGTCTTGTGCACTATAGGATGTTAAGTGTATTCCTTGCCCCTCAGCACTTCCCCATCAACCCTGTCAGCCATTGTAACAACTAGAAGATTCCCACACATTTCCAAACAGCCTGATAGATCCCAGGTGAGCAGGATTTGCTGCACCCCTGCACTCTCCCACCTTCCCCACACCCCACCAACATTTCCGATGTTGCCTCAGACTACTCTCCCTGCAGTCCTTCTGCTCCTGTCTTACTTGAACAACCAGGTGGGTTCTCTCACCAGGACTCTGCCTCTGCTGTGAGCACTCACCCCACCCCCCAACCCGATGGCACAGAATCCCCTCCTCCAGGCCTTTTGCTCAGGTCTTATCTTCTCAGGGAGGCCTTCCCAGGGTCCCCTGTTTGAAATTGTAAACCCCCTTACTCCCAGGTCCCCTTCTCTGTTTTATTTTTCTCCAGAACACCCCTCCCATCAGATGTGCTGTATGGTTTCATTCTTAATCTTGCTTAGTTTTTGGTCTGTCAGCTTCACAAAGGGAGTTGAGGATATTTTGTTCACCACTGTACCCCAGTGCCTGGAACAGTAGTAACTGGCACACAGTAGACAATCAAATATTTTTTAAGTGAAAGAACACACATGCCATGAATATACACTTATGTAGAGAAGAAAACAAGCACTTTTAAACCAAGGAATAAAGAATTGATTTCATACTTTGCAAGGACTGGAGTATACTCAGTCAGGGGTGGGAGGTAGGGGGAGTGGTGATGAGAACCTCAGTTTCTTCCTCATATCAGTCCAGGAAGACTTCCTGAAGGAGGTGGAGCTTTAGGACTCACCTTCAGCTCATATGAAGGAGATTATAACACCCTGGCAGCTCTCCCAATCCTGATGGCCGTAGGCAACAAAGGGAGTCAAGCTAAAAGAGTGGTGAAGACTTTTCAGGTAAGGAAGTACACTTCCTGAATCTTATTTCCACCGCGATTTACCAATGTCTGCAGGAGACTACAGCAGCTGATGGAGGTCCAAGTTGAAATAGCCCTCCTAGGTAATGTGTGCCTACCCACCCACCTCTCAGAAAAACACACCCCAAAGAATTACACAGACGCAGGCTACCCAGAGCTTGCCTTCCAAACTTCAGCAGACAAGAAGAAAGAATTCAGATTCGCAGCCATGCAATGGCATATTTTACAGCTATTATAAAAGAATAAGGTGGCTCTTTTTATATTGAATATGGAAGGATCACCAAATGGATATTAGGCGGAGGAAGCAAGGTGCAGAACAGCATATAGCTTACTGTCATTTGTGTAAAAAGAAACACACACACATAAACACAAATATATACAAACATTTATGTATGTGTGTGTGTGTATTTGCTTGAATGTACATGGACTATCCGTGGAAGGACTCATGGGAAGCTGCTAACAGTAGTTTTTGGGGGTGGCGATGGGGATGAAGGGGTTGGAAACGGGGTGGGGAGACACTTCACTATCAACTCCTGCATTTTTAAATTTTGTGCTATGTATTATTTATTTGAAAAGCGTAATTTAAATTTAAGTTTTTTAATGTTTATTTTATTTTTGAGAGAGGGAGAGAGGGAGAGAGAGAGAGAGAGAGAGAGAGAGAGAGAGAATGAATGGGGGAGGGGCAGAGAGAGGGAGACAGAATCTGAAGCAGGCTCCAGGCTCTGAGCTGTCAGCACAGAGCCTGATACAGGGCCCCAACTCAGCAACCCGACAGATCGTGACCTCAGCCCAAATCTGACACTTAAGTGACTGAGTCACCCAGGAGCCCCAAGGGTAATTTAAATTTTAAAAAGAGCACAAATAAATTAACAAAATGAAAACCAACAGGGACAGGTGAAACGTTCAGCATTTTTGGTGTTAAAACGAAAGCCACTTGCACAAGTACAGGCCACCAGAAGTCTGAGGACAGAGTCCTTCAGCCCTCGCTGACCTCACTTGATAGGTCCCACTTGTGGCCAGGGGCTGAGAAAGCCAGTGGGTTCCCAGGTGCCATCCAAAGCTGGGCAGGATCCAGAACCTGCCCTGCTGGTACAGGGTGAGGGAGGGGCTCCCTGTGCCCAGGCTGGTCTGCCCATACCTCCTGGGCTAAGGACTCATTCCTAGCTCCTGTGTTCTAGAAAGCAGTGATGAGGTGGCCACACAGAGCGACCCACAAAGCCAGGTGGAACAGGAAGTGGTAGGCTTAGGTGTGTTCTTCTGAAAGGAAAAAAAAAAAAAAAAAAAAGACAGGCGTGGGGGGTAGGTGTGGATCATGGACAGGAAGGCAAGGAAAGGAAGAGATGACCCTTCTTCAAATGTTTGAGGGATTGTGAAGGAGAAGTCGTCCTGTTCTGCACCGTCTGGAAGCCACAGGGAGGTAAGGAAGAGCGCTCTACCTTCAAAAACCACTTTCTGACTCCAAAGGTCCTAAAATAACAGCAACTACTATGCTCTTTTGAGTCCTTACTGTGTGCCAGGCACTTGCCTTGCTTGGTGCTTTATTGGCATTTCCTCTTAATTTCCACAGCAATCCTATGAAGTTAGGACTATCCCTATCCGCATTTACAGATACGAAAACCAAGCCTGTCGCTACTGAGTATCAGCTCATGACGGAGTCAGGATTCAAACCTAGTGCTACAAATGAAGCCATATGCTTCATCATAGGTTGGGCCAGAATCCCAAGATTATGTGATCCTATAAAGCACAAATGTAAACACGGGAAGCTAAGTTACAGCCGGGATTCTCTCGCCGACATGTCTTGGGTACATGGGAAGCTAGGGGAGGTGGATGCTGTGCAGAAGTCGGACCTCGGTGGCACCATCCTGATCCCTGAAGCCGCCCCCGCCTTCTCCCCTTCTCCAAAGGGGATCCACTCACACCAGCCTGGGCTGGGGCCTACGGAGGGAGGCCTGGGAAAGGATCCGCACCCTCGTGCGGAGCGGTCATGGTCTGGGGCGGGAGGAGCCGGCAGGGCCGCGGGCGGCGGCAGCAGGAGCAGCAGCGGCCGCACGGTGACGCAGCACGGAGGCCCCCCGACCTCCCCCTCGGCTCCCGGGAAGGCGCGGGCGGCGGTGGCGCCGGGGGCGCTCCCAGACGCCGTGGGCGGGCGGCGGTGCGCTCGCCAGGCTGAGTCGGAGGGGGCCGCGGGGCGGAGAGATACCGAGGGGAACGGTCACACTCGAGAGACTGGCGGGGGCGCGGGGAGAGGGGACCAGGGAGAGGGGCAGGGCGGCCTCAGGCGGAGGCCGGCAGCGCGAGCGCGGCCAGGCCCCCGGAAGGCGGGCGGGGGCGCCGCGGGCCGGGCCGAGCCCGAGCGCACAGGTGCCAAGGCTGCGCCTCCGGAGCCGGTGACTCAGCGGCGCCGCGCCGGGCGGGGGAGGGCTGGGGGCGCGGGGCGCGTGCGCGCGGGAGGCGGGGGGCGCGCGGCTTCCCCCTGCCGGGGTGCCCGCCCCCGCGGGGGAGCGCAGAGCTAGGCGCGGGGCGGGGCGCGGCGCGGGGGGCGGAGGTTCCATCCTGCTGTCAGCAGCTCGCCAAGCCGCCCACGCAGCCGAAAGCCCGGCGGCACGCGCCCTCCCCATGGAGAAGCCCCCGGGGAAGCGGCCAGAGGAGGAAGGGCTTTCCCCAGGCTTTCCGAGCGAGTTCGGGGGGCAGAGGTTCCTGATTCCTGAGCTCTCCCCTCCAGCTGCTCCCGGTTTTCATGCAAAATCCAGAGGGAGCCCGGTGGAAATTCCTTGGGCACTTACAGCTGGTAGCCTCTGCAGCATTCACCTCGTTCCTCCCCGACCTGCAGGGAACGTCCTACACTGCAGGGGTCTCCTTTTTCTTCTTGAAAGGGAGAGTGAATTCAGTCTCCCTCTATCCCCCTTCCTGAGCTCCCTTCCTAAGGCTCCTATCATTTGGAAGCCACTTTTCACGTGTGAGCGAGGTCCTTCGTGCTGCAGCAACCTCCTAACAGCTCTCCTTTTCGTGGACTTGGCGAATCGAGGGGAGACAGAGTTGAAGAGCTGAGCAAAGAGTGATTGTTCCCTTTGATCAAAGAAAAAACCAAGGCCCAGAGAAGGGGAAGGATTTGCACCAAGCTTATACTTGGGGTCTGTGAGGGTGGGCACAGCATTCAGAACTCAGGGGTCCTGACTTCCCGGTCAGAGTCCAGCCTGCTTCTGGAATACCCTTGGGCCCCCGGCCCTCCCTGATTGCGTCTTAGCATTTAAGTTGCCCCAAGAATGTCAAAGATGCCAAATAAGGCGGTTCGGAAGCATCCAGGGTATCTCTGTAAAGACCAGACTGTGCACAGGAAATACTGAAACTAGACACAAACAAGAGATTCCCAACTGCTTTGCAGAGTTTGTGTTGCTGTTGCTGCTTTAAAATAATCATTGGGTTGAACTGATGTGTTGAATGAAAATCGTGGTGCATTGGAATCATTTATCAAGGAAGAAATCGTGGAATTCCCTTGCCTCTCTGCCTGGGATGGGGAGTGTATTCCTGGTTGGAGGCAGGGAGGCAGCTGGTTTGACCTGATGGCTCCAAAGCCCTGAGAGGTCATGTGGTGCCAGGCCCTGGCCGAAGCTACCCAAAGTCAGGTTCAGGGAAAACCACAGGGCAGCTTTCCATGTATCACACCGCTGCAGGCTACTTGAACTTCCAAACATGGTACCTCAATAGAGAGTCTCAGATCCCCAACCCCTGCACTTGCCCACCCTCCAGACAGCCTTCCTCTCAGGAGCTCACAGCCTTTGGAGGCCAGGTCTCTTTCACACCTGCAACAGAGTGAGGGAGTGGAGGCATTATAGACTCACCCCATTTTACAGAGGGGAAGACCCAGCAGAAACTAGCTAGCCAAGAGAGATGAAGTAAGTCATGCAGAGAAAGGAGATAGAACCCAGAGTTCTGACAGTATGACCAGAGCGGGGTGTCCTGGGGAAGTGGGGGGAAGACCCGCTGAGTCCTGCTGTGAGACCTGCATGTCTTTATATGGTGTCCGTTGTGGTCCATTTCCCCAGCCCAAGTAACCCACTCACCCATGCACAACTGCACCCACTCAGTCCCGCAAGCACGTCCACACCTTATACACATCCACTCACCCTCCCTGAAGTGTCCTGACATTTCCATCAACACAGCTGATACTGCCTGGTAGAGAAATAGGAGTAAAGAGGCCTGGAGCTTGAGACTGGTTCCCATTGCATTCTCCCAGGCCAGAATCCAGCTCTCTCTTCTCTTTCCACTTGGACACATGGCCACAGTTTGGGTTTCCTTTCTCTCCCATCATCATAGACCTTTTGCCTATTTCTTATACAGCCTTCTGACAAGGCCAAGGGCAGATCAGGGAGGTGGTGTGGGTGGCCCTGAGATGAAACACTCAAAGGGCTTTCTCATGCTTAACTCTTAACACAGCTTCCCAGGCTCAGGACCAGACTGGTCTGGGGTCAGAGGCTGGGGGCAGTGGGAGGGGAGGCTTCTCCATGCTCATGGATAGCTATGGGGGTGGGCTCAATTAGCTGGGAGGAGCCCTCATATGCCTCTCACTCCCCAACTGGCCTTAAGAGCTGAGCCACTGATCTAGGTTCTCATGCATACTAACTGCAGAAACTGGGCTGTTGGGCTTAAGTAGAACCTACTTCCCCTGTGGGGCCTGCCCTCCAGTTGAGATCTTCTTCAGCTTTGACACCATACCCTTGCCTCCCTCCACTCTGCAACTGCTGAGCCGGCCTGGATCGTACATATTAAGAGCTTATTTATTCAGGCAGTATTCATCAAGCACCTACGAGATGTTGAGGTAGCCTCTCATCCCCCATTTGTTCCAGGCCCATGAAGTACCAACCTCTCCTTCCTGTTAACCCTTCCTGTCCACAGGTTCCCACTGCATAGCAAACCCCAATAGAGTTGCCAACTAAAAAAGTATTTTAAGATCCTAAAAAGGATCAAAAGAGACTACCAAGTGTCAGGATCCTCCTTAAGTTCCTGCCTTATGACTTGCACATGAAGCTCACTGAGAAAGTATCCCTCTACGACCCAGATAATTACTTTTCCAAGACACGCCAGTGCAGGAGTGCCATGGGTCCCCCTACCCCTTTGCTTGCCAGATCCAGGCAAAGCAGTGCTGGTTCCCTGAAAAATACAGCAGAGCTGAAAATCATTTAGGCTTTCAACAGCCTCCCCCATGAGCCCTTCAACCTTTTGTGAGCCTCATGCCTGGTCCCTTAGTCAATCGGTGCCACCATGGCATCCTCCTTCCTTATCAAATCGGCTCTTGGACACTGCTCAAATAAAACCTCTTTCATGCTGAAGTGTGAAGGCTGATATAGCTAAATGTGTTGTTTTTCTCCTGTCCTAGGAGAATTTGCATTTTAACAAGGGGGATAACCTTGAAGTATCGTAAGGAATCTCTAATTGTGGAGTTGTTGGCACAGGCAAGCTAGTCTGAAGGCAGAGACCTCCCTGGGTCCCCTGAATCGCCATAACTAGCTGTAGATTTGGCCTTGTATGCCCACAGCCCATTACCGTATAGTGTCAGGAGAACCAGATGATGAGTTCTAGGCCCAGTTCTGCCACTGACGCATCTGGAAGCATCAGTCACCTCTCGGGCCACAGTTTTCTCATTTGCCAAATGAGAAGTCTGGACCAAAGGACTTTTTAGTACCTTTCCAGCTCTGACTCCCCCTAAGGGCAGGAGGACCCTGATCCAGCTCCTAAAGCCCTCCAGCCCCTACAGCTGTGGCCAGAGGGAATGGCCTGATGCCAGCACAGAGTGTGGGCAGGGACTTGGACAAGACTGCATGGCCTCTGTCCACAGTAGCCTGACTGCCTGCTGGTGACAAAAGGTACCACTCAGCACATACACTGGTCCTGCAGAGTTACATAACCCTCCCAGATGGGATATTCCAAACAAAGAGCAACAGCAGAACAGCCCATGCCCCCACGGTGCCCAGGGCCACACATAGCAGGCTTTGCCTGTGGTGGCTTCACTGTCACAACCACCCTGGGATGGAATTTCAGAAGCCCACTCTCTTTTCTGTTTATTTGTTTGCTTGTTTGTTTCTTCGTTTCTCCTAGATGTTATTTCATCTAAGAAAGTTCTTTTTTCTCTAGGCTTGATCAGAGAAAGTAAAGCCCTCCCCCAGCTCCCTGCCTTTCCCCTCAACCACCACCCCAAATCCCACAACACATCAGACTCTCCTTTTCTCAGTCAATCTCTGCTGTTGTTTGCAACTTTTTGACCTCAGAGGTAAGCAAAGAGCAGGTCTACCCTTCCATCCCCAGGATGGAAGAATTTGGAAGAATGGATATAGCTTTCATTCCAGGGAAGTTGCAAGCATTCTCCTGGTTCAGATTCCATTCCCCTCACCCTTTACTTTAATCCTTGACAAGTTCATATACTAGATGAGACTGTGGTTTCCCCACTTAGAAAATAGGCAAGGTCATTCTTATCACCATGGGGCACTGGGTGATAATTCAGATCCCTTTGATTTCCTTAGGAGAAGTGCAAATAATCTTACAATGATGCAACAGAAGACACTTAGTTGAGTTTAAGGAAGTATTTCCCAACTATAAAGTCATGGGACCTCATCACGGATCACCAAGGGTTAGAGGATTTGTCCTGCTTGGCTGCATTTCAGGGTAAGCTCCACATTCTCATATCTGCAATAGCTTGGGTATGCATTGTCCAAAGGTAGAAGGGTAGATGAGAAAAGGGCACAGGTGGAAAGCAGGCTTGGAAGGATGGAGGAATCCTGAACTTGGATTCTAGTCTTTCACTGTGGTCTGACTGTGGATGGGCCCTAGGCCCTGGTTTCTTTATCTGTAGAAATACTACAATGTATTGAGCACTTACTATGTGTCCTGAACAGTACTAACAAATGATACTATTTAACTTTTAGATTTTACAACAACTCTTCAACGTATATATTACTTCTCATTTTATAAATGAAAAAAACAGAGGCTTAAAGAGGGAAAATAATGAATGTAAAGTCTCGTAGATGTTAGAGCAGGATTCATACCCAGATTTGCTTAATTTCAAAGCCCATGTTCTTTTTGAAAATTTTTTTGTAAATGTTTATTTTGACAGAGCGCAGAGGAGGGACAGAGAGAGAGGGAGACAGAATCCCAAGCAGGCTCTGCATCGTCAACATGGAGCCGGATGCGGAGCACAAACCCACAAATTGTGAGATCATGACCTGAGCCAAAATCAAAAGTTGGACACTTAACCGACTGAGCCACCCAGGTGCCCCACAAAGGCCATGTTCTTAACCACCTAGGTCTTGAAAATTCTGTGATTCTGTGGTTTCCTTACGTTCTTTTTAGCCTGAAAAACCTAATTTCTCCCTCATTCTATTCCTGATCTTTGTTTGTTTGTTTGTTAATGCCCATGTTCCTTGAAATGGAGGTGACCACCTTCCTCCATGGAAACAAGAAACCCTTTCCAGCCTGTATGAGAACCTACACTTTGTGCTTTTCCAGAAGCAGAAGAGGAAGGTGCTGCAGTCACCCAAACCTTGGAAATCCTGCCAGATGGCCTTGCATTTGGGGATCTGCCAGGCGCAATGAGAGTGTCCCCAGGACTTCTTATAAAAACCCCCTTACTAAGCAGCTGCTTAGTGTTCAGGGCCATAGAGAGTCCGTTTGGGCCCCAGTGAAAATTTTTGAGGGTCCCCAACAAGGTCAGTCTGTCTAAAAATCTTTACACAGGATTTAAATTCAGGATCCAAGTCTCTTTCTGGACCACAGGTCCTACTGCTCATCCCACCTTTCCCCTCCTTTCCCATATCAGCCTCACTTTCATTAGCTCTCCACCCAGACCTGACCCCATCTGCCTTTTCTCGTAAGTGACCTTTGAAACTCAGGCTGCACAGATATTTGCTGAATCAGCAGAACCAACTGCTGCTCCTCTTGCTTGGTTTCAGGCCAATAGGAAAATGTTCCAGGATGCCTTTGTATGGGGCCCTTATGGTGCTAACTCTGTGGGCCTGGGAAGGGCTTGGGGATATGGAAGGACAGAGCAGGATGGAGCAAGGCACAGGGAGCTTGTGAGGAGGACAGAGACCACTGGGTTTTCCCTGAAGCAGGGGTAACTTGTTTCTCTTGAATTGTGTTCTTTTTGGATGAAAAATTGTAAAGAACAGTGGTCTGGGCTCTTGTACAAGCAGGGGACAGAGGATCTTTATAAGTGCCTACTTTGTGCCGGCTTCTAGGTGAGCAAAAAGACACACACTCCTTCCTCTTGGTGAGCCTTCACTCTGGCCCCATTTTCCAGCTGACCGGCAAGAAGTCCTCTTCTTGCTGGGGGTAGAGGAAGAAAAGGAGGATATGCAGTTTGGTGAGCACTGACCTTCTTGTTGCTTCCCCAGCAAAGCAGGCCTTCCAGCTACAGGTAGACAAGGACTCTGAGTATCAAGGCCCTTCTTACTCTGTTGAAAGGGTTTATCCTAGTAGGAGGTGATTAGGATAGGGGGGACTGTACTTTTAGGGGATGGGATGATGTTCATATGCAATACAGGTATCTCTGTGAATTGAATCTTCAGGGCTCTGTCCTCCTTCCAGCTACCCTTGGCTCTTACTCTTCCTGACATAAACCCTTGACTCCAACCAAGATAACCTCTCTGGGCTCTCAGTATGACTTATATGCTCCCCCTTTTCACCCTGTTCTCTTCTGATAGAGGGTGGCTCTAGGCAGCAGCAATCTGCTTATATTTGTTTAGATATTTCTTGATATAAGTCTCATGTATGTTGAACAAGTACTATTTGCTTCTTTCCTGTTTTTCCCCAGCACAGGTTGTACAGTTTTGAATGGACCAGACACTAGATAAAATACAGCTGACTGACTGACAGACCTTCACAATCTCTTAATAGCTCTCAGAATGGGCCAGACTTGAGCTGCCATCTCCAGGAGGACAACCCTGACTCAGTAGGAGCAGAGACACCTGCTCCAATCAGCATTTTAGACAACAGGCTAAGAAGCACATCTAATGACTTTCTAACTATCCTTCAGCCTCCAGTCAGTGTGATACCATGGAGCTCAAAAATTGACCTAAGATTTATTTCATGCTTAAAGGACGGGAGTAGAGAAGAGGAGACTTCCCTGGGCAGCTTACGTGGAACCAACGGATAGATAGAAGGAAGAAAATATGGGAGAGAGAAAGAGTTTGAGGGGAGAGAAGAAAGAGGAAAGAGAGAAGGAAGGACAAAGAGAAAGGAAAAAGTGGTGAGGAAGAGAAAGTATAAAAGGAAGACAAAGGACAAAGGAAGAGAAGAGAGGACAGGGGCTACTACTGAGCCACCCAGACTTCATGGCTACTTGGAGGTGGGTGTAGGAGCTGAATTTGATTCACAATTCAGGAATCTTACCCAGACTCTGGTAATCCTCTGCTTAAGGGTTGGGGAACACGGGAAAGCCCTGGGATCCACCAGCTCTAAATGCATGGCTGGGTGGGTGTGCAAGCATGTGCTCAGACAGAGGAGCTGTGGTCACACTGAAGCAGTAGCCTCAGGGAGGGTCATGTGCTTCCATGGCAAGAAGTAGACTTTGCCAGATCAGTCTGAGGCTCTGACTCCAGCCAGGAAAAGGGATAATCAATTCTGTAGATGCTGTGAGCCTTGATTGAAAAAATAAAGAGGAGGAAGCTAGATCACTGCTTTCATTAAGAGGCAAAAACAGTGGGGGCTGGAGCTTAGCAAGAGCCAGGAAGCATGCAGAGAAAGAACATTAACCCCTCCAGCATCTTTCTTCCATGGTATGTCTGCACTCACTCACCCCCTCATCACTGCTTCCTTGGCCTGACCTCCAGGGCCACCACCTTCCCATCTCCCTCAGCGAAGAAGGGTGAGAGGCCAGGCTGCATATTAATGCAGATCTGATGACAATTAAATGATCCATCATTTTTTGGTTCCAGGTTCCCCAAGGCTCTTGCCTCTCCTGGATTTGGGCAGGAAGAGGAGTTCTGAGGATAAGAGACAAACCGTGTGGGAAGATAATGCATCTAACACAATGCCTGGGCCCTTGTAACCCGCACTCAACCCTCAGCAACCTCACCAGGGCTGCATTCTTACTATAACGAGGCCAGAGAAGAACAAGTAAAAAATGAGAAAAGATTTCAGTAAAATTATGATCCAAAGACCTTATCTGCCATATCGTCTTCCTACTTCAGCACGCCCAGTAGAGAACTGATTCAGCAGGGAGCTCCCCAGGAGAAACACCAGGGAGAGGGCTGCTGGCTCTGCTCTTCTCCTCATCTCACCCTATCCATAAAGATCTCTCTCTCTCTCTCTCTCTCTCTCTCTCTCTCTCTCTCTCTGCCTGCTGGCTGCATCTAGCCCTGCACCATCGAGAGGTATGGGCAGAGGATGACAGCCATACAAAATGGGGGTCACGGGTAGAAAGCAAGGTGGGGCCAAACACGTAGTCAGCAACAATGATTTATTCCTGAGGTTCTGTGGGGGTGGAGGGGGACTTAGGTTGAAGTTAGGCAGAACCGTGGAAAGAAATGAGTGGCACAAAAGGCACAAAAGGCATTCAGCCAGCCAAGATGTCCATGATTCACACCCAAGGGGAGAGAGAGTTGCAGGGAGGAGGTAAGGCATTCTCTCTAAGTATCTTGGTATCCAGCCTCAGAGAGAGCAGAGGGAAAAGCTGGAGGATCTGGAGGAAGGAAGGAGCCACTTGTGGTATTAACCTCTTATTGCCTGGCACAACTTTCTAAGGGAAAGATTTTTAACAACTTCCACTCTCCTCCACCATTCTAATTACTTCTTATTTTTGTTTTGCTCCTATGGGAAGCAAAAGCAGGACAAAGGAGAAGAAAAGATGAGGACACTATGGTTTGTCTCTGGTTTTGACTTGTGAGGTTGGATAGGAATCCAAGTGATTCCTAAATCCCTGGTTTCCCAGCAAGAGCACCTGGGAAGGAGAGTTTGGGCTCTCTAAGCTACTTTGGGGACCACAGTAAAGTCCTTCTCCAAGAAAAATTAACTAAATCATTCTTGCTCATGCTTCCCTGAAGGGATGAAAAGAAAGTGTGAAAGAGAAGGGAGATATCAAAGGGCATGAGGAGAAGAATCAGGTGAAGAACGATAATTACCAGGAAACTGTGGCTGCCCCCAGGGAAATGAATGGACTAGTTCTTCCCCCCTCCCCCCCCCCATTTGGGGGAAAAGCCAGGCAATACCTTGTAAGAATATTATCTTTTTTGAACCATGGGCACTGAGGGAAAACTGACTTTCTGCTTTTTATGCCAGATAAGGAAAGAAAACCATGAAACTGAAGGAAGAGCAAATGGGCCATTGAGGGACCTGGGGAAGAAAGCCGCATTTTCTTGGGGCCTGAATCAAGTGCTATACATCTGCCAAGCCAGATCATCCTGGATCTTCACCCCTAAGAGCCCATGGTTCCAGTCAAATCTACCCTGTGAGCTAACATATCCTGACCCAACTTCTCTAACTATGTAGATGTGAGGAGAAAATGAGTTTTTAAGGAATACATCAAATCTTCACAAGTATCTGCAGACCTAAAACATGCTGAGACTGGATGAAGGTGGGATTCTTGGCTCTCCTCCTTCCTCTCCCCACCCCGCTCTTCCTTTAGCATCACCATTGTCAGGGGCAGGTGCTGACTAGGTACTGATTTCCCCTGAGCTGTTCTTCCATGCAGTTCTCCCATCACCTGTATAATCAGAGGAAGGAAGCTGATATGTAAAGTAAAGAGCTTGAGGTTCTAGAGTCCCTCCCTGGGGTTAATGAGTATATCTCTCTCAGGACCCAACATGAGGATTCCTATGATCACCAGATAACCAAGCGGAAACAAGATTTGCAGTCACCAGCCATAACAGAGAGATTTAAACATCCAAATACGAACAATTCCTTTTGTCAACTATCCCTTTCATCATCGTTCCCTTTCCACAATTGCCAACCACCCTACACAGAAATCCTCCTTGAGTCAGAGGAAAAAGCTATAGCCAGACTGAGACCTCAGGCTATAACACAGTCCTCCACCGGCTTGGTGGGATGTGTCTTTGCACCCCTTTAGTTCTATGGGGATTCAGAAGAAAGATGCCCACTCAGGTCAGAGCAGAGTAAGCTTCCCCCAAAGAGCCACTCCTGGCTTTGACTCCCACTGCATCACTTAAAGAGCCAGACTTGTTCCTCTGGGAAATGCTTTCTCTCACCCTTTATCTTCCTCTACCTCCAGCTCCCCTGCCTTCTCACATCATACCTGCTTTTCAACTGTATCCCCTGCATCCTAAATTTTCTCAGATTCCAATTCTACTCTGCCTAGACCCTAGCCGTTTTAAAGCTCTTAACATGTCTCTTTGCCAAGCCTCTGTCTTTTTCATATCTCACTCTCCATTCAAATAATTTTACTACCCAAACTCCCTTCCAAATTTTTCCTAACTTAAAAAAATTCAACTGTTCTTTTTTCTTTGGTTTAATTTTCACCAAAACTTCCTTCCAATCTTGTCGTCTTTAAAACCTCTTTAAAACCGGTATCCCCAATAACTTAAAACCCATTTCTTTCCTCCTTTGCCCCCAGTAATGGTCTGGATGCTCTCTTTTGCTCCAGCATCCCCTCAGCCCTCTCAAACACTGATATCAATCAATCCCTCTTTTCCCCCAAATCTCCTTGACACACTTCTACCTCCAAGCATCTGCTCATCTCTTCACTTCAGGTTACTCTAGTCCTTCAGACTCTTAGGTGCACCTGGTTTTCCCCTTATCTCCTCCTTTTACCCATTTGCTTCCCTGTCTGTCACAACAGTCCCCATCCCTTCTTCCCCACTCACTCGGGTCTCCTGCTCAGGACGCCCTTGCCGAGGGCGGCGGGGGATTTGTGCTGAAGGAGGGTTCCAGCGGCAGTGCAACAACTCGGGGGACGCTCTTTCTCCTTGTCGGCGACGGCCCCGGGCGCCACTGGGTGCTGGTGGGGAGACTGGGGTGCGTGAGCCCTGCTGCTGGGGCCCGGCTGGGGCTGCACCAGGAGCTGTCCGTGGTGCTGAAGCGGTGGCTGCTCCGGCGCAGGCTGCGGCGCGGCAGGCGAGAGCTGTCCGTGGTTCTGGAGCGGTTCCTGGGCCCCAGCGGCGGCGGCGGCGGCGGCTGTGGCCGGGGTGATGGGCAGCGGGGCTGGCGACGGAGGGACGAGCCCGGGCGGAGGTTGGGCTTGCAGCAGCTGCTGGTGCTCCCACAGGCTGCGGTTCTCGGCGCTTAGCTCGTCCAGCCGCCGCTCCAGCTCGTCGATGCGCTGGCGCTGGGTGTGGATGAGGCTCTGCTGGTTCTGCACGATGGCCGTGAGCTCCTTGAGGTAGAGCACGGCACGCACCGGGTTCTCCAGCAGGCTCTCCATGCCGCCCGCCGCCGCCTGCGCCCTGCCTGCGCCTCGGCGGGCGGCGGGGAGCGCGAGGGCGCGCAGGAGCCGAGCAGCCCCAGCGATCCGCTCACCTCCCTCTCCAGCGGGCCCAGCCTCCCTCCCAGCCGCCGGCGCCGCGTCACGGCCACACAGACATTCACACACGCACCGAGGGGCGGGACCGCGGCGCCAGGGCCCACCCACCCACCCTCCCACCTCCGGGCTTAGTGAGGAGTCTCAGCCTCCTGCAGGGCTGACAGGAGAAAAGGGAGACGACTGAGGGAGTCGGGCGAGGGGAGGGTGGCGCGGGGGCAGCATAAACGAGAGACTGGAGATAGATAAATCAGGGGAGAAAAGGAAAGCGGCTGAGGTAGATGTACCTGTGCTGTGAGAGTGCGGTGGGACGGGTAGGAAAAGAGAAGCAGATAAGGAAAGAGGGAAAGAAGAGGGAGACTGAGAGAATGTTGGGGGGCGGGGGAGAGAGAAAGTGGCAAAAGGAAAGAGAAATGTATTTAAAACGAGGAAGTCATGGGACTCTGAGAGGTCATGATTTCTGTTTCCTATGTCCAGCCATCCCAGAGGTTAAGGGTCATCTTAAACACCTTCTGGAATGCATGGGTGGCTTAGTAGGTTAAGCCTTGACTTTTGCTTTCGCCCAGGTCATGATCTCACAGCTCGTGAGATGGAGCCCTGCGTTGGGCTCTGCGCTGAGAGCAGGGAGCCTGCTAGAGATTCTGTCTCCTCTCTCTACTCCTTCCCCGCTCTCTCTCTCTCTCTCTTAAAATAAATAAATAAACATAAAAAGTATTTTTTAAAAATTTGAAAAAGACCTTCTAAGGAGAAGTCACACTTGCCCCTTTTGTACTAAACAATATATTCTTTTGGGGAATTCCCTGAGACACAAAAGTCATAGAACTATAGGGGACCCTAGAGAACATCTAGTCCTTCATTCAGCCAAGAGGAAACTTAGGGTGAGAAGTCTGTTTATGCTGGGTGTTCTCTGGACAAAACTGTCCTCAGGACAATTTTGGCCACTCTAATATGAACATGAACTAAATATACCAAACCCTGTGTGTCATGGGTTCATGCTTCCAGAAACTTCTGAAGAGATTATTCTGTGTGAAAAGCAATTATGGGGGCACCAGAGTGGCTCAGTCAGTTGAGCAGCTGACACTTGATTTTGGCTAAGGTCATGATCTCACGGTTCATAAGATCGAGCCCCACATTGGGCTCTGTGCTGACAGTGTGGAGCCTGCTTGGGATTCTCGCTCTCTCTCTCTCTCTCTCTCTCTCTCAAAATAAATGAATTAATTAAAAAAAGAAAAACATTTATGAAATGCATCCTCCTAACAAACACTGAGCTAGGTGATGGTAAGATCAAGATGACTAGGACGGAATCTTTGGCTTCTTGAAGCTTACAATTAAGTAGGTGAAACAGGTAGTAAATACTTAATTTTGATATATGATGGTGGTTGTATGTTATAAGATAGAGATATGCCCAGAGTGCTACAGGAGCTCAACAGCTTGGAGTATCTAGGAAAGTTTCTTGCAGAAAGTAACACTTAAAGTGGAAAGGATTTTCCAGAAAGGGGGAACAGAATGAACAAAAGATCAGAGATATGAATCAGCATGAACTGAATAATTCATAAGTTACTACAACAAATGTACATGAAACACCCATTAGTTGCTAAGTAATGTACTAGGAACTATGCAGGCTATACCTAGCATAGATAATAAATTTATGGTTTCTATAATCAAGGAGATTATAATCAAATACAATAGGTATGGTGTGCACATGAACAACTAAAACACAAATCAAAATTTCTGTGAGAGCTCTTCAAGCCAAGTGCCATAGGAGCTCAGGGGAGGAATAGATTGTGTTTGACTACGGTGATCTGATCAGGAAGAGGTGTTATTCAGCTAAGCTATGAAGGATGGAAAAGATTGCAACAGGTAGACAGAACGGGGGAGCGGGGCAGAAGATGGAGAAGATATGTGAGACAGCAGGAAGGACTCAGGAATGAAATAGAGCACTTTAATCTAATTTGGCAGAGAAATGACCTTTTCCTCTGGGCTATAAGTCCTCTTAGCATATCTGTTACTGTACTGCTCTACTCTCCACACAGGTTGTGTTCCCCCAAGGTAGGCCTATTTGTGAATACCATGTGTCCAGTGAGCTGGGCCAGCCAAGCCCATCTGGTGCCAGACTTGAATGACCTTATGGGAAAGGATATGTGCTCTGCAAATATATTGGTTTCTCTGCACCTGCAGTATGTTTTTATTTTGCTTTCCTCCCATTTATTTTCCTAAGAAATTTCCTTTTGTAAAGAATGAAGGAAGGAGGCTTATCCACAGCTGAGCCAACAGTTGGGAGAACAGAGTACCAGGAAGGATCCTTCGGTAATGATTCCCCCAACTAAAGAATGGGAGTTGAGGGATAGAACGAGGGTACACAAAAACTGAAACACTTTTCTTCTGAATTTTCTTTGCTTGTCTAGTTGATTTGTTCTTCATGAGTTGGGTGCTCATAGAGACAACACTATTTCTATAAGTAAAACAGCCTGCATTATTATCCATAGGACTTGTTGGAAATGCAGATTTCTGGGCCCCATGTTAGTCCTGCTGTGTTGGAATCACTAGGGATGTGATTCATTTTTTAATTTTAATTTTTTTCTTTTATTAAAAAATCCACTTTGTTGAGTTACAGCTTGCATGTAATAATATGCACCCACTTTGTAAGCACAGTTCAATGAGTTTTAACAAACATATACACCCATGTAATCAAAATTAACATCATTTAAAAAAGTAACCTCATGCCCCTTTGCAGTCAATTGCTCTTATCCTCAGTCCTGGTCTACCATTCATCTGCTTTTTGCCAAGATAAATTAGTTTTGCCTGTTCTAGAATTTCTTGTAAATGGCAATCATAGAGTATATACTCTTTTGTGTTTGTTTTTTTGTGCTCAGCATAATGCTTTTGAGGTTTATTTATTCTGTAATGGTATCAATAGTGTGTTCCTTTTTATTTATGAGTGGTCTTATGTGGTATGGATAAACCATAATTTATCTATTCACCTGAAAATGGACATTTTGGTTGTTTCTAGGTTTTGGTTATTTTGAATAAAGCTGTCTTTGTGTGAACATATGTTTTATTGGGAGGAAAAACCTAGAATTGGAATTACTGAGTCATATACTAAATATATATCTAACTTAATAAGAAACTCAAATTGTTTTCCAAAGTGGTTGTACTATTTTTTATTTTCACCAGAAATGTATGAGAGTTTCAGGTGTTTTTGCATCCTCACTAACACTTGGTAATTTTAGCCTTTTAAAACTTTATCACTTTGAGTGAGTAGTAGCTTTAAAATGGCTTTAATAGATATTTTTCTGACTAATGCTGTTGGGTATCTTCTCATGTGCTTATTAGCCATTTATCTATTTTGTCTGCCTACTCTTTCTATTGAATTGTTTCTCTTATGTATTGAGTTGTAAGAGTTCTTTATATATTCTGGAAAGCAGTCTTAGTCAGATGTATACATTACAAATATTTTCCCTAGTCAGTATCTTCCTTTTAATGTTCTTAACATTGTCTTTTGAAGAACAAAGGTTTTTATTTTGATGAAGAAAAACACTTGAAAAAGAAAAACATTTTCTTTTATACTTAATGTTTTTTGTGTCCTATCTAAATTTTTTTTTGCCTGTCCCAAGGCCAAAAACATGTTCTTCTGTATTCTCTTCTAGAAGTTTTATCTTTTTTGCTTTTAAGTTTAGGTCTGTGATCTATTTCAGGTTAATTTTTGTGTTTGCTATGAAGAGTCAAAGTTCATTTCTTCCTTAAATGTTTGATATAATTCATCATTGAAGCCAAACCTGGAGGGTTTTTTTGTGAGTAGATTTTTAACTACAAATTCAAGTTCTTTAATAGATACAGGGCCATTCAACCAATCAGTTTCTTTGTGTATTCATTTTGGTAATTTGTGCCTCTGGTAGGGAGAATGGCCACCCAAAGATGTCTCTGTCTTAGTCCCCAAAACCTGTGAATGTGCTACCTTACATGGCAAAAGCAACTTTAAATATGTGATTAAATTAATGATCTTGAAATAGAAAGATTATCCAGGATTATCTGGATGGGTCCAATGTAATCACAAGAGTCTTTGTAATGGGGCCGTGAGAGTGTCAGAAAGGAGATGTGACAACAGAAGCAGATGTCAGAATGGGGCATATGCTATCTGGGGAGAAGAATCCAGAAAATGCAGGTGGCATATAAAAGCTAGAAAAGGGAGGGAAACAGATTCTTCTCCAGAGCCTCCAGAAAGAATGCAATCACACCAATATCTCGATTTTAGCTAGGTGAAACGCATTTTGGACTTCTGACTTCTGGAACTGTAAGATAATAAATTTGTAAGATAATAAATTTGCTTTAAGTCACTATGTTTGTCATAATCTAACAGCAGCAATAAGAAATGAATACAAGTGTCTTTCAAGAATGTATCAATTTCATTTGAGTTGTCAAACTTGTTGGCACAAAGTTGTTTATAATATGTTCCTATTAGCCTTTTAATGTCTGTTGGCTGTGTAGTGATGGCTCCTGTTTCATTCCTGATATTGATAATTTGGGTATTTTTAAAAGTCAGTCTGGCTAGATATTTATCCATTTTTATATTTTCATATAACCAGTGTTTGGTGTCACTGATTTTTCTTTATTGTTTGTCCATTTGCTATTTCATTGATTTGCTCTCATGTTTCTTTTTTCTTTTTTCTACCTACTTTTGTTTCCATTTACTTTTTCAAAAAAATTTTTTGATGTTTATATTTGAGAGACAGAGACAGAGACAGAGACAGAAATTGAGTGGGGGAGAGGCAGAGAGACAGAGACAGAATCTGAAGCAGGATCCAGGCTCTGATCTGTGAGCTGTGAGTACAGAGCCCAATGTGGGGCTTGAACTCACAAACCATGAGGTCATGACCTTAACCAATGTCAGACACTTAACCGACTGAGCCACCCAGGCACCCCTCCATTTGCTTTTTTAAAACTAGCTTAAGATGCAAGCTTAGATTATTGACTTTAAGTCTTTCTTCTTTTTCAGTGTAAGTATTTAAAGCTCTGAAGTTCTCACCGGGCACTGTTTTATCTGTATCCTAAATTTTTCTTATTTATTCAGTGCAAAATATTTTTTAAATTTCTCTTAATATCTTCAAATCTTTCTATTATTCATTTCTAATTTAATTCTTTTATGGTAGGAGAACATATCCATAGGAGTTCAATCTTTTAAAATTTATTGAAAATTTTGGAACTTTTATATGGTCTAATTTATGGTCTATTTTGATGAATGTCTGTGTGCAATTGTCTGATAGCCACTCCAGCTTTCTCATTTAAAAAATTCTTTTAAACATTTATTCATTTTTGAGAGACAGAGTGCAAGCAGGGGTGGGGCAGAGAGAGAGAGAGAGAAAGAATCCAAAGCAGGCTTTAGGCTCTAAGCTGTCTGCATAGAGCCCGACATGGGGCTCAAATTCATGAGTCGTGAGATCATGATCTGAGCCAAAGTTAGACACTTAACTGACTGAGCCACCCAGGCGCCCCACAGCCTTCTCATTATTAATGTTTGCATGTGTGGTGGGCAGAAAAATGGCTTCCAAAAATGTCCATATACTGTCCCAGGAACCTGTGATTATGTTACCCTACATGACAAAAGAGATTTTGCAGATGCCATTAAAATTAAGGACCCTGAGATCGAGGAGATTGTCCTGGATTTTGCTCTGGGCACACCTGTGCCCAACATAACCACACGATTCCTTAAAGGCAGAAAATCATTTGTGGTTGTGGTCACAGGGAGATATGACTACAAAAGAATGGTCAGGGTAGTGTGATGTGAGAAGGACTAGACCTGCTTTGCTTGCTTTGAAGATGGAGGAAGGGACCATAAGCTAAGGACTATGAGTGGTCTCCAGAAGATGGAAAAGGCAAGCTAACTTGAGTTTTCCTTGAGTTTTCAAAAAGGAATGCAGCCTTGCTGACACCTTCATTTTAGCCTAGTAAGACCCATGTTAAATTTCTAACTTACAGAACTGTAAGATAATAAATTTGGACAGCCACAGAAACACAATACAGCATGTTACATCCCTCCCCCCCCATTCTTTTACTTTTAATCTATCTATATCTTCAAATTTAAAGTATTTTTTCTTATACATAACATGTATTTGGACTGGCTTTTTAAAAATCCAGCCTGACAATCTGTTTTTTAATTGGCATGCTTAGATCATTTGCATTTAATTTAATTATCAATATGGTTAGATTTATATCTACTGTATTGCTATTTTATTATGTGTTTCTTTTGTTCTTAGTTCTTTTTCATCTTTTTCCTGCCTTCATTTAGCTTGCATATTTTCTGGTACTCCATTTCATCTCTACTAGTGGCTTGTTGACACTACCTGCTCATTTATTTATTTAGTCATTGCTCTAGAGTTTACAATATTTGTTGTTTAAATTCCCATGATGTACTGATCTCACGGTCCGTGAGTTCGAGCCCCGCGTCGGGCTCTGTGCTGACAGCTCAGAGCCTGGAGCCTGTTTCAGATTCTGTGTCTCCCTCTCTCTCTGCCCCTCCCCTGTTCATGCTCTGTCTCTCTCTGTCTCAAAAATAAATAAGCGTTAAAAAAAATTTTTAAAATAAATTCCTATTATGTCCAAATATTGTATTTCACATATAATGTAAAAACATTACAACAGTTTGTTTCTATTTCTCTCACCCTTTGTGCTACTATTGTCATAGATTTACTTCTATATTTATTAGAAATTCCACAATACGTTGCTATCATTTTTACCTTAAGTCAATTATCTTTAAAAAACTTTTTAAAATTTTAATATCTTTTTAATTTACTCATACATATGCCATTTTGGCCACTTGCATTTCTTTATAGATTCAAGTTTCCATTTGGTATCGTTATCCTTCCACCTCAAGAACTTTAACATATTGTATAGTTGTATAGTCAGGTCTGTTGGTGACACATGCTGTTATGTTGCTGTGTTTTTGTTTTTGTTTTTGTTTTTGTTTTTTGCCAGGCAAATTATTTATGTCTCCTCAATTGTTGAAAATTTCCTTTTCATGGATATAGAATTTTTGACTTTGATTTTTTTTCCAACACTTTAAAGATATTGTTCCAGTGTCTTTTTGCTTACATTTTGTGGTAAGAAGTCAGTGATCATTCTTTTTGTTTTTTTTAAGTTTACTTATTTTTGAGGGATAGAGACAAAGCATGGGGAAGGGAGAGGCAGAGAGAGGGAGACACAGAATCCAAAGCAGGCCCCAGGCTCCATGCTGTTGGCACAGAGCCTGACACAGGGCTCGGACTCACAAACTGTGAGATCATGACTGGAGCCTTCAAGTCGGAGGCTTAACCAACTGAGCCACCCAGGCACTCCAGGGATCATTGGATATGATGATCATTGTTATCATCTAATCATTGTTATTATCTAATCATTTTATAATCTAATATGAGGAAAAGAAAAATCAGTAGAAACAACATGTGAAATGAAAGACAGGTGAAATTAGCAAAGATTTAAAAATAGCTGTCATAAATATGTGTAAGTATTTAAAGAAATACAATGAATACAATGAGGAAGGAAGTGAGAAATATAAAAAAATAAGTGGAACTTCTAGAGGTAAAAATACAATATTTGAAATGAAGGTTTTACTCGGGGGGCATTAACAGTTTCTTAAAATCAATAAACTTAAAGATATAGCAGCAAAAACTATCTAACCTGATCAATATTGATCCACAGATCAGTGGGCCTCAGTTTTTTGTGTGTGTTTTTTCTGTCTGTGCTTCAGTTTAGATAGCTTCACTTCTAGAAGTTTCATTTGGCTCTTTTTTATATATTCCATTTCTCATCTCATTATGTTTATGTTTTCTTCTAGTTTGAAGTCTTATTTTTCTGCCTCTTCACATATCTAGTGATTTTTTTCATTCTAAGCTGGATGGTTTGAATGTGAGTTTATTGAGTGCTGAATTTTGTTGTTTTCCTTTAAACAGTGTTGGACTTTGTTTTTGCAGGTAGTTGTTACTTGTGGACCCACTCAATCCTCTCAAAACTTGTTTTAAGCTTTATATAAGGCAAGTCTAAGAGTAATCATTACTCTTGTCTAATTTATCCTTACTACTATGATGTGATCATTCTATCAACTGATTGAACAGCATCAAGGTATTTGCAGTCTGGATGTTCAGAACTCTAATCTTTTCCAGTCTGTCCGAGCCCTGAAATTATTCACCTTAAACCCCCACAGTCATTAATTACTCAGTCACATAGAGTTTCACTCTGTGTATGTATGGCTTAGCAGACTCAAGAAGGCTATCTGCAGATTCCTGGAGCTCTTTCTTTATGTAACTCTCTCTTCTCTAGTACTCTGCCCTATAGATTCCAGCCACCCCAGCCTCCTCCACTCTCTGTGTCCTCAACTCAGAGAGACCATCATGTCCTGCTTTGGCTCCCTCTCCCTGCCCTACAATCTTGAAAGTTTCTCTAGGCGGTGAGTCAAGATGATTGTAGGGCTCACCTAGTTTGTTTTCCTTGTCTCAAGAATCATAATCCTGTGCTGATAGTTTTCCAATGTCTGGAAATTGGATTTCAAATATATGTTTATATTGGAATATAACAATTTTCTAATTATTGAGAGTAGGAGGGCGAGTGCAGTCCTAATTTTTGGCTTCTGTCCTTAAATAACTGGCCAGAAAAAAAATTTTTAACTGGCCAGAAGCCAAAAAACTACATTTTTAACAAGTACTCAGGTGATTCTGTTGTACTCTAAATGTGGAGGACTCCTGGACTAGAGGGAAATAAAAGTAATGCCTTACTTTTGTGTGGCACTTTCCAGGTTGCAAGACCTCTTCATATGCATTATCATTTGATCCTCACATCCACCCTCTGAGGAATGCAGGGTCAGGATTATGATTCCCCTCTTAGGACACAAAATTTGAGGCCCAAGGATGCTGTGACTTTTCTGAAGCAGGATGGTTATTAGATGGGACAGCTGCAGCTGGAACTTTGTCTTCAGACCCTAATGCACAGACTCATCTCTCATACATTGTGAGAAGTGAGGAACCTTGGATGAGACAGGCCTAAGAGTGAGCTTGGGATTACCCTTCCCTGAGCCATGCCATGTGTTTTCTCTCCAGTGCTCAGACTGTTCTTTCTCTGCCACTGCATTCTAGACTATCTTCCAGCATTATGTTCCGTCACTTCCAGGTAGGTTCCAGTCAAACTGGACCATTTACTCCTCCCCAAATCCAATAACACTCTTCTTTCTTGTACTTTCTACTCTGGCTAACGTGGCTTCCTCACCCTGAATCCCTGCATATCTAAATCCTGTCCCACCAAGTCTCAGTAAAAATGCCATTTACACCATGAGTATCTTCCGTTTCCTCTTCTTTCTTTAGATTCTCAAAACACCTTATTATGTGTCTCTTTCTGGCATTCACTGCTCTGTTATATAGCTATCTGTATAGGTGTCTTCTCCTCCTGGACTGCAATCTTGTGGAGGGCAAAAATTAGTGCCTTATAAATCTGAACACCCACCCCACATCTGCACTAATCCCAGGGCCTAGAGCACAATGGATGTTCAAATAATATGTTTAATGAATGAAGAAGTGCAGTTGGGGAGAAGATAATGACCAATTATGCTTACTTGTAGGGAAGAATTCCTAAAAGAGATGTCTCTCCTTTGAAATGACATGGTGGGACCTTGGTTAAATTGTGTGTTGTGTGTGTACTTGTCTACATGTATACGTAAACAACAATAAAAACGTATAAAAACAGACTGTAGAACAAAGTCATTTCTAGATTTCCTCTTAACTTTGACATATACATTTGTAAAGTCCTAATTCTAGGGCAGTTTTATGGGAGCAGAAGGGATATTTATGAGGTCTTTGATGATCAATGTCTCATTGCAGGAATAGCAAGGCATTTGGTTTTTCTGGTTCAGGGTACCTCTCTCCTTCCCCACCTACCTGACAAGAACAGAGGGTGTTGCCATGGCTGGTGACAAATCCTCTCCTATCAGCACAGAAGGCCCACAGATTTCACACCTCACTCTGACTGGACAGTTCTCCAGATGGGCAGGTGGGGCTGGGGGGCTGGGGTCGAAAGTGGCAGTATTGCTTTTGTCCAGAAGATTTGATGGATTATTAACAACTGGACAGGGCACTCAGGATCATTTCATCCAACCCTCTGCCTCCGGGCAGAAGAGCAACTAAGCCCCACAGACAAGAAGTTCTCCTGGCTCACATATATTTCTTATGTATTCTGTTGCCAGGGATAGAAATACATTAGGCTATCAGCCTACAGGGAAGTAAAGTAAATATGGTCTCTCCTTATAACCTTTTGGATCTGTTTTCACAGGTGTTGCCTTATTGTTGTATGATAATAGTGATGATAATTCTAGCTAACATTTATACTTCACTTTATGCTTTTAAGTATCTCTGGGCCTTGGTTTCCTCAACTATAAGGTGGAAATAATAACCAAATGTGTATCATAGGTTATTTTAAGGATAAGTAAACAGTGCATGTGCTGTGCAATAACACATATTCATTTTATTTGATTGACAGTGAGTGGTGAGCAAGATATGCATGTTTTTCAGATGTGGCAAACAAGGCTTAGAGAGGGTGGGTAGTTTTCTTGAAGTTACACAGCCAGTCAAGGCAGAAGCACGACTAGAACCCAAGTCTCCCATTCTAAGCTCCTACCCCTTTTCCTTTGCACCACATATTAGGACATCCAACGTGGAGACAATACTTTGGGGGAGTGTTGATCAGCAATGACCTTATGCTGTATGTGTGATTAAATGAAATAAAGCATGTGAAGCACTTAGAACAATGTCTGGCACAGAGCATGTGTCCAATAAAAATCAGCTTTATTACTAAGTAATTAACGCTATATTATGTATAAAGTACTTTCACAGATACACGATCTCATTTAGTCCGCACAATATGCCTATGGAATATTTTTATTAACCCGATTTTACAGGAAAGGGAACAGGGGCACAAAGAAATAGTGACTTTCCCAAGGCTAGTAAATAACAGAGCCAGAAATCCCCCTTCAGACAAAGCTGTTCTGGTTTTTTTTTCAGCCAGGGCTTCCTTTAAATGCAGCCTGAGAGGTGACTTTTTCCACATCTCACATAGCAAGGATCAGTTGAGGAGAAGCCGTTCATGGTACGGGCCTCAGAAGAAGTCTCTGAGGCCTTCTTGCTATCAGCTTTTGGGCTAGGGAAGCCCTATTCATCCCTAGTTGCCCACCTGATGGATTATGCTAGTCCTGCCAGGTCCTGAGACATTGTGGAGGCCTCCCAAGATTTCTGGCTTGAACAGACCCCTCATACCCTGCTCTCCCAAGATACCATTTTCTTGGGGCTTCTCTGGATTTAAGAATGAAATAGAGTCATGGAAAAGAACATAGGTTCTGGAAAAGGCAGATGTGGGTTTGAACTCCCATTCTTCCTTTTCCAATCAATGTGACCTTGGGGAAGTTATCTAACTGGTCTGAATCTCTATGCAATGGCTATCATGGGGTTGTTGTAGTAGGACAATATCAGGGACAGAGTAAATGCTTAATAGTTTTTAGCATTTAGGAGTGGCCCCTGGAGTCAGAAAACTGATTTTACCCCTCTGGTCATGGCACGTGTGTGAGTCACTCTCTCTGAGCTTCCCATCGTCATCTGTGAAATGGGTCAATGTTGGTATTCCCTGAGCTCATGACTATGAATGCTCTTATGAACTGAAAAGTAGTGAACAAATTGCTAGGGCAGTAAACCAAATGGAATCCGTGGGCTCAGCAGAAGGTAGGAACACCCCTCCCTTATTGTTCCCTATCTCTAGCCCCAGTAAATGGACTGTCTTAAATTTGGAGAAGGTCACAGCCTCTATGACAAGCACATTGAGACAATCCAGAAAGACCTACAGTGAGAAGGGCATAGAAATAATTTTCCTCCTTCTTTGAGGGGGACTTTTGTGGAGTGTCACTGAAAATACTTGAGGGGCACCTAGGTGGTTCAGTTGGTTAAGCATCTGACTTCAGCTCACATCATGATCTCATGGTTCATGGATTCAAGCCCTGCAATGGGCTTTATGCTGACAGCTCAGAGCCTGGAGGCTGCTTCAGATCCCCTGTCCCCCTTTCTCTCTGCTCCTCCCCCACTTGTGTGCTCGCTCTCACTCTTACTCTCTCAAAAATAAATAAACGAACTTAAAAAAAGAGAGAGAATACTTGAGAAAGCTTCGAGTTGGAGCTGCAGGTCTAGAATCCTGGTTACTGGTTTTAATCTGTTCTCTCTGCTCCTGATAAGCTTCCAGAGCTGGGGCCAAGGTGTGCCATTCTCTGGACCTCAGGAGTCCCACAGTAGAGTGAGGAGGTGGAGGTTGAGTCACTGGATCTAGGAGAAAGGACCTGGGAGCTTACCTACTCTAGCACACCCTTACACCCAAATGCAAGCATCCCCACCACATCATTCCTGATCACCAGTCTCTGCCCAAATTTTCCCACAACAGAGTCTCTGCATCACAAGATGGTTATCTAATTTTAGGATGGCAAAATGGCTAGGAAGATATTTCTTCTATTGAGCTGTGACATGCTTTCCTTTCCCTTTCTCCCACTGGTCTGAGTTCAGGCCTCTGAAGTTTCACTATACAAGTCAATCCCTAAACCCCTTCCAGCTCTATTTTCCCTGGAGAACAGGGGAGATAAGAAAGAAGGAAGGAGGGGGGAAGCCAGATCCAAACTGCCTGAGCTTTCTTACATAGCCTCTGTCTACACACAAGCTGTGGGTGTCACGTTTGACAAATTGTTTTAAAATATTCTCTGTTTCTGATTGCTGCCAACTCTTTCTCACCCCCAACCCACAGAAATTGCTCTAAGAATGACCCAGGAAGTGGGAAGCACCCCACCCTTTAGGGCTTCTCCAGTTTGAATGGTGATGTTCAGTAGTTTTCAAATTTTTATTATTTTTTAAATAATTTTTTCAGCAGAATCCTTTTTATCATATAAACTCTTACACAGAAATCAGATGAATGGGTGGATGGATTGATAGATGGATGGATGGATGCATTGGCGGATTGGTGGGTGGATGGATGGGCAGGTAGTTAGATAAAACGGGAAGAGTGTGGTTAAGTAAGTATACTCTAGGGCCAGGATTCAAATCCCTGCTCTGTCATTTACTAGCTATGTGACCCTGAGCAAGTCATTTAATTTAGATCCTCAGTTTCCTTATCTGAAAATGGGTAAAATCCATCTTATAGGAATATTGTGATGACTAAATGAGTTAATGCACGTAAGGCACTTAACACCTGGGGCCATAAGTACTCAGTAAGTGTCTGCCATTATTTTTGTTGCTGTCATTGTTGTTGTTGTTGTTGTTACCACTGACTGAAGTTGGGGAGACTCTCCCTTCTCCTAACCAGTGAAATTTTTGAGACATTGCAGGTTCTGGGAACTGCTTGTAGGTAACTTATCTAGTTCATTTTCTCATTGGACAGAGGAGAAAACAAGGCCCAGGAAGGAAATATCAGTTGCTTAAGGTCACACAACCGAGTGTGTAGAGTAAAGCCAGATCTGGAGCTGAGGTCTTCTACCTCTTGGCCTTTACAGTTCTCAGAGATCTTCCTTCATAGGCCAAACTGTGGACCAGAAGTCAAGGCCAGAGACAATTTGAGCATCCCCCAGCAGCCTGTGAGTCTAACCTTGGCTGAGCTTCTGTGCTCCCCATCCCCTCCAGGATGGGTCCCCTGCTAATGAAGGAGCATCTTCAGCTCTCTCTCTTGGAGCCAGGGTGGAGGCTGAAAGGGAGGGGAGGAAGTGGATGAAGGCAGTGAGCTGTGAAGCTTAATTCACACTTAGGCCATGTCATAAGAGCACAGGCTACAAGATGTTACATGCTGTATGTGCAAAGTGCAGTGATTAATTGACAGGCAAGACTTGTCAGGCTTTCTCTGCCCCCTCACTCCCTTTTCTCTTATTCCACTTGAAATATTAGAGGAAGTGTCTCTCCCCAAGACAGGGAATTCTAGGCAGTGGTGCCCATCTGAAGTTTGCCTTGACTCTCCAAGGTAGTAGAAGAGGGAGGTCCTTAATTTTATCAAAACCAAAGGAACTGTCTCTTGTATCAGGTGACAACCCTTCATTCATTCATGTGATGCGTATTTATTGACACTATGTATGTATGTTAGGAAGGGCCACCTTCATTAGAGTGTGATCTGTGCAGCCACGGGGTCCTGTGCTTGAGACTTGCACTAAGTATGATGCTCTGCTGTCCCCATCCTGAAGTCATTAATGGGAACAACTTGAAATTTGTGTTTTCTAACTGAAGTCCAGTGGGACAATGGAGCATGCACATAGACAGAGGACATGTATGAATGTCTGCCATTCCTTGCCACCCCATTCCCATTTAGCCTTTTCAGTGCCCCGGAAGCCCAGAATTCTGGTGAACCCACGCTATGGGCAGAGCACAAGGAAGGGATGTCCATGACTGATGAGCAGGGACACCCAAAAACCTGAGAGGCCATGCTTTCCATTCAAACCAGAACTTACACTGTACACAGAAAGAAAGCAATGACATTTGAGGATACACGAATGACCAAGGGAGCCTCTGATACCCTTTCCAACTGTTGTTACATCCCTATATTAGCCCATACTTAGGCTAAAAATGGTTACATACAAGGAGGGGATGACCTATAGCTCTTTTTCCTTTCAGACCTGACTTACTCATCAACAACTCAAAGGTAGAGCATGCGGGTAGAATGTGAGTGTGTCAAAAAGTGAAATAAAAACATTGGAGTTTATTTTGTGCAGCATTTCCATTGTTCTGTAAGAATGAAATTCATACACATGCACAAGCTACGAAATGTGAATCATAATTTTGGTGATTTCAAATATGAGTTAAATGCTCATATTTCCATTTAAAATTTACATTATATAATACAAAGATAAATGGTAATATTATAATAATAGCTTAAATTATTTTCTTTTATTTTTTTTAATTTTAATGTTTATTTTGAGAGATAAAGAGAGCAAGCAGGGAGGGGCAGAGAGAGATAGAGAGAGAGAGAGAGAGAGAGAGAGAGAGAGAATCCCAAGCAGGCTCCATGCTGTCAGCACAGAGCCCCATGCAGGGCTCAAACTCACAAACTGTGAGATCATGACCTGAGCCAAAATCAAGAGTCAAGCGCTTAACTGACTGAGCCACCCAAGTGCTCCAATAACTTAAATTATTATTAAACTTAAAATGACATTAACTAGAAAGTTAAAATGTCATATATATTTATAAGCTGTCATATATATTTATAAGCTAAGAAAATTATAGTGTTCTCTAAGGGCATATAGTAATAGGACTTCATCTAGCCTCAGAATTAGGGGACACTTCTCTGAGGAAGTGATGTCTGAACTGAAGAATAAGCAGGTGTTAGTGAGGTGAAGAAAAGGAAAGAGTGTTCCAGACAGAGGGGACAGAATGTGCAAAGGCCCTGAGATAGGAGAAAGCCTGGCCTAGTAGCTAAAAGAAAACCTACAAATCACATTAAAGAATTTATCTTTATCCTAGAAATTATGGGAAGGCATTAAGAATCTAAACATGAGAGTAATGTGATCAAATCTGTGTTTTAAAAAGGTCTGACACTAAGTGTCATATGTTAGAACAGCCTGAATAGAGGAAGACTCCTTAGAAAGGAGGCTCTTGCTGTAACTGGGTAAGAGATGGTGGCATAGACTGTAGTGGGGATAGAGAGATTGAATGTGCTAAGAGATAGGCAGAAAGAAAAGAGACAGAGCTGTTGGGGTCCGGAGAATAGAGGAGGAGAGATATCAGGAATGACCCCTAAGTGTCTGGTCTGTGCCACTGTGTGGAAAGTGAGGCTATTTCTTTTTTTTTTTTTAATTTTTTTCAACGTTTATTTATTTTTGGGACAGAGAGAGACAGAGCATGAATGGGGGAGGGGCACAGAGAGAGGGAGACACAGAATCAGAAACAGGCTCCAGGCTCTGAGCCATCAGCCCAGAGCCTGACGCGGGGCTCGAACTCACGGACCGCGAGATCGTGACCTGGCTGAAGTCGGACGCTTAACCGACTGCGCCACCCAGGCGCCCCTAAGTGAGGCTATTTCTAAAAGACGTTTCAGTTGGGGGACCAAGGCTGGAGAGTGAAGGAAGAGTAGGGGAGAAGGTCATGAGTTTAGCTTTTTGTTCAGCAGAGGTCTCTTTGAAACATCTAAGCAGAAGCATCAAGAATACCCTGGGCATATCTATCCAGAGCCCAGAAGTGCGTTTGGACAGAAGCAAACTGGCTAATAAAAAATTTCAGCCATGCAAAAGGCTAGAATAGGCACTTTACAAAACAGACTATCCAGACAGCTGGAAAGTACATAGAAAGTACTCGGTATTAGGGCACCTTTTTGGCTCAGTCGGCAAAGCATCCGACTCTTAATTTCAGGGTTGTGAGTTCAAGCCCTGTGTTGGGCTCTGTGCTGGGTGTGAAGCCTATTTAAAGAAAACAAAAGTGCTCGGTATCATTAGTCATTAAGGAAATGCAAAATGAAGACCACAGTGAGAGGCCATTTCACTACAAGAGCCCAAACTTTAAGAAATTGACAAAACAAAATGTTAGTCAGGATGTGGAATGACCAGAGCTCTGGTACGTTATTGGCAGACATGTAAAATTGTACGACCATCTTGGAAAACAGTAAGGCAGTTTCTTCAAAAGTTAAACAGACAACCCAGCAATTGCACTCCTTGATATTTACCCAAGAGAAATAAAACATTTGTCCTCACAAAGACTTGAAAAATAATGTTCATCGCAGCTTTATTCATAACAGCCCAAAATGGAAACAACTCAAATGTGCAGCGATTGATGGATGAACAAATCGTGCTATATCCATAAATACTGATTTTAACAAAAAGAAACAAACTACAGGTACCTGTAACAACGTGGATGGATGTCAAAAATATTAAGCTTAGTGAAAGATGTAACAGAGTGCATACGTATAATTCAATCTACGTGACATTCTAGAACAGGCAAAAATTATCATTAGTGATGGACATCAGGTCAGTGGTATGGGAGGGGGAGCGGGGTGGACTGACTGCCATGTGGTAGGAGGGCACAGATTTGGAAGTGGATGAGACTGCTCTATATCTTGATTGTGGTGGTGGTTACTTGACCACATGCATGTGTCAGAACTCAGAACTGGACACTGAAAACAGGAGAGCTTTACTTACGTGAATTATGCTTTAGTAAAAAAAAAAATTTTTTTTTAATTGAAGTCACAAGTATTGATAAGATTCACTAAGTGAAGAGGATAGAGAGAGAAAAAGAGAACCTGCGGCCGCTAATCTTATCAACGGGTAAGAGGTATGGTCGACCCCATCTTAACTATGAGGAAAACGGGGCTCAGAGAAGTGAAGTGACTTCCCCAAGATCACACAGCTATTAAGTAGTAAAACTGAGGCCTGGAGCCAAGCTATCTGGTATTAAGAAACATGTTCTTTTCAGTCTGCCCCATCCAGAGTCCTGGGTCAGGGGCTGAGCATAATGACAGCCCAGAGAATAGGACCCCAAGTCCTATTCTTTGAGGAAGACAGGCAGCAGTCAGAGGGCTGGGCCTGGATCTGAAAAACCATGTGGAAGAATGGAGAAGATTGCACACGTAGGTGGAGGGGATGGGGATCACCGTGAGGATGGCCTTCTGCCATATTGTCTCCGTCAGTCGTCACTGCGTCCAAGGGAAGCCCTAGCAAGATGACAGGCCGGGGTTGGGGGTTCTTCCTGGGCCGGCTGCACACCCAGAAGCCACCGTGAGATCTGCTCCAGGAGAACGATCGTCTCCTGCCCTCATCCTCCAGGGATTTCAACATGGCCACAGACAGCACTTCACACTTTCCAACTCCAGAAGTATGTGCTGAGGACAACTACATTCAAAGCTCTTTCCTGGGGCTCATTGATCAGTCCCAGCCCTGGTGATGTGCTCTCTCCTGGACAGTGACCATGGCCACATGATGGCTCACTCTGCCTCCTATCCCGCCCTTGCTCACCACTCCCCATACCACCACCAGACGGGGTTCCCAAAGGAAGTTGTGTCACTACCTTCTTACAAAATTTTCAATGGTTTCCCATTGCCTCGGCGGTACTTTGCAAAACTCGGGCAGTAGTGGGTCATGAAATCAATGTAATGGGTCATTTAAAAATATGAAATCAAAGGGGTGCCTGGGTGGCTCAGTCAGTTAAGCATCTGACTCTTGGTTTCAGGTCAGGTCATGATCTCACAGTTTGGGAGATCAAGCCCTGTGTCAGGCTTTACACTGAAAGCATGGAGTCTGCTTGGGATTCTCTCTCTCCCTCTTTCTCTGCCTCTTCCCCACTTGCACACACTCTCTCTCTCTCTCTCTCAAAATAAATAAATAAACATAAAAAAAAAGAAAGTAAATAGAACAGAAAAGAAAGTAGAGTATATAACATGTGCTAAGGTTAGATACTATCTCTTGAAATTTCTGATTCATTTAGGTCTATCTATACATAGATGTATATATTTATGTACTGACCAGAGATATAACATGGATTTCTTGCTGTGTATTACAATCAAAAGGTCTAAAAGCCTAAAAAATATTGGTACGATGGGACAGCAATTACCTTTCCTGTCTCTCACTATGTGTATAGGTTCCCATATCCTATATTCTACCCAAACCAGGACATTCCTCCAAACACTATCCCTCTTCATGCTTACATAGCTTGGCTCACATCCCTTCCTCGATCTTTGTCTTCCATCCCTCCCTTTGCCTATTGTGATTCTGTTTGACAAAACACCTCTGAAATACTCACCCTTCTCCCCAATCAGGGCTCATCACATATTCCTCTGTTCCCATAGTACATTTTCCTACACCTCTCTTTAGCGTTTTTCATTCTGCTTGAATAAAGCTTAATTCAAATGTCAGTTTCTCCCAATTGCCTTGAGTTTTGAGCGCATATCTAATCCATCTTTGTTTTCCTCTGCAACTAACATAGTGTCTGGCACATTGAAATTGCTAGGGAAATGCTTATTTGATTGAACTGAATCCTCAAAAAACCCACTGAGGTGGGTTATTATTTCTATTTTGCACATAAAGAAAGTGGGGCTCCGAGAAGTTAGGTGACTTCCTCAAAGTCACACAGCTCGATTAGGAGAGGAACAGGTTCATCGATTTTCCCACAATGCAGTCCTGACCTCTGGCTGTGACTGGTCTCTGAAGTGTAGACCCCAGTGCAGATGCCTCCGTCACTGACCTGGCTGGGAAGAAGTCGGAGCAAAGCATTCCCCATGCACAGGAATTACTTCAGTCCATTACTTCAGTCCATGTACACACATTCTCCACAGATTGACTGAAGCTCCCCGTAGACCACAACCAGCTCTGGGGTCTGGAGAGGGGTGTGCTGCCTCACAGAGACTGGGCTTGGAGGAGGCTGAGAAAGGCAGGAAGAGGGGCAGCAGAGGGAGCAGAAGGGAGGGACTGAGAAACCCAAGAGAAGAAGATAAAGAAGAGAGGAAACAAGAGAGAAGGAGGGACAGAGAGTCAAAGAGGAAGTCAGGCAGAAGGAGGAAGGAAGAGGAGAGAAGGAAGTGTAGAGGAAGATGGACAGAGGAAGGCCTGTGGAGGGCCCTGTGGTTTCCCCAGTTGCCTGCCTGTCTGGCCAGCTCCCAGAGGGCCCTGTTCCTCTGTGGGTCAGGGCTTCTTGCCTTTTCGTGTGTCTACATGGGGCTTCTAGCATCCGGCAAATGCAGCGCCCTCATCTTCTCTGTTTGGTCAGAAAGTGACCCGCCTTCAGCTCAGTGGGTAACATCAGCTTCTCTTCAGGTGGACAAAGCTTGACCAGGACATGGGGCACTTTGGTGGCAGAGCTGGATTTGAACTCACAGCTGCTGTGGGTTGACCCCTCCTAGGGAAGCTTTCCTGGTAAGCCACTTCTTCAACTGTGGACTGTGAGTCAGGAGAGTGCCTTTCTGGTTCCTAGATCTGGAATAAAATAAATGAGTGACCTTAGTCAACTTTACTGACTTCTCTGGATCTGGGTGTCCGCATGTGTACAATGGGTCAGATGACAGGCATATCCATCACTGCCAACCACTTACTAGGTGTTAATCCCTGGACATGCTTCAAGTAATTCGGTGTTTATAGCCATTGCTATTTTATAGGACATAGGGATAGACACACTGTCAGCTCCAACTTGCAGGATCAGATTTTCTATAATAGGGAGTATGTCCAGGGAAAGTACGTTAGAAGTTAGACTCAACAGAAATCTACCAGCTAGAAATGTCCTCCAGCCTTACGGTCTCTTCCTCTTCATTATCCTAACCATCCCCAACATCCACGAGTCCCTATGGTTCATTTATTTTCTCTCCTAGTACTTAATGAGCACATCCCATGATCTGGGAATGCTACAGTAAAAAATAAAACAAGCAAAAATGATGATAAAAAATAAAGAAAGGGAGGTAGGGAGTGTTGGGGACAGGTAGAGGTGTGCTACAATTTTTAAAGGGTGACAAAGGAAGACCTCACTGCAATGGTGAAATTTAGGCCATAATCTGAATGAGGCAAAGGAGTGAGTCATGTATTTATGTGCAGGAAGGGCATCCAGAAGAGGAAGAGCAAGTGCCAAGACCAGGACGCAGGTGTTTCCTGGTGGTTTTGAAGACCAGCAAGGGACCGTGTGGCTATGGTAGAGAGAACCTGGGGCCCAGTGGCACTCCTGCCCTGAGAAGGTGGGGGAGGCTCAGACTGAGAAGGGGCTGTAGGCTGTATCAGTGCTGTATTGCTGGGTTGCACAAATGTAGCAGCTTCAAACGACACACACCATCTCACAACTTCTGCAGGCTGGAAGTCTGGGCACAGCTTAACTGGATTCCCTGTAAGGTTGCAGTCAAAGTTTTGGGCAAAGCTGGGTTCTTTTTTTTTTTTTAAATGTTTATTCATTTTTTGAAAGAGAGAGAGGTGGGGGAGGGGCAGAGAGAGAGGGAGACACAGGATCGAAAGCAGGCTCCAGGCCCTGACTGTCAGAACAGAGCCCAACACAGGGCTTGAACTCATGAATCACAAAATTGTGACCTGAACTGAAGTCGGATGCTCAACTGAGCCCCCCAGGCGCCCCAGAGCTGGGTTCTTATATAGGGTTCAACTAAGGGAGGATCTGCTTCCAAGCTCATGTGGCAGCATTCAGTTGCTTGCAGACTGCTGAATGGAAGCCCTCAGTCAACTGGATATCTACTGGAGGCATCTCTTAGCTCCTTACTGTGTGGCCCTCACCATATGGCAGCTCCCAACAAAGAATCCTGCTTCTTCAAAGCCACTAAGGGAGTCAGGGCCCTGGCAAGACAGGTGTAGAATCTTATGTAATATAATCATGGATACATAATCACATATAAACTGTCACCTTTAGTGAACTTTATCAATTAGAAGCAAGGCACAGGTCCTGCCCATATACCTGAGGAAAGGGGATTATGCAATGGTGTGAATACAAAGAGGTGGGGGTTATGGGGGTCACCTCAGAGTCTGTCCACTTTGCCCTCTGTCCCCCAGTGACTCATGTCCATCGCATTTGCAAAATAAATTCATGCCTCCCCCCCAAGATCAAAGTCCAGAAACTCATCTAAAGCAGGTTTAGGTATAGATGAGCTTCCTTTAGGTGTTCCTCTTACTTGACTTGTAAAACGAAAGATAAAAGTTATCTGCCTCTGGGGTGCCTGGGTGGCTCAGTTGGTTAAGCATCCAACTCTTCGTTTTGGCTCAGGTCATGATCTCACAATTCGTATGTTTGAGCCCCTCATCGGGCTCTGTGCTGACATCTCAGAGCCTGCTTGGGATTCTCTCTCTCTCCCTCTCTCTCTCTGCCCCTCCCCTGCTTGTGCCCTCTCTCTCTCTCAAAATAAATAAACTTTAATAAAAAAACAAGTTATCTGCCTCCATAAACATAACATACAATGGTGGGATAACAGCTACTGACATTCTTGTTCAAAAAAGGGTAATGTAGGAGGTACAAAGGAATCACTGGTCCACAGCAGTTCTGAAATCCAGATGAGCAAATGCTGGGTGTTCCCTGATTAGGTTTTAAGACCTGAGAATAATCCATGTTTCTTGGCTCTGCTTTCTGGGTACTGTCCTCTGGGTCATCCTTCCTTTCTCATGAAAGTTCATATGCATTTGCTTCTGAATAGGTTTTTTTTTTTAAGTTTATTTATTTATTTTGAGGGAGGAGGGGCAAAGGAAGAGGGAGTGAGAGAATCCCAAGTAGGCTCCACGCTCAGCACACAGCCTGTTTCCAGGCTCAATCTCACAAACCATGAGATCATGACCTGAGCCAACCTACTGGGGCACGCAGATACCCCATGTACCTGAGTAGTTTTACGAGCTTTTTTTCTTGCCAGCAGAATTTGGAAGATCCTACAGCCCCCTCTCATTTTGCACTCTATTCCTTATAGTTCAAGCTGGCGGTGCACTTGCTGAAACAGCTTTCTCAAAAACTTTGTGTGTCTTCTGTGGATTTCAGTGGGGTTTATTCCATTAGGCAAAAGCTATATCCCAGATCTTTGTGAGATAAGCCCTTCTCTACCCAGCTCCTGCTCAGATGGCCATAGGATAACTCACTTAAGCTTCCTCAAGGCCCCATGGTTAGATTAAAAGGTTCTGGGAGGCACATCGTTAATCTCTTGAAACAGTCCTTTGTGTGACTCAATACTACTCTGATCCTTTGATCTTCATGATGTTCTAACAAAAGATGGTGTCCTCACACCTTCTGCCTTTTTTCTAAACCAGTGTTTATTTATTCCATGTGCATGGAGGCCATTTCTTAATTTTAGCACCTTTTGCTATGTAAGGAGGCCGAGAATTTTCCAAATCAAGTCCTGACATTCAACAGTTTTTAAACCATTTTCCGCCTCAACTTATCTCTCTGCTCTCACATTTTACTAGAAGTAGCTAGAAGCAACCTGGCAGCACCTCAGTGTTGTGCTTGTTAATCTCAGCTATATTAACCAATTTATCACTTACATGTTCTATTTTCCACAGAGCTGCAGGAGACAATGTTTGTAAACTTTCTGCCGCTACTTAATGAGGACCCCTTCCTCCAGTTGCTATCAATAAAATCCTCACTTCCTTTTAATCCTCACTGGCAAGCCCTCCAAGTCCACACTGCTGCTAACAGTCAAATCAAGGCAATCCTGGCTCCTTCTACCACCTCCTCAAAATTTCTCCCAGCTCTGCCCACCACACCCTTCCAAAGCCACTCCCACATTCCTCCGTTTTTTTGTTACTGCAGCATCCCCGTTCCAGCACCAAAATCGGTATTCCTTGTTTATTGCTGTGCAATAACTTTACCACAAATTTAGAGGCTATAAACACCACACATTTATTATCTCACAGTTTTTGGAAGGCAGAAGTCTGGGCTTGAGTGAACTGGGTCCTCTGTAAGGCAGCAGGAAAGATGTCCCCAGAGACAGGAAGGAAACCAGTGGTTTGCGGGAGGGGGGAGGCTGGGCAGGGGAGGAGAGAATGGGTAATGACCTCTGATGGGATGGATATAGAGTTTCCAGTGTGATGAAAATATTTTGGAACTAGATAGTGGTGATCGTTGCCCAATTTTCTAAATATACTATATACCCACTGGATTTTATACCTTAAAAGGGCTAATTATATGGTGTATTACATATTTTTAAAAATTATTTTTTTTTAATTTTTTTTTTCAACGTTTATTTTATTTTTGGGACAGAGAGAGACAGAGCATGAACGGGGGAGGGGCAGAGAGAGAGGGAGACACAGAATCAGAAACAGGCTCCAGGCTCCGAGCCATCAGCCCAGAGCCCGACGCAGGGCTCGAACTCACGGACAGCGAGATTGTGACCTGGCTGAAGTCGGGCGTCGGGCGCTTAACTGACTGCGCCACCCAGGCGCCCCTAAAAATTATTTCTTAAAATATTTTATTTTTATTTTTGAGAGAGAGAGAGAGAGCGTGAGCAAGGGAGGGGCAAAGAGAGAGGAGGATAGAGGATCCGAAGCAGGTCCCACACGTATAGAAGCGAGCCAGATGCAGGGCTCAAACCCACCAACTGAGAGATCATGACCTGAGCCGAAGTTGGCGCCCTTGTGAATTATATCTTAATTCAAAACAGAAAGTGTTGTCCAGGGCTGGGTTCTCATCCGGGGCCTGAATGGAGAAGAATCTGTTTCCAAGCTCACATGGCAGCATTCAGTTCCTTGCAGGCTGCTGGATGGAAATGGAAGGGCTCAGTTCTTGTGGAGGCAGACCGGAGGCTGCCTCAGCTCCTTGCTGCCCAGCCCTCTCGACACTCTCCATATGGCAGCTTGTAACACAGCAGCCCACTTCTTCAAAGGCAGCCAGGGCTTGCCCCTGTCAACATGTTATTACAATTTTGTATTCTTATATAATGTAATCAGGTACATGTAGTCACTCCTGTCCTGTCACCTTTGCTGTATTCTCTTGGTTAGAAGCAAGTCACAGGTTCTGTCCACGCTCAAGGGGCAGGAGTTGCACAGGGCATGAACACCAGGCAGTGGGGTCATGGGGGTCACCTCAGAGGCTGTTCCCACATAGGCAATTTTAAGAGTCTAGGGCTTTACTCTCAGATAAGGGTTTTGAACCGAGGAATCACATGACCTACCATGTTTCAAAAGGACACCTCTGGCTGCCATGTTGAGAACAGATTGAAGGTGTCAAGAGTGGAAGCAGAAGACCAGTTAGAAAGCTACTGCAAAAAAAAAAAAAAAATCCAGATGAAAGATGGGCTGGGAGGCTGTTATTAGACTGACACAGACACGGTCCTCTTCCACTTCCTAGGGCTCCCTGGAACTTCCCCAGGGGATGAGGACAGTCCTCCCCAAGCAGGCTCTGGCCCCTCTGCCTCCCATCTCTCAGGGCCCATCCTCCTCTTTACTTAAGGTCTCTTAAGCCCAGCACACACTGGTTAGTCCACTGAAGCGAACAGCAATTGGACTGTCATTCCATCTGTCAGCAAAATATTTGCTAAATGTCACTTGTAACTACGGTGTGATGTTAATACTGTGCCTACAAGGAGGAAGAAGCAATGATCCATGTGCTGGAAAAGCTTGTGGCCCAGTAATGGTTAGGCCACTATAGGTGGGACACACTCTGCCAGCACATGAACAAAGAATGGGGGAGGAGGCCACAGCGGCACTGAGGGGTATGGATCTAGGGGTATAGAGGTACCCAAGCCTCAGGATATAAACTAACAGACACGGCCCGCCTCCTGAAACGCATTTTTTTTTAAAGACTTTTTACAGTTTATTTATTTATTTTTGAGAGAGAGCGAGCGAGCCGTGGAGGAGCAGGGATAAGGGGAGACACAGAATCCAAAGCAGGCTCCAGGCTCTGAGCTGTCAGCACAGAGCCCGGCACAGGGCTCTAACTCACGAACCAAGAGATCATGACCTGAGCTGAAGTCGGATGCTTAATGGACTGAGCCACCCAGGTGCCCCTTGAAACACATTTTTAACATAGCCACATCAAGCTGTCTCTGTTCTCCCTTCTCCCCTACCACCCTGTTCCTACCACCAGGCTATCTTCGGCCCTGTCCTAGAAAGCCTTCTGCCCTTCTTTACTAATTTTTCTCTTCCATCTGAAGCCAGAGTTAACAGCCTTTACATCTGGGGAGGAGCTGTTCAATAGAAATATAATGTGAGTTAGGGCACCTGGGTGGCTCAGTCAGTTAGATATCTGACTTTGCTCAGGTCATGATCTCATGGTTCATGGGTTCGAGCCCCACATCGGACTCTGTGCTGACTGCTCAGAGCCTGGAGCCTGCTTCGGATTCTGTGTCTCCTTCTCTCGCTGCCCCTCCCCTACTTGCCCCTGTCTTTCTCTCTCAAAAAAAAAAAAATTTAAAAATTAAAAAAAAAAAGAAATATAATGTGAGCAAAATGTGTGACTTTGAAGCTTCTAGTAGCCACATTTTTGAAAGGTTTTTAAAAGTGGAATTAATTTTGGGGCACCTGCCTGACTCAGTTGGTGGAGCATGCAACTCTGGATTCTTGGAGTTGTGAGTTTGAGCCCCATGTTGGGCTTAGAGATTACTTAGAAAAAAAAATTGGGGGAAGAAAAAGTGAAATTATTTATATAATCTATATATCTAAACATATTAAAAATTATAAACGATAACTTGAAAATTTTCTTTTTTCAGGTTAAGTCCCAAAAGTTTATTGGTATTTTACACTTATACCACATTTCAGTTGGGATCCTCAATTTTTATTGGAAATACGCAGTCTGTATTTAGATTCCACAAAATTTAGGTTGAAAAAGTAAATTCACATACCCAGGTTGTCTCACACATTATTTAAGTTTTCCAATAACTGAATCCATTTTAAAATTAATGTTTAAGTTACTTAAAATTCAGTGCATTAACAGTTCAGTTCCTTAGTGGCACACACAAGCCACATTTCAAGTGCTCAATGCCCACAAATGACTGTTGTCTACCAAAGCATAGGCCTCTGCAGTCTGGGCCCCAGATCTACCACTCATCTTCTGCTTTCTCCAATCACCCAGATTTACCCAGACCCTCCTGTCCTCAGCATGTCCACCCAAACATTGAAACAACAGCCTCCCTTTCCCCCTGCACCCCCATCTCCAACCTGCGGGAGCCACCCATGACTCATACCCAATCCCTGGCTCTCCTAGCCCACTTTTTACCTGGTCCTTCTATCTGGATTATCATTTCTATGCATAAACATGAGCTTACCAGAAGGCCAATTTGCATAGTGATTAAGCGGATTCACACACTTTCAGGATCAGAAGGTATTTTCCCTACACTGAATTGGGCTCCAGAAAATTGGGGCTTGCCTTCTTTGTCATCTACTGGAGAAGACAGGATTTCAGTACTTGCTTGGTTTATGAGATGGTAAGAAAGAAAAGCTGCCAGAGCCTGAATGGTAGTTGAGGGGGCAGGAAAGGTGGGTGCCTTGGGTGTGTGTGGGTGGGGAGAGGACATTTCACATATGATTTATTGTGTCAGAATGACTTGGTTGTTAAATAAGTACTTTAAGGGATTATTTCATCTTTCATACTTTAAAATTTTTATAATTTAGGTTATTCCCCCCCTCCACCCCCCACCGCTGGATTTTTTTCAAGCTTCAGATCTCTGCCTGGAATTGTCTTGATTTGCATAATCTCACCTCTGAGGATTTAGCTCCACCCCTTAGGCCCCCCTTCTCGCAGTGCCCCATGCAGAACCTCTGCTGGGTTCCCTTCCTAGTCTTCCTACTTAGTCTACCTTCCCTAGTCTTCCTACTTTGGGCAGCCACCCTGCTCTGGCCTCCTCCTCCCTGGGGATGAGCCCGGCTGTGCAACCTGCTGCTGAGAGGCTGGGATAATCCTCCCTGAGCTATTTCAAGGATTAGTCCTGCTGCCCTATGTCCAGCTCCCACACAAGTGGGATTCCAGAGCTGTGGACACTGTTCCAGGAAAGGAGAGGTGCAGCTCCTGTAATGCAGATCCATGCAGGGCAGGGCACCAGGGTCCAGGGTGCAAGTTTCTTAGAGACTGTCGTGGTACGTGGAGTTCAGTGAGATGGACACTGGCAGCCTGTGACCATAAGTATGACTGTGAGTCTAAGAGCTGGAGACATGACAGCCCAAAACTCCAGGGCCTCAATCTGTGCCTTGAAACACACACACACACACACACACACACACACACACACACACACACCTCCCTGTCTCTCCATCACTTTCACCCACCAGCCTCATTATTACTTTCATAGACAGCACTTTTGCCTTCGTGAGGACCTTACTTCGTAAAAAAATATTAAAAATTAGGTTTTATGACTATGTTGGCATATAGATGAATATATTACTATATATTAAAATATCTTCCTGAATCTACAGTTCATTTTTCTCTTCTGATTTTAATTAAAATATTTTTGTGGTCCCTTGAAAGTATTGTTACTGTGCCTGGTGGGTAAGTTGGCCTTGCCTCTGGTCCCACTTACACTCCCCTCTCTCTTTTCGCTGGTGAGGAAGGTCTCCATTTTCAAAGGAAAGGCACAGAGAGTTCTGAGCCCAAAATGACTCACTCAAATACCTTACAGCTCTCCTACCACCCTCAATTCTGGCTTCTTCTACAGTATTGGTTGATAGGAGGACTACCTCTTTGGGCTCAGAGAGGGGCACTGAAGCTCCCTGTCCCCTCTGAAAATGGGGACCTTCCTCACCTGGGAGAGCCAGGTGCGGCCCCAAGAAGAACACATCCATGGTTTCATGAAGTCCTTCCTGCCCCTGCTGCCACTGATTATAGGTAAGTCTGAGCAATTCTGAGGGAGCCCAGTTTTGGCATCAGAATGAGATGGCTTTTTCCAGACCCAATGGCTATGGTCCCAAGGTTTTGACACATGCTGGCTCAAGTCCAGACTCCTTACTAGGACACATGAGACCCTCTTCGAGAGGTAATATAACATAGTGGATGAGAGTGCTTATTAAGAGGTGGATCTGTCTGACCTTGGACAAGTTCTTAAACCTCTCAAAGTCTCATTTTTCTCCAACACTTCAGGGGGATGATGGGAATATTTTCCTCACCAGATTCTTGTAAGTATTCAATATTGTACATGTACTTATGTTTTGCATACAATAAAGCTCTATACATTTTCTAGGAAATAGGATTGTTATGCAAGACAAATAAACATAGACCATCTCCCACCTCTTCTCCACAACTCAGATGCACCACATAACTGAGATTATATATGTAAAGTACCAAGTGTATTGCCTGGCATGGAGTAGGAGCTCCCAAAATGGTACCCAGTATTGTGGCCTGGTTCCCACTTACTTCTCAGTCTCATCCCCACCCCTCTCTGTCTTGAACTTCGGCGACATCAAACTGCTTATGGTCTTGTCTCCTATTTCCCATTCTGCTCCCAAGTGTACATTTTCTCACATCCTGATCATTGTTGCACAAACTGGTTACCTCTTCCTCTGGGGAGAATAGATAGACTGTATTTTCCAGCCTCCTCTGCAGTTACATGTGGCCACTTGAACAAGCCCTAGCCAATGGAATATGAGTAAGAGCGTTGTATGCTGCTTCCAGGCCTGTTCCTCCAAACCACCCACGTATTCTTCATGTTCTTTCTCCCCTTCTAAGGAAAGTTGCAAATTTGAAAGCCCTAGGTTGAAGATGGCAGAGCCAAAGGCGGAAAGCGCCCGTGTCCCTGAGTTAAAACATGAAGGAAAACCAGGCAACTGATTTGGACGTTCCATTAATTAGTGAGATGTTATGTAATTTGCGCTTTGTTGCAGTAGCTCAGCTTACCTTAATTGACACACTCCTGGTGTTTCGTGCCCCTGGAACGCCTTTAACTCCACCCTGCTTCACCGGAGTAACTCCTACTTATCCTCTAAACTTCATCTCTGGCATCACACGCTATAGAAAGACTTCCCTGGGCAACCCCCAACTCCCAGAATGAGCTCTAGGTCACTCTAGCAAACACTGCACAGTTGACTGCCCTCTGTTCATTCTCCCATTCTTCCTGGTACAATCTCAGTTTTGTTCAGGACAGTAATGTACCCAATGAAAAATACCCACTTCTCAAGACTCTCTTGGAGTTAGCAGAGCATACGATCCAGTCCTGGCCAATAAAATGTAAGAGGAAGTTGCTGGATAGAGATTCTTAGGGAAGCTTTCAAAAAATGGAACAGACATGCCTGGGTGGCTCATTCGGTTGAGCAGCTGACTTTGGCTCAGGTCATGATCTCATGGCTGGTGAGCTCAAGCCCCACATTAGGCTCACTGCTGTCAGTTCAGGGCCTGCTTTGGATCCTCTGTCCCCCTCCCTCTCTGCCCCTCCCCTGCTTGCACATGCTCTCTCTCAAAAATAAGTAAAGCTTAAAAAAGAGAGAGAGAGAGAGAGAGAGAGAGAATGAGAATGGACTGGGCTCATATCTGCCTTTTACCTTTTTGCTTTGTGCTTCCTGCCTTCCCACCTGGAACTCAGATGCAGTGCTGGGGAGTGGAACACACATTTTACACCCATAAGGATGACAGCCGTGTGCTAAGGGTAGAGCGGAAAGAAAATTCCAGGTTCCTCAATGAACCATGAAGCCATAGTATCAGCCCTGTGCTGCCTACGTCCGGTTTTCCTACAATGTGGAAAAGGAAACTCCTAACACTTAAACCCTGCAGGGAGGTTTCTATGTGGCACAACACAAAGCAATCTTAACTGGACACTCCAAGCCTCTGAGAGCCCGATGCTCCCTTCCACTGCTTGTGTGGAAACACGATCACACTCTGGCCATCATCTGCTCAAGTGTCTGTTTCCCTGACGTGTTTGTAGGCATGGGGCAAGCACTCAATAAGCGTGTGCTGAGAGAATGGTGACAAGGGACGCTGTTGTGTCTTTCCTGACACACAGGAAAGGCCTGCGGCCTATGGCCTCCTTGCCCCTTCTCTCCTCTGTTGGCGAACCATCATCTCTATGACCTGTGAGGTATTTTCAAGCTCTCAATTTCTCTGATTCCATCTCACATCCAGTACACTCTCCTCACAGAGGAGGCTACAAAAATATAAGACACAGGCTGGGCCCTCCTTTGGGGAAGTCGAGGAATGCATACTGGATAATAGCTAATGCTTACACAGCACTTCTTAGACCCCACTGTCATTTTTTTTAAGCGAGGCAAAAGGCATATAAAAGGGACCATTTTAAAGTGAAAAATTCAGTATAGTCAGTCAGAGAAAGACAAATATATGACTTCACTAGTATGAGGAATTTAAGATACAATACAGATGAACATAAAGGAAGGGAAGCAAAAATAATATAAAAACAGGGAGGGGACAAAACATAAGAGAATCTTAAATATAGAGAACAGAGGGTTGCTGGAGGCGTTGTGGGAGAGGGGATAGGCTAAATGGGCAAGGGGCATTAAGGAAGACACTTGTGGGGATGAGCACTGGGTGTTATACATAGGGGATGAATCTCCAGATTCTACTCCTGAAATCATTGTTGCATTATATGCTAACTAACTTGGATGTAAATTAAAAAACAAACTAAAAAAAATAAAATACAGTGAAAAATTCAGTGGCATTTAGTACATTCACAATGTTGTGCAATCAGCACTTTTATGTAACTCCAAAACCTTTCCATCACCCCAACATAAAAGTTTGCACCCATCAAGTTTGCAACTTCCCATTCTCCCTTCCCCCCAGCTCCCACCAGCCACCGATCTGCATTGTCTCTGTGGTTTCCCTATCCTGGATATCTCATATAAATGGAGTGACCCGGCAGGCCAACAAGGGCAGGTAGGGCCTCAGTGTTCACACATTAGGATGACAGTGGGTTTTCTTTGTCCAACCAACCTGAGGTCAAGGATTCCCACTGCAGCTCAAGTGGCTGAGATTAAATGTCTTTACAATCCAGCTCCTAGGAAACCTTTCAAATTAGGTGTGGGATGAGCCTCTCAGTAGATTAGGGAAAGAGCTTTTATGGAGTGTAAACAGAGGGTGAACTGGGTGGTCTGGGTTGGGGGCTATCTAGTAGCACTTTTGTGAGAAAACACACCCAGTTTTGATACGGTGGTGGTGGTGGTGTGTGTGTGTGTGTCTATGTGCGTGTCTGTGTCTGTATGTGTCTGCGTGTGTGTGTATGTGTCTGTGTATAGACAAACATCCTGGAGCACATAGGAATTTCCTTTCATGTACGAATAATCTTTATAGATCACTAGGTGCTTTGACATCCTTTCTCTGCAGTTCTCAAAAGGAGGCAGGGCAAGCACTCGCAAGCCCAATTTATAGATGAGTCAACTGAGGTCTCATTTAGATGACCTGCCCAAAGTTGCACAAAGAATGAATTGCAGAGTCCCAAGCTTGCATGCTCTCCTTTCTGAATGACACATTTCCCCTTCTTTGATGTGTTTTGAATATCTGAAAAGACCTTTAAAAACCTGCTCAGTAGGGCCGCCTGGGTGGCTTGGTCAGTTAAGCATCCGACTCTTGATTTCAGCTCAGGTCATGATCCTGACGTTCGTGAGATTGAGCCCCATGTCAGGCTCTGTGCTGTGAGATTGCTTGGGGTTCTCTCTCTGTCCCTGCCCTGCTTGTTCTCTTTTTCTCTCTCAAAATAAACAAATAAACATTAAAAATACCTGCTCATTGTTCGGGTGGAGTGAAGAGAAAATGTGTTTGCAGGTTGTATTAGTCAAAAACAAAATACCATAGACTGAGTGGCTTAAACACCATAAATCTATTTCTCACTGTTCCAGAGGCTGGAAGTCCAAAATCAAGGTGCCAGCATATTTGGTTCCTAGTGGAAACTCTCTTCCCAGCTTGCAGATGGCCATCTTCTGGCTATGTCCTTACATGGTGGAGAGAGAGAGCAACCTCTCTGGTGTCTTTTCTTTTAAGAGCTCTACTCTCATCATGAGGGCACCACCCTCATGACCTCACCTAACTCTAATTACTTCCCAAAGGCCTATCTCCAAATACCATCAAACCAGGGGTTAGTGCTTCAACGTATTAATTTGAGGGGGTGAGGACACATATTCAGTCTACAGTACAGGTGGAAACACATCTCTTTGTCATCATTGGTGGCGATCGTATGCTGCAGCCAGCAAGACATTGGAATGTTCTTGTCAAAAAAAGACAATATTTATCAGGTCATGATCTTGCGGTTCCTAAGTTCAAGCCCCGAATCAGGCTCTGTGCTGACAGCTAAGAGCCTGGAGCCTGCTTCAGATTGTGTCTCCCTCTCTCTCTGCCCCTATCCCTCTCACACTCTGACTCTCTCTCTCTCAAAAATAACTCTAGGATGGGGGTGGGCAGCAGGGAAGGAGGACAAAACTCAGAGAGTTTTAAGAAGAGAGTTAAGTTTGCCAGATTTAGCGGACAAAAACATCAAACATCTATTTAATTTTGAATTTCAAATAAACTAATTTTTTAAAGTGTGTCTCATGTTTAGTTTGGAATATCTATCTATATATCTATATATATATTCATTTCTTATCTGAAATTCAAACTTGGTGTTCTGTATTTTTATCAGGCAACCCTAAAAGAGAGGGGCCAAGAACTCTGAGACAAGGAGATAAATGTGGGGAGGGGCTGCTGCAGGATCTCTGGACTGATGCTTCTTTTATGCATTTAACTTTTTGTTTAATCTTTTAAAAATACTAACCAGCTTTGTTTTTTATTTTTGTAACACATGCATAACATAAATGTAATGTTTAAACTATTCTTAAGTATATGGTTCAGTGGCATTAAGTACGTTCACACTGTTGTACATCACTGCTACCAATCTCCAGAACTTTCTCCTCATCCCAAACTGACATGTCAAAGAAAACCAGAACTGCACAGTAGTTATAACAGTGAAAAAGACATTTATTCAGGACTTTGCAACAGGGGAAAAGAAGCCTCGGTATAGAAGCAGGGTCACTTGCAAATACAGCATGGATAAGTGGGGATTCAGAGTCAAGGAGCAGGTGGGGGCGGGGACGGGGGATGGAAAATCACTAACTGGATAGTCAATCTTTGCTCAACCGACGGAACAGGATTCTCGCTGAAGGCAGCCAGGGCGATGGGCTAGCACCGGAGGTTCTGGGGGCGGGCGGGGGAGGGGGGTGATCGTGGGGAATGAGGTACCTGGTCAGATATGGAGGGTGATCTGATGTAGAGACGAGGGGATTCCGGCTAAGGAGACTTAAGAGGGTTCTGGCTAACAACTGGGTGATGCAGGTCCAAGGGTAGAGAATTCAGAGGAGCCTGAGTCAGTTCTGGACAGAGAGACGGACAGAATGTCTGTGCTCATTAAACGGCCACCCCGCCCCACCGCACACCCACCGCTCTACCTTCTGTCTGTCTGAGTTCGACTGCCCCAGGCACTCACACAGTGGCGGTCCTTCTGCGTCTGCCTTACACGGTCACTCCTCAGTGACTCTGAGGGGACAGGTGCCCCCTGAGGCACAGCCCAGGCCACAGGGCGCGGGGGGAGCCGCGAACCCGCGATGAAGCGCATGGCTGGAGGAGGGAGGGCGGTTCTTGGACCCGGGTCGGGGGTCGCGCTCTGGGGCGGCGCTCCGGAGCGGAGGGGGCGGGCAATCGGCGGAAGGCGGCGGGGGACGGGGGGACTGGACGCCCGCCTGGAGTACGGCTCCGGGCTGCGGTGGGGGGCGGTTCCGAGCAGGGGCCCGCCACTGGCCTCCCAGAGCTCCACCAGCCGGCCGAGCGCCCCGAGAGGCGGAGCAGCGGCGTCGCGGTGGCGGCGGCGCCAGGACCCGGCGGAGCGGGCGCAGCGGAAGCGCGGCGGCCGGAGCGGCTGGCTGCGGGCGGCGCGCAGGTGAGGAACGGGCGCCCGGCGGGCGGGCCAGGGGAGGGCGCGGGCCCCAGGGCCGCGCGGGGACGTGGAGGGCGGGACGCAGAGGAGAGGCGGGAGGGAGGGGCTCCGGGAGGCGGGATCCGCTGCACCCCTTTCCCGGTGCCGACGCCAGCCGCCGCCCTCACAGGCCTGCGCCCGGCCTCACTTCCCACCCCGCCGCCCCGCGTGCTGCCAGCCCGGAAGCGGTGTCGGGCGTCGGCCCCCAGAAAGACTGCTCCTCCGCGCTCGCCTGCACTCGGGGCGCCGGTCTTCCCCCGGCCTGAGGCCCAGGCCGAGGCCGGGGCGCGGGCAGGGCCCTGCCGGCCCGCCGGACTCGCGGCCCCGGGCACCAGGCCTCCCTTCCTGTCGCGGCCCACCGCGCCCCGTGACCCTCACGTGCCTTTCCACACTCCGGGCGCTGGGCCCTGCGAGTGGGCCGAACTGAACCCCCGGACCCCTCTTTTGCAGCTCCCGTCCCTCCCCGGCCCCTCTTAGCTGACCTCCCACTGCTTTCCCCGGTTTTGCTTCCTGACTGCCCACAGCACTGGTTTTAACCTGGGCTGTAGACCCTGGGAGCCGGCTGTCCGGGGATGGTTTGCAGAAAAGACTTTATGCACTTCTGAAACTATAAACTGCACTGCGAGATGGGTTTGGTGTATGTTCATTTTCTGGGAGAGTCCATGGTTTTTATCAGATTCTGTATAAAATACGGTGTGAGCCACACATGTGTGAGCCACACATGTGATTTTACAAGTAAAAAGAAACAGGTGAGATGGATTTAGTAATAGGTTTTCTTTAACCTAATATATCTAAAATATGGTCATTTCAGCCTGTAATCAATATAAAAATTTTGATGAGATATTTTACATTTTTTTCGTAGTAAGTCTTTGAAATTTGGTGTACGTTTTACACTTACACTGCACCTCAACTTGGATTGGCCACATTTCAGATGGCCCATAGCCACATGCAGCTAGTGGCTACCATATTGGACAGCACAGGCCTAAGGGTTTCAGTCCAAACTTCTTGCCATGGTTTTCAGTGTTTATCACAGTCTGGCCTCTCCTTTTTTTTCCTGCTAATGGCCCAAGGAACGTTATACCCTTATCACTCAAGCCACTTGCCATTCCCTACACAGCTTTGTTCAAGCTGTTCTGCCTGGAATGTTCTCTCCTGCACTGCCTCTCCAGGCTTGGTAGGGAGATGCAGCTTCTGCTGAGAGGCTTTTCCTGACTCCCCTAACCTCTGGAGGGATTTATCACTGCTTCCTCAGTGCTTCCTCCCTACATTCCTGGCTGAATTAGACCGCTTAACACATGGTGTTTGTTTTGAGGCTGTCTCTATGACTAGCATAGTGTCCTATTCATCTTTTTGTGATCGTGGCTGGCATCTAATAGTTGATCAGTAGATGTTTGCAGACAGAAGGAGTAAGCCACTAACTAGCTATACTCAATCTCTTAATTCTTGAATGGACCTGTTACTTCCTTGTTTGGGAGATTTGTCCCTGTACTACCCCCTCACATTAATGTACACACACACACACACACACACACACACACACACAGAAGGGGTAACTTAGGAGGAATGCATCTCAAGATGTACACAGAAAGTATCTTCTACCTTTTACCCTCTCCTGATCTTAGGGATGGGAAAACTGAGGTACAGAATTAAGTTAGAATGGCCAGCAAATTTGCATCAATATGAATATAAATAGGGGGGTTCCTTGGAAGGAGGGCAGTGGTCTCAGAGTTAGGTTCCTCAGGCATCAGCTGGCCCCACTTTGGTCATTTGATAGGAGGGAAGAGAAGTGGGGAGGTGGGGAGTAACTCCTGGGCCCTGATGCCGATTCTAGGCAGCTTCAGGTCTGGGAAACTGAGGATTGTCACTGCTGGAGAAAAAGTTGAAGAGCAGACCCGTCATTTCAGATCATGAAGAGACCTGGCCTGGGCAGGGTAGGAGAGAACCTGTAGGGTAGAAGGAAGTGCTGGGGAAGCCAGCAGAGGGAGCAAAGGTGTAAACTCCTTGGAGAAGATGGTGTGACGTTGGGAATAACCACTTCTTCGGGAGTAGTGCCATTCTCCGTCTGCAGAACGGGAAATGGAAAAAATCAGAGATTCAGAGAAGGCAAGCAGCTTACCCGAAGTCACACAGTTCTTAAGCCTAAATGAAGCCTCCTGAACCCTCCCCATCACACTTACCCTGCCTCACCCACACCTCTATTGCAATCAGGGGCCCCAACATGGTGCCTGAGAGAACAGGTGTGCAGCGCAGTGCCAGGTCTGATTAATGTCTTCCTCGCCATCTTCTGCTGAGGGGCTGTGATTAGGCCTATTTATAGGGGCCCGGTGCCTTAATATTCTGCCTGGTACATCCCTTGCCAATCAAATCAGTGCTGTCTGCAGTGTGATTGCTGCTTTAGTGGCACCAGGGAGCGGAGTTAATTAAACCCAGTATAAATAGACTCTGCCCTCATCTTGCAATTCGAAGGAGTGTTTTTCCTTCTTGTCCCCCGCCCCCACATGTCCCTCCTTCCTCCCGGCCCCCCCTTAGCTCTAGCCTCGGGGAGCAGAGCCCAGACACTGGTGTACGCAGAGTCACCAGCCACTACCTATCCTGTCTCAGGAACAGGTCCTGAGTTCTTCGGGGTCAAAGTGGGAAGAATTCAGGAGTCCACATTTTCTGTGCTTTTCCAGACTTGGCTATCATTTGGCAGTTGACACAGGCATTTTTCCCCCAAAATCCATCCCTCTGCTCCCAGCCTCTTTTGAACTCTGCAGCCAGGGTTTCTTTCTTGTTCATCCAGGCTCAGGAGTTTGAAATGAGATAATGTACAGAAAGGGTGCCTAGCAGAGCAGCAAGCACCTTCTCTGACTGCTTCTCTTCAGCCTCCATTGTCCCTACCAATTTCCTTTCCTCATTCACGCAGCAAGCATCTACAGAGTACCAGCTCCTGGGAGCTCCTGGCCTCCCACCCAGTGCCCTGTCCTCCACTCCCCAGCCTGCACTGGCTGAACATGTGGCAGACAGTTGGGGTGGGGGGCTGGGCTCTCTTCTCCCAGCACTTTGCCCAGTGGTGGGTGAATGTGGGCGGTCCTCATGCTCTGGTTCCCTCCCGCAGGCACCATGACTCCCATGAGGACCCAGCACTCGTTGGCGGGGCAGACCTATGCAGTGCCGCTCATCCAGCCAGACCTGCGGCGAGAGGAGGCCATCCAGCAGGTGGCAGATGCCCTTCAGTACCTGCAGAAGGTCTCTGGAGACATCTTTAGCAGGTGGGTGCTGCCACCGACCCGCACTTGATTGGGGGCTGGGCGGTGGGAGTGCACCCTCTAGGAGCAGCCCTTTTGGTGATTCTTGGTCTTGGAGGGACCCAGCTGGCTTCCCTGTGCCCAGGGGGCCCAAGGTAGGAGCCCAGCTTAGAAACTTTTTCTCTTAAGTGCTCATAGGAACTCAGTGCATGCTATCCCACTGAGCCCCTGGGGGGCCTGTGCCCTCGCTCATTCCTGCAGTCAGCAAATATTTATTCAGTGCTTCTTATGTGTGCAAGGCACTGTGCTGCACTCTTTAGTTACTTACAGCAGTGGGTAAGGCAGTGTCCCTGTCCCAACCAGAGAGTGTGTGGGTTTCCCTCACTGTCTGAAAGGTCACGTTCTGCCACTTTGCTTTTATGAAGGACGTACGCTTGTACCTGTGTTTGCTAACGAAAGAAATCCAAAGTGGGTTCTCACTTGTATGAACTGGTAGTTGCTTCTTCGCTGCACACCTTTGCAGTTTCTGAAAGGTTTCACGGGATCACTACCTGTGGATGGTGATGGGGGGCGGGGAACCTGGACTCTGGCAGGAGAGACAGACTGTAACCAATTGTGTAATTAGTGATTTAATTACAATTGTGATGAAGACCTACTTATAGTGGTTTTGTAATAACTGATACTCATATGGCATTATCCATGTGCCACCATTGATCTGAGTGCATTAACTCAACCCTCAGAACAACTTTATGAGGACATGTGCTTGTTATCTCCATTTTACTGGAGGAGACTGAGGCACAGCTAAGAGACTTGCCCAAGTGGCAGAGCCAGGGGTCACACCCAGCTGTTATGGCTCTAGACTCCGGAATTATCACTGTCTCCCTGTGATGGGGAAATAGGGTGTGACAGGAGTTGGTAACAGGAGGCCTGATTTGGTCTGGGGGGGATCAGGGAAGACATATGTGAGGAAAAACATTTATGAGAAAATCTGAAGGGTGAGTAGGAGTTACTGTGAGTGGGTAGATTGAGAAGAAAATTCCAGAAAGAAAGAAGGACATGAGCTAAAGCCCCGAGATGGGAAGGACCCGAATGGAAGCCAATGTGGTTAGAGCAAGGAGAGTGAGAGACTGAGGGGGCCGAGAAGCCCCCGTGAGGTAGGCAGGGCCTTAGGGGTAGTTTATGGTTTTGAGTAGGAGTATTGCCAGTGCTTATCTAGCATAACCCTCGGCTATAATGATTTTCACTCAGTGGTTATTGACTGGTGTTTGCTGTTGCTTTGCAAAGGTCCCAGGTTTTGTCCTTTATGCAGGTCTTTGTCTTTTTCTGGCTAGAAGAAGCCTGAAATGGGGCTTAGATCTCCTTCCTGGTGCCCACATCATGCCTTCACATGGGGACCTTTTATCCCACCCAGTGTGAAGTATTTGATTGAGGTCCCTCCTGTGGTCCAAGTCACCCCCCCTCCCCTGCTTGTACCCCTGACCAGGAAACCCCTTCTCCTTCACCATGTAACCTCCCCCTTCATCACCTGGAAGCAGGCCTCCTCCTGGAAGCCTTCCCGAGTAGGGGCAGAAAATGGGAGGAGTTAGACTTGATATAAACACCAGATTCTCTTACTCTTCGGCCTCTGACCTGACCCCCAAATCACCTACCTGCCCCGAGCCTATACAGAAGGTAAATGTAACAAAAGGGTGGTGCCCCAAAGTGATGAAGGGGGGTTGCCTCTGGAGCAGCCTGCCCGGGCTCCATTCTGACTTCCCCATTTGCTTGCTTTATAAACTTGAGCAAGTTACGTAATCTCTCTAAGCCTCAGTGTTCTCATCTATAAAATGGCATCAATAATGCTGCCTTCCTCATAGGATTGTGGTAAAGATTAAATAGATTAAAACTTGCAAGGGAATTAAAGTACCTGGAGTATAGTAAGCATTCAGTTAAACATCCCCTCTTTTATCAGTTGCTGTCAGCTCTGCTCCTTTGCTGCCTATGGTGGCCCTCCATTAACTTGCTATCAATAGTTATGAAAAGTGTTATGTGCCCTTTTTGTGCCTATATTTGTGCTAAATATGCCTAAGGAATTTGCCTTTTGTGCCTATATTTGTGCTGAATATGTCTAAGGAATTTTTGCTAAATATGCCTAAGGAACACATAAGCGAAGGACACAGGCCTTTAAGAGCCATCAGTCCCAGATTATAGCCACCCCATGCCCAGTGACTGAAATGGATGCCAAAAACAATCCATCAGAAACATTTGTGTTTTCTCACCAGGATTGTGATTGTATGCTTGCCTTTCTCTAAGGGGAGCACTGGATTTTTAGTATGCTGCCCTTTCCCTTCCTGGTGTTTGACGCTGGTAGACAGTTTCGCTGTCCCTGTGCCCATGGATGGAATGAGGGGAGGGCGGGAAGTCTATCTCCTGGGAGAAAGTGGTGAAATATGGGCCCTCCCAAGTGGCTAGGCCTGGTCCAGAGAAGGTACGGTGCTTCTCAGGAGCCCAGGACCTAAGTCCAGGCTCCCCTCACAGCCAGGTGCCTGGTCACTCCATTAACTTCCAGCCATGTGCCAAATGTGCTGGACCCTGAGGGGTACCGATACGTGAGTGGTACAACGTGGTTCTTGTCCCCACGGATGTTATAGTCTAGAATGCTAACACAGTAAGTCTCTAGATGGATTCTTTTTTTTTTTTTTTTCTTTCCAAGATTTTATTTAAATTCAAGTTACTTAACATATAGTGTAGTACTGGTTTCAGGAGTAGAATTTAGTGATTCATCGCTTACATATAATACCTGGTACTCATTACAAGTGCCCTACAAACAACCCTCAGTTTGTTCTCTATAGTTAAGAGTCTCTTATGGTTTGTCTCCTTCTCTGTTTTTATCTTATTTTATTCTTCCTTCCCTTCCCTTTTGTTCATCTGTTTTGTTTCTTAAATTCTACATATGAGTGAAATCATATGGTATTTGTCTTTATCTGACTGACTTATTTTGCTTAGCATAATACACTGTAGCTCCGTCTACATTGTTGCAAATGGCAAGATTTCATTCTTTTTGATGGCTGAGAATATCCCATTGTGTATACACACACACACATACACACACACACACACACACTACATCCACTTTATCCATTGGTCAGTTGGTGGACGTTTGGGCTGTTTCCATAATTTGGCTGTTGTCAGTAATGCTGCTGTAAACATCGGTGTGCATATGCTTCTTCGAATCTGTATTTTTGTGTCCTCTGGATAAGTACCTACTAGTGCAATTGCTGGGTCGTAGGGTAGTTCTATCTTTAAATTTCTGAGGTAGTTCTATCTTTCTGTGTATCCTCCTAAATGTTTTCCAGAGTGGCTATACCAGTTTGCATTCCCACCAGCAGTGTAAGAGGGTGCCCCTTTCTCCGCATCCTCACCAACATCTGTTGTTTCCTGAGTTGTTAATTTTAGCCATTCTGATAGGTGTAAGGTGGTATCTCATTGTGGTTTTTATTCATATTTCCCTGATGATGGATGATGGTAGATGGAGTCTTGGTTGTATAACATTAATTGTGCAGGCTTCTAGGGATCTAGAGAAGGGAGAAATAAGTAAGAATTGGTGGCACATTGGGGCGCCTGGGTGGCTCTGGCAGTTGAATGTACAACTCTTGATTTTGGTTTGGGTCATGATCTCGAAGTTCATGGGATAAAGCCCCGCGTCAGGCTCTGCGCTGACAACACAAAGCCTGCTTGCAATCCTGTCTCTCTGCCTCTCCCCTGCTTGTGCTCTCTCTTTCTCTCTCTCAAAATAGTAAAAACTTAAATGTGCCACCATTTTTTTTTAATCAGTCAGAACTCCCTAAACCAGTTGAAGCAAACAGCAATCAATCAGTAGAGCAGGATTTGGAGTTGCAGGGCTTAAGTAATGTCATCAGTACCTGATGTTTCTTCCATTCCATCCCAGCTTGCTGCTTCTGGGTCGGTCCCATTCCCCACCAGGCTTCACTCTGCAATAGGGCCAGAAGCTTGTACACTCAGGTTCAGGTCCAGCAGGAAAGAGGGCTTTCCTCTGTGTCAGTATCTCCTCGGAAGGCCCGCTGGCCTGGCTGGGTTCTCCTGTCTATCCCAGAGCCCATTGTGGGGGCAGAGGGCATGACACGCCAATTGGCATAGACCCTGTTAAGGGTATTACTCCTACACCCTGGGTTTAGCCCCAGCTGAAGTGCAGGGACCCGGCCTATGGGAGCAGTGGATTCCTTACAGGAAATGAGGGCCCTTACTTGAGTAAGGAAGAAGTAGAGGAAACCCACATGCCTCCTACACATGGTCAGGGAAGGCCGGCCTCCTGAAGGAGGCCATAGGAGGGATAGGTTGTGTTTAGGCAGGGTAGGAATGTGCATGTACAGGTCCACAAACGGGTGCCAGAGGCTCAGAGTCCTGAATGGGGAGCATGGTGTATCCCAGGCTCCCCAGGGGAGGGTGGCCTGAACGGGGGGTGTTTTGTACTGGGAGTAGAGACATTACTGCTTGCCCCACACATTCAGTTCCTTCACTGCAGAACAGGATGTGAAAAGTCAACTGTCCCTGTGTCTGTGGGCCTCGCTTCCCCCTTAGATTGTGTGCCTTTGGGAGCTGGGCTGTCGCTTCTTCCTGTGCTCCGCATTGCTGTGGGAATGCACCATGGCAGGGGAGTGGGAGGGTGGAGGTGGGGGAGTGAACAGTTGAGATCAGAACCTTAGGGTCCAGGGGGCTTCTCCTAACAGGACGGGACTTTGCTCTTGGTTCAGGCCTTGTAGGGAGCCATAATAGGTTCTGGAGCCGGGAAGGGTGCCATAGAAGAGTTGAGAGAAGGCTCAGCAGGCAGCCCTCACAGAGTGGACAGGAAGGGGAGAGGGTGGCTTCCAGGGACCCACTGAGAGCTGTTGCTGCAGTCAGGGCAGGGAAGGGGTGAGGCTGCAGTCCAGGGGAGCTGCCGGCAGGGAGGGCTGGATGAGAGACATTTCAGAGGGAATGATGACAGATTGGGGTGAAGGAAAAGGAGGGGTCAAGGATAGTGTGGGGTGGGGGGTTGTACCCAGACCCAGCCTTATTTGCCTGCTCCTCCCACCCCCATCCTGCAGCAGTCAGCAAGTGTGTGCGCTTCTCATTTCTCATGGGCTTTTGCAGTGAATGTGACCCCCGCCTGGAATCTTCCCCCTTAAACTTATTCCACCTGCTTGGAAACTTCTTGCAAAGAAGAGACAGGCGGGTATCTGTCTCTCCTCCCCACTGTTCTGCCATTTCAGGCGCAGGCCCGTCAGCCCCAGGGGCGTCTGTGCCCAGTTCCGCAGGTAGGTGAGCTCATGGAAAATTAGCATTCTGAGCTGGCCTTCTTCCTCCTGCTCTGCCGCAGCGGGAGCCGCAGGGAGAATGGAGAGAATGACAAGCACCTCTCAGGCTCTCCTGGACCCGCTTCTCCTCCTGCCTGGCAGAGTGCCTGTCCCTCACCTGCCCTCATCTTCACCTGGGACGAGCCAGGCTCCAAAATAGCTGCCCAGAGACGTCAGTGGCTTCACATGACTTAGATGACAAGGCAGAGGGGGCTGGGGTGGCATAGGGAAGAGGAGCTGGACAGTGTGGAGGTTGGGGTCAAGTGCTGTCACTCGGTGTCCCCGTCAGCCCTAGTGCTGTGGCCACCTCACCGAGGAAGCCGCAGCCTGGGGAAGGGTTCCTTTTCTCTGCAGAGCTTTTCCCCTGCTTCTCTTTTGTCTTTCCAGCCCCTCCTTCCCTCTCTCCCCTTCCTCCTTTCCCATCCTTCCCCCTCTGCCTCATTTCCTCCAGACTACCCTCCCCTCCCCTCCCCTCCTTTCTTGGTCCTGATTGGCACCTGGTGACTCCCGAGGTTGGCAAGCACTCAGTCAGCCGCCTGCATAATTAGCAGATCATTCCTAATCATCCCAGTGAGTGGAGGAGGAGGAGGAGGAGGAGGAGAGAATGGCAAGAGCAGGTTCAGGGGGGTCTCAATGCCAAGGGGTGGGACAGGCGAGGGGAGAAGCAGAGACTCTGGGGCAGGAAGGGTGCTCCCTCCTCCCTCCTCCCCAGCAGTCTCTGCAGAAGGCAGGGTGGGAGTGCTGATGGCCAGGGGCCGTGGCAGGAAATCATTCCTGACAGAATGGGACTGGGCGTTGGAGGTAGGGGCCCCGGGCCCAAGCACTATCCTGGCCACCTGTCCCCAACCTCCCCCACACCAGGCGGGGAGTGGTCCCTAGGGCGCTTCCTTGAATCCCTCCCACACCAGCCAGAGGAGTCCTTGCTGTTGCCCAGCTCTCTGCTCCATGGTGTTCTTTCCTGGCCTGGAACTTCCTGCTTCACATCAGCTCAGCACCACCTCTTCTTGCTTTCATCTGAGTGCCTGGAGCCCCTCGTCCTTCCTAATCTCGGGGGTAGCAATAGCAAATGCTAACCGAGCACTTTGGATATAGCTACTAGTACAGGAACACTAGACATACAGGTGCTTGTTTTAACCTTTACAATAGTTCCATGATCTAGAAGTCACTGTCCCTGTTTTAGCTGAAGAAACCTGAGGCCGAGGCCAGCTGAGTGATTTGCTCAAGGTCACACTGCTGCTAACTGGATGTTAGACCCAGGTTTGTGGGGCATCGTAGTCACTTCTCTCCCTGGGAGAGGGGAATCTCCCTGAGGGCAGTTTTGCGTTACCTGATTCTTTTCTGTCCCAGGCTCTGAGCGGACCAACTAAGCCAGTTCCTTCCTGTCACTGCCAGCAGAAACAGCCCTGGTGTCTGGGCGAATGTGTTTTGAGGACATGACTTCCATGATAAGCTTGGAAACAGACCTGCCTTGAAGCAGACCATCAAGCCAGCGGGCATCAATTAGGAATGGCAGATCGCCCACTTGCCACTACCCCCCACCCTCACGGGGGACGCTGCTAATGGGTTGTGGCACTCCATCCCAGCTGCGTATGGCCTGCCAGTCCTTCCTAATGCAGCCTTCATACTGCCACTGCCCAGCAGTGAGAGCCCTTTCACCCATGGTCTGCACTGTCTTTGGCCCCATGGCTGTGACTGTGACAGATTAGATGGCGGCTTTGTCAACAAGCAGGCCATTACCTAGACCTGTAGGCTCTTGGATGCTTGTAAGCTCCTGTCCTCCTCTCCCCTGCCCTGCACAGCAGTCTCCCTTGGAGCATTCCTGACAGGTGGTCATCCTGCTGGACTCTGATTTTCAAAGCTGTGTAACTGTTTACTAAAAAGTTCTTGTGCAGAAGATCTGCACAAGAGGTCTGCTTCCTTATAACTCCACCCGCTGGTCCTTATGCAGCCTTCTGGGGTGACAGAATAAGTCTACTCGCTTCTCAGCCCAACAGCACTTGTGATAGTTTTGATATTTGAAGGGAATCACCATACTCCCTAAGTCATCTCACCTGTAGCCAGAACACCCTTCAGTCATCTTTGTATGACTCCTCGCTGTCCTCATCACCCTCCTTTGGACGTTAACTTGTCACTTTACATTCAGCTGGTATTCATTACATGTCAGGCACAGTCCCAGGTACTAGAGATACAGCAGTGAATGAAAACAGACCCTATAGTCTGGATGGAATTCAGAGGACTCTTAAAATGTGGATCCAGTATACGGGCACCTGGGAGGCTTTGGAGCTGAGCGTCCAACTCTTGATTTCAGTTCAGGTCATGATCCCAGGGTCATGGGATTGAGCCCTGTGTTGATAAGATTCTGTCTCTGCCCCTCTTCCCCCACTCGTGCTCTCTCTTCTCTAAAATAAATAAAAAATGTGGATCCAGTTTAAAGGGGACACAGCTGCAGAGAGGTTGGTGCCCAGCATAGGTTAGCTCATTAATCTGGGGTCTGTTTTCTCTATAGTGCCTCCAAGAGAGTGGATGTCCCCTGTTTACTGAAAGAAGGAAGGAGGGACAAGGAACTGTGTGCCCCAAGATCACATTTCCTTTTTAAGCTGCTTAACACACTTTTAGCTCATACTGAGCTATAGTTAACCAGAACCTCAGGCCTTGTTGCTAAACCTCCATCTTTTCTGTATTTGTGTACTTTTTAAACCTAAATGCTGGACTTCATCCCTTGTCAATTTCATCTTGTTGATTGCAGTTCATCTTTCCGGCCTCGCAAGATTATTTGCGTCTTGATTCTGCTATGTGGACCATTTTGACCCTCCTCCGTTCAGTACCCCCAGTTTACTAATCCAGTGTTACATGAGCTAGATGGGGCCCTGCCAGAGGCCTTTGTGCAAGGCTGAAATCATTTCGTTCTTCGGCAATGCCCTTTGGGTACTGTTGCTCATCTGGCTCTGATTTTTCCTAAATGTGCTCTCCTCCAACCCCCATAGCTCCATCTCGTCTACAGGATTTTGTGAGAAGCCGTCAGAATCCTTGCTGACTCAAGATGCACTGTGTTTAAGGCTTTCCCCTGATACACCAGTCTAATAACGCTGTCAAAAAAAGAAATGCTGTGAATTTAGAACAATGCTGGCCCCTGGGATCTGCCTCTTTCTCCTCGAAGTGCTTACAGACCCTCGATTTAATAATCCATTCTAGAAATTTGCCAGGGTTTATTGTTTAAGCTTTATGTTTGCAACTTGGAGAAACGGGTCCTTCTCTCCTTGATGGAAGAACTGGAACAGAATAGCCTTTGTCCTTCTCCAGTTCTGATGTCCCTCCCACTCTCCATGTTGACTTCAAGCCGAGTGGTTATGTAACCACTGACGTTGCTTCAGCACCCAGGGGCAGAATGTGGCTGGGTTGGGAATGGGAGGAAGTAGCTTGTGTGTGAGTAACCTTTCTCAGTGGATGGAAACCTTTCTTCCTGCCAGAAAAGATGGAACTCACGCAAGTCTGGTGATTTTGCATTCTCTCACTGGAAGGAAACTCTGTCCTCTGTTCTCTCTGTTACTGCCCCACTCAGACCAGTCTGTCAAGGAAGACTAAGCTGCTTTGGGTACCTGCTTGTACCCTAGCCCCCCACCTCATGTAGCTCCCTACACATAAGGAGCCAGGAGTAATCAGGGAGTTTGGGGAACAGAGACCCCTACGGTTGTGAAATTGGCTGATGGGGTTGGTTCTCTGGGGGACAGAATCCTCTAGAGTTGGTGGAGTTTGGTTGATTTAGGAAGATTGGTCCAGAGCTTTGACTGTTCAACTTTTAAAGAAATCCCAGAGTTCCCTGGCTGTATAGTCTCTGATCCCAGAGGCAGCGGGGCCCCTCTGCCATCCAATGTGTCCTCCTTCCCTCCCCTGCAAAGTAAACTTGCAGTTCTGCCTCTTTTGTTTTTCACTTGTGCACCCACTCCTGCCAGGTGAGTGCTTATATGAAACCCGGTGGTCGCAGGCAGGGACTGGTGTTCTTGGAGGTGGGGAAGCAACCGGGAGGAGGATGCCCTGGTGTCTCTGTCAACTCTGCGGTGAGAAGAAACTTGCCATTGCTCAATAATATGGGACAGCATAAGTGAGACTCACATGCATTTACATTTAGGGCATATGGGTACTGTCACTCAGCGAGCCCCTGCAGGTGCCAGCACTGGGAATGTAGTAGGGACCAAAGCAAAGCCCTTACCCCCTTGGAGCACTCATGCATAATGTCAAATGGCTCTGTGTTAAAGGGGGTTGGGAAGTGACAGGTGCATCTTTAAGAGTCCTTGGCCAGGAAGGCTTCCGCAAGGAGGGTGCTCAGCGAAGCAAAGAAGCCAGCCTTGTGGTTATCTGTGGGGACAGCACTCCATTTGATGCAAAGGCCATGCGATAATACATTTGGCATGTTTGGGGAATAGCAGGGCACTGGTGTCACTGGAGCCCACTGATCAGGGAAGGGTGAGTGGAAACCCAAGAGCACCCTGACCACAACCATGAGAACCACAGTGGGGACTTTCGATTTGCCCACACAAGCTGTTTATGATATGTTGGGGCAGCTCCCTGTGAACGGGTCTGGGACTTGAATTTAGACCCAGTCTTGCCCGTCACCCATCCTTGCCGAGCTCTAGTTTCCTCGTCTGGAAGTAGGTGATTACATACGTGAGTCATGATAGTTTTGTCTCTGCTTGCCCCTGCTTGAGGCTGTAAACTCCTGGAGGCAGGAGCCCTGTCCCTTAAGATGGCACATCCAGGCACCGACTTGAGGCCAGAGTGATTGCCCATTCCTACCCAGAGCTCCAAGGAATCCAGTGGAGTTCATTCATAGACTCTTCAGGTTAGACAAGCCTTGCAGAGGCCACCCGGGCAGTCCCAAGATCTGCTGTGACCAGCAGAGAACACTGTATTTTAAGGGCCCTTGCCTAAGCCCTTGGCTTTGCAGGTTTGCAGGAAGAAGCAGGTGTGCAGGAAGCTGTAGCCTTCTGGGGAGCGGCCCTCAGCCTGTGATTCTTTTTCCATGGCAGGATCTCCCAGCGAGTAGAGCTCAGCCGGAGGCAGCTGCAGGCCATTGGGGAGAGGGTCTCCTTGGCCCAGGCCAAGATTGAGAAGATTAAAGGCAGCAAGAAGGCCATCAAGGTAGCCCATGTGACCCTGAGTCCCTGTAGCTGGCAAGCAGTGCCAGAAATCCCATCCCCACACCTCTGAGGTTGCCCAGGTCCCTGCCCACCCTGTCCAGCCACCCCTCAAGCTTTCCTCCTGCTCAGAATCCACCCCTCCAACCCCACCCTAGGCTCTGGAGCATCTTGGGCCCCCTGAAGAATTGATCTAAGATTCTGTGTCCACAGGTGTTCTCCAGTGCCAAGTACCCAGCACCAGAGCGTCTGCAGGAGTATGGTTCCATCTTCACAGGTGCCCAGGACCCTGGCGTGCAGAGACGCCCCCGCCACAGGATCCAGAGCAAGCACCGCCCCCTGGATGAGTGGGCCCTGCAGGTCTGATGGGCTCATGCACTTGGAAGGGTGACCAGAGGTGGCCTTGGCTGTGGGGGAGGAACTGAGGGTTCTGTCCCCTCAGAGGATTTTGACTGGGATGGGTGGTCACTTTGACCCAGTACTGAAACCCACCATTCTTGTGTTACCACCCCTCATTCTGCCAGGAGAAGCTGAAATACTTCCCTGTGTGTGTGAACACCAAGCCAGAGCCTGAGGATGAGGCCGAGGAGGGGCTCGGGGGCCTTCCCAGCAACATCAGCTCCGTCAGCTCCTTGCTGCTGTTCAACACCACTGAGAACCTGTACGGCAGAGGGCAGGGCTCTGGAAGGGCGGCTGGGGGCCCAGCCTGGCTTTGTGGGGGATACAGGGGGCATCAGACTTGGGTGCAGAAGACTGCAGGCTTGGGGGGGGGGGGGCCAGGCGCTGAGCAGTTTGGTTTTTACCTTGTAAGGCCTCGGAGTCCATAGTACAAACCGTGGCCCTGAAGAAATAGGAAAGATGGGTCAGGACCATGGGCCTAGAGCAGATATGATGGACTGCCCCCCACCCATCCCACTTCTGCAGGTACAAAAAGTACGTCTTCCTGGACCCCCTGGCTGGTGCTGTAACGAAGACCCACGTGATGCTGGGGGCAGAGACAGAGGAGAAGCTGTTCGATGCCCCTTTGTCCATCAGCAAGAGGGAGCAGCTGGAGCAACAGGTGGAGATGGAGGGCGCGTGTCGGGGAGGGGTGCAGCGGAGAGTCTGCCAGCATCCTCAGGGTCTGCTGAGGCCCTGCTCCCGCCCTGCTGTACAGGGGTGTGCACGAGGCCCTGCTCGCTGCCCCAAGGTCAAACTACAGGGCACCGGTCCCCTGCAGCCCCTGACTCATACGCTCCCACCTAATCGTGCAGGTTCCAGAGAACTACTTCTATGTGCCTGACCTGGGCCAAGTGCCTGAGATCGACGTGCCATCCTACCTGCCTGACCTGCCAGGCATCGCTGATGACCTCATGTACAGTGCTGACCTGGGCCCCGGCATCGCCCCCTCCGCCCCTGGCACCATTCCAGAGCTGCCCACCTTCCACACAGAGGTGGCCGAGCCTTTCAAGCCAGGTGAGCTGGAAACAGGAGTTGGGCAGGAGCTCTCGGGCTCGGACACTTGCATCCTAGGAACATCACACCTTCCCACCTTTCCGTTGCAGACCCGGAAGATGGAGTGCTGATAGCACCCCCACCCCCACCCCCACCCCCGCCGCCTCCCCCAGCTCCAGCTGTGCTGGTCAGCGCTCCGCCACCCCCACCCCAGACCCTGGCCTCCCCAGGCCAAGGTGCCAGGGAAGAAGACCGCAGTGGTGGCTTGTCTCCAGGTAGAGCAGCAGCAGGGTGCCCCCGGGGTTGGGGGCGGGGAGGGGACATGTGTTCTGAGGATGCCTCTGATTTCCGGATTCCTGAAGGGTTTTCTGTAGGTTTATGTGGCCATAAGGTTCAGACTTTCAGAAGAATTCTAATTTCAAAATCTTGTTCCCCTGGGTACATGAAATAGTGGTTTTCAAACTGTAGCCTCCCAAAATTCTAATCTCCAGGGAGAGGGAGCCTAGACATGGAGGTGTGGTCCCTCATTTCTATTTAAAAAGGGGCTACTGAAAAAAATGGAAAAGTTCAGCAATAAAATATCCAAATCCTTACAATGGGGATTTTCGTTTTAGTATGACATCTGGTTTATCTCCAGAACCCACAGGTGGCACAAAAACTCCTTGTTGGTTCATGTGTCAAGTTCAGACACTGTCAGCAAACGGGTAGATTTGCAGCAAACGGGTAGTGGCGTTGGAAGGGAGCAGGGGTGCCTGCATACAGGACCTCCTGAGTGCAGGCAGACACAGTCAGCATTCAGGCTGCATATGGGCTCCCAAGGCTCGGCTTCACCCACTGGCTTCCTTTGTCAAGAGGAACAGCCTGTTCTCACCGCCAGGTTTGAGGGGAAGCCTCTGGACCCCCAGAACCTCCGGCTGGGCAAGGCTGTCCCATAGGGCGGCCTGCCTGAGCAGGCTTCTTCCTCACACCCTGCCCCTCCCAGCTACAGTCCAGGGAGCTCCCAAGGAAGTGGTGGACCCCTCCAGTGGCCGGGCCACTCTCCTGGAGTCCATCCGCCAGGCTGGGGGCATCGGCAAGGCCAAGCTACGCAGCGTCAAGGAGCGCAAGCTGGAGAAGAAGAAACAGAAGGAGCAGGAGCAAGGTGAGGGGATCCTAGGACCATTCCAGGAGGGCTCTAGGAAAGGGCCACCTTCTCTTGTAGCCATGACTCTAATAGGGTGCTCTCTGCCCACCCCAAAGGTGGTGCAGAAAGGCAGCACCTAGCCAACCTGCCTCATGCTTCTGCTGGAAGCCCTGGGTGGCCTAGGCTGTGGGATCCCTCCTGGTTTTGTAGCCTGCTTAGAACTTTCCTCGTTAAGCTAATAGGAGACAGAGCCTCACCCAGCTCAAACTATTACAACAGAGAATCTTCTTAGAATCTGCCAGGGGCTGTCCAAGGACATGGTTGGGGACCTGGAGGGTTAGCCCAGTCCTGCTTTGCTAAGCCTCTTGAGGCTGCAGGTTGCACCTGCTATGAATCTTAAATGCCGGCATGACTAGAACACCTGGGCACAAAGCAGCAATGCCCTGGAAGTCCTGAGTTTGAATCCCATCGCCAGTTTCTAAGTTCTGCTCTATGACCTCAGACAAATTGCCCGACCTCTTTGGGCCAGTTTCCTCATCCGTACAATGGGGCCACTCATACCTCCCCCTCTGTTTCAGGTGGCTGTGTTACTCAGTTTCATATTAGTGCCCCAGTGCTGGATCCAGTGCCAGCCTGAAGCTCCAAGACATGGTGGCTGTGGGAGGGGCTGGCATGTGTTGATAGGGAGCAAAAAATAAATAGATCCAAACCCTGAGAATGTCACCCCAGAGGCAGATATTCCCCTTGGTTCCTTCATCTTTCCTTACTAGTGGCTTTCCCATTACAGTGAGAGCCACAAGCCAAGGTGGGGACCTGATGTCGGATCTCTTTAACAAGCTGGTCATGAGGCGTAAAGGTAGGAAGCAGAGCCTGCTGCCTTCCCTTGGGCTGGGAGGCTCAGGATATTTTGTATCATGAACGTTTTGCCACTTTCTTCCTGTTAAGTCTCTAGGGGCTGCGTGAACTGGTATCCCACACCAACCCCCTCACCCTCCAACTCTGTCCCGCCAGGTATCTCTGGTAAAGGACCTGCAACGGGGACCGGTGAGGGGCCAGGAGGAGCCTTTGCCCGAATGTCAGACTCCATACCGCCTCTGCCTCCCCCACAGCAGCCACCTGGAGAAGAAGATGAGGACGACTGGGAATCCTAGGGGTTAGCCGTTCCTTCCCCACCAAAACCCAGATTTAGTTACTGCCCTCACATGGACATGGCTAGGAAGGGCTGCCTGGCCCGTGAGTCGCTCTGCCCCTGCTGCCCTTGGAGGAACAGGGATTGTGGAGGACTGCCCCCCTCCCAGGTCTGTGCCCGGAACCTTCTTCAAGGAGTGAGGTGGCCAGCTTCTGAGGCCAAATGGCTGGGAGGGGGGAGCCCCCTGCTCTCTGCCTGTGCTCTCCTCCAGCTACAGACTGAAATAAATACGTGGATCAATAAAGACATAATACCGCAAGAACCAAGCATAAACCAGTGGCGCACTTTTAATCATGGAACTATAGCTGTGCAGAGTGCAAGTGTCTCCTCCCAGCCGGTGTCTGTCCTCCTGTTCCCACCAGGCTCAAGCAATGGGGGCAGAGCACCTGGCGGACCGAGGCCCCTTCCTCTGGGTCAGGGAGAGAAGAGAGGTGCAGTCAACAAGGGAAGCTGGTGCAGACAGAGGCGGGGGTATTTTCACACAGGGAAAAATGTCTCCCTGATAGACACGGGGTCTCTAAAAATAGTCCTGCTGAGAGCCTAATGGCCCTCAGCATAATTGCTAAGTCAGGGGAGGAGGTGTCTTGGAGTTTGCTCAAGTAGCTGAGGGGGAAGGTGCCACTGACTTGGAGGAAGACCTGGAGCCAAGCCAAGGGAGCAAGAAATGCTGTGGAAGAGGTTAGGGACCAGCCCTATGGTTTAAAAACAAAGGCCCAGGACACTCTTCCCAGTTTGTTTGTTTTTAATGTTTGTTTATTTTTGAGACCGATCATAAGCAGGGGAAGGGCAGAGAGAGGGAAACACAGAATCCAAAGCAGGCTCCAGACTGTGAGCTGTCAGCACAGAGCCTGACATGGGGCTTGAACTCACGGACTGCGAGATCATGACCTGAGCCAAAGTCAGATGCTTAACTGACTGAGCCACCCAGGCGCCCCTTCTCAGTTCTTAACAACATAGAGAAAGAAGGTAGGGTTGAGGGGTGCAGAAAGAGCCCTATGGGCACCAGGAAGCTGGAAATAGGGAACATTCTTAGTTTTGAAGAGAGGGTGAAGGTCTAGAATAGCTAACTGTAGCCAGAATGGGGGAAAGGCAGGAGGGCCTGCCTGAGAAGGTGGCCACTGAGAGACTGCAAGGCCAGAGACAGTGCAGTGGAACAGGGCAGGAAGCTTGACTCTGGGCCATGCTGCATGGACAAACATTCAATTCCAGGGTGGGGAACAACTGCCCCCGGGTGGGCCCGAGGATGGCCAGGACCCACTGTTTCTTCAGATCGACTCGATTTTTCTCCTACTGGTTTTTCTACCTGTGCCCAGTCCTGGCAGCCCACTGACTCCAGAAAGGGGTTGGTCTGGTCTCCACCTGGGTATCACCTTCTTAGGCTGGCTCCCCACACTCCCCAACACTTCAAGTGGGCAGGGTGAAGGAAGAACCTGGCACTCAGGCAGTGGTGGGACATCCATCAGGAGGGGCCAGGCCTCTCGCGGTGAAACTGGGGAGACAGGCATAGGCAGTGAGACACTAGATCTCAGGGGTGGGGAGGCTCTCAGGGGGCAGGGTAAGGTAGGACTGACCTTCCTCATAGCAGCAAAGGCAGGGCCAAAGGTGGCTTTGACCTCTACGCGGTCTCGGATCCAGGCTGGCAGCTTTCCCAGGATAGGTGGGCGGGCATACCGGTGATCCAGGAGCACTATGCTGGCAAAATCCTTCTGGTGCCTGATGGCCCTGCCTAGATGGCAACAGAGGTTGGGGCTTCTTGGTTAAACCAGCCTCCACCACGGTGTCTATTGTGTCCCCCCAACCTCAAAGAGCAGTAAAATCCCTCTTCCCTGTCAACTCATTCTCCCACCATCCATCACCACTATCTGCAGGAACATTCCCCGGCCTACCTATAGATTGGTTGACAGCCTTCATACACAGATTCTCCACCAAAGCCTTCCCTGGTGGGGGCTGACCTGGGATTCTGGGCTGGGAAGGGCAGAGGAGATGATCTATCAGTATCTTCTTGCCTCCTTCTTAGTGTTCTGAGAAAATTATACTGCCAGGCTTTGGAGCAAGAACAGTAGTCTTCATGGGCACAATGCCAGCAGCTGATATAACGGATGAGATCACAGAGAAGCTCAAGAGGGTAAGGAGGTACATCCCATCCCCTGGAGCAAGGCAGGAAACACTGGCACACATCAGCGGGCAGTGGGAGGTCACAGCTGTACCGCCCTGGTATCACAGTCCTAGAGGCGACAGAACTTTCTCCCCAGCTGTCTCCTCCCATCCTTTGGCACGCTGAAGGTACTCACAAGAGTCTGATCCAGGTAGGCCATCTTCTCTTGTAGCTCTGGAGACTTGATGTTGGGGTAGGGCATGCCTACCATAACTACACACCTAGCATGGAGGGAACATGAGGCCATGGCATGTGGGCAGCCAGGCCTTCATCACATCTTCAAGGGCCAGAATATAGGACCCGGTCCTCACCACGCGTCCTCAGCTGCTATAACCAGCACACCTTTGCCCCCTCAAGCTGTGCTCACTGGCTCTGCCCCTCCCTCCCCACCCTGTACCTCCACCTCGAGTGCATTTTCTCAGCTAAGAAACCCAATGCAGGCCACGTGAATTGAACCCTGATGATCAGCCTAACTTCCACCTGGAAGCAAAGGGCCGAAACACCTCCCCATACAGCTGAGTGACCTGAGCAGTCAGCCAGGGTGCAGACTCAGATGGCATCGGCTTCCAGGCAGGGTCCCTGCTATTTGGAGTGAGGGGTGGTCGGTGTCAGAGCCCAGGAGACGAGAGACCCACAACTTACCGGCCAAGGTCGTCAGAGAAGTTAATGCCTTCACTCATCTTTCCTCCAACCACAGAGAGGAGCAGAGCACCTGTCACCACGCCTCCCGCATGGCCACAGCACTGCAGGAGACAACAGCCCAAGCTGTGGAGCCAGATCTTGGATGCCACCCAAAATATCTGCAGCTGCCAGCTCCAGATGTTCTCTGGGCCCAAGGCCTCAGTTACACCTCTCACCTTAATGCACCTGGAATACTCCAGCAGCACCTGCTCCACCTGGTTCGCTCTCTTGGGTTCCTGAAATATCTGAAGGAGAACAGACAATGTCTCCCAGGAAAAGGTTTCAGAATGCATAGGTCCCAGGTCTGCTCTCAGCCCTATGTTTTCCAGACTGGGAACCAGAGAACCCCACAGAGTAAGGGGCTAGAGAGAAATCCTGTGGGAGGTGACGAGGTGTTAGAAGTGGTGGGAGTAACTAACAGAAGCCCATATGTAAGCCTAACATTCTGGTCTGACATGCATGAGAAATCCTAGCAGGAACCCTGGGTACCACTGACCTCACAAGTGGGAGTCCCAGATGAGGGGGTCACTCACCTTTTTCCTGACAGCCAGGCGGGCCAGCAGACCACTCTTATCCCAGTGGGCATGGACCTGGCGTTGGTACTCATAGGAGGGGAAGAAACAGACCAACCCTCCAGGGACCACATTGCACAGGTTATAGAGAATACGACCCGTCTCATCCATCTAAGGAAAGAAGACAGAGCCCTCCCTGAAGCCATATCCGAACAATGCTTCCTAACCTTGGGACTCAAAACCAAGTACAGATCCAAGGGTGACTACGATCGGGGAAGAGAAGTGTGGGCCCAGAGGCCCCCGGGCAGAAATCAACAGACAGGAAGGTGCCACCCTCTCACCACACACACACACCCAGCTGATGCTTCTGGGGAGTGTACCACACACATCACAAGGCCAGCACTCCAGAGCTAATAACCCTGCTGCTAGTGTGTCATGTCCTCCCTGCTCCAACTCCCAATGCCCACTGCGCCATGAAAACCCCAGGCAGCCTCTAGTGACAAGCTCCTGACACCTGCATCCCTGCCCAAGGTGGGGACTGATGCAACCAAATGGCAAGAGAACGAAAGGAAATGAACAGCTTCCTCATCAGTTTCATCCTGAAGGAACACCTTGAGGTTTAAGAAAACTTATTTAACAGTCCAGGGAGTGAGGGGAGGGGAACGCTCAGACTTCCCCTGATAAGCATCTAGATGGACACCAGCCATTCTGTTCCAGCTCTGTGGTGGAAGACCCCAGACCTGGACACTAAGCACTGGTCAGAGCACCCACCACCCCAGAAACTGCTCTCCTGCCCTGGCAGAGGCTGTGGTAAGGCAAGCAGGCTGGTACAAACCATCTGAGGCAGTTCTCTCTTCTGGTATGTGAACTCCAACTGCTGGCTGGAGGGCCCGCTGCAGATGACGAGGGGCAGGATGTTGTCTGGAGGGATCACGTGACCTGCAGAGACCGAGGAGGGGCTATTCTACAAGGCAGTGTCCAGAAGGAGCATTCCGCAACCTTGTCTTCCATGCTAGGAGAACAATTCCAACACTCTGCCACCTGCCCTGCTTCCACAGCGCAGGTGGGCGGGACTCAGACCTCTCCCACATAGGCGGAGGGACACAGTGCAGAAGCACGGGGCTAAGTAAGCTCGCCAGAGAGCTGGCAAAGGGAGAAGGTCCCACCTCGTGGCCTCCTCAACTGTGACAATAAGCTGCCAGAGTGTGACACATGGCCCATTCCACCCTGGCCATGGATTCTCACCACAGGAAAACTCCACCACTCGCTCAGCTTCTACCCCAGCACATGCCAGCAGCTGCTCCCGAAAGTCAGACACCTGCAGACCACAACAGCAAGCCTCCATGAGCTCCCCGCAGGCCTGAGCAGGCAGGGGCCTTGACAGGGAGGGGGACAGAGAGAAACACTCCGGGGAAGACAGAAGTCTGGGCTCGAAGGCAGCAAATACATGGGAACAGAAAAAAGAGGTAAAACGTAAGGCAGATAACAAATTGGCAGATAACAAAAAGGAAAAAAAATTACTGATACCCAGTGTTGACAGTCTCACTTAAACTGTGGAAATACCAGGAACACCTGGGTGGCTCAGTCGGTTGGGCATCCAACTTCGGCTCAGGTGATGATCTTGCAGTTTGTGGGTTCAAGCCCCACATCAGGCCCTGTACTGACAGCTCAGGGCCTGGAGCCTGCTTCAGATTCTGTGTCTCCCTCTCTCTCTGCCCCTCCCATGCTCATGCTCTCTCTCTCTCTCTCTCTCAAAAAATAAACATTAAAAAAAAATTAAACTGTGGAAACACCAAAGGGAATCTGGTAAACTGGGCACAGTGGACCTTACCCTAGCCCATGCCCACAAGATCACCAGTGGGCATTCAAAACAAAATACACATGGCCAGGCCCCAGCCCACACCACTGAATAAGAACCTCTAAAGGGAAGATAACATGTATTGGCATTTCTAAAGAGCTCCAGGGTTTATTCAGTACTCACACTAAACGTCAATGGACTAAATGTTTCAATCAAAAGACACAGGATAACAGAATGGATAAGAAAACAAGATCCATCTATATGCTGTTTACAAGAGACCCACTTTAGACCTAAAGACACCTTCAGATTGAAAGTAAGGGGATGGAGAACAATCTATCATGCTAACGGTTGACAAAAGAAAGCCAGAGTAGCCATACTTCTATCAGACAATCTAGACTTTAAAATAAAGACTGTAACAAGAGATGAAGAAGGACATTATATCATAATTAAGGGGTCTATCCACCAACAAGATCTAACAATTGTAAACATTTATGTTCCAAATGTGGAAGCACCCAAATATATAAATCAATTAATCACAAACATAAAGAAACTCATTGATAATAATACCATAATAGTAGGAGACTTCAACACCCCACTCACAGCAATGGACAGATCATCTAATCAAAAAATCAACAAGGAAACAATGGCTTTGAATGACATACTGGACCAGATGGACTTAATAGATATATTCAGAACATTTCATCCTAAAGCACCAGAATATACACTCTGTTCAAGTGCACATGGAACATTCTCCAGAATAGATCACATACTGGGACACAAATCAGCCCTCAAGAAGTACAAAAAGATCAAGATCATACCGTGCATATTTTCAGACCACAACGCTAAGAAACTCAAAATCAACGAGAAAAAACTTGGAAAGATAACAAATATTTGGAGACTAAAGAACATCCTACTAAAGAACGAATGGGCTAACCAAGAAGTTAAAGAGGAAATGCAAAAGTACATGGAAGCCAATGAAAATGGTAACACCACAGCCCAAAACCTCTGGGATGCAATAAAGGCAGTCATAAGAGAGAAGTATATAGCAATCCAGGCCTTCCTAAATAAGGAAGAAAGGTCTCAGATACACAACCTAACATTACACCTTAAAGAGCTGGAAAAAGAAAAAATAAATTCTAAAACCAGCAGAAGACAGGAAATAATAAATATTAGAGGAGAAATCAATGCTATTGAACCCCCCCCCCAAAAAAACAGTAAAACAGATCAATGAAACCAGAAGCTGGTTCTTTAAAACAATTAACAAAATTGATAAACCACTAGTCAGTTTGATCAAAAAGAAAAAGGACCCAAATAAATAAAGTCAAGAATGAAAGAGGAGTGATCACAACCAACACAGCAGAAATAAAAACAATAAGGGAATATTATGAGCAATCATATGCCAATAAAATGGGCAATCTGGAAGAAATGGACAAATTCCTAGAAACATATAAACTACCAAAACTGAAACAGAAAGAAATAGAAATTTGAACAGACCCATAACCAGTAAAGAAATCGAAGTAGTAATCAAAAATCTCCCAAAAAACAAGAGTCCAGGGCCAGATGGCTTTCCAGGGGAATTCTACCAAACCTTTAAGGAAGAGTTAAAATCTATTCCCTTGAAGCTATTCCAAAAACTAGAAATGGAAGGAAAACTTCCAAACTCTTTCTATGAAGCCAGCATTACCTTGATTCCAAAACTAGACACAGACCCCACTAAAAAGGAGAACTACAGACCAATTTCCCTGATGAACGTGGATGCGAAAATCCTCAATAAGATATTAGCCAACCAGATCCAACAATACATTAAAAAAATTATTCACCACGACCAAGTGGGATTTATACCTGGGATGCAGGGCTGGTTCAATATCTGCAAAACAATCAATGCGATGCATCACATCAATAAAAGAAAAGGACAAGAACCATATGATCCTCTCAGTAGACGCAAAGAAAGCATTTGACAAAATACAGCATCCTTTCTTGATAAAAACCCTTAAGAAAGTAGGGATAGAAGGATTATACCTTGAGATCATAAAAGTCATATATGAAAGACCCAATGCTAATATCCTCCTCAGTGGGGAAAAACTGAGAGCTTTCCCCCTAAGGTCAGGAACAAGACAGAGATGTCCACTATCACCACTGTTATTCAACATGGTAGTGGAAATCTTAGCCTCTGCAATCAGACAACACAAAGAAATAAAGGTATCCAAATCGGCCAGGAGGAGGTCAAACTCTCACTCTTCGCAGATGACATGATACTCTATATGGAAAACCCAAAATTCCACCAAAAAATTGCTAGAACTGATCCAAGAATTCAGCAAAGTGGCAGGATATAAAATCAATGAACAGAAATCAGTTACATTCCAATACACCAACAATGAAGCAACAGAAAGAGAAATCAAGGAATCGATACCATTTACAATTGCACCAAAAACCATAAAATACCTAGGAATAAATCTAACCAAAGAGGTGAAAAATTTATACACTGAAAACTAGAGAAAGCTTATGAAAGAAATTGAAGAAGACACAAAAAAATGGAAAAAGATTCCATGCTCCTGGATAGGAAGAACAAATATTGTTAAAATGTCAATACTACCCAAAGCAATCTACATATTCAATGCAATACCTATCAAAATAACACCACCACTCTTCACAGAGCTAGAACAAACAATCCTAAAATCTGTGTGGAACCAGAAAAGACCCCGAACAGCCAAAGCGATCTTGAAAACCAAAGCAGGAGGCATCACGATCCTGACTTCACGTTGTATTGCAAAGCTGTAATCATAAAGACAGTATGGTACTGGCACAGGAACAGACACTCAGATCAATGGAACAGAATAGAGAACCCAGAAATGGATCTACAAATGCATGGCCAACTAATCTTTGACAAAGCAGGAAAGAATATCCAATGGAATAAAGACAAGTCTCTTCAAATCGTCTTGGGAAAACTGGACAGCATCATGCAGAAGAATGAACCAAGACCACTTTCTTACACCCTACACAGAAATAAACTCAAAGTAGATGAAAGACCTAAATCTAAGACAGGAGCCATCAAAATCCTGAAGGAGAAAGCAGGTGAAAACCTCTTTGACCTTGGCCGCAGCAACTTCTTACTCAACATGTCTTCAGAGGCAAGGGAAACAAAAGCAAAAATGAACTATTGGGACCTCACCAAAATAAAAAGCTTCAGCACAGCAAAGGAAACAATCAGCAAAACTAAAAGGCAACTGGATGAAATGAAAGAAGGTATTTGCAAATGACATATCAGATAAAGGGTTAGTATCCAAAATCTATAAAGAACTTATCAAATTCAATACCCAAAAAACAAATAATCCATTGAAGAAATAGGCAAAAGACATGAATAGACCTTCTCCAAAGAAAACATCCAGATGGCCAACCGACACATGAAAAAATGCTCAACTTCACTCATCATCAGGGAAATACAAATCAAAACCACAATGAGATACCACCATACACCTGTCAGAATGGCTAACATTAACAACTCAGGCAACAATAGATGTTGGCAAGGATGCAGAGAAAGAGGATCTCTTTTGCATTGTTGGGGGCAATGCAAGCTGGTGCAGCCCCTCTGGAAAACAGTATGGAGGTTCCTCAAAAAATTAAAAATAGAACCAGCCTATGACCCAGCAATTGCACTACTAGGTATTTATCCAAGGGATACAGGTATGCTGTTTCAAAGGGGCACATGCACCCCCATGTTTATAGCAGCACTATCAACAATAGCCAAGTATGGAAAGAGCCCAAGTGTCCATCAATGGATGAACGGATAGATGTGGTATATATATACAATAGAGTATTACTCGGCAATCAAAAAGAATGAAATCTTGCCATTTGCAACTACATGGATAGAACTAGAGGGTATTAGGGGCGCCTGGGTGGCTCAGTTGGTTGAGCGTCTGACTTTGGCTCAGGTCATGATCTCACAGCTCGTGAGTTCAAGCCCCGCGTCAGGCTCTGTGCTGACAGCTCAGAGCCTGGAGCCTGCTTCAGATTCTGGGTCTCCCTCTCTCTCTCTCCTGCTCATGCTGTCTCTGTCTCTCAAAAATAAGTAAAATAAACATTAAAAAAAAAAAAAACTAGAGGGTATTATGCTAAGCGAAATTAGTCAGAGAAAGACAAATATCATCTAACTTCACTCATATGAAGATTTTAAGATACAAAACAGGTGAACATAAGGGAAGGGTAGCAAAAATAATATAAAAACAGGGAGGGAGACAAAATATAAGAGACTCTTAAATATGGAGAACAAACAGAGGGTTACTGGAGGGGTTTTGGGAGGGGGGATGGGCTAAATGGGTAAGGGGCACTAAGGAATCTACTCCTGAAATCACTGTTGCACTGTATGCTAAGTTGGATGTAAATTAAAATAATTAATTAATTAAAAAATTAAAAAAAAAAAAAAAAGAGTTCCAGGGTTTTCACCTATTGAATTGGCAAAAATCCCAAAGTGTATCCCTCTGTAGGCACATACACACAGTACTGGTGGAAGAGAGAACAGTACAGCTCCAGCTGGGGGGGAACATAGCAATATTTAATAAATCAGATGTATTTTTATCTTTCAACCTGGCAGCCCCCCTACCTAGGAGTCCCCTCTGAGCATACAGCTCCACAAACCAACCCATGCACAAGGATACTTCCTGTGCAGTGATCCCCTTCAGGAGGGGTCAGCTGAAAGCATCACGCTGGATCCTGCCAGCGCAGAGCTCCGCGGCCAGCAAGAGGCGCACAGATGGCGCTGGCTACTGAATGGCGTGCCACAACACACTGGTGACTAAAAACCAGTTATGCTTTGATGTAAAAGACAAAGGAAAGGAAAAAATAAGTACATATATTTGCTTATTTCTGGAGAAAAATAAAATGAAAGCATAGAAAGACTAGGAGTAAGAAAAATGATAACCTATGGGCATGGGGAACAGGCTGGAAATGGATGGAAGTAAGACTTCCTGAATGCATCTTTTTTTTTTTTTTTAATGTTTGTTTATATTTGAGAGAGAAAGAGACAGAACATGAGCTGGGGAGGGGCAGCAAGAGAGGGAGACACAGAATCTGAAGCAGGCTCCAGGCTCTGAGCTGTCAGCACAGAGCCTAATGTGGGGCTCAAACCCATGGACCATGAGATCATGACCTGAGCAGAAGTCAGATGCTTAGCCAACTGAGCCACCCAGGCGCCCCTGAATGTATCTTCCATGCAGTTTTGACTTTTGAACCATACAGGTGTTTACTTATTTTAAAAATATAATTAAGTCTAGGGGCACCTGGGTGGCTCAGTTGGTTGAGCAACCGACTTTGGCTCAGGTCATCATCTCACAGCTTGTGAGTTCGAGCCCAGCGTCGGGCTCTGTGCTGACAGCTCAGAGCCTGGAGCCTGCTTCGGATTCTGTGTGTGTGTCTCTCTCTGCCCCTAACCCACTTGCATTCTGTCTCTCTCTCAAAAATAAGCATTAAAAAATATATATACATATATGTCTAAAATGAAAAATCAAACTCTAAAACTGAAAACACATGGCAACAAAGAAAGCCTAACTCTCTGTCACATTCACAACATAAGCACACAAAGCAACGCCTGACTTCAAGTGACTTCAGATCCTTAGTGACCATACATCCTTAGTAGGATATACCTAAGGGCAAAAAATAAATGCAAAGAAATGAAATTTTCATCAATAGTTTATTGTTAGAATAATACTGTATATGAAACTATGTTAGTATATCTTAAGTGTATTATGGGACATAGCAAATAAGTAGTTATGTCAATGTAATGAGAAACCAAACATTCAGCTCAAGAGAAAAGACATACAGTGTAAGGTCAAATAACTGACTGATGTTCATTTAGAAATATCAATATGGACTCATGGTTTTTTAAAACCATTTTCCCCAGTCTACAAGAAGGCCTAAAAACATTTATAATCCAGGGGTACCACAAACACCCCAATACCCAGATATTGGTTTTTAAACACCAATCCCCAATAAAAGAAACCAGGTTATCTTAGAAAAATGAATGATCCCAGATATGGGATAAAGAAGGCATAAGGTGGCTGGGATGTTTCATCTTGCCAGAAAGCAAGAAAGCATCCCAAGGCTAGTGGGGCCTCATCAAGGACCAGAGACAGCACGTTGGGCTCTGACAGGCCAAGTCTGAGACACCTGGGCATTGAAAGCAGCAATGACTATAGATGCTTTTAATACATGAACAAAAATATACAAGTCTATAGAAAAGACAGAAAAGTTGTAAACTAATAAAGCAATGGGGGATTCTAGCAGCTGAGGTTAGAAACGAATGACTGCGTGGGCGCTGAGAAGCCTTCCACCAAAGTCCTGGGCTAGGTGTACCTTAAGGACAGAACCGCTGTGCAGAGACGTGGTTCTGTTTGCCACTGTGTTGCTTAAAACAGAGAAAGACTGGAAATCACCTAAATATCTAACACACCTAAATATCTAACAAAAGAAGAGTTCTATAAGATATAACATATTCATGTAACAGAAAAAAACACAGCCAGAGCATGGTGGAATAAATACACACTGCTGACAAGGAAAAATGTCTATGACATTTGTTGCTGAGTGAAAAAAGCAAATCACAGCAACAGCATGTAGAGATACAGATTTTTGTTTTTAAAATATGTATGTATATTTGTAAAAATTATGCACACAAAGACTAGTATAATGATATACACTAAAATAAAATCTTTCGCTGGTGGAATTATCATCTATTTTTTTTTTCCTGCTTTTGCTGGTCTCAGCTTTCTACAACGAAAACATAATACTTTCCTAAATACGTGTGTGTGTATATAAATTTATAAAAGAAAGGAAAGGTCGTATCTATGGTGGGTATAAGGAGCGAATGGCACTAAAATGGGGGCCTGAAATTCCAGAACGGCTATCTTTGGGAGAAGTGCGGTACCTAACCTACAAAAGCACCAAATCAGCAGCCAAGTGCCTCCCTCCACCCCCACTGCCCACTCCACCCCTGCCCCAGGCTAAAGGCCCAGGCATGAGACAGCACAGCAATGCCACCTGGTGGATGCTGCTTGGCCTGTTCAAGCTGACCCCTTTCTGGTTTGGGGGCCCACTGGACAGCGCCTCTTCCCCCTGTCCCTGTCTCATCCCAGCACTCAGGGCACAAGAGGCTGGGTCTGGTTCCCTTACCGGCTGCATGGTGCCGCCTGCAATGACCACTGCCCGGCATTCCTTCACCACTTGGGCAAAGTGCACGGCTGGATTCAGGAGCAGGAATTTGAGGCTGCTCTGACTAAGACTTCCTGAAAAAAAGACAGAGCCAGCTGGGGAAGGAGGGGGTGGTTTGCAGGCAGGCCGAACAAAGACTTCCATGAGTCTGAGGCAAATGGGAGCTCAGTTGTGTCCATGAAGGAGCCACTAGAGATACCACTTTCCCTCTTGATTAGATTCCATTCAAAGTGCAGGACAAGCCCGAGGCAGACAGCACTACCAGCTCCTTTTGCACATGAAGACTGAGGTTCAGAGTGATAGACACAGCTTGGAGGTGACGGAATCAAGACTCAAACCAAAACTCACATACCTGTAACCAGTAGGCTATACAACTTCTCTCATAACCTGGCGTGAGATGCCATCCTCCCCAGTGCCTCACATCCCTCCTCACCGCACCTACACCAGCCCACCCAGGCTACAGAGGACCAGTTTTCACCACCTTGTCTCCTCGTCCTAACCCAGAGAGGTGCAAGGTAGAATCTTTTCATGCTTTGGTTTCCCGGCTCCATGCTGATTCCTCCTTGGACTACCTTGGCGGTTCAGGATGACCCTGCCATCCTGGTTGGCAGTGGTGAGGGCTGCAAGGAAGCCTTCGATGTGCATCAGCGGGGAAGCAGACCGTGGCACCCTGGCCTCTCCCTCATCTCCGTGGGGCACGGGAGCTGCACAGAGCAGAAGGAAGACAGTCTGGGACCACAGATGAGGCAGGAGAGGAGTCCACGCGTGAGGGATGGATATTCTTGGCCCCCACCTGCAGCCCTGTCTCCCCCTCTTGACTCACTCTCGGTCAATGCGGGCTGCAGGCTCTGTAGGAAGTGCTGGAACCCAGCCAGTCTGGACTGCTCCCTGGAGGATGCAAGGACCGTGCCATACCTTTCTGTGAAGCCAAAGAGCTGGGACGGGGAGAGAGAGCACAGGGAGGAATGAGGGTGCAGCAGTGGGAGCCCAGGCTGGAGGTTCTGCTGCACCCCACACAGCCCACAACTTGCCCCCCAACACAAGGCATCTTGGCACCCCCACCCGACACAGCAAGCAGCCCTGCAGTAAGAAGGGAGCAGGGGTGACTTGGGGCTCCAAAGGGCAGGGGAGAGCAAGGTACTGGGAGGGCAGGAGGTGGGGTGCTGTGGAGCCTGGCCAGACCCAGGAAAAGAGGCTGTACCTTTCTGCTGACCATGCTCTTTTCACAGTAGCGCCGCACCTGCAAAAGCAAACCACCGCAGGCACATGCAACAATTAGGCTGGAAAAAAAAAAAAACACCACCTTCCAAAACCCCAGGGAGCATGATTCATTGACAGCTCCTGAGGAACCCAGCCTCCTTGTGGCCAACCGGGTCAACCTCCTTTCTGAGGTCACTCCTCTCCCACCACCCCCACATACAACACAGCGCTCTCCCACAAGAGCAACCTTCATGCACATGGCCTCCTCACTAACGTCTGCATAGCCCCAACCCTCTCTAAAGGTTCCTGGTGACAGGTCTTCTGTGCTCTCCTTCAATATGACAGCACCTAAGATGAACCCTGAAAAGATTAAGAGTTTAAAAAAACACATACGAGCAAAGGCACAGAGAGGGTAAAGCTTGGGGCTTGTTCGGGGGCCCTCCAGTGTGTACAACATGTGCAGCGTGGAAAGGAAGACAGGGAGTTGAAGCCTTTGAAGATTTCTAAAAAGGGCACTATCTTCCAGTGAGGACTCACCAGATGACAGTGTAGGAAAGATCTGAGAAGGGACAGAGAGTGAAGCCAGGAAGAGCGGAAAGGAGGCGAGAGGAAACGAGCCGGCCCTGAAGTGGCAGCTGTGGGATTGGAAAAGCGGTGGGAGTTCGAGTGCTCCTTCCAGCTCTGAGGCCCAGCAACTGTTTGGATGCGGGACCCAAAGGGAGAAGAAAGGCATCAAAATGGCCTCAACCGGTCAGATGGGGTAATGGCAGTGACCGTGATCAAAACAGGTAAGCTGGTTTGAAGAAAAATGGGAAGGCAGGAGGGAAGCAAGCAGGGTCTCAAGGCCAAGCCAGGGCTCACATGCTGCCTCCCACACCAGGCACCATTTGCTCACTCATGTATGGCTAGTACATGTCGTCCTGGGGAAACTTCACCCAGCCCTGGTTTCCTCTGCTTCTGAATGGTGATGGTACCTCCTACCGTGGGGTCCCAGAACCTGGTGCACTGCCTTGGACACAGCAAGTGCTCTGTATTTTTAGTAATTTGGAATCGCTAAGTTGTGAGTCAAGTGATGGCAGCAGTACCCCGAACAGTAGGTCTGGAGCAGGCAGACACCTGCGGCTGGTGTGCAAGGATGGGGGCGGGTCACGCAGAGTGGCCCAGGGAGTGTTCTCAGCCACCTCAGCCCAATAGCAGGATGGTGCTCACAAAGCTGACCTGCTCTTTCTAGTCCAGGGCAAAGACTGGGCCAGAAGAAAGATGGAATGAGGTAAAGGACCTGGGAGTTTCTATCTGTGCTTACATGGTAAATGAAAGGCAGCTTTTCTCACCAATCCCTAGGACCCTTCACTCTGAATTGAAGATTTTTTTTTTTGCTGGCACTTTAAGGGTTAATTACAAACATCTATGCTGTAGATCCTCAGACTTCTAGACTGACTCACAACAGAAGAAATTTACTTTTTATTCCTTCCAGTCTTAACACAGTGCTCTGCTTGCAGGTGGCGGTAAGGATAAGGAAACTGGGCGCTGACACAGAAGGGGGAGAACCTCTACCTTGAACAAGTTGATGTTGTCGATCTGGCTCTGAAAGAGAAAGTCATTGATGGTCTTCAGCTCTGTCCCTAAGGATAAACAAAGAAGGGCCTTGGAATCCTTGCTCTGAAGACCACAGGCCCAGAGGTGAGCTCAGAAACGGCTCAGACCATCTCTGAGTCTCTGAAGGCCGCCCTCTTACCTGTTTGCGAAAGGCTCTGTGTGTTGGGATTTTGCTTAATGTTTCCTAAAACAGAATTCAAGCAGGTCAGGATGGGGATCCTCTGCCCCCCACCCCCATCCTCTCACACATTTTGTGTGTACGCTATTTGATGTACTCATCAAATAAGAGCATTCACATGTAAACAGGTTTTTTGCCATTTATGGCACCCAAAGAACCCACTGAGAGGGTGGGAAGCTCTAGGAAGCCTCAAAATCTAACCCACGTTTGCATATGGAGCCCAAAGCCTTGTTATCTCATTCTTTTCACACCTCCTCCAAGGAGGCTGGGGCCAAGGGACCACCCACTTTACGCAGGTGCAAAGAGTTGTCCAGGCTGCACAGTGGCCAGTGGCAAGGCAGAGGTGGAAGGGAGGAACACCGACATTAGACAAAATCCCTCCAGTGGGACGCCGCACTGGTTTTCCAGAACTTTGGCTTCTAGGAAAGCCTTCAAATGACAGCCATATATATAGCAAAGGAAAGGGTAGGTGACACAGAATTGTGCAAAGCAGTATGGAACCTAGAGCCGGAAGCCTCTAGTCTCTCCTACTAGGTTCATGAAGCAGAGGCAGGTCACATCTCTGAGCTTTAGTTGACTCCTCTGTCAACAACAGTGAGTGTGCCTGTGCAGCTCTCCTCATAGGAGCACTCCAAACTAACGTCACCCGTTTCTATTACACTATGCTGTTATTACTACCTGAGAAGTAAGGTCTAGCAAAATAAAAAGGACTCAGGGAAATATAAACTAGAAACCTAAAAAAGGATCTACGGTCAGACAATTCAACAAAGCTATGAAAAATAAGAATCTTCTAAATCAATGGCCAAGACAATTCTTGAGGACACAGAAATCCCAGGTGTCCTGACTGGCATCCAGAGAAGGGACTGCAGCAAGCTTAGCAGGCCAGGGGCTGGGGTGGGCATAGTGCTCCTTACCTCCCAACACAGTCACAAACTGCTCCAACAGATACAGGAGCTGTTTGATGTACATCAAGTTCTTGGCCTTCAGACGCTTCCTGAGGAGACACCAACGGACATCAAGTGGTAGCACTCCCCAAGCTGCTTCCCTTCCAAATAGCCCAAGTTGTGGCCTTTCTGTCCAGTGTCTTTCAAGGCAGACCACAGTGACAAATATGGTCCCAGAGAAAAAGGCTGGCCGTGGCCCAAGGCCTTCACAGCCAGCTGTTGTGTCCCAAGCACCCTCGGCCTATGTGGGGGTACACACCACTGTAAACAGGAGGTAAACAGCACCCTGGCCCACTCGGTGTGGTGCCTGGGCCAGAGATGGAGACCCAAGTGCCTTCTCCCAGAGACTGAGCAGGATTTCCCTTCCCCCTCAGGAGGCAGTGTCTTACCCATATCGTTCCATATACTGGAGCAACTGGGAATGGGCCTGGCAGAACTGGAGAGAACAGAGAACAGGTGTGAAGGCGGCCCAGGGTCTGAGCAAGCAGCCTAGGGCTGTGCCAATGATATCTTAGATCATGCCTAGAAGATGCCAGCCAGGACACCTCATGGGAAACAACCAAGGTGAAGAGAGCAGCACACTGCTTATGCCCCCCTGAATTTCAAGAGTTCTCAACATTAACTAGGAATACCAGCCTGCACAGAGGCAGCGTGGGGTTTCACAATACTGTGTATGCTGCATGGCACAGAGGAGATAATCGATAAATAGTGGCTTTCAGAAATACTGAGAACCCCTCAAAGCAACAATAATGATGTCCAACCATGTGAGGACCCTGCTCCCCTCACCCCACTGTCCTGGGTTATAGAGAACTGGCTGGTACCACCCTGGGCTGGAGGGACTCAGGATGACATATGCCAGTGAGGAACAAGGAAATGAGTCACCTTGTCTGCGCTGGGTGCCAGCATTTCTAAGATCTGGGTCCCCGTAGTTCTAGCCAGTCCGCCCCTGACGAGGCCACTGCCTCGACTCAGCGCACCCTTCCCCACGCCATTGCCAGACGAATTCCAGGTCTAGGCACTTGGAGAGATGATCCACATCCCCTCTTCCCCACAGCAGGCACTGGCCCAAGAAGGGAGAGGCCGACCCACCTGGGAACCGGTGACCTCTGCACTGTAGATGCCCGTGATGGTGTCAATCAGGTTGTGAGCCTCATCAATGACCACCACCTGTCCCTGCAGCCGGATCCCTGCGGCCTGGCGGGTGGCCCCGTGCAGCAGCATCTGGTAGGGCAGCACCACGAGCTGGGAGGAGGGGGTGGCCACCTGAGCAGGGCTGGGCTCCTTGCCACAACAGCCCCACCTGCTCTAAGCTCCTGGTGTGAGTGGTTTCATTTCCCAACCAGAATACGTGTAGGGGCATTCAAGAGTGAAAGCTCTAGCAAAGCCCTGTGCTTTTAGCAACAGACCCCCTCTTCAGGTTTTATGTGGAACATGAAATATGAAACAGACATAACTGGGGCCAATCTGAATCTGACTGAACCAAGAGTGGCGGTGGGCAGAGGGGAGCAGAGAGAAGCGTGGAACCCCTGCTTAGCCTTATCCATACCCCTGAGGTAGCCCCTGAGGCACCCAAGGTTCCTCAAAACACTGTGAAAACCAGTGGTGTACTAGTAGGTAGCCCTGGGTTCTGGTCTTAGAGCTGTTATTTCCCAGATAAATGACTCTGGAAGAGTGACTTAATCTTTCTGTGCCTCAATTTCTTCATCTGCAAAATGATAAACTCTATCTCAAATAAGGGCTAAGGGGTGGAGAGTAAACAAAAAAGCATTCCATGAATTTTTAGGTGCTCTCTGTGATGATGATTTTACAGTTAAAAGAATACGGATAGAGTGAAAATCCACAAAACTAGAAACTTAAGGCCCAGCTTTAATACTGGCTCCATTACTCACCCACTAAGAGAAAACAGATATATCACTTAACCTTTCTGGGCCTGTGTCCTCATACGGATATGAGAACATATGGATAATACTTGCCTTTGCTTTTTTAGTAGGATACTACAAAGCAAAAATGAGGTGAAAAGTATCTCAAAAAGTTAAGATCATGAAAATCTCAGGACATCTTACTATATTTGCACACAGGTATCTATGGCACTAATCTTGCAATGTGGCAAACAGACCCCAGGCACGGCATGCAACAATGCTGAGGGCTGGGAGGGTTCTGGAATTTAATTCTGAGCACCCACACAACACGGTTCAACGTAGTATATTAATGAGCACTTAACTGCCTTGTAAAATGATTACTCATGTTCCCTGAATCACTGAAAACCTACCTAATCTCTTCTTTCTTATATGGAAGTCTCCATAATCGAAACCCTATTTCCAAAAGCCATTCAAATTAAGAAGTGGCAGTTAGACAGTAAAATCGTACCAAATAACAATGGTATTTTTGATCTGGCAAACCGGCAGTTTTTCTGTTTAAAGATGACACCAAATGTGGCAAGTCTAGAGAAGACTGTCTTCTCACACACTGGTGGGTAGGTTCCTCCGAAAGGCCATCTGGGAACACGTTTCTGGTGCAGCACCCTTACTTCATCCCCTCAGCTTTCGCCCCCGACTCTGTGTTTTCACTAGGACTGCACACCCCTTCCTGGCTTTTATCTGCTGTCCCCAATAATGCCAACTATTCCTGCAACCCAGAGCCACAAGGCACCTGGGGCTGCCTCTGACCCTACGCACCAGGCGTGTGGGTGACAGGTCACCGGTGTGCAGTGTGTTGGTCAGTCCAACCATGGCCAGTGACATCCTCCCAAATTAAGAGGAATGAGGAAACTCCTTGGGGCTGAGGCCACAGTTAGAGCCAAGAGTGACTGCCCAACCCTCCAGGGTCTTCACCTGGGCTGCTGGAATGGCAAACCGGCTCCCGTAATAGGGACAGGCCCGAGCCTCCTTCCCCAGGGACACCAGCTGCTCGATGTCCTTCACCCCCACCAGGACCTCGTCTCGGAGAAGCTGCAGCTGCTCATAGCTGTAGAAGGGGCATGCGGCCCGGTGCTCCTGCCTTCTCCTCTTGGGCTTCTCATCCTCAGCTCTGCTCTTCTCTGAGGGGCACAGGCACAAGGGGGCAAAGGCAGAAAGAATGGTAAGTGTCCATGGGGTCAGGAGCCCAATTCCATAGGGTGGGGTCCGATAAACCCTTCCCAGTACTGCTCGGTACTCAGCACACCATTCTGGTATTTCACTTGGTGTTCGCTAGAAAAAGCCAGTAAAATCATCTCAGAGCCAGGGTTCTGAACTAGACACTGACCCAAAAAGCAAAACGCCTTTTCCCAAGGAGATGGTCTTTAGGAAGGACCCGGCCGTCTGCTCTGCCGTCACTGCCATTTAAGACACTATTTCCCACATCCTTGTCCACTTCTGCCCCACTCCCGACCCCTTCCCAGTACTGCCTGAGGCTACACGACAGTCCCAGAGCTCTTTGCTGCACAGCTCCAGGGTGCTGGCGGCTACCGTGTTTACTTCTCTGCATCTCCATGCAGCGGTCATTGATAAGCTGCGCAGAACCCAGGTTTTTCACATCTTCATTTATACAAAGATTCTAGAAGACAGAGGATAAAGAAAAAGTCAACACAATGGTCCTGGCTACGTGATACACAGCAACCCTCCAGAGCCTGCCTAGCCCCCCAAGGACCGGAAGAGGCCGATCCTCCCACCGCTCGGCCTGCCTCGGACCCACAATTCTTCTATGTCTGGAAGAAGAAGACGAAGGCCCAGGGAAGGGAGCAGGTTGGCACCCGAGCCAAGACCCACTGCCTCTGTTTACCTGCCGAGAGCCGAGGGAGACAAGCCGGGTGTCCTTGCCAAAGGGGCTTCTCTGCACTTCGTGCACAAACTGGGCCAGCTGGGAGTGCGTCCGACTGCAGTAGTAAATCTGCTCCGAGAAAAAGCAGGGCATTTCAAAGAGGAGACCACAATTTCTCCAAATATTGTCTGCACATCAAGGAATACATGGTCTAATAGGCTGAGGGACTGGGGAGAGTGGCCAAAAATACACAAACCTAAAGCAAGGGGATTCTGTCCCACAGCAGATCTCAGTTAACACAGGGCCGGGGCAGTCCCCACCATCCCCTCAGCTCCAGAAGGTCACGAGAACACCCACGACATGGAGCGCCTCCTATCAGTCCTGCTCAGCCGCTAATCCAGCCACTTTACAGGGCTTGTTCATCTCAGGACAGGCCGCCTCCCTGAGCCGTGGTTCCCAAATGGGAAAGAGTAGATTCTGGGGAGTGTGATGGGGGGTGGGCTGTCCACACACACCTCCCAAAGGGCTTGGAAGACAGGCGGGCAGTAAGGCAGGGGGGCACTGAGCTAAACTCTCTCTGTGCTCCTCTGAGATGGAGAACAGCGACAAAAGAAGAGAAAAATAGAGGCAAAATATCTACTTTTAACGGAGAAAACAAGAGTCTTACACAAATGAAACCAAATGATTTTAAACATGAGAGGTGTCAGAATCATATGTACCTCACAGAACTCCATGCCAATGAAAATACAAACCAGAGAAGAGGGAGCCAAAGGGCAGGGTGCTCTTGCTCTGGCCTGCCACCCCCCCTTTCCCCAGAGAGATACCACTGGTCCATGGCCCAGAACGGCAGCTCCTGGATGCCCTGGGGCACACAAGCCCAGGCTTCACTGCCAGGAGAGGCCTCTCCTCTGGGTGCCTAGCCCATCTGGCCAAGTAAGCACCGACACCAAGATCTGGGTCTGGGGAACCCCAGGAGAGTGAGAAGCAGCTAGGGGGATACAGCCCTGGACTGGGGACCAATCCCAGAATACCCAGGACACGATGTCTTACCTTAGTTACGTGTTCTTCCTCCAGGTCCTCCTCCTCCTCCTCCTCGTCCACTCTGAGAGAGAAAAATAACACGGAACAGTCTTCCCTGGGGACTCAGGTCAACTGAGATGCACTGTACCGAGCATGTGCCATGTATGGGAACTAGCTAAACAAGTAAGCTGTTCCCCGCATGGAGGCCAGCATTGCTGGGGTTGGAGCCCTCAGCCAAAGGGAGACAGACCATTCCAACAACCAGGTTCCACCAATGAGCAGGTGCTCATTCGCTCAGTCAGAGAGACACCCCCAGGATAACACCAACCCCATCCTCCCACTGCCGCTCAGGAGGGAAATGAGAAAGGGGCACAGTATGCCTGAAGCCTAGGTTCAGTGTCTGACTTGTCCCTCATCAAAGGCTACTCTGTCCTCACTGTCCACCCTCCAGAAAACTGGAATTCTCTCAGTTCCCCACAGAACTTTGCTCTTTGCCACCTCAGAGCCTTGGACATGCTGTTCTCTTTGCCTGGAATGCTCTCTCCCTTCACCTCCTCTTTTACCTAGCCAACTGTCAACTTTGAGATCCCCATATAAACATTGTCTCCTCTGTTCAGCCTTCTCCAACCTCCCCCATAGGCTTGGCTGGCCTCTGACACACTGCCATGGCCCCCCTGCACCTCATTCAAAATAACTTATTCTTGGTCTGTTTCCCCCTCCAGGCTGTCACGTCCACGGGCAGGACCTGGGAGTATCTAGCTTCTGTGAATGCCAGGGGTCCCACCAAGGCCTTGGCACACAGCAGGAATTCCACGCACATTTCCTGAGGGAAGTCACAACTGACTGCTGACTGACTGAATAAAAGATGCTGTCACTCAGAACCAGATAAATCTCTTCTCTCGCCAGCACCTCAGTCTACCATTCCCAGCAATGAATGAAGAGCCCATGTGCACTGGCAGATTGGTGGGGAGATAAATCCTGCATTACAAGGCTGAATGTTTGGTCAACATTATTAGTCTAGGTTCCTCAGAAAACACAAAATCTTTCACAGACACACTCTACCTACAGGGCCATCACTGGGATTCTTTTTACTCACCTGGCAAATTTTATTTTAAAAAAAAAGCAGAAATGCTAATTGCTTTGGGGGATTAGAAGAGGAGTTATAGGGTTGCCTTCCCGGTCAATAAATAAATCAATAATTGTTCAGTCAGCTTTGTCTGAAAGGCCTTGATTTAAATCACACAGTAAGCAAACTCAACCGAATCTAGTAAGAAGCTGGACATGTGAAGAAATGAAGAGCAAAAATTTTATATTCAGAATGAGTTGTGTTCTCAGAGAGGCTCATGTCTCTTGAAATGCCAGGGCACTGGAAGCTGTAGAAATCTGCAGGATTACTGGCTCAGGCCCAGACCCTAAGTAGCACTTTCTCTAATATTCACAAACTCCACTCAAGTTCTTTCTCTTGTTCCCAGGGGCCTCTTGAGGAGAAGTACAGGAGTGGGCAAGCAGTCTTGGAGGCAGGTGGCAAAGGGTTTACAGAGCCTCTCTGCCCTTATCTCTTCGAGATAGGATGCATAAAGAGGTCTGGACATCTCAGCCCTGGGCAGGGTCAAAAGTTTTGGTTCTAATCCAGATCCCAAAATCTGTGCTTCGGGGCAGGCCTCTGAGCACCAAAGGAAAAGCCCAGGACTAGATGATTTCAGAGGCAAATTCTACCAAATATTTAAAGAAATAATGCCAACCCTTCTCAACCTCTTCCAAAATACTGAAGAGGAGGGAACACTCCCAAACTCATTTTATGAGACCACCATTACCCTGATACCAAAGCCAGGTAAGAACACTACAAACACAGGAAACTACAGGCTAGCATATTTCCCTGATGAATACAGATGCAAAAATTCTCAACAAAACACTAACAAACTGAACTAAATAGCATATTAAAAGGATCATACTCCATGATCAAGTGGGATTTATCCCTAAAATATGATGGCTCATCATATGCAAATCAGTAAATGGGATACATCAATAAATAGAATGATATATAAAAGTCACATAATCATCTCAACACAGAAAAAAACATGACAAAATCCAACGCCTGTTCATGATAAAAACTCTCAATCAATTAGGTACAAATGAATGTACCTCAACATAATAAAGGCCATCTATTACAAGCCCACAGCTAACATCTGAACAGTAAAAGAGTGAAAGATTTTGCATCAAGACAAGGAAAAAGACAAAGTTGCCCACTCTCACCACTCCTATTCAACATAATACTGGAAGTCATAGCCAGACCAATCAGACAAGAAAAAGAAATAAAAAGCATCCAAACTGGAAAGGAAGAAGTAAACAACATGATTTTATTTACAAAAACCCTGAAGATAGCACCAAAAAACTGCTAGGACTAATAAATTCAGTGAAGCTGCAGGGCACATGACCAACACACAAAAATCAGGTACATTTCTGTACACTAATAATAAACTATCTGAAAAAGAAATAAAAGTCTAACTTATAAAGGCATCAAAAACAATAAAATACTGGGGCACCTGGGTGGCTAAGTCAGTTGAGTGTCTGACTCTTGATTTCAGCCCAGGTCACGTCTCACAGTTTGTGAGTTTGAGCCCCGCATTGGGCTCTGAGCTGACAGCTCGGAGCATCCTTGGGATTCTCTCTCTCCCTCTCCCTCTCCCTCCCCCTCCCCCACTCACACTCTTTCTTTCAAAATAAATTTTAAAAAACATTTAAAAAAAAACAATAAAATATTGGGGTGCCTGGGTGGCTCAGTTGGTTAAGCGTACAACTCTTGATTTCAGTCAGGACATGATCTGATCTCATGGTCTGTGATTCTGAGCCCTGCATCAGGCTGTGTTCTGACAGCAAGGGGCCTGCTTGGGACTCTCTTCTCTCCCCCTCTCTGCCCCTCCCCCACTCACCTGTTCTCTGTCTCTCTCAAAGTAAATAACTTAAAAAAAAAAAAAAACAATAAAATACTCAGGAATAAATTTAACCAAGGAGGTGAAAGACATATACTCAAAACTACAAGACTTTGATGAAGAAACTGGAGATGACACAGATGACAAAATGTCCCATGTTCATGGGTCACAAGAATTAACGTGGCTAAAATGTCCATACTACTCAAAGCTATCTATAGATTTAATGCAATTCCTTATCAAGATTCCAATGGCATTTTTTAGATATTGAAAAAGAATCCTAAAAATCATTAGGAACCACAAAAGACCCCAAACAGCCAAAGCAATCTTGAGAAAGAATAAAGCTGGAGGAATCACAATTCCTTATTTCAAACAGCATGGTAATCAAAACACTTTGGTACTGGCATAAAAACAGACACATAAGACCCGTGGAACAGAACAGAGCCCAAAAATAAACCCAGGTATATATAGTAAAGTACTATTGGACAAGGGAGCCAAGAATACTCAATGAGGAAAAGATGGCCTCTTCAACATGGTGCTGGGCAAACTGAATAGTCACAGGCAAAAGAACGAAATGGAACCCCTCTCCTACACCACTCACAAAAACTAAGTCAAAATGGATTAAAAACTTAAACGTAAGACCTAAAATCATAAAACTCCTAGAAGAAAACACAGGAAAAAGTTTCATGACATTGTTCTTCTCAATAATTTCTTAGATAGGACATCAAAAGTATAAGCAACAAAAGCAAAAATAAACAGGTGGGACTATGTCAAACTAAAAAGCTTCTGCACAGCAAAAGAAACAATCAACAAAATGAAAAGGCAACCAAGAAAGGAGAAAATATTTGCAAACCACCTATCTGATGATAAGGGGCTTATATCCAAAATATATAAGGGACTCATAGAACTCAACAGCAAAAAACAAGTAATCCAATTAAAAAATGGGCAGAGGTGGGGCGCCTGGGTGGCTCAGTTGGTTAAGCGTCCAACTTTGGCTCAGGTCACGATCTCATGGTTTGTGAGTTCAAGCCCAGCATCAGGCTCTGTGCTGACAGCTCAGAGCCTGGAGCCTGCTTCAGATTCTGTGTCTCCCTCTCTCTCTGCCCCTCCTCCACTCACATCCTGTCTCTTTCTCAAAAATAAACAGAAAAAAAATTTTTAAATGGGCAGAGGAACTGAATATACATTTTTCCAAAGACATACAAATAGCCAACAGGTACACGAAAAGATGCTCAACATCACTGATCCCCAAGGAAATGCAAATCAAAACTGCAATGAGATTTCACTTCACACCTGTTAGCATGGCTACCGCCAAAAAGATAAAAAGATGAGGTGCTTGGGTGGCTCAGCCCATTCAGCATCCAACTCTCGATTTCAGCTTGGGTCACGATCCCAGGGTCATAAGGATCAAGCCCCAGGTCAGGCGCTGCACTGAGAATGGAGCCTGCTTGGGATTTTCTCTCCCTCTGCCCTTCTCTCCTGCTTGTACTCTGAAAGACAAGGAACGGAACGGAACGGAACGGAACGGAACGGAAAGGAAAGGAAAGGAAAGGAAAGGAAAGGAAAGGAAAGGAAAGGAAAGGAATGGAACGGAAAGGAAAGGAAAGGAAGAAAGAGAAAGAAATGTTTGCAAGGATGTGGACAAAAGGGAACCCTTGCGCACTGTGGGTGGCAATGTAAATTGGTGCAGCCACTCTAGAAAACAGCACGGACATTCCTCAAAAAATTAGAAATATTAAGTAGCATATGACCCAGCAATCCCATTTCTGGGTATATATCTAGAGGAAATGAAATCACTATCTCATGGAGATCTCTGCATCCTCATGTTCAATGCAGCACTGATGAAAACAACCGAAGTATCCACTGACAGATGAATGAATAATGAAAATGTCTCTCTCTCTCTCTCTCTCTCTCTCTCTCTCTCTCTCTCACACACACACACACACACACACACACACACACACACACACACACACACACGGAAATATTCAGCCATAAAAAAGAAAGAAGTCTTGCCATTTGTGACAATATATATGGACCTTGAGGGCATTCTGCTAAGTGATGTAAGTCAGACAGAGAAGGACAATTCTGTGACATATCCTAAGTGGAATCTAAAAAAACCAAACTCCTAGAAACAGAGTAGATTGCTAGGGGCTGAAGAGGGACGTGAAAGTAGTCAAAAGGTAAAGGTACCATTATAAGATAATACGTTCTAGGGTCACAGCATGATGACTGTCATTAACTACACTGTATTGTACACCTGACAGCTGCTAGGAGAGCACATCTTTAAAGAAATGTTAAGTATGTGAGACGATGGATTTGTTAACTACCCTTATCATAGTGATTGTTTTGCAATGCATACATGTATCAGATATCAGATCATCATGGTATATATCTTAAACTTACACAATGTTATAACCCAATTATATCTCAATAAAGCTGAGGGGGAAAAGAAAGAAAAGTCAGGGCAGCTGGGACGCTGAGCACCCGATGGTGAAGTTAGAAGGTGCACTGCAGACACACTGAAGATTTTCTCCATCACAAAAGAGTCAACCAAAGGTTTCAGGCCTTGGAGTTACACTCTACACAGACATGGTGACCAGTGTCAATGAGAATGTAGAACACTGGAGTCACCTTTAGAGGAGCAGAAAACAATGCTTCCAAGTTGGGAGCCTAAGAGGGATGACCTCTAGGGGTACTTGTGACTTGGGGAAAGAACTGATACCAAAATGACTTTAATGCCCTAATGCCCAAATACAATCCTGTTACTCCCTTGTTTGAAACCCCACAGCCCCACTGCACTGAGAACACCCAAACCCTCAGTGGACCCATGAGGCCCAAACACACAGCTGCCTCTTCTTCCCCTCTCTCCCTCATTCGCTCTTGCTCAGCCCCTGGGCCTTCTCTGTGCCCCTTGAACTTACCAAACCTGTTCCCGTTTCCAGACCAGGGTACCTTCAGGCTACTGACTAGACCTCTCTTCTCCCAGGTCTCCCCATGGCTCTTTCTCATGCTTTGTCACCCCCTTGGAGGGCTCTCCTAGCTTCACCTGGAGGTGCGACCCCACACGCTACCCCTTTCACGTTTTATTCTCCTCCTGGGCAAATGTGCTCATTTCACAGTTCTGGTGTACATTCCCCACCCCCCGCCATCAACTACATGCAAGCTCCGGAGGGCAGGGGTCATGTCTGTTGTCTGTGGCATCTGGAGCCACGCCACACCTAGAGCAGACCCTCAAAGGTCATTTGTGCAACTAAAGCATGAATGAAAAAGGAGGCTCCCACTAGGGCAGTGTGGCCTCAGAACATCCTCACTGTCACCTTCAGTGTTTGTACTCCACCCAGCAGCTTAGGACTCACACATCAGAAACTCAGAAGCCAGAAGGCGAAAAGAACAAGTTGGGCTAAGGATACATTGATGATTTATATCATAAACCTCACAAGGTGTAGTCTAGGAGCTAAGAGCACATGATCAAAAGTGGCCTGGGTGCTGGGTGCAGGTCCCTGCTCCTCCCCTTCCTAGCCCTGTAGCCTAAGGCACAGCCCCCATTTATGAGGAACTTAAGGGATGGCATTCCATCCCTTCAGATGTCTCATGAGGGACACAGCAGGCTGCCTCTCTCTAGGCACAGGAGCTGCCTCCCTGGGAGCCCCCATGCAGACCAGCACAGGGGAGGTGGGTAAAGGAGAAGCACCATCTTACCCACGAGCTGCTCCCTTCTCCTCATCGCTCTCGTACTCGGCGAGGACCAGCTCCTCGTCCCCACATACCAGCTGCTCTAGGGGCTCGGTCCCTGTTCCTTCTGCTAGCATCTCCCTGCTGAGGTGGAGGAGACGCTCCATTTCTTCTTCTTCCCGTCTCTGTGTAAGAGCATTACAAGTGGGACAGAGGAATCTCAGTATGGGTGCCCCTGCCCCCTTGACGGAGTCAGCCTCGAAGTGGCTACCACCAAGGACAACACACATGCCATTTCGACAGGCCTCACTGTCCTACTGGTATCTACACCCCAGGCATCAATACCTCAGCTCAAGCTGCCAGCTTCCGGGTGATGAGGGGGTGGTCAGGGCAAGAATACTGAGGTCCTGACCACTCACCCAAAGGAGAAACTCCGTGAGGCCCCACGCAGTGGGACCGTGCCCATACACCATCCCTGCCACTCCGAGAGGACACTCACCATGCGCTTGGCTGCATACTTGAGCTGTGCATTGTGACGGATCTGCTGCAGGCGCTCTTCTCGCTTCTTCCGCCTGACCTGCTCCTCCTACAGGGTGAAGGAGCCACACAGGAAACTCCCGCAGGAGGCCCAAACCAGGCCCTCCTTAAAGAGTTGGGGCTTGGCCTCGTGCCTCTTCACACAGGGCGGTTCTCCCTTCCATGGGCAACTCTCAAGGGTGCAGCAGCATCCCTGACCCTCACTGGGTCCCAGCCCTATTGCTCACTGCAGGTCTACACACTCCCTCCCGAAGCCACAGACTCTCAATCAAATTCATTCCCTTAATGGAGTTTGCAGCCACTGAACCATGTTGCCAATGGCAACAGTGAGGTTCTTTTTCCAGGTGGGTAATGAATGGAACTGCCAATCCCTGGTCTAGAGAAGGCCCACTGACATCAGCTTTAAAAAGACAGAAAGCGGGATGCCTGGGTGGCTCAGTCAGTTGAGTGTCCAACTCTTGGTTTCAGCTCAGATCATGATCTCATGGTTCAAGAGTTCAAGCCTCGTGTCGGGCTCCGTGCTGACAGCGCAGAGCCTGCTTGGGATTCTCTCCTCCTCCTTCTCTCTCTGCCCCTCTCCCACTCTCCCTCTCTCAAAAATAAACAAATAAACTTTAAAAAGACAGCAAGGGCACAGTACCACTGGCTCAAGAAGGCACTGCAAAGGAGAAGGACACACTCATCAACCCCAAATTACCACCCAAACACTGTTTCCTGGATCATTCTCACCTCCCGTCACCCTAGGGCTCACCTTCAGCCGGTCCACCAGGTTCCTTTCTTCTTTCTTCTGCACAAACTGAGTCACCCAGTCAGGCTCTCCGGCAGGCCTCAGGGTGTCTGGGGTCTCTTTGCAGGAGGATGAAAGAAATGGGAGCTGATCCTTCTCATCACTTAAGGGGACAGTTCCAGTTTCAAGGAGACGTGCTTCTTCTTGATGTTTCTTCTGTTCAAAGTCACGGAGCCAGGAAAGGGCCCCACAAATCAGACTTAAAGATTTTCCCTACAGGAAGAAAAAGGTCTTCAGGAAAAGAGAACAAAAATTAAAGCTTTCCAGATGATGTTTCCCATTTTAATAAAGCCTTCAGGGAAGGTCTACCTTTAATTACTAGAAGGTAGTTTAAGACTGAGCTGGGAAAGGGCAGGAAAGGAATTAGCAAAAGGATAGCCAAGGAAAATATGAAAAAGGAAGAAATGAAAATGAAATTCATGGTTTAATTATACAGCTCATTGTTCCTAAAATAATTTAATGTGGCTTATCAGGCTACATATAAATACCGCGAGTTAACAAAATTAAAAGGTGAAGAATTTGGAGCACCTGAGTGGCTCAGTAGGTTAAGCGTCAGACTTCAGCTTGGGTCATGATCTCACGGTTCGTGAGTTCAAGCCCCACATGGGGCTCTGTGCTGACAGCTCGGAGCCTGCTTGGGATTCTCCCTTTCTCTCTGCCCCTCCCCCACTTGTACTCTCACTCTGTCTCTCTCTCTCAAAAATAAACATTAAAAAATTAAAAAAAAAAAAAAAAAAGGTGAAGAATTAGATAAATAGCCCCCAAAAAGAATTTAGGCCAAATAATATATAGCTTGAAATCCTATATCCTCACTAAGGGGGAGCCACCTTGGGCTCTCCACTTTAATACAGCCCCATGAGTCCTGGTCTTCAAAACACTTTAAAAGCAAACGAATTGCTCTGGAGAACACAATTCTTTACTTAAAGACCAGAATTTTCCCTGTGGGTTGAATTGGGAGGACCCTCCGCCCAAACTCTTGTGTTAAGTCCTAACCCTGAGTGTCTCAGAATGTGACCTTATTTGGAAACAGGGTCACTCCAGATGTATTTAGTTAAGATCAGGGCCCTGATCCAGTAAGACTGGTGTCCTTACAGAAAGGGGAAATTGGGACACCAAGGCATGCCCAGAGGGAAAGCGATGTGATAAAACACAGGGGGGCAGGCCAGAACAGTCTCTTCTTTCTCACCCTCAGAGAGACCCACCCCTGCCTACACTGTGATTCTGCATTTCTGGCCTCCAGAACTGTGAAGAGGAAGTTTCTATTACTGAAACCCCCAGCCTGTGAAACTCTGTTACGGCAGGGGGAGCACTAACACAGTCCTTCTGGGAGGCCACTGACATGGGTTTCTTAAGGCTGCTTCTTCTGGTGTCCAAAGGGCAGTTCAGTTCAGGCGAGTCTCTACAGGAACCTACACGTTCCAGGCAGGCAGTCAGCTCTCCGAGCCTGCTTAAACTAGGGGGTCCCAGAGTACCCAGAGGGGTTCTGAACCTAATTTGGGCTTAAACGAACTATAGGTAAAATGCACAGGTGTTCAGAGATGGGGAAAGAGCAGAGCACAGTGGCTAAGGCTCCAGAGTCTAGGCTGCTGGCCAAACACTGGCTCCTCCACTCACCAGCTGTGACCTGAGGCTAACCTTTCTAGGCTTCTTTGCTCCACACGTACAAACATGGGAAGTTGGAGAAAAAAAAAAAAAAGGTGGGGAGGGGGATAGTAATAGTACCTTCCTCAGAGAACTGCTGCAAGCATTAAGTTCCTACCCATAAAGGTTAATACCTACAGGGGCACCTGGGTGGCTCAGTGGCTTAAGCATCCGACTCCAGCTCAGGTCATGATCTCACAGGTTAAGCCCCGCATTGGGCTCTGTGCTGACACCTCAGAGCCTGAAGGCTGCTTCAGATTCTGTGTCTCCCTCTTTCTGCCCCTCCCCTGATTGAGCTCTGTCTCTCCCTCTCTCTCAAAGATAAATAACATGAAACATAACATCTCAAAGATAAATAAACATGAAAAAAAAATTTTTTGAAAGAAAAAGGTTAATACCTACACTAGGATTAGAACAATACGTGGTACATAAGTAAGCAGCTGGAGTTTTTTTTTTTTTTTTGCTATTATTAAGTAATAATAATACAATTATTACTGTCCTAGATTAAGAACCTATTTCATCAATTTTTGAAAGGCCCTATGATAGAATGGCACTTCTAACATATCTATGGAAAAGCCCCATATATACCATTTCTCTCAGCTTTTGAGAAATACTGAGTGGCAGAGACTTCCAGACAGCACTCCCCAGCAGAACCTGGAGAGCAGCCATTCTGTACTGCCAGTAAAATGGGGAGCTACTGCCTTTAGCCATCACCTGGCTAGCAGCAGGTGAGACATCCCCCTGTAACAATGGCCCAGGGGCAGACACCTGGTTAGAGAGCCAGCACTCTCCACTTCAAAGTGAGCTGAGGAAGTTCCTAAGGGGAAGGTCAAAGTTATCCTCCAGAAACAATTGTGAATACACTCTAACACAAAGAGAAAGGAGAACTAAGGTCCTGCAATTCTATACCTTCTAATAAGACAGCAAAAGTATTAATCGGAAAATGTTAAAAGGATGTATGACCAAATGCTTGCCTCAGTTATGAAATAAATCTAATAAAGTACCCACAATATACCTAGCTCTGAACAATGTTATTTCCTGGGGTACCATCCAAGATATCACAGTCATAAAATACATGCCAAGATAAGTAAATTCATTCATTCTAAACACCCACATTGTAGCAAGTGCTGGGCTTGATGCTGGGAAGCAGCTCCCTAAAAATCCCCACAGGCACAAACTTAACACAGGACCTGCAGGGCATCACAGTTCTCTGCGAAGCATGGACTCCAGGTTTTAGAGTGCCCAAAACTGCAATGTTACACAAGGCACAGGGGGCACAAGGTCAGAAGGTCAGCACAACGTGGTGGAGTCATGAAAGGCTAAAAAGGTGACATGTCCAAGTTTAGTAGGCATCATGAGGACCCAAGTGGGGAGGTGGCCACCCAGGGCAGAGGCCCAGCAGGTGAGGCCTGGCATGTAACAACATGGTGACAGGAGAAAGAGCTTACCAGAGGTGAGATGCAGACAGGGTCAGAATGTGATGGTAGCTGAAGACACAACAAAGATATGAGGACCTGGAATCCGAAACATCAACAACAAAGGGCTAAGAAGAGGAAGAGGATGTACGGAATGGGCAGAGGGCTGAGATGGGGACCTGAAGCCTTCAGATTAAACAGGGCAGAATAAATACATGCTCTTCTGTGTTCTTTTCTGAAACACACTAAATTTACACCAAAGGAAGAAGAGGCTTAAACCCCACAGAAAGAAAGTGGAAGAAGGGAGGGTAACAAGTTTTAGGAGAGATGAAAAGCAGAGAACTGGACGTGACAGAGTAAAGGACTGTAAGCCTAAGTGCCTGCAGAGATCTTCTCTGCAAAAGATAGGATGTGCACCCTCTGGAGGAGCTAAGCCAGGAGGGCCCCGGAGATAGCAGGTCAAGTGAAGGGTGGAGAAGGGAGTTGAAATCAAACCAGGACACTAAGCAAAAAACCATGCACCTGAAGCCACTTCCCCAGGACACCCTCGAGAATACTAACCATCAGCCTAGGACTAGAAGGCAAGAGTTTAGAGGAGCCTTCTCTGGAAAAACTGGATGGCTCAAGAGAAATCACACAGACACTGATCACTGGAGGCCCCAACAGAGAGGCCAGTTCAGTGGTCCACAGCCAGCTTGCACCACAGGCCTGTCCGTCAGCCCTGTGGTAGCTTTTTCTTGAACACCAATAGAAGACAGCCAAAGATCACCAGACAGTTGAGGAAAGCCTTTCAACAAAACACAGAACCAAAACTGGGGGAGGGAGGAGGCTGCATGACAAGATGATACAGGGGGGGACAAAAATTCAAAATACTGCTATAATTGATATCCTCACAAAGATATTATTTCCATGAAACAAAAATAGGATGCTATTTTTAAAAATCAAAGAATAAGAAAAGTTCTTGAATATTAAGGCTAGGATAATAAAAATAAACTGAATAGAAAGACTGGACAGCAAAGCCAAAGAAATCTTAAGTAGAATTTAAAGCAAAAAGAAAACAAAACAAAACCCAACCAGGATGCCCAAAGAGATGGGCAATTAGAAGAAAACATAATTACAGAATTAACCAGCAAGTCCAAAACTCAAAGAATGGGAGTACCAGGAAGATTATCAGATGTGAGAAAATGTCTCAGAATGGAAAGATAGAAGCCTCCAGGTGGAAAGAGCCCACCAAGTGGCCAACACAAGGAACTGAACACACACATCCGACCCATCAACATGAGATTTCAGAATACAAAAGATAGAGGAGATCCTGAAAACTTTGGAGGATGAGGTGGGTCAGGTCACCACCAAGAACTGGGGTGCAGGTTACACGGGACTTCTTAGTAGCCACAATGGAAACTAGAGAGGAAAGGGAGTAGTTGTGAGGGAAAAGTGTTCTGCAGCTAGAATTATATACCCAACCAAACTATCAGTATCAATCAAGAGAAAGGCAGATTAATACCCTTGCAGCAAGTCTCAAAATCTTACCTCCCATACAACCCTTCAGGAATGTTCTCTACCAAAACAAAGAAGATAACGAATCCAGGAAACAAGAGACTCAAACACAGAAAAAACTTAAGAATATGCACAACAACATAGATGAATCCCCAAAATATTACGCTGGCTGAGCATAAGAAGCTGGTCACAAAAGAGTACTTATGATATGATGCCATTTTCAAGAAATTTTAGAAAGTTAAAACTCATCTACAGAGATGGTAAATGATCACTGACTACCTGAGGCTGGGGCAGGGTGTGAGGGGAGGAACAGCAGCCAGGGGTACAACAAACTTTCTGGGCTGGTGGAAATGTTTGGCATTTTCATTGTGGCAGTGGTTATATGGGGGTTTCCATCTGTCAACACTCACTGAACTTGTGGACTTACAAGGGGTGTATTTTATTGTATGTCAATTATACTTCATAATGTTGCTTTTTTTTTTATTTTTTAAGGAGAGATGGGAAATCTTAGTATAATAGCTGTGAAGCAGAACGTAAGAACAAATGGGAGAATTTCAAGAAGGAAGTCTGCAGGGTAAAATGGAATTGGTAATTACTATAGACTGAATTATATTGCCCCAAATTCATGTTGAAGCCCTAATCCCCCATGTGACTGTATTGGAGAAAAGGCCTTCAAGGAGGTCCTAAGGACAGAGCCCCCTGATCCTATAGAACTGGTCTACTTATAAAAGGGGAGAGACACCAAAGATCTCTCTACCATGTGAGGACACAACAAGAAGGAGGCCCTCACAAGCCAGGAAGAGTCTCCACCAGAAGCTAGAGGCTGCCCAAACCTTGATCTTGCACTTCCCAGCCTCCTGAACTGTGAAAAATAAGTTTCTGTCATCTGAGCCACCCAATCTGTGGTATTTTGTTATGGCAGCTGAGGAGCCAGACTAAGCAGTAATTTTATGTATGGAATATCCTACGGAGGCCACTGGATGGTGTGAGAGAAAGTGGTGTAGGCATATTAGCTAGACATACTTTAAAAGGCATACTGGGAAAATAAAAATTATTCGAGACGAAAACCCATAATCAGAGCATACCGGCTTAGGAGAGGCTAACACTTTCCATCTAACTACAACAGGAGGATGGGGCGAGGGAAGGAAAAGAAATGGTAAGAAAGCTGCATCTTAGCTCTCACAAGAGGAAGGTACAATGATTAAAATCCATAAATCAAGAAATAGCACGAAGCTTACAATTTCAAATGTGCTATGCAAGTATATTTCTTAGTAAATAGTTAAAAGAATTATAAGTACCTGCCCAAAGAACCAAGTTTAATACATTTAACTTTTTAAATGACATGCATTATTTTTGATTCATGTTTTGGGATCACTTCACACAAAGGAGAGGGATATGTTCACCACCACCAACTGTTGCAGAATGGTCAAATAAGGACTCGAAACACCCAAATCTATTTACCAGGAAGCCTCTGCTGATACTAAGAACACCTCAGTGGACTGGTAGTGGACTGCTGCACTGGGTTAAGAACCTCCTGTGGGTCGAACATGCCGAGCTCCACCGGATGACAGAGACATGGAGGACGGCCTCCAGGAGGTCGCGGCCTCACTGGGGGACCTTCACATCAACGCAGGCATCTCACCATCACACGGTACTTTCTGAGCGGGAGGCAAGAGGCTGGGACTGCTTGCCATAGCCCTAATCCTCCTCAAGGCCACCCTCTGATAAATCCCTCTCTCATTCCAGTCCCAGAAGGAAAAACTCAGGGCCCTTTGATGGGAACCCTCAGCACTTAGTAACCTCGTTCCTAAAGACTAAACCGATAGGTTTAATCTGTGAAAAAGCCAAACTAATTTGTTTCTCAACATCAAAGCAGTTGTGTACCCAGAACAATCTGGAAAGTTTTAGTGCTACAGGTCTTGGTTTCTACTGGCATTCAAATTCTTTAGCCTAATTGTTCTCAGATTCTGGGGCTGTGTTTATTTATTTTTTTAAGTAGGCTTCACGCCCAGCACGGAGCCCAACACGGCTCAGCCAAACCCATGACCCTGAGACCAAGACCTGAGCTAAAATCAAGAGTCAGAGGCTCAACTGACTGAGCCACCCAGGTGCCCTTCTGTTTAACATTTTAATACAGGAAGTGACTATTACTCAGAAAGATAAACTGAGAGAACTACTTTGCCTGACGTCAAACCATGAAAATCTCTGCCTAGACTAACAAGCATGCTAGGTGGCCTCTGCAGTGTCGGAATCAGGGGTCTCTCAGGACACTTCTTAGCCCCTGATGATGCATACTTACAGTGCCAGTTGGACTCTCAAATATTCCAATCTTGCCAGCGTCCAACACCCGATAGAGCTCAGCCATGAAGTCTTTCTGGATGGAATAGGGTGTGAAGGGAAAAGGGAAATGGATGCCACCATCTTCCTGGGTTTTATTAGCCATGGTCCTAGGGGGGAAAAATAAACCTGGAAGTACTGGCTTGAAAGCTACAACAGTTCCTAAGAGCAGTCTCAATACTAGTTATGGAATTTCTCCTTAGGTTATACACTGTTTTGCAAGCAGAGACCACGTTCTCTCCATTCCAGGTATCGTCACGAAGCCATACCCAAATCATGTAATCCACTTGGTGACATTTATCAGAAATGGTTACACAAAAAGCAGCCTATTAAAGCCCCTGAACAGAAACCACCCTGCCATTTTACCTGGGATTATTTCGCTTTTTAGACACCCTTCTAATGCCTCCAGGAAAAGTGCACAGACTTCCTCTCAGAGACCTGTGCCCCTGATGTCAAGGATGTCGCTCCTGGCTACCTCTGCAGGACGGTTCTCTCACATCTCCACAGTGCAGCCTTTGCCTGGCACAGCTGCCTCACTGAAGCCTGCTGGGAAGGCTGGGAAGATCTGGAAGATCATGACGCACAGGCAGAGAATTACTGGTACGTTCTTTCCGAGGCACAGGTTCACGTATACATACATATTTCACAGGTATCTTTAATGTGCTTCTTAGTTCGTCCTAGCCTGCACTTCCAGTATAAACCAGAGCCTCCTCCTAAAACTTCTCCAGCTTTAAGAAATAAAGAGTTTTCTGTCTGGTTGCAGGCTGGGAGAAGCTCTCTTCACAGGGACTAAGACCTGGTTGCCAGAGCTTCCAATACTGAGACCACAGCATTTCTTGTTCCTTGCCAGGCCAAGGTCTAAGAACTCTGCGGCTCCTTTTTCCCTCCTCTTCTGAACCAAATTTCTCTGAGATAGCTTCTCCATACCCTTTCTTCCTTCATTACCATTTGGAGGACTGACTCTTCCATCCTGGTTCCCACTCTCTTTTTGGAAGTCACTGCTCCAAACTATTGGACAGGCCCATCTCTTCTAAATACAAATAATTATCAATCTGAAATCCACTTGCTATGTAACTGGCCTCAATAAGACTAATGACAGTGTCCATACATTTATGAAAGAAGGGTAGTTGCCATGATGTTCTTCCAGTTTAGGGACACCTAAAAGGACTACAGAGGTGAAAGAACTACAAGGAGGGTGACTTTGCGGGCACCTGAGTGGCTCAGTCAGTTAAGCGTCTGACTCGGTTTCAGCTCAGGTCATGATCTCACGGTTTGTGAGACAGAACCCCACACGGGGCTCTGCACTGATGGTGTGGAGCCTGCTTGGGATTCTCTGTCTCCTCTCTCTCCCTGCCCCTCCCCCACTTATGCATGCTCTCTCTCTCAAAATAAGTAAATAAACTTAAAAAAAGGGGGTGACTTTTAAAAACTAGGACAAGTCAATACTGAGAGGGAGGCATGTAATCAAAAAACCATTCAGATCAGAATAAAAGAGGAAGGTATCTAACAAATATTGATGAGTTCACAGGCCTTTTTACTACTATTATCTCAGTTAACCTGTACCACACTCTAAAGATACAGTTGCTGGATACTAATGCTTACAGAAATTAGTTTTCAAAGGCACAGCTAATAAGAGGAAAACCAGGGATCCAAACCAAGATCCATATGGCTCTTTTTTTTTTTTTTTAATTTTTTTTTCAACGTTTATTTATTTTTGGGACAGAGAGAGACAGAGCATGAACGGGCGAGGGGCAGAGAGAGAGGGAGACACAGAATCGGAAACAGGCTCCAGGCTCTGAGCCATCAGCCCAGAGCCCGACGCGGGGCTCGAACTCATGGACCGCGAGATCGCGACCTGGCTGAAGTCGGACGCTTAACCGACTGCGCCACCCAGGCGCCCCTCCATATGGCTCTTTTAGTAAGATTCGTCTGGCAAAAGATAACTAGCATAAGTAAAAGGGAGATCTACTGAAAATATACATATTGAGAAATTAAAAATTGAGACAACGTGCCAAAACCTAGAACCTAAGGCACTAGCAGAGTGTGATTTCTTGCAGACCACAACTACAAAGTAGTCTGGATTCTAAGAGGGCTCCAAGAACTTCACCAGCAAGTAAACACCCATGGATTGTCCTTCCCCCACTCAGTCACATGCCACATGGAGCCACTCATTGACCTCCTCTGCTTACTCATAGCTTCTGCTTACCCAAAACCTCAGCTTGCACAGGGCCTCTTCGCACCCTCTACCTTTCAGCTCCAACTCTCAATGCCAAGGGAAAAATCTTTCCATGTTTCTTAGTTCTAAATCCCAAGAGAAAAATCTAGTCAGCACTGCCTCTCCATTTAAAATAGATCACTCACTGGTCAGCCTATAGACTGATGAGTTACCCTGCCTGATATAATCAGCTTGGGCCTCGTGCTTACTGTCCACCACTCCCTTCCACCCCTGCGTGGGAAACAATGGACATTTAGGACTCCCCTTACCTCCTTAAAAATGACTCCCTCCCTATTTGGCCACCCCATGTGGGTCAAATAACACTCCCATCCAAACACACACCACCCTACTTTAAGTGACTCTTTTGTCTTATTACCCTGTATTTCATTTCTTCACAGCTCTTAGCACTAGCTGAACTTATTTTTTTTACAATCCTCCCCTACCAGAATATACACAGCATAAAAGGAGGAAACTTGTCTGTCTTGTTCTTCCCTGCCCCTAGCACCAGAATAGGTACTTTGGCACCTATTAGGTACTCAAATAAATCTTGATGAAATGAATGAATAGCCAGCTTGACATGGTGGCTGTAGGTAGAGGTTTCTGTTCTTCAGAGGTGTGGGTAGAATAGTCCCCATGACTAAAATATCTAGTCCAAGGGCCCGTTAATAATTTCAAACTGTTTTCACATAACCTCACAGCAACCCTGTGTGATATTTTTATTAGCTCTATTTTATAGATGAAAACGCTGAGACTCAGAAAGATTGAGACTTGCCCAGTCACTCAGCAAGTGCTTGAACTCAAGATGTGAACCCCCATCTGCCAGATCACCAAGCCCTTGGGCTTTATATTTCCTCCCTCTTCCTCCCACCAGGGCAAGCAGACTGAAAAGAAAGACTTGGTTACCAAACTTCAGAATGACAACATGAAACAATACAGAAGAAAAGCAATTATTATTTCACTTCCCTGTGGGTGGTAATTATGGATCTCATTATTCCCAAAGCAGCACAAGCCAAATCACAAGTTAAAGAAGGGTTTGCATAAATCCTTGAATAATGGATTCACTAAGCGCTATTAAGGTCATTTGGTGTAACTCTTTCTGACCTCTTCGGGTTGGTTTTGTGGAGGACAACCACGACCCCACACATGAGTTCTCCCTAGAAATCCCCACCAGTGCCAAGGCACATGCCATACACTTATAAAGGACATAAGATACATGAAAGCCCTCAGGGACATATTAATTCTGAGAGTTCATTTTCTCTGGTACCCAATTATCACTCATTATTTACCTGTGTATAAACTATTGCTATAGACTAAATTGTGTCCCCCCAAAATTTATGTATTAAAGGCCTAACCCCCCCTATAGACTGTATTTGAAGATAGGGCTTTTGGGGAAAACTGAGGTTAAACAAAATCTAAGAGTGGGGTCCTAATCCTTACTAGGAATGGTGGCCTTATAAGAAGAGGAAAGAGGGAGGAGCTCTCTTTCCACACCATATGAGGATAAGGAAGGAGGCCATCTGCAAGTCAGGAAAAGAGCTGTCACCAAGAACCAAATATGCCAGCACCTTAGAATTCCCAGACTCTGCCACAGTGAGAAAATAAATTTCGGCTGTTTAAGCTCCCTAGCCTCAAGTATTTTATTACAGCAACCTGACACAAGTACGTTCCAGGTACTATTGTGCTGTTAGGCTCCGAAAATACTTGAACTTCACACACCTGGGAGACAACACAGCCCCAAAAGAAAAGCTTTCCTGCACCTGCTGCTAATCCAAAGCCATAGCATGTTGCACAACGGCAATGCTCCAAGGCCCGGAGAGACAGCCTGGGCTGCAACTCCCACAGTGACACCTTGCTGGGGCCTTCTCTCTCTCTCTCTACTTGTATTTATTTCCACTTTCATGACACTTCCTCCAACAAGCTGGTCAATTCCATTCATCTCAGTCCTCTTGACTGGACTCTACTCCACCTTGATTCCTTGTAGATGGGCAGTGGAGCAGAGCCAGTAACAGTATGCGAACTGGGCTCGGGTGGCCAGGTCTGGGATCGCAGCTTATGTGAATATTCCTAAGCCTCAGTCTTCTCAGGTAACAGCACTTATTCACATGTGGTTGTAGTGACCACTGCATAAGGCAATTTATGAAAAGCGCTTAGCACAGCCGGGCTAATCTGAAGCCCCCAGACGCGTGCTAGCTAGTCTCACTCCAAAAGCGCTTGGGGCGTCAACTACAGGTCCCACCCTCCTTGGTAGGCCCTTACCCCTCCCATTGGTTTCTAGCCTGCCAATCATGCACTGGCCCCGCCCCCAGGTTCCAGAACTCTTTCCCGCTCCGACTCGCCCTGCCCCTTTGCACTACAGCTCGCCGTGTTTGCGTTTCCACCAGCGCCTGCCCTCTCTCCTCTCGCTTCGCCTTTTCACACGGCACCACGCTCACCGTCTTCGCCCGAGGGACTGCTCCACGAAGTCCAGACCAGGGAGGAGTTGAGGAGTCTGAGCATAACGCTACGGAATTTGAAATCGCGGCGCCTCTTCCTCAACGTCGGCCTCTGGGAGGAGCGTGCTGCGTTGCCACGCCCCCGCACCACTGCGCCTGCGCACCCCTGAACTCGAAGGGGTGGGTGGGAGTTGGTCTCCTTTTGCTCCACTGCGCTTGCGCGGCAGACTCAGGGCTGGGCTTTTTTTCTGGCGCTGGGAGTCCTGGTCATGACAGACCCCTAGAGGCTGTGGTCTGAAATGCTCGCTGGGTTTTGGCCCTATCGCTTCAAAGCTCCACCTCCCTCCTCCACCTCCCCCACCCCCCACTCCTGGTATGAAGCCTCTAATTTAAGAAGCACCATTGGAGAAATAGAAGATGATAAGACAGGAAGGTAAGTCGGGTCTGGTGGTAGAAGACTTTAAACAGCAAAATAGTACACTTAGACTTCATACTTGTTAAAAACAAACAAAATTCAAGTACATTTGGAGATCTAATTGGCTTTTTTAAACAGTTCTTGAATCCATAGCATCCCATCTAGGAAGCATAGGGGAGTTCCACTAAGTTAAACAAAAGAAAGGATTTTAAAGACAAAGAAGACTTTAAAAAAAAAAAGAATTTGGGGGCGCCTGGGTGGCTCAGTCGGTTAAGCGTCCGACTTCAGCTCAGGTCACGATCTCATGGTCCGTGAGTTCGAGCCCCGCGTCAGGCTCTGGGCTGATGGCTCAGAGCCTGGAGCCTGCTTCCGATTCTGTGTCTCCTTCTCTCTCTGCCCCTCCCCCATTCATGCTCTGTCTCTCTCTGTCTCAAAAATAAATAAAAACGTTAAAAAAATTAAAAAAAAAAATGAATTTGTTAGCCAGGAATTTGTTTAGGCAAGGTTGCCCACCACCATCCCCTTCCAACTGGAGCAGAAGGAGTATATCAGTAAATTTCCTAGTGGTTGACCAGGAAATTCCATACTGACTAATTAAAGGTTACAATTCCTGGAGGCTGAAACTGCAGTTAGGGTAGGTATTGAGTCTTGGTTTACTGACTTGGCCTAAGTGATGCATTTTGGGCCTGTGGTTTTCTTTTTAACATACTGTAGGCAACTTGCAAGTCACTAAAATGTTTTTAAACACAGAGGTTAAGTTGCAAAGGCAATGTCTTGGAAATATTAAACTGGAAGCAGTATGAAGGCGATGCCAACAGGCCAGGTCCAGGGACTCCGCAGTGCTGGTGGGCGGTGGGGGGGGTGGCTTATTTGGAGGTTCTAGCAGGGGAGTGCAGCTGCTTGTATACCCTTGACTGAAGAACGGTCCTCCTCTATCGGGGAAGGTTGTCCTCTTCGACCAAGGACGCATGCAAACTGGTGGAGCCGCTCTGGAAAACAGTGTGGAGGTTCCTCAAAAAATTTAAAAATTTAAAATAGAACTACCCTATGACCCAGCAATGGCACTACAAGGAATTTATCCAAAGGATACAGGAGTGCTGATTCAAAGGGGCACATGTACCCCAATGTTTATAGCAGTACTATCAACAGTAGTCAAAGTATAGAAAGAGCCCAAATGTACATGGATGAATGGATAAAGATGTGGTTTATATATACAATGGAATACTACTTGGCAATGAAAAAGAATGAAATCTTGCCATTGGTGACAACATGGATGGAACTGGAGGGTATTATGCTAAATGAAATAAGTCAGTCAGAGAAAGACAGATATCATGTGTTTTCATTCATACGTGGAATTTTGAGAAACTTAACAGAAGACCATAGGGGAAGGGAAGGAAAAATAAGTTACAGAGAGGGAGGCAAACCATGAGACTTTTTTTTTTTTTAAGTTTTTTTTTTTTTCAACGTTTTTTATTTATTTTTGGGACAGAGAGAGACAGAGCATGAACGGGGGAGGGGCAGAGAGAGAGGGAGACACAGAATCGGAAACAGGCTCCAGACTCTGAGCCATCAGCCCAGAGCTTGACGCGGGGCTCGAACTCACGGACCGCGAGATCATGACCTGGCTGAAGTCGGACGCTTAACTGACTGCGCCACCCAGGCGCCCCACCATGAGACTTTTAAATATAGAGAACAAACTGAAGGTTGATGGGGGTGGGGAATTGGGACAGGGGGGAAAATGGGTGATGGGCATTGAGGAGGGTACTTGTTTGGATGAGCACTGGGTGTTGTATGTAAGTGATGAATCACGAGAATCTACCCCTGAAGCCAAGACTACACTGTATACACTACTGTTAGCTAAGTTGACAATAAATTATTTTTTAAAAAAATCAAACCTGGGCCAGCGGGAAATGAAAGCAGAATTTATTGAAAGTATAGAAAGAGTACAGTTACAGACAAAGTGTCTGGGAGACTCAGAAAGGAAAGGAGAGAGAGTCTGGTCTATGTTTGGGGTCTGGGTTTTTATCCAGGAGTGTGGTCTGTTGTACATGTCCTCAGGCATCCAGGAACCAGTTAGAACAAAGAGGAGGGCCCAAGTGTTATTACGTGGAGCCAGAGGGTCTTGGTGTCATGATGTCTAGTGCCAGTGGAACACATAGGATGGCTTCCTCCCATCATTCGTGCCTGGTCCTTCCTTAGATGCTGTCTCTTATGAAGAAGACATACATTATTTGCACTATGAGGCATGTGTAAGGTGGGGGTGGGTGCAAGTCCTAGCAAGAATAGAAGCAGGAAAAGGAGAAAAAAAGCAGATTTTTATGAAGTCCTTCAGTTTCCCTATCTCAAAGGGTGTTTAGGAGGGAGAGAGACCAGAAGCAAGCAAAGAAGCCAGGTTAGGTAGAAAAGCAGACAATGCAATAGGGACATGGACTTCAAGAGTGCCAGCGGTAGGAACGGAGGGGATGGAGGCAGTTACTGCTAGGCCATAAACCTGCATATGACCCTCTGTCTTCCCCTCATCCTCACTCTATGGCTTATATACAAGATTGACACTCCTAATGTTGGACCCTGGGCTTTGTCCCAAAGGTAAAATCAAGACTGTTAGCCCTATGTAGACCACCTCTGCATTTCTTATTAAATAGCCTTAGATGGTGCCATTCACTGAATTAACTCCAAGACCTTCTTAACTCCTCTCAAAACTCAAATCCAGGGAGAAAAAATTGCCTATTCACGTACAAATACATTTTCTATAACTCAACAGTGAGAGCTGCTTAAGCCCATTATATATGCCTTTTTGCCTCTGCTGCTAAAAACCTCAAAGCTATATGTGTGCTATTTTAGTTTTTCATTGACCAGCATTTTTTGATACTTTCTTTTTCTGTTCTTATTACTTCTTGATCATTTTAAGTCCATGCTCTAGTAAGTCAGACCATCTGGATTCAGATCCCTGCTCCACTATTAACAACCTCAATGAACTTGCAAGCTGTTTAAGCACTCTGAGCCTTAGTGAGCCTCAGTTTTCTCAGCTCTAAAATGGAGATAGTGACAGAACCGACCTTACAGGATTCTTGTGAGATAAGGTGCTAAGGTACCTTGCATGCCACATTATAAAAGCTCAACAAAGGTTAGCTGTTACTAATATTAATTTAGCATTCCTGTGCTTTTTTTTTTAATGTTTATTTTTTGAGAGGGAGAGACAGAGCACAAGCAGGGGAGGGGCAGAAAGAGAGGGAGACACAGAATCCAAAGAGCTGTCAGCACAGAGCCCGACACCGGGCTCACAGGGCTCAAACTCATACAGACTGCGAGATGATGACCTGAGCCAAAGTCGGACACTTAACCCACTGAGCTACCCAGGCACCCCTAGCATTCCTATGCTTTTATTTTAAGTTTCCTTAGATCCCCTGTAGATACAGCTGTGCTCTAAATCTAACAGTAAATAAATAAAATCTAATAATAAGTAAACTTGGGTCCTAAGTGTAAATCAAACTTTGAGATTTAGGCTTTTGACAATTGGAAGTAGAGCAAAAATGAGGAGGTCAGGAGTGATGATGCATTTTGAAGGGGATAGGAATATTCTGTCTTTGTTATGCAGTTTCATGTGGTACACATTAGTTACATGCCATGCTGCAGGCAGAACCAGGATTTCTCAAAGGCATCTTTTTTCCAAGGTATAGCCTGGCCTTAACATTCATCCATTCAATAAATACCAACTGAGCATCAGTCCAGAAGCTGAATTATCTTAGTAAACTCAGAAAGTGTCAGATAACTGGGACGCCTGGGTGGCTCAGTCAGTTGTGCCCAACTCTTTTTTTTTTTAATTTTTTTTTTCAACGTTTATTTATTTTTGGGACAGAGACAGAGCATGAACAGGGGAGGGGCAGAGAGAGAGGGAGACACAGAATCGGAAACAGGCTCCAGGCTCCGAGCCATCAGCCCAGAGCCTGACGCGGGGCTCGAACTCCCGGACTGCGAGATCGTGACCTGGCTGAAGTCGGACGCTTAACCGACTGCGCCACCCAGGCGCCCCACCAACTCTTGATTTTGGCTTAGGTCATGATCTCCCTGTTCATGGGTTTGAGCCCCGCATCAGGCTCTGCACTGACAGTGTGGAGCCTTCTTGGGATTCTCTCTCTATCCCTCTCTCTCTGCCCCTCACCTGCTCATGCTCGCTCGCTCTCTCTCTCTCTCTCTCTCTCTCTCAAAATAAATTTTAAAAAAATGTCAAAGCGTCCGACTTCAGCCAGGTCACGATCTCGCGGTCCGTGAGTTCGAGCCCCGCGTCAGGCTCTGGGCTGATGGCTCGGAGCCTGGAGCCTGTTTCCGATTCTGTGTCTCCCTCTCTCTCTGCCCCTCCCCCGTTCATGCTCTGTCTCTCTCTGTCCCAAAAATAAATAAAAAACGTTGAAAAAAAAATTAAAAAAAAAAATGTCAGACTACAAATGCATGATCACTAAATTTACATCCATACCAATGGATTCCTTTATAGCGGAGCTGTTTCCAGTGAGGTGAGTGGAAGCTAATTTATCTCTTTCTATTCAGGAAGCCAATGTGAATTGGAAGATTTCTTGGTAAGCATAGAATCAGAACAAGGAAAACATAGAAATTTGAGTGAAATGTATCACCTACTTACTGGGAAAATCCCATGAAATGTGCCTGTCATCTAAGAGAAAAACTCTAGAGACCAGATTTCTCCCATCCCCAAGAATCCATGTGCCTCTCCTGGAACATTGGAAGATGCACCCTAATATTATTTTTCTGAGCCCTAGTTTATTTGATTACTATGTCCAGTGCATATCTAGGTGTATGACTTTTCCTCATTAAGCCACACTCTCGTGGACATGGGATACACTCTGTTTCCTTACATAATAGGTTGATCTAATTCATTGGACTGAATTTATAGGCTACCCCATCAATGTTTCCATGAGGTATTCATCAGTGTTTGAAAATGGAGGACTAGAGTTCAGGAAAGAGATAGAAGCTCGGTATATGGATTTGATCACCCCTGGGTAAAAGAACTAAAGCCTTGGTAAGTGATAAAATTTCTGAAGATGTGAACAGTTAAAATGCAGGGGGGAGGGGAGGCATTGACATGCAAAAAATGACGTCTGACCCTTACCTTATACCATATATAAAAATTAACACAAAATGGGGGCACCTGGGTGGCTCAATCAGTTGCACATCTGACTTTTGATTTCAGCTCAGGTCATGATGCCAGGTTCATGGGATCAACCCCTGCCACACTTGCTCACTCACTATCTCTCTTAAAAAAAAAAAAAGTTAAATTTTAACACAAAATGGATTTAAATGTAAAAGCTAAAAGTATAAAGCTCTTAGAAGAAAACAGAGGGGATTTGCATTTGGCAATGATTTCTTGGATAGGATACCAAAAGCATAGGCGCAACAGTAAAAATGGATAAATTGGACAACAATAAACATTAAAACTTCTGTACATCAAAAGACACAATCAACAGAGTGAAAAGGCCACCTACAGAATGAGAGAAGATATTTGCAAACCATGTATCTAATAAGGGGCTAATATTTACCATATGTAAAGAACTTCTGCAACTTAACAACAGCAAAGACAAAACAGCCCAGTTAAAAAGTGGGCAAAAGGAGGGGTGCCTGGGTGGCTCAGCTGGTTGAGCATCTGACTCTTGATTTTGGCTTAGGTCACAATTTCATGGTTTGTGAGATCGGGCCCCATATTGGGCCCCTCAATAATAGCATGGAGCCTGCTTGGAATTCATTCTCTCTCTCTCTCTCTCAAAATAAATAAACTTTATAAATAAGTAAAGAAATGAAGAAAGAAATAAATAAAAATGGGCAAAAGGATCTGAATAGACATTTTTCCGAAGAAAAAATATAGTTGGCCAACAAGCACATGAAAAAATCCTCAATATCACTCATCACAAGGGAAATGCAAACCAAAACCCCAATGACATACCACCTCATACCCATTAGGATGGTTACTATAAAACACACAGGAAAATAACAAGAGTTAGTAAGGGCATGAAAAAATTGGAACCCTTGTGCACTGCTAGTGGAAATGTAAAATGGTGTAGCTACTATGGAACACAGTATGGCGGGTCCTCAAACAATTAAAAATAGAATTAGCATATGATATAGCAGTTCCACTTCTGGGTGTCTACCCAAAAGTGGTGAAAGTAGGGAGTTGAACAGGTATTTGTACACGTTTATAGCCACATTATTCACAATAGCCAAAAGGTTGAAGCAGCCTGTGTCCATCAAGAGATGAATGAACAAAATGTGGTATTTATATACAATGGAGTATTTTTCAGCCTTAAAATGAAAGGAAATTCTGACATCTGCTACAACATGGATGAACCTTGAGGACATTATAGTCAGGGTTATCCAGAGAGATTCAATAGGATGCATATAGCAAAAGATTTATTTTAAGGAATTGGCTCACAAAGTGGAGGCTTTGCAGGCCCAAAATCTGGTGAGGTAAGCCAGCAGGCAGACTGGAGACTCAGGGAAGAGTTGCAGTTCAAGTACAAAGGGTGTCTGCTGGCAGAATCTCTTGCTCTGGGAATCCGTTGTTCTGTTAAGGCCTTCACCTGATTACATGCATTATGGAGAATAATCTGCTCTACTCAAAGTCCACTGATTTAAATGCTAATCTCATCTAAAAACCACCTTCACAGAAACATCCAGAATAATGTTTAATCAAATATTTGGGAACCATGGTCCATCCAAGTTGACACATAAAATTAACCATCATATCATGATAAGTGAAGTAAGCCAGTCACAAAGTATGATTCCACTTAAAGGAGGTACCTAGAGTAGTCAAATTCATAGAGACAGAAAGTAGAATGGAAATTACCAGGGACTGAGTCGAGTGGGAAATTGGGAATTGTTGTTTACTGGGTATAGAGTTTCAGTTTTATGAGAGGAAGAGAGTTCTGGACATTGGTTGCCAACAAAGTCAACATACTTGACACTAAACCACACACTTAAAAATGGTTAATATGGTTAATCTTATGTTATATATATTTTACCACACATTTTTTAAAGAGAAGAAAACAGCAGGGAATGACCTTTAAGAAATGGCCACATTTGGGGGAAAGGAAGGTGAGAGATTGATTAACTAGAGGAGTAGAATGCAAATTAGGGCCACCACGGAGCCAAAAGAGAAAATTATCAAAAATATTGGATACAGCAAGGTCAAGAAGGACAATAATTAGAAGGAAATTCCCTGGCAACTTAATAAGGGAGAGTCAGTACAGTAGTTTGAACAAAATCACTTTGCAAGGGTTAAGAAAAGTCTAAATGATGAGAAGGCTGGAGGAGCAGAAGTGCTCCACCCATTCAAAGAGTCTGGAGGGGAGGAGACAAGGGGGAGATGCGTGCTGGAAGGCAGAAGAAGGGGAAACCATGCAAAGGAAGACAGGGGGTGCTGATGTAAGGACCAAGTGAAAGGGCAACTCTTCCCTCTGCCATTGACCAGCTTCCTCTGCCAGGTAGCCTGATTTGGGCAAGATCTCCCCCAAATACAAGACTAAGGGCCCTACAGAATCCTGATACAGACAAGGCAGCTGTCTTAGTACAGAATGGGCAGCCAGGGAGTGGTGGCAAGAATTAGAGATCATGACAGGGTTGGGGGTATCCTGAGAAGTCCAAGTTTGAAGGAAATTGCAGTGAAAGTCAGAAAGCCAAAAACAGAACAAAAAGGTAGGCCAAAGGCCAGTGGGGCAAATGCCAATACACAAAGCAGGGAAAGTCTCAGTGCTTGGGTTCAGAAGCTAAGTCAGAGTAGTGTTTCTCCTTTAAAGTTTAGTTCTTCTGCCAACTCTCACCAACCACACCTATGTCATCCCAAATTGTTGATGCTGCTCTACTCATTCAGAGGAGACTGCCTAGTGTTAATTAGGGTTCTCCAGGGAAACAACCAATAGGGTGTGTGTGTGTGTGTGTGTGTGTGTGTGTGTAGAAAGAGAAAGATTGATTTAAGGAATTGCCAATTATGGAGGCCAGCAAGTCCAATATATATAGGGTGGCCCATTAGGCTGGAGACACAGGGAAGAGCTCATGTTCCAGTTCAAGTCCAAAGGTCATCTGCTGGTAGAATTCCTTCTAGCTCTCAGGAGGTCAGTTTTGTTTTGTTTTAAGTTTATTTATTTATTTTAAGAGAGAGAGAGAGAGAGAGAGAGAGAGAATCCTAAACAGTCTCCATGCCATCAGCATGGAGCCCCTCATAGGGCTCAGTCTCACAAACCATGAGATCATGACCTGAGCCAAAATCAAGAGTCAGATACTTAACCAACTGAGCCACCCAGGCGTCCCAGGAATTTATTCTGTTCAGGTCTTCAACTGATGGGATGAGGCCCACCCACATTATAGAGGGCAGTCTGATTAACTTATTTACAATTGCAATGTTAATCTCATCCAAAGGCATCCTCATAGAAACATCCAGAATAATGTTTAACCAAATATCTGGGAGCTATGGCTCAACCATGTTGACACATAAAATTAACCATCATACCCAGGTAATAATTATAGCCATTAGTAAACACTTATTTATATACAAAGTACACAGCCATCTCCTTTCAGTCCATAACACCCATAAGGTAAGTTTGATATTCTCATTTTTAAATAGGAGGAAAACAGTTTTAGAAAGATTTTATCGAAAAGTTCATAAAATTCAGAAGCAATCAAAACCATTCTCATCATGGTTAACTTCAAAGAAATTAATCAATTTGACCAGAGTGGGAACTAGTTCTTTGGTCTTTCCACATCTTTCAAACTTCAAAGAACCAAGTTCCAATACCTAACTGGCATGACCTTTGTCAAAAAAAAACAAACAAAAAAAATCATTGCCCTCTTACTTTGTGCCTGGCAAACTGCTAAGCACTTCATATTCATTACCCTCTTTAATCCCTACAGCAATGTTGAAAGTTTAAGTAAATCCATCAAGATTGGGTTTTGCCTGTGACAGAAAACTCAAATAGCATGGGGTAAGACAGATAAAATTTTACCTCTAACCCTCCAACCCCCCAGATAAAGTCTGAAGGTATCCAAACTGGTAAACAGCTCTACCGTCATAACTGGCCTAGGTTTTTTCTATCCTTGTGTTCTGCCATCTTCAGTGATCACTTCCTCCTGATGATCTGTGATAGCTATTTAGCTCCAACCATCATGCCTACGTTCCAGTCACCAGGGAGACATGACAAAGATGGATGGGCCCCTGCCCTTGAAGATCATGTCTTGGAAGTCATATATGCTACTTTCTCTTCCACCCACCTGGGTGGGTCAGACCTAGCAGCAAGGCAGGATAGGAAACATATTCATTTTTCTAGGCAACCAAACACACAGTTAAAAAAAAAAGAAGGGGAGAAACAATACTGGAGGATCCACAGGCAGTATTATCAAGGCCATTTCTAGATGAGACGTCAGACGCACAGCAGTGAAGTGCAGAGCTCTGAGGTAGGATAAAAGAACTAGTCACTAATAGTGGTTATGTGGGAGAGGGAGCAAGGATTCAAGTCTGGGTTTTAGAGTGATTTTTAAGTGTTGTTTTCTAAGTTAACTTATTTTGAGAGAGAGAAAGAGCATGAGCAGGAGAGAGGTAGAGAGAAGGATAGAGAGAATCCCAAGCAGGATCTGCACTGTCAGCACATAGCCCGATGCAGGGCTCGAACCCATGAAACTGTGAGATCATGACCTGAGCCCAAATCAAGAGCCAGATGTTTAAGTGACTGAGCCACTCAGGCACCCCAAGTGTGTGTGTGTTTTTTTTAATTTAAGTAATCTCTTCACCCTACATGGGGCTTGAATTCACAACTCCAAGGTCAAGAGTCACATGCTCTTTCAACTGAGCCAGCCAGGCACCCCTAGAGTGATTTTTAAAAACAAATTAGAATGGACTCAAACTTATCCCCACAAGAATGTCACTTACTCTGTTGCAATCTGATGTGCTTTTTTAAGTGAGAGAGATGGGGCTGGTGTTACTGCCACTCCACTGTTTACACCCACAGCCTACCTTTTTCTGTTCCAACCTGAAATCTGAATGTGCCCATATAAGTGTGTCAAGCCTGGGAATTTCATCCAAGGTGTGAGGCAGTGGGGGGCAAAGGATCAGAAACCAGGGGGTGTGCTGTTCCACCATTCTACTCCTCTTCACTCTCGTCATTTGGAATTTTACCTGAAGGTTGAAGGAGATACAAAGCTGTCCCTGTCACTCAGGTTTATCCCCAATCCCCCAAAACTAGGATGAAAGTCACCTTGTCTTAGGATGAGAAAATAAGTTTTATTGACAAATGTATATGCTGATAGCCAACAATCCCCTAGGGAGAGACACATACTGTGCCTTCTAGGATCAAAACGGCCTCCTTGGGTTTAATCCCAGGTAGCCCGTCCAGTTGGAAAAAGGTAGGAGAGCTACTGTGAATCAAAGTACTGCTTATCTGGACAACAAATGGAAAAGGCTTCAGTCCCAGAGCAATTAGGTGCAACTTATTTAGGGGCAGGCCCAGCTTCTGTAGGTGGACTTTCAGATGTTGGGACCTGTGACCATATTGATTATTTACCTGAATTGCCTATTATGAGTGGAGTAGTTTTCACTCTCCTATTGTGCCAGTTGCACAAGGAATTTAGAGGGCCTCGAAGCCAATTCCAGATATTCTTTTTCTGATTGTCATCATCATCTCTTTCCTGTTTGACAGTCTTAAACAGTCGCTTCTTTCTTTCTGAGGTTTTCATGCCAGTGACTTTGAAGATGTTATTGCTCAGCTGGCTCATCCTGGAAGCAGAGATAGACTCGGGATTAAGATATTCATCAAGGTTTTTCAGGGTAGTAGTGACCAAGGACTGGATAGATTCCACAGGATCATTCCTCAGACTTCCAATAGCTGAAACCAGAAAGGAGGTCAACTCAGATTCTCAATCTCCAAGGATGCCATTTTTTTCCACCCCACATGCCAGGTTATTATTCTATAACTTCATTTAGAATAATTTTTGTCACCGTAAAATACTTCTTTTACTGTAGAAAAAATGTTTAAATAGAAATCATTTTTTTAAAGGAAAGAAAGAAAAATCACTCACCCCTCGCCCAGAGATAAGACTGTTAATATTTTCGTTCCTATCTTTGCAGTATATATTTTTTAAGTAATCTCTGTGCCCAACATGGGGCTCACACTTATGACCACGAGATCAAGAGTTGCACACTGTGCTGACTAAGCCAGCCAGTCACGCCAGTAGTATTTTTTTAAATACCGAATATGGACACTTCTTTTTACAAAAATATGATTTACATTTTTTTCTTCCCACAAAATATTCTGCTATACACCGTAATATCCAATCACATGATTCTATCATAATTTCTTTGATGAACTCTCTATTAGTGAATAATTAGGTCATTTGCAATTTTTCACTGTTATAAACAATAACTATTAATTCTTTCAACAGCTGTTACTGAGCGCTTACTATCCACTCAGGTGCTAGGGATACAGTGGTGAACAAGAAAGATTCCCCACCCTCAAGAACTTAACATTCTAGTGGAGGAAAGACAAAACAAACAAGCAAACGTAAATGAAGTATGAGGAAGGGAATTTAACAGAGTAATGGCAGTGAATACCTGGGAAGGAGCTCTTTAGATAGGCCAGTCAGGGAATGCCTCTCTGAGAAGGCAACATTTGAGCTGAGAAGGAAGAAGCTACATGAAGAGAAAGGGCAGAAGCACTCCCGAAGGTTGAAGGTTGGGATGGGGGCTTCTATTCACAATGTAGAAAGTAGCCAGTGTAGCTGCACCTTCTAGTTGGGGGGGATGGTGCTATAGGCTAAGGGTGGAGAGACAGTCAGAAACCAGATCAGTCAGGGCCTCGTGGCCAAAGGTAAGGGACCAGACTTCGACCTGAAGAACAATGGAAAGCCACTGAAGGGTTTTAAGCAAGGGGCGACATGATTCAATGTACATGTTTCAAAGAGAATCTGGCTTCTGTGTAGAGAAGAGACAGGGGTGGGGGTTGTTAAAATGGTCCAGTTAGGGAATGGCCTACAGGGGGGCTTAGATCCAGGTGGGAACAGAGGGATGGAGACTGGAAATTACTTAGCATGCAAAGAATAAAGAGAATAGGACAGGTGTTGGCTCAAAAGGGCCTTCAAGCCCATCAAAGTCTACTGCTTCATGTTGATCTCATTTGTACTTAGCACAGGTGGAAGAACTGGGCTCAAGCTACACAGTAAATACATAAATCCTGTGAAGAGCCATCTCGTGATCACAAGGTTTGTTAGGCACTAGATATGGGTGTAAATGTAACCGGAATTACTTTTGTTGGGGAAAAAGGTCCCTCCTGTCTGCATCATTTAGGCAGTCTTTCTGAGAGGCTCGCTGGGATGAGGAAGGCAGTTCTCTGGTATGCTGAGGAGTCTAGGGTATTCATTCTAGGTGTACCTTCCCTGACATGCTCCAGTCACTGGGAATAGGGCTCTACTACCCAGTAGAGACCTCAGTTGTAAAAAAAAATGAGAAGGCAATAGAGGTACAAAACATTAGGGTCAGAAGCCAGGGTTAGAGCCCTAATGGGACAGATGCTGCTACCTGGTCACTGGGGGGCAGAAGGCATGGCTACTCTTAACAGCAGCTAACAAACTCATTCTTCCCTGACCAGAACTCTGAGCACCCTCTCTGCCAGCTGCTTCTGGCACCCTGCCTGGCCTCGGTCCAGAAGACTAAGCCAACTCAACACAAAGGTTCTGTGGGACACGTCTGTGCCCAGCAAAGCACAGGTCTTTACATGCATCTGTATCTGATACTTAAACAATGTTTAAGATCAGCACTATTATCCTCACGATACTGATGAAGAAACTGAGGGACAGAGACAGTAACTCGCTCAAATTCACACGGCTCGTTATTGAGAGAGCCAGTATTTGAAACTGGGCTAGCCGACATTGGAGCCTGTGTTTTTCATTACACATTGACTTGGAAGAAAAGACCCTTAAAACTCATTTACCTCACCACTTTTTACTCTCTAGATAAAGAGTAGTGAATAAGCCAGAACGGAAACAAAAACTTGTCTTTCTGCAGTGCCTGCTAGGCATTTCCTCTGAAAGATGAGCCACCATCCCTTTCTTTCTTTCTTTCTTTCTTTCTTTCTTTCTTTCTTTCTTTATTTTTTACATTTATTTATTTTTGAGAGACAGAAAGAGACAGAGTGCAAGCAGGGGAGGGGCAGAGAGAGAGGGAGACATAGAATCAGAAGCAGGCTCCAGGCTCTGAGCTGTCAGTACAGAGCCCGACACAGGGCTTGAACCCATGAACCGTGAGACCATGACCTGAGCTGAAATCAGACGCTTAACCGACTGAGCCACCCCGGCACCCCATAGCCACCATCCCTTTAAAAGCAGCATATCCAGAGTATTAGCTCGAAGCAGGTCCCAGGAAGGTAAGTGGGCTCCAACCAGAAGGCAGGTCCCTGAGGACAAGCATGTGCAGCACTAGAACAGTGACAACAGCAAAGCTGTGGTACTCGTGTCAGGCCGTTCTGACACGCACACCCACTCTTGTGTACACAAGGACCCACACACAGGGGCAGGGCTGTAAAAGCCAACATTCTCTCCATCTTGTCTCTGCATCAAAGGAAGCAAACTGTGGCATGGAAGAATTCAAGCATCATTTCCATTTGGCACTGGAATGAATCACACAGGCACCACTTAGCACAAGCACCCTGAATCCTTCCCACCCCACCCCCCACCTTGGAGGAGTTGAGAACTGTGTTTCCTGAAGTATCCCTACCACCCACAGCAAAGTCCTAAATCCTTACCATGGCCGAAAAGGCTGGCAGGATTCTGGCCCCACTGCTGTTCTCTGAGCTCATCTCCTGTTCTTCCTTTTGCTCATTCCACATGAACGCGCTGACTTCTTGTTCCTCCTTGAACATGCCAGGTGCTCTTCCCTCAGCTACTCAGATGGTTCACTCCCTCACTTCCTCCAGGTCTCCGCTCCAATGCCTCTTATCGGTGGGGGCACCCCTGCCCCGCCCTCTGACCCTTGGATCCCTGGTCCTGCCTCACCTTCTCCATAGTGCCTATCTAACACATATGTACTTGGTTAGGGCTCCTCCCCTACCCCACTGGAAGGAGTGCTGTAGCAGGGTGGGGACATCAGTTTTGTTCGCTGCAATTTCCCAGGGCTTAGAAGAATACCTGGTAGACAGCAGGTCTTTAATAATTAAGAAACTAATTTAATTGAGAGCAAGTGCAGAAGTACCTCCTATAGCAAACATAGGTATGGCTGTTTGGCTATTTTAGGGACCAAAGGATTTTGCAGGGGAGGTAAAATTTCTCTTCTGATATACGTTGGGAATCTCAGCTCTTCTTCCTCCACACCCCAACTCCTGTTCCCTCTTTTTCAGGACTTTGATGAAATTAAAGGACAATGGAGTGAGCATTCATTAGTGCAAAGGTCCCTGAATTTGGAGGTACCTGGGTGGCTCAGTCAGTTAAGCGTCTGACTTCGGCTCAGGTCATGATCTCACAGCTCACGGGATTGAGCCCTGCATGGAGCTCCATGCTGACAGTGTGAAGCCTGCTTCAGATTCTCTCTCACTCTCCTTCTCTCTCTACCCCTCCATTTCTCTCTCTCAAAATAAATAAATAAATAAACGTAAAAAAAAAAAAAGTTCCCTGAATTGGAAATTCTAGCTCTGGCTCTCCCAGTAATTCACTTCTATGATCGTGGACAAATGACTCAGCCTCTGAAATTAGGAGGGTTAGAGACTGGGACTAGGAAACACTTCTCTGAAGTACCCCTAACTTCAGAGGCAGAAGAGAATAAATGCATAGCCTCAAGGGTCTGGATGAATTACCTCAAATCTCATATACTCCACAAATCTTTAGAACCTCTTCATCTTAAAAATTCATGTATAATTTGCATTCTACTCCAAAACATGTCTATTATTAAAACAGTTGTTTAGTGTTTTAATTTTTAAAAGAGTCATTTAGAAATATATACTAAAATATATATAGATGAATAATATGAAGTCTGAGGTTTGGCTCAGAATAAGCTGGCAGGGAGGGGTGTAGGTAGAGAAACAGAGGAAACAAGGTAACCATGAGTTGATACTTGTTGAAGCTGGGGGACAGGGTTGGAGGGTTTATTATACTATTTGCTAGATTTTTTTTTAATGTTTAGCTATTTTTGAGAGAGCAGGTGGGGAAAGGGCAGAGAGAGAGAGGGGGACAGAGGATCAAAAGCCGGCTCCGTGCAGGGTTCAAACTCACAAACTGGGAGATTCTGACCTAAGCCAAAGTCAGATGCTTAACCAACAGAGCCACTCAGGTCCCCTATTTGCTATGCTAAAAACTAAAAGAAAAATCTTAAATTAGCTGGAGAAAAGGGATAGATTAACCTGCAAAGGAACAAAAATTAATGACAGCAGGCTCCTTTTAGCAGCAAAGAAAGCCAGAAGACAGTAGTATATCTTCAAAGTGCTGAGAAATAAACTGTTGGTCTCGAATTGTGTCACTATTAGGGGCACCTGGCTGGCTAAATCAGGGGAGTATGTGGCTCTTGATCTCCGGGTTGTGGGTTCTAGTTGCACATTGGATATAGAGATTACTTTTAAAAAATAAAATTGTTAATTAAAAAAAAAGAATTGTGCCACTAGTAAAGCTACCTTGCAAGAATGGTGATAAGAAAAAGTCATTACAAACAAGCAAAATCCAAGAGAGCATAACATCAAGATACTAGCACTAAAGAAACTTCTAAAAAGTGTACTTCAGGATGAAAAAAATGAAGGATGGTTAGAGATAGAGAAAGGAATGGAGAGCATATAACGCTGCAGTAAGCCCTCACTGTTTGTATAATGTAACAACAAGAATCATAGTATCTAAGTTCTGGGTTATAAAAAAAAGGAACTAAAATATTCAGTAACAAAAGCCTGTAAATTGGGAGGGGTGGTAATTGGAACTCATGTCAACACAGGAAGGAAGGTTAAAATGTTTTACTCTAAACCCTGTTAAGCTCAATATGCATGATAAAAGCCTACTCTCTGGTATCCAGCCCGGAGAAACACTTACACCTGTATACAAGGAGACATATGTGTATACACACACACACATACACACACACACACACACACACATATATATCTGTTGCAGAAAGTTATATATATATATATGTACATATGTATGTATGCATATATATAACATTGTATATCCTATAATATATTACAGTATATATTATATGTTACATAACATATATATTCTATGTGTACACAGCAAAAGCATAGAAGACTACATAACAAACAGGGGAAGAGGGTAGAGGAGCCAGACTTGAGGGTGAATAGAACTTTACCCCCCAAAAAAGAACTTTACCCTTATCAATAATGTTCCCTTTTTTTTTTTTTTTTGCTAACAGACTACATTCATGCATTTCTTCTGTAAGTAAAAATTAACTTTAAAATATTTTTACTGCAATAAAAAAGAGCACAAAACTGCAAGTTCTTTAGGGGACAGGGGGTGTCTCCCTTGAACACCACTGTAGCATCAGCAACTGACAGCACGTGATAAATTTTGAGGGACTGGAACATTTTGGTTAGCCTTGTTTTTCTCTAAGCAGCAACACAATGGATAACTTGTTTTCTTCCTCCTACTTCTCCCCATTTTCTCCTTGTCCATATAACATTTATAGCGGTAAAGACATACTTTATTTAAAGTAACAAAACATGTCCTTAAGGGATTCCCCTTTCTGTCTTGTCCCATGCCTTGTGGTACCCAGAACCCAGGTACAAGGCCCGGACTCACCATTCTGTAACAGCTCCACATCATCCTCATGAATTTGTTTCATGGTTAACCTCTTAATTGTTAATCCTAAGGATAGGACAGATGTAAAGTCCTTTCAGAATTCCAGACCTTTGGGCCACCCTTTCCCCCCCTCTAGCGAACAAGGAAGTGTGTAAACCAGTTCTAGCCAAGAAATGTTTCTCCAAGATTCCCTGTGGCCCACGTGTCAGTATTCTAGTGAAGCAATGCTCAGAGCAGCTGTGACCCAGGAAAATGTTGTTGGCAGATGACAAGTAGGGCATGAATCCAGGGTGTCAAACTCCATGGGGTTCCCACACCAATTGGAAAATGAACAAAGGGCATGAGGCAACTAACTAATCTGCAAAAATAAAATATGCATTGTCAGTAAACATGGGAAAAATGTTTAATCTCACTACTGGTAAAAAAAAAATATTAATCAGAACAACAGCAAGCTACTCTTTTCACCTATCAAATTGGTAATGAACGTTAAAGTACTACCCAGGGTTAGCAAATATCTGCAACATGGATACATACATGCAGTACTGGTAACAATGGGAAATGATTGCAACTTTTTAGACGGCAGTTTAAGCACCAAAATCCTTAAAATTGTGCCTACCCTTTGGGCCCAGCAATTCTACTTATTAAGAAATTTATCTTGGGGCGCCTGGACGGCTCAGTCCATTGAGCATCCAACTTCAGCTCAGATCATGATCTCACACTTCTTGGGTTTGAGCCCCGTGTCCTGCTCTGTGCTGACAGCTCAGAGCCTGAAGCCTGCTTCAAATTCTGTGTCTCCCTCTCTTTCTTCCTGCCCCTCACCTGCTTGTGCTTTCTCTCTCTCAAAAACAAACATTAAGAAAAAAAATTTTTTGAAGAAATTTATCTTAAAATAATCATGATGGCATGTAGAGATTTAAGCACTGTCTCTCTGCTTATAAAAACAAAAGATGACACAGTCTCAATATTCAAAAATAAGAACTGGTTAAATAGTTTCATAAATCTACCTGTAAAATGGAATTAATATTATGCAGTGATTTAAAAAAAAATGTTGAAGGGTATGTAATGGCATGTATTTGTGATAGGCAAGGGAAAAAACAGTATACCAAACTTCATGGTTTTTAAAATGGCTGTGTGTGTGTGTGTGTGTGTGTGTGTGTGTGTGTAGTATATTCTTAGGGGAAAATTCCAGAATGTTAGCAGTGGTTAAATCCAAATGGTAGAATTTCTGGCATTATTTATCTTCTTCTTTTTTGCCAATCTGAATTTTTTTAAGTTTTCTAACACAAACACACACTGTACTGCTATTATAATTTGAAACAAAAATATTTTTGAAAATTCATGGGGTTCCAGTGGAAGCAATAGTTGTTTCCTTTTCAAACATGTATGGTTCTTTTCCCCACAAAGCAGAGTGCAGTCAGTGTGAGTGGACCCACACAGAGTGGGGCAAAGGCACAGAGCCTTCTCTTCTTCCTCCAGCCTTTCTAACATGGATTTCTTTTCATGCTTATTTATTTATTTATTTTGAGAGAGAGAGAGAGCCGGTGAACTGTGGAGAGGAAGAGAGAGAGGGAGAGAGAGAATCCCAAGCAGGTTCTGTTCTGTCAGTACAGAGCCAACATGAGGCTCTATCTCACAAAGAGTGAGATCAGGGCCTGAGCCCAAATCAAGATTCGGATGCTCAACTGACTGAGCCACCCAGGTGCCCCTCTAACATGGACTTTGAGCCTGGGTCACAGGACAGCCTCTCTAATCAGGTCAGAGCTAGGAAAGGAAGTGACCTGTTTCACAGTACCATGGTTCGGGCTTAGCCCTTGTGGAAGGTCAAGGAGGGTTCCTTGCTGAAGACAAGAGGGAAAAGCTGCCAGGAGGAAGCATCTTACCTATGAAGTTGATGGCAGCTTCCCGTAGGAAGGACTGAGGGCTCGTCAGGAAGTCGAAGCTCTGGGACAGAAACTCCCCCACAAGCTGTATTTTTTTTGTGCCCGCCTGCGGAGCCAAAGAGGGGTGGTGCTGACCAGGAGCTGGGGGGGGGGGGCGCCTGGGAGCACCACTAGAGGTCCCCTCAACCCCCTCACTCTGTCCACAAGCAGCACTGTTCTGTCTTCAGTCAGCTGAAAGAGCTTCAATCTGGAGCCTCAGAGATCCCTACCCCAGTGACAGGGCAGACTTAGCAGGAAGTTCATAAAGAGGATTTTGCTGCTTCACACCAACATGATAAGGGGAAACACAACTGGTGTGGAGCCAGGAGACCCAGGGCTGAATACTGACTCTGACACTGGCTCCAGTTTTCTTTTCTTTTTTTTTTTTAATAGAATTTGTTGGCCAGTTGGCTAACGGCTAACGTACAGTATGTAGTGTGCTCTTGGTTTTGGGGGTAGATTCCCGTGATTCATCCCTTACATACAACACCCAGTGCTCATCCCAACAAGTGCCCTCCTCAATGCCCATCACCAACTTTCCCCTCTTCCCCACCCCCCCATCAACTCTCAGTTTGTCCTCTGTATTTAAGAGTCTCTTATGGTTTGCCTCCCTCCCTCTCTGTTTTAAACTATTTTTTCCCCTTCCCTTCCCCTATGGTCTTCTGTTAAGTTTCTCAAGTTCCACATATGAATGAAAACATATGGTATCTGTCTTTCTCTGACTAACTTATTTCACTTAGCATAATACCCTCCAGTTCCATCCATGTTGTTGCAAATGGCCCGATTTCATTCTTTCTCATTGCCAAGTAGTATTCCATTGTATTATACCCCATCTTCTTTATCCATTCATCAGTTGATGGACATTTGGGCTTTTTCCATGATTTGGCTATTGTTGAAAATGCTGCTATAAACATTGGGGTACATGTGCCCCTATGCATCACCACTCCTGTATCCCTTAGGTAAATTCCTAGCAGTGCTATTGCTGGGTCATAGGGTAGATCTATTTTTAACTTTTTGAGGAATCTCCACACTGTTTTCCAAAGTGGCTGCAACATCACTCATCATCAGGGAAATACAAATCAAAACCACATTGAGATACCACCTCACACCAGTCAGAGTGGCTAAAATTAACTCAGGAAACAACAGATGCTGGTGAGGATGTAGAGAAACGGGAACCCTCTTTGTGGGAATGCAAACTGGCTTCGGTTTTCTGATCTTTAAGAGTGGATATATAAGACCTGCCCATCCTTCCCAGAATTGCAAGGCTCCAGTGGGATAATTGATATAAAAGTGCTTTGTAAACCTAAAGTGGTCTACCTGTGTAAGGCAATAAGCACCCAAGTCCATAATATTAAAATTACTAATGTTAATTCCTAATCTACTTGCTTAGCCCTTAAATATTTACTTTTCAACAAGGATTCCTGACCTCATCCCTATTCTTGACTTTGTAGGAGCCACAGACCCTAACACCATGACCACTAAAGCCCTGATGACTCCTGCCTGCATCTCTTCCTGCCAAGTGTCACCAGAAAACCTCTGCCCCATTGCCATCTACTACCCTCACATGACCTCCCTAGCCTCTGAAAGCAGACACTGGGATGCTAAGAGAATCAAATATGAAGAACCAAGGACTGGCCTCCCAAATGTGTGTTCTCAGATTTTGCTGATGGTAAAGAATGAGAATTGAGGAAGAAAGAATGTATCTTCTGTCAGCCCTCCTCTCCTTAGCCTCTTAGCCTGCCTTTGGGTTCCTGACATGAGTATTGTGGCCTGGCTTCTCAGAGACTCTCACTCACCAGGTACTTGCACGTTTCTTCCAATACCTGGATGTGATCACTGAGGGTGGTGTGCTGGAATGTCTGTGTGAGTGATGACCAGCCAATCACCTTAGTCCACTCAGTCAGGGCCCCTCCACAGGCCTATGGGATGGAGAGAAGGGGATCCCCAAAGCCTCACTCCTATGGCTCTGTGGAGCCAGGGCAGGAGGCTAAGTGGAAGACCATGAAGGTAGCCCCCAGGGGGCTCAGTTGAGGGTTTGGAGCTGGAATCAGGTAAAACGTGGGACCTTGTTCAGGACATGGGACATAAATAGCTTCAGGGAACAGAACCATATCAGGATGAGATCAATAGCACCCAAAAGAGAGGGTAAAAGTGCTCAGAGCCAGCCCCGAGGATGACACCAAAGATGTGGACAGGAAATGTACAGCCAAGGCTGGGCTCATGAAATAGAGTCAAAGGGAAGGGGGCTCTGCTCTAGCAAAAAAAGGAGGGGTGGGAATCTGCCAGGACAAAGGTCGCCAGTACCTTGACTACCTCGGTGTTATTATCCTGAATGCTAAGCAGCAGCGGGACTAGAAAACTGTAGATCTCTCTTCGGGTGATGGCTCCCGGCTTGAATTTGTGAACTCGATGCAGCATGTGGCCCAGGGCAGAGGTGGCCGAGATCTTCACCAGGTCCCTCTCCTGCCACGAAGAGCAAAACGGAGATGGGCGGCTGTGCTTTCCCTCTGGCCCTGCCTCGCCTGGCTCCCTACTCCCACATCTCATTTCCACGTCCAAAGTACCCTGATGGCACTGTGTTTACCATGTAAAGGCAACACGGTTTGTGTATCTGAGTAATTCTCTTAGAGTCCAGAGCTAGTAAGTCCCTCTGTTAAGGCACAGGCTTAGAGAAGCCAAGATCATAGTTTCAGTTCTGCCCTGGGTCACAATGACAGCTTAATTTCTCTTCTAAGGATTTAGCTAAGGATTTGGCTAAAATTTTAGCCAAATTTTTAAAAATACCTATAGCTATCCTAGTTATACTGTGAATAAAATTGTTTAAATCAATATTAGCTTGTACTAATTAACAACGGTCATAAACAGCTAAACTGTACACTTTCAAGAGTATATTCTATGTTAATTGAATAAATGCTTATTGGGTAGCTCTCAGGAGCTAGGCATAGCACCAAATAACAGAGATGTGGTGGGACAAAACAGATAGTCCCTGAACTTGTAGGGTTTGGGAAGCAGACATTTTAACAAAATAGATATACATGTTGTTATTTTTTGCACAGTGAACATAATAACAAAACAGGTGATTCAGTGTTAGTACTTTAACTAAAAAGTATCACAGGCAGTTTGGCTCAAGATCAGTGATTGAGTACTGCTTCACTTATCCCTTCCTGCCCCAAATCCCTGAAATAGTAGAGACACGTCTCTTTAAATCCATAATGGTTCTGAAATAGTAGATGGGATCCTCCCTGACAGAGGACTAGAATGTCCCTGAAAGACACACAGCAAACAGGGTTGGAATTAAAGTTGAAACCACAGCCCAAAGTGTGGGCAAGAACAGACTGCTGGAGGAGGTGGGCATGTTCTGGGAATGCTCCAAGCTTAACAGCTCTGAATGTGAGGAGCAGAAGCGGATGCTGGGCAACTGACAGGGTGGTCATTTGGAGAGGGGTAGTCCAGGGGCACAGCACAGTGTCTCCTTCCGTGCTGCCCTCCCAGTATCCTCCTTGCTAAATAGCAAGCAGGAGGGAGACACACCACCCCCACAGAGCAGGGAGTGTGCTATCTCGACCAGAGAGAGGGGATGGGGCCCTGCGAGTCTGGCAACACCCAGGAAGAACAGGGAATCCCACAGTCAAAGACTGGCTATTGGTGCATCCTACTGGCCACATATCCCTGGACACGTCCCACAGTTACTGAAGCCAGGCTGCAGTCATAGGTATTACTTTCACAGAGGGCTGGCCAAGAGTCAGTAGTGTAAACTTTCCAGAACTCACCACCAAGACTCACCAAATGTTCAGGAAAACCAGGACCACAAGAGAAACAAACAAAAACCTGTACCACCCGAGGATACAATTAATAATACAATGTAGGGGCGCCTGGGTGGCTCAGTCGGTTGGGCGTCCGACTTCGGCTCAGGTCACAATTTCACTGTCCGTGAGTTCGAGCCCCACGTCAGGCTCTGTGCTGACTGCTCAGAGCCTGGAGCCTGTTTCAGATTCTGTGTCTCCCTCTCTCTCTGCTCCTCCCCCGTTCATGCTCTGTCTCTCTCTGTCTCAAAAATAAATAAACGTTAAAATAAATAAATAAATAAATAATACAATGTAAACAAAACCTTAGAGACAGTATAATTGAATCATCCAGAAGATTTTGTAATATCTATCTATATCTATCTATAGATAGTTTGAAATTATAAATAAATGAGTAAATAAACTTTGAAATTATAAATAAATGAGTAAATAAATAAATACAGGCAAAAGTAAGGTAGTGTCTCTATAGAATAATGTAATAGCTATTCAGATACCACACCATCAACTAGAAGAGAAAAATAAAGAGGAAGGACCTGCTTCATAAAAAAATATTAAATAAAAATTCAATAGGTGGGTTGGATAGCAGAATAACCACAGCCAAAGTGTGAGTTAGTAAGAGGAGAATCAGCCCAGAAATTCTTCCAAGGTGGACAAAGAGATGGGAAATATGAAAGAAAAATGAAGAAACATGGAGAATAAATCTAAAGAAATTACAAAGGACAGAACAGAAAGAAGAGAAAAAAAGAGGATATAGCAACAAAATAATAGAAGAAAATTTTACAAATGGTAAAACAACAGAGATTTACCTAAGTTCCTCTGGCTAAGTGAATCATAAAAGCAGCACCAGGAACCCAGATCCTATGACCCGAGGGTCAGTGTTCTTTTCATTCTGGCAGGTTGTCATTGTGTACATGATAACCGTTTACTATTTCTTGATTAGACCATAAATCTCAACTTTGCATTCTAGCAATATGGGAGAAAAGATAACCTGATAACTTTACCACTATAAATGCCTTTAAATGCTAGATAATAAATACCCCCAAAATTTTTAAAAAATTTTTTAATGTTTATTTATTTTTTCAGAGAGAGAGAGAGAGAGAGAGCGAGCATGAGTGGGGGAGGGGCAGAGAGAGAGGGAGACCCAGAATTCGAAGCAGGCTCCAGGCTCTGAGCTGTCAGCACAGAGCCCAACGTGGGGCTCAAACTCAGGAACTGCGAGATCATGACCTGAGCTGAAGTCAGACGCTCAACTGACTGAGCCACCCAGGTGCCCCTACCCCCCCTAAATTTTTTAATGTATAGCTAAGCTTTAAGGAAGTAAGAGAGATTCCCAGAAGCCAAAGATGAAGAGGTTCCTGACGCTCCAGCTACTGTGGGGGTAGGAGGATGCCACCAGTCTCAATAGCTGAGGGGCACATCTGTTCATACCAGCTGGTCTCCCTGGCTGGCCCACAAGGAAACCAGAAACTGGGAAGCAAGCACCCTGGGCAGACAGCTCCAAGAGAAGCCCTCTACTTAATGCACGAAGTTTCTTTTTCTTCCCTTGATTCTCTCATGTTACAGTTCCAAAACAAGCCCCATGGGAGTCTATAGGAGCCAAAACTCTGAGGGAGGGGAAGCTTACTCTCCATCTGAAGGAGCTGAGACCCCAAGAGGATGGATAAGCCCCCATTGCTTTATTTCCTCTGCCATCATGCCACTTGGCCCCGTTGTGGGCACATAGAGGTGCCTGGCACTGCAGAGTAACTAAAGTACCAGCTTTCTTGTGAGACAACTGGAAAAAGGGAGCCCCAAAGAACTGTAAAACCAGGGAGGTCACAGAGAGGGAGGAGCTAGGGAGAGTGACCCTATAAAGTTGTTTATGAACTCCTGTGTTCACTCCATGCATAGATCTGACCCTAAACCACATACCATAGACTTTGAAAACTGAACTACAGGACAGACAACAGTCCAGGTCCCAGGCCGAGATGTGAAATGGATTGGTATTGGTGTAGGCAGTTCAGATTCCTGAGCCTTTGAGTCCTTTTGACAAGGTTCCTAGCATTCTAAGGTTCCTGTGTTATCTGGGAGAAGGGTAAAGTTGTGACTTGTCTCCCCACACTTCACTCCAGAACCAATTTCATAGCAGGGTGCCATTTTTTTTTTCTCCTTCAGTGGCTCCTGGTGAGAGAATGGGTAGATAACTGTGTGCTAGGTCTGTCTGTAATGGAGAATGCACTGGGGACAACCCTATGCATGGCTTCAGGTAGCCAAGTATCCTTTTTGCTACCCCTTGGTGACTTCAGCCTTCTGCCACAGTCCCACAGCCCTGCCCCAGTACCCTCCGCTCAGTTTCCAGGGCTCATCCTCAGTCCCAGCCCATACTGTTTCCAACTGATCCTAGGAACTTTGGCCCGTACATCATTGATGAGTGGACGCAGCTGCTTGGAGATGCTGCAAAATACCACCTTGGTGTTCTGTTGCTTCCCAAAGCAGATGATGTTCCGTAGGCTCTTTACTGCCTGCATTGTCACTCGTGCCTCATTCTTCAGGAAGTCTCGCAAGAATGGAACCTGGCTCTTCAGAGATTCTGACTATTTGGAAGAAGGCAGAGATCACTCACCACCTGAGGATCCTGCAACACCCTAGGGACAGGAGTTTTAGAAAACACTGCCTAAGAGGAACAGACATGGGGAATCTGAGGGCCAGATGTGCCCAGGAAGTAGAAGGCTGGTGTTCACAGGGTTTAGGAGGTCTGATGGCCAGTCTATGTAAGTCTACAAACTGGATGTTGTGCTGTCCTTGGATGAGAGGTTGGGGAATGTACTATGCCCTGGGTAACTAAGAGAACCAAGAGGTAAGCCCAATTCTTCAGGGAGAAGAAGAATTGGGCTGAAGAGGTAAGCCCAATTCTTCAGGGAGTAGCACTCGATTCCCATTGGGTCCTCCCCACTCTTACTTGTCCTGGGTGCAATGCGAGGTTACTGATTCCACGGAGCCCAACTTCTTTCATAATGATGTTGGGCTCGTTGGTCCACTTGATTAGATTGCCCAAAAAGTCTTGCCCCACAGTCTGAGCCACTGATCGGTGCCAGAGCAGCTGTGGGTATGAGGAGACACAGCTATGGATGGAGAAAAGGTTATAAGTACCCAGTACTCCCTCAGTCCTCCCTTAGATCCCATACTCAGGTAATGTGTGTGTCCAGTTGAGCACAGTGGTAGATCTGTATACACGGGGTGGAGACTAAGTTTAGGAGGTAGAGGATAATGCTGAAAAGGTTTGAAGTTTGAGTCAAGTGCTAGGATCCATGGATCATTCTGGAGCACAAGCCGCTGGCCCCCTCCTCAGGCTTTCCTGCCTCCTTTAACCAGGCACCTGAAGTGCCAGAGAAGGGACCCCACTTTAAATGACTTAAGATTATCCTTTCTCTTTCTGGGGCTAGTTATTTAACATTTCCGTTAAATGTTCCTCAGCCCAGGATATGAATGGCTCAGGCTGTGGACCTTTCCCCACGCTTCACCTGTGCATAGAAAGTCCTGGCCAGAATCCTCCTGTGATAGTTGGAGCTATAGAGGATGTTCCTGATGAGGTTGAGGATTCGATGCAGGATGGCAGGTTCACAGTTCTTCACAATGCCACTGGGGTGGGACACAGGAAGCCAAGAGTTGCTGGTGGCGGGGGGGGGGGGGGGGCAGGTGGCAAGGGACCAGCATGCATGGAACAGGGAAGACACGAAGGCAGGAGACCAAAGGATTGGGAGGTGGGGAAGGGGCCACTAAAGGCTGGCACTAGAGCAGTACCAGGGTTACTGGGGAAATAGCCTCACCTTGTCAGGTCCATGATCCCTATGTAGTAAAACTTGGGGCTGGACAGAAGGTCCCAGCAGTGATGCTGATTTGCATGGACCACCACTCCTTCATATGCAGCTGCCACGAACACCAGCTTCACTACCTCCAAGGCACAACTGAAGGTCACCACCATTGGGTGTGTGAAAAGAAAGGGAGAGAAGGATGAACAAGGCATTATGCCCCGGTCTGCATCCTGTGCTTGCAAACCAGGAGACAGTTTCCTGCTTGGGTAGCTGGGTTCTCCTTTCCTGCTGACAAGAATCAATGGCTCTGTGAAAGCCATTTCCAAATGCCCATCCACTCCCTCAACTCTGGCCCTCATCTAACCACAGAGTCCTATGAAAGAGACTATAGAGATATCTGAGTGCTATGGTTTTCCAATTCTGCTCTCTGGGGCACAGAATGGGGTTAGGATATCTCTTCAACTCCACACCCACCTAATCAGTATGTGGTTTTATTTGGTTTTGGTTTTATTTGTTCTCATTTTATATAAGATTCCATATGGATAGAATGTCCTGAGGTTTAAAAGAAAAAAAAAAAAGCATGACAACCACGTATTTAGGAGTCCAGCCCCCATTTTTGAAATGAGAAAACAGAACTCCCAGTTGTGACTTGTGCAAGACAGCAAAGCTAGTGACAAAGCCAAGTCAAAGGTCATCCAGATTCGAATGCCACAACAGCATGGAGAGAATGACAAAGATGCGGGCTTGCCCTACCACCTACCATCTAGTTGAATCTCTTCATGGGCAGTTATGAATATGGACATGAACTACTGAGTGAATCAGCTGAAGAATGCATACAAGAAGATGATAAATGAGAAGCTTGAAAATATGTGAGAATATTCTAGCACATGTGACCACAGTACGCACACCCGTATTCTGTCTCCGCTCTTCTGTTCTCTTCCTTGGCATTCCTAGGGGGCCAGCATCCAGTTGTCCAGGGCCCTCTGGAATGGACTAGTCCCAGCTGTCTGTCACAAGGCTGTTGGGCTTACCCAGTAGGATCAAAGGGCTTGCTTTTGCGGCCTGGGCCCTCCTCCCTGTTGTAGACCACCATCTTCTGGGGGACGTTTTGTTCAATCACCCAGTAGAGATGATGCAGTATAGCCAGCAACAGCCGGGGGTAGAGCTCCTGGACAGCCTCCTGGCACAGGGACCCTGACAGCATCTCACACAAAGCACATGTCACCTGGCAGATGGTGGATGAAGACATAAAATGGTCCCACAGCCCCACACACTGAGTCCCACACCCTGCCCTCCCTATCACTGCCCAAAGGGCACAGCTCACTCTGACTCAGGCTTATAAGAAGCATCTAAGAACTGAAAGCCCACCACTCTTCCCTAGGAAAATAAGGGGGCCACACACAGGTAATCTGCTTTCTCTTCACTCTCTTGACATCAAAAACAAAATTGGAAGCAACTCTAACATTTTTAGGAGAAAAGGATTTGGGGAATACTTTGTCCATCCCTGGCAACCAAACCTCTTCTGCCTCTAACCCCCATGCCACACCCCAGGCCCTGGGAAAAGGAGTACCAGCCCCAGAATCAGGAGACAGAGAAAGCTGCTTAGCTTTAAACATCAGTTTCCTTGTCCATAAAATGGGATCAATCCCTGCTCTCTCTGCAACATGCAGTTCTTAGATATACAGGTACCAAGAGGGGGTACAAGTGTAAATCGAATGTACAGTATTAGTGATTGCTCCTCTAAGACCTGCTCCCACCCTGCAGCTCTTGACCTTCAGCTCTGCCCCCAAGTCCCAGAACAGGAAGTTCTCGGCTCCCCTGCTCCCATGCTGACCGCCACAGGCTGGAAGGCCATCTCCCTAGATTCCTCTCTGGAGTGGAGCTTTTCCAGGATGCCTATGAGCAGCTGCAGGACGCTGATTGTGGTCTCTCGCCGGGTGCCAAATGCCTTCCAAAGGGCCAGATTGGTTCTGCGGGACCAGGGGCAGCTATGTCACAGGCCCTGGTGACCAAGCTCCTAGGATTAGCCTGGTCTTGGGCCTTTGAAGGGCCAGTTCTCAGGGTCTAGACTTGGCCAGAGAACGCAGACAGGAAGTGTGATTGGTGTCAAAGAGAAAGCATCCCAATGCATTGATTTTTGGGCTGGGCTTGGGCTGAGGCAGGGGAGGGTGTACTGGGCTGGAGACTGTGTTCCCGGGCCATGAGAGGGGTACCTGTCCCAAGGCAGGGTCTTGTTGAGCAGCATGGGCACAACCCTGTGGGTGTTGTTGCCAGCCAGCAAGCACATGGCCCGCATTGTCTCCTCCTTCGTGTTGGGCTCCAGCTGTAAGTTGAGCCGTCCCACAATCCCCTCCACAATTTCTTCAATCTATAGGGAAGAGCCAAAAGAGTCTCAGCAAGTGTTTCCTTGCTACCTTCCCCCTTCCTTCCTACCTACCAACTCCCTGACTCAAGGGGCTACTTGCAATCCTGCCAGTGACTCTTAAGGCAGAATTCTAGGGTGCCAGAGGCTGGACCAGCAGGAGTGACAAAAGGAACTCCAGAAGCTGGCACCAATGTCCACTAGGACAGATGTCTGCCCACAGCCCAAAGTCCAGAGAGTTACTCCGAGGTTACTCAGGAGACACAAAAGGCTCTGGGAGGGAGACAAAAGCCCTATACACCCTTCAGGGCTTCTTCTCCCCACTGAGATCAACTTGAAACCCCTGAAACTGCAGGAACAGTTGGCATTGGATGTGGGGGTACCATAGACTCTCATCTGGCCCTTAGATTCCTAGTTTATGGCCCGCTGCCAAGTCCGTTTTATTGTAATACCTCAAGGACCCCCTCAGAAGTATCCTTCCATTTCTGGCACCTAGGCCAGGCAAGCCACATAAGTGAGTGAAGGCAATAGGTGTCAGGGGATTCAGAGATAGGAAGGTCTAGAGAGCCCATGCCATATATAAAAGGGACAGTGGCCACTCAAAGAATTGCCCTATGTGACCTCATTTAAAAGTTTTTCTCAATGAGGCGGGAAATGTGGATTTTTAGGCAAAACCTTCCTGTTTGTACACATTATCCTGAAAGAAAATGTGCTCAAAGGTCAGTCATTCCTTGAGCTTGCTAGTTTGCAATCCACAACCTTACCTTCACAGAAATCTAAGCCCCCTGACCCCCCCCTCCCTGGGAATCAGAGTGAATCCCCCCTTCAATGCTTCCTTGTGCTTCAGCCACTAGGCCCTGCAGCTGCCCACACCACTGCTTGTGGTTGTCTTTCTCTGAAGAACCAGCCCTGAGCTCAGAATTACAGATGTCCGAGCTCAGTGGGACCACAGAGTAAATCCAGCCCAAGCCTACATGTTAGAGGTGAGTGAATTAAGGCCTACGAGGAAAGAGACTCCCCAAGGCCCTTCAGCTGGTTTGGAATAGAGCCAGCAGAGAGCCCAGGCTCCTGGCGTGCATGACAGAGCTCCCACCACAGCACCACACTACCTTTATCATATCTCTGCCCCGTTCTTTCATGACAGCACTCATCAGCTGGGCTGCTGCCAGAGACACCGTGGCCTTGCTGTCAGTCAGACCCTCCATGGCCGTCAGCACCAGGTGGGTGAGCTGCATCTCGGTGAAGTACTCTGCAAATGCCTGTAAGGGTGGCATCAGGCCGCCTGCACCCAGGGCCTCCTGCTTGAGGTAGCCTGTGCCATCCTTCCTGGTTGGGGTAGGAGGAGAGACCTTCTCTTGGGAACATGATGTGCTTTTGTCCTAGGCCTGTGCTGTCTGCCTAGCTCCTAGAAGACCCTTTCACTGGGAATAGAGTCTTTGGGAATGGGAGGGAGAAAACACTGACCTCAGATGCACCGAGGGGCTCACAGGTCAGGGGCAGAGTGCTGGGAAAGAAGGGCTGAGACCAAGATCCTTAATGACATGTGTTTGAGGCATGGGCTGAGTCTACAAAAAGCATCATTAGTGTGAAGCAAACGCTTCTGGGTGACAGGTAAGAAAGAAGGATTAGGACCCATGATGCTTAAGAGGGAGCATACTGTAGCATGTTGAAAATTTCCCCAAAGTAAAAGTTCACAATCAGCAATGGAATGGGAAAGGGGATGGAATAAAGGAGTCCCACCGCAGGAATCTAAAATATGATGTAGGTTAGAGGTCCAGGCTCTTCCCAGTTTGTCTCTGGCCCTGCCTTCTCACCTTGGCAATCTCAAAGGTGTTGTTATAGAACACGTTGGCACTATAGACTTCACTCTTGCCCTCTTCTTCCCATAAGCCCTGTTTTTTCCTTTGCATCTCTGAAACAAAGACACCCGACCCCACCCCTCAGACACTCGAAAGGTGTCTTAGGTTCCCCTTAGGTTCCCATCTGCCCAACCCAAACCACCTACTGCACTAAATCAGCTTGGGGAGATGTTTATCCCATGGGGAAGGGGAATGGGCTGTAAGATAAGGAAAGGTGAGAGCTAATGTCAAAGGAACCCCCATGTTGCCTGCCTCAGAGCAGAGACAGAATAGGGTCAGAGTATGGTGCTCAGCCAGAGGGGGAGAAACTAATTCAAAAGAACTGTTTCCTGAGTAGCTATTTTGTCCCAAGAGGGTATAGGTAGATGTCTAAGGGGCAGGTTCCTCATTGGAAATGAGGTTGCTCAGGTAACTTCCTAGCTCTCACTCTTCCAGAACAGTATGTGGGTGGATGGCCAAACCTAAATGGGAGGCCAGAGCAGAAGTGAAAAGAGGAGATTCTCCCTACGCTTTTGCAGCAGGAGGATACGGTAGAGATTGTAGACTGCCTGTGAAGACAGGAAGCAGATGTTGTCCACTGGGTCCTGGCAGCGCATGGCCAGCAGCCTTACCAAGCACCCCAACCGAGAGAACTTGATCTCCACCTGGAGAGGAGAGCAGGAAGTCACAAGTTAACCCAGCCATTCCCTTAGGCTGAGTTGAAACGAGAGGAGGCGGGGATTCAGGAGAGATATGAAAGACTAGGTGAGGTTAACGGGAATGAAATTAGACAGGTGGGTTATAGCTATTAAAAAATTGTGGGATCATAGTTTTGGAATGAACTTACACTGTCCCTCTTCTTTGCCCCTTGATATTGTACTCATTGTTCAGGCCTAGCTCAAATGTCTCCTCCTCTATGAAGCTTTCCCTTCACTTACACTTCATTTGTGTTTTGATCTTTTATTCCTCCTAGATTTGGTTTGTACTTTCATAATTGCCTTCTATTTAAGTTTGTTCTATGCATGCTTCTCTCCCCAGTGGACTATAAGATCCATGAAAATAGAAAAACTGTCTTGGTCATCTATGTATCCACTGTAACGCTTAGCATGGTGCCTGGTGAGTATTCAGTAACTGCTTGTTGAGATAGCTGGAATCAAACTGAACCAAGTGAAATGGAATTGAATTGGTGGACAGGGAAAAAGACAAAGGGAGGAAAGAGAGAAGGTGGGGTGAGGGTGAGTAATTGAGGCTAGGTAATATGTGACCAAGTTTGACATAAGGGTAGAGATGAGGGCCCACGCTCCAGGGCAGGCTTCTGCTCACTCCAAAGTTGTTCCATTTTGCAGTGAAGCCAAGAATACGGGCAGCACACCACATGGCCCGTTCCCTCTCATTGTCGTTCTGGGAATTCAGCCATATGTTCAGATGCTAGAGGAAGAAGAGAATGAAGGGAGAGACCTGTTAAGCTGTATTCTGGAGGGTAGAAATGTAACCTGAACCTGGCTTCTGCACAGGATCAGGACAAGACTTCTGAGAACAGGACTTCTTTTGCTATCAGGCAGGTTATATGTGGCTCTGGCACCAGAAGCCCTCATACCTCCAGCCCCCAATTTACCTTATCTAAGTGCTAGAAACACCCTCATTTAACACCTCCTTTTTTTCAAATTAAATCAGTGGCTCTCAAATTATATTGACTATTATTCATTTCAATGGGGGTCAGTGTCCCCCAGGGTCCCCCAATAATGTTTTCCCAGTCTTCAATAGAAAGAGAACTTGGTAGTAACAAAAAAGAGTCACTATATTCACAGATTCCTAGCTGAATTATGTATAAACTTGCTTGAGAAATATAATTATGGATGATTCCTATTTGAAACATAGTATGTCAGTGTATCACTATTGGTAAATTATGGACCCAAAATACCACCGATCCAAAGACGCATTGTCAATCTACAATAATCAATCTGATATTAATGGAACTAAACAAACAGCAATTTATAACTAAAAAAAAGAAGGGCAACAGATGAAAAATCTACAAGCAATGGAAGAGAATACTGATGCTGCATTGATAAGAAAACAACATTCTTCTTGAAGATTGGAAGAATTCTAGTGGGAGATCTGCAAGTCTTCCTTGCAGCCAGACTCTGATGAAATAGCCCCGTGCCAAGACTGTGGTCTCTAAATACCATTTTTCACTAAGAGGAATCATTGGTCATTGGAGAAACAGTTTATCCCAGGAATGAGACAGGAAATATACAAGATAATATACTGGAGAGCAAGGAAGCCATGAAAGACTATTGGCATTATATTAGAGGGATTCAGGAGCTAACCTGAAGAGGCTCCCATTGACCAAAGAAGGGACAATTTAAGCATCCATAAGAATAATAGTTGTAATTGATCAAAACATATGAAGCATTTAAAAATCCATTTTAGGGGCGCCTGGGTGGCTCAGTCGGTTGAGCGTCCGACTTCGGCTCAGGTTATGATCTCGCAGTCTCTGAGTTTGAGCCCGGTGTTGGGCTCTGTGCTGACAGCTCAGAGCCTGGAGCCTGCTTCGGATTCTGTGTCTCCCTCTCTCTCTGCCCCTCCCCTGCTCATGCTCTGTCTCTCTCTGTCAAAAATAAAATAAACATTAAAAAAATTTTAATTCATTTTAAATTTATATGATACTAGAGAAATAACCCTCACTAGTTATCTTTGGATGACTAGGAAATAAATACTTACATTACCTTGACAGCTAATGAAGGGAAACCAGCATTTATCTTGTCTTTCCTATATGAGCTATACCTCAAAGTAACCAAACAGCTTATAAAGTCGATTTCTCTTTATAGAAGAATTCCAGGTAAAAATAAACAAGCAATGATAGAATTACAGTGTCATCACTTTGCAAAAATAATAGAAGTATATTGACTCAGTGGACTACTACATAGCAATAAAAAATGATCTGATGCTACATGTAACAACATGAGTGAATCTCACAGATAAAATGTTGAAGCAAAATGATATAGACAAAAAAAAGTGCATACTATAAAATTTCATTTATGTGAAGTTTAAAGAACAAGCTAAACTAATCTATGGTGATAGAAGTCAGAATAGTGGTTATCAGTGCTTATTCACTGGGAGAGGAAACTTTTGGGGGTCTTGGACATGTTCTATATCCTGATCTGATATTTACACAGATACATACATATATATACAAACATATATACATATATACATGTATATATGTATATATGTAAGAATGTATCTAAGTGTACACTTAAGACTTGTACACTTTATCATAGCAAGTGATATCTCAATAACAAGGTCTTTTTTTTTTTTAAAGAATGTCACCAGTTCTCAGCCATTAGTGAATCTAAGCAGTGATCATCAAAAGCTCTAAACACCACAAGACATCATGTGGCTGCTGATAGAAGAAGACAACACTACTTGTGAAGTAATCTTGCCAAAAATTGATCAGGTTCATGATCTAGATCCAACAATTACAATTAGAATCTAACAGATTCTAGGTCTCACAATTTATAGGACAGATTTAGACAGAGGAGTTTATTAAGTGGCCCCAAAAAGATGTAATTAGGACAACCCAGAATGTGGAAAATTTAGAGAACAAATAACTAGGTTTCTTCAACAAATAAATTTCAAGGAAAAAAATGATTGAAGGACAATATATAGATTAAAAGAATTAAGAGACAGGGGCGCATGGTGGCTCAGTCAGTTAAGTGTCCAACTTCGGCTCAGGTCATGGTCTCATGCGGTTCATGGGTTCCAGCCCCATGTTGGGCTCTGTGCTGACAGTGTGGAGCCTGGAGCCTAGAGCCTGCTTCAGATTCTGTGTCTCCCTCTCTCTCTCTTAAAAATAAACATTAAAAAAAATAAGAGAGACAAACCAACTGATTGGGATGTGTGAATGTTTAATGACACCAAGAAATGAAATTACTTTCTTTCATCAGTGTTTTATAGTTTTCAGAGTACAGGCCTTTCACCTCCTTGGTTACGTTTTTTCCTAAATATTTTATTATTTTTACTGCAATTGTAAGTGAGATTGTTTACTTAATTTCTCTTTCTGCTACTTTCTTATTAGTATATAGAAATGCAACTGATTTCTGTATATTAATTTTGTGTCCTGTAATTTTGCTGAATTCATTTATCAGTTCTAGTATTTTATTTTGGTGAGGTCTTTAAGGATTTCCATATATAGTATCATTTCATCTGCAAATAGTGAAAATTTTACTTCTTCCTTCCCAAATTGGATGCTTTTTATTTCTTTTGCCTCTCTGCTGTGGCTAGGACTTCCATACTATGTTGAATAAAAGTGGTGCGGGTGGATATCCTTGTGATATCCCTGATCTTAGAGGGAAAGCTTTCAGTTTGTTACCACGGAGTAATGTTAGCTGTGGATTTTCATGTATGGCCGTTATTATATTGAGGTATGTTCCCTGTAAACCTACTTTGTTGAGAGTTTTTATCATGAATGAGTTTGTGCTTTGTCATATGCTTTTTCTGCATCTATTAAGAGGATCATATGGTTTTATCCTTCCTTTTATAAATTAAATCTTGCCATTTGCAACAACATGGATAGAGCTAGAGAGTATTATGCTAAGTGAAATAAGCAAGTCAGAGAAAGACAAATACTATATGATTTCACTCATATGTGGAATTTTAAAAACCAAATAAACAAAAAGGAAAAAAAGAGAGAGGGAGGCAAACCAAGAAACACACTGATGGTTACCAGAGGGGAGGTGGATACAGAGATGGGTAAAACAGGTGATGAGGATTAAGGAGGCATTTGCTGTGAAGAGCACTGGGTGTTGTATGGAAGTGTTGAATCACTATATTGTACACCTAAAACTGATACTATACTGTGTGTTAACTAATTGGAATTTGTTTTATTTTATTTTACAGTGTATTTATTTATTCTGAGAGAGAGGGAGGGAGAAAAGGGGAGGGGCAGAGAGAAAGAGAATCCCAAGAAGGCTTCTCACTGACAGTGCAGAGCCTGATATGGGGCTTAAACATACGAACTGTGAGATCATGACCTGAGCTAAAACCAAGAGTTGGACGCTTAACTGACTGAACCATCCAGGAGCCCCTAACTGGAACTTAAATAAAAACTTTTAAAAAATTGAAATAAGGGGCACCTGGGTGGCTCAGTTGATTGTCCAACTTCAGCTCAGGTCATGATCTCATGGCTTGTGAGTTCGAGTCCCCCATCAGGCTCTGTGCTGACAGTGTGGAGCCTGGAGCCTGCTTCAGATTCTGTGTCTCCCTCTCTCTCTGCCCCTCCCCCACTCACACTCTGTCTCTTTCTCTCTCTCTCACTCAAAAACAAATAAACATTAAAAATAAATAAATAAAAATTTAAAAACTGAAATCAGTCTCCCAGAAATAATATATTCTAATCAGAAGAGCACCCTTTGGGGGCACCTGGGTGGCTCAGTTGGTTAAGCATCCAACTTCGGCCCAAGTCACGATCTCATGGTTTGTGGGTTCGAGCCCAGCATCGGGCTGTGTGCTGACAGCTCAGAGCCTGGAGCCTGCTTCAGATTCTGTGTCTCCCTCTCTCTCTGCCCCTCCCTCGCTCATGCTCTATCTCTTAAAAATAAATAAACATTAAAAAGAAGAAGAAGAACAACAACAACACCCTTTGGAAATTTCAAAGGAGTCCGACCTTGTGGTATATAATAAAAAGGATACATTGCCTTTCAAACTTATCAAACAAATTGATATTTTTTTCATTTCTTTGAGTTGCTAAGTATCATAGTAACTTTGTAGCTATCCTGCTGGATTACAAACAAAAACTCTGTGTGGTGGAATGGAGGGATGAATTTACACTAAAATGAAGTAGACTCATTCTGATTTATATGTAATGCACTAACGACACCAAAATGGAAGAAGCTAAGTGAATGCCAGTTATTGTTAAGCAATTTTATGGCCACTAACAGATGTTTCCATAATGTACTTCTCCAAAGTTCCAACAGGGCACATTCTAAAGAATACATCTTGCATGAATTATCTTTTACATAAATGTGTAATTAGCAAGGTTTAACAATGCATATGATTGAACCCTGCAGCATGATCTGTACTTGGCAATATTGTCAACTCAAATTACTGTGATTCTTGTGCTATTAATTAGGTGATAAATAAGCAAAGTGTTGCTAGGGAAAAGAAAGTTTTCTATCCGAAAAAAAAAAGTAAAATCATGTAAAAAGTATGTCTTAACCATAAAGGAATTAGACCAGAAATCAATAACCACAAGAGAATAGAAAATTCTCCAAACATTTGAAAATAACACGCTTCTAAATAATCCATTGGCCAAAGAAGAAGTTTTGAGAGAGATTACAAAATATTTTGAACTGAAATGATATTGGAGGTATATATTAAAATGTACAGGATGCTGCGAAAGTAGTGCTTAGAGGGAAATTTAGAAAACTGAATGTTTATATTAAAAAAGGAGAAAAGGGGCACCTGGGTGGCTCAGTCGGTTAAGCGGCCAACTTCGGCTCAGGTCATGATCTCGTGGTCCATGAGTTTGAGCCCCGCGTCGGGCTCTGTGCTGACAGCTCAGAGCCTGGAGCCTGTTTCAGATTCTGTGTTTCCCTCTCTCTGACCCTCCCCCGTTCATGCTCTGTCTCTCTCTGTCTCAAAAATAAATAAACGTTAAAAAAATTTTTTTTAAATAAAAAAGGAGAAAGGGGTGACTGAAGTGGCTCATACACTGGATTTCTGTACCATCTCCACTGCAGGAGGAAGTATAGGTGGCCTGATCCTTAGCCTCCAAGTGTCCCCTTCCTTCCCAGCAGTTGAAGTCCTGTGTTCCCTTCTTCCTGGAGGTATATTTTATTTTATTTTTTTTTTAATTTTTTTTCAACGTTTATTTACTTTTTGGGACAGAGAGAGACAGAGCATGAATGGGGGAGGGGCAGAGAGAGAGGGAGACACAGAATCAGAAACAGGCTCCAGGCTCTGAGCCATCAGCCCAGAGCCTGACGCGGGGCTGGAACTCACGGACCGTGAGATCGTGACCTGGCTGAAGTCGGACGCTTAACCGACTGCGCCACCCAGGCGCCCCCCTGGAGGTATATTTTAGAGGATTGCTGGGAAGATGGCTCACCTCGTTTCACAAATACAACTAGATAACACTCACCTCAGTGTAAATAACCTAGAAAATGACCTGAAGGCTGGCAGAACAAACTCCAAAAACTAAATGTAGAGAAGAGGGTAGGAAGGGGAGAGAGGTGGTGAGGAGCTAAACAGAGCTGGGGGACTGTCTGCCGAGAGGCTCATAGGCACAGGCAGGGGAGAGAAATAGTCTATCGATCTGGGAAGCCCACACAGTGAAGACAAATCCCTTTAACATTTGGCTGTGAAAACCAGAGGGGCCAAATTTCATCAGTTCTTACTGATGAATCCAGCAGACTCAAAACCTGGAATTTTATACATACATCAGCAGGCTTGGCTCTGGGAGAGCTGAGAGGGTGAGAGGAAACTGAGTCCCTGCCCTTAAAGAGACAGCACAAAAAAACAGCCCTTCAGAGATACAGCATAGAAGGAGCAGTTTGAAAAACATCTGGGGCATATGGCAGGGAAAGTTGTTTACTAATCTCAGAGTATGTCCTGGAGGGACAGAGATTGTTGGGAAGCTCCTCCAAGAACAAAAAGGAGCTGGCAGGTGCCCATGCCCCAGCATAAACACACAGCCATCTGTGGGAACCAAGGCAGCACCAAATCTCTACCTAACTTGCTAATACCATGAATCCTACACTGCCCCTCTCACATCTGCAGATCCATCCTCTCCAGCCAGGCCTGCCCTAGTCCCTGCACTGTGGGACCCCTCCCCCAGAGGACCAGCACACAAACCTTGCTAACACTGCACTTCCTGTCCCAAAACACATTGCAGATCCACCCCCTCCAATATGCTCTTGCCCTGAGCCTATCCAAAGCAGAGCCACAAGCCTAGCAGTGTGCAAGCAGCCCCAACAGGGACCACCACCACTCCAAAGTGACTCCTGCCCTAGGAAGAGGGAAAGATAACCAGACACACCAATCAAACTACTATCCCAGCAATGGGTTGGGGGCTAATGGTTAGCCCATCTAACTACAGGCCCTGCCCACCAATAAAACCTTCTTAGGGACAACCCAGGGAAAGTGCCTTGCAGTTTGGTGCTATTGTATTTCTGGAAAATGTCTGCTCTAACTCAGCTGAAGCCCAAGTTGGCCCCAGACTGATACAGTAACCACACAGGGACCAAACTCTGCCTTCAACAAGCAAAGAAAGCCACTGCAGATGATTGGATTGAAGGCAAGAGTGACTCAGCCACAATAGTCGGGTGCACACATCACACATAGGAGACACCCTTGAAGCACCAGGTTCTGGTGAACAGGAGATGTTGCACCTCAGGGCACTACAGGACCTCTTCTTCATAAGACTACTACTTTCAAGAGCAGGAGATGTAGCTGACTTTCCTAACACAGAAACAGACACAGCGAGTTATATACAAATGAAGAGACAGAGAAATATGTCCCAAATTAAAGAACAGGACATAATTACAGAAAGAGACCAAAGAAAAATGGAGATAGGTAATATGCCTGATAGAGAATTTAAAGCAATGCTCATAAAGATACTCACTAGACTTGAGAAAAGAGTGGAAGACATCAGTGAGACCTTTCATAAAGAAATAAAAGAGAAGTAATTAGAGATGAATAACATCATAGATGAAATTAAAAATACACTAGAGTGTATTTAATAGCAGACTAGGGGAAGCAGAATAAAATTGGTGACCTGGAGGACAGAATGATGAAAAATAATCAGTACAAATGGGTAAGAGGGGAAAAAAATTATACAAAATGAAAATAGAATAAAGGAACTCAGTGACAACATCAAATGTAATAACATTTGTATTATAGTAATCTCAGAAAGAAAAGAGAGAGAAAGGGGGGAAGAAAATTCATTTGAATAAATTAATAGCTGAAAACTTACCAAATCCAGGGAAAGAAACAGAAATCCAGATCGAGGAGGCACAGAGATCCCTCAACAAAATCAACCCAAGGAGGTACACACCAAGATACATAGTAATTAAAATGGCAAAAGTAGTGGTAAAGAGAGAATTTTTAAAACAGCAATAGACAAGAAAAGTAACATACAAGGGAAACCCTATAAAGCTATCAGAGTAGTTTTCAGCAGAAACTTTGTAGGCCAGAAGGAAGTGGCATGATATATTAAAAATGCTGAGAGGAAAAGATCTGCAGCCAAGAATGCTCTATCCAGCAAGGCTATCATTCAGAATAGAAGGAGAGATCATTTTCCAGACAAAAAAAAGTTAAAGGAATTCATGACCACTAAACCAGCCCCACAAGAAATGTTAAAGTAGACTCTTTGAGTGAAAAGGAAAGATCATAAGTAAGATCAAGAAAAGTAAGAAACACAAAAGCTGTAAAAATAAGTATATTTGAAAAAAAGAGTATATCTGTAAATCAGTCAAGGGACTCACAAAATAAAAGGATGCTAAATATGACACCATACACCTAAAGCATGGCGGGGAAAGCAGTAAAGAATAGGTTCAAACTTAAGCAACCAACAACTTAATATAGACTGCTATATGCAGATGTTATATACAAATCTAATGGTAACCACAAATCAAAAACCAGTAATAGATATGCAAAAATAAGGAGAAAAGAATCCAAGTATACCACTAAAGAAAGCCAACTTATTATGAGAGAAGAAAGCAAAAGAAAGGAACAGAGAAGAACTACAAAAACAACCATAAAACAAGTAACAAATGACAATAAGTACATAACTATCAATAATTACTTTGAATATAAATGAACTAAGTGCTCCAATCAAAGATATAAGGTGATAGAATGGTTAAAAAAACAAGAGTAGGGGCGCCTGGGTGGCTCAGTCGGTTGGGCGCCCAACTTTAGCTCAGGTCATGATTTCACGGTCTGTGAGTTCAAGCCCCACGTCGGGCTCTGTGCCAACAGCTCAGAGCCTGGAGCCTGCTTCGGATTCTGTGTCTCCCTCTCTCTCTGACCCTCCCCCGTTCATGCTGTGTCACTCTCTGTCTCAAAAATAAATAAACGTTAAAAATAAAATTAAAAAAAAAAAACAAGAGCAATCTGCATGCTGCCTATAGGAGGCTTGAGACTCATTTCAGACCTAAAGACAAATGCAGATACAGACTGAAAGTGAAAAGATGGAGAAACATTTATTATGTAAATGGATGTGAAACAAAAGCCAGAGTAGCATACTCATATTGCACAAATTAGACTCTTTTATGTGTGTGTGTGTGTGTGTGTGTGTGCGCGTGCCTGTGCGCACAAAATAGACTTTAAAACAAAGATTGTAACAAGAGGCAAAGAAGGACACTATATAATCACAAAGGGGACAATCCAACAAGAAGATATAACAATTGTAAATAGTCATGCACCCAACATGAAAGCACCCAAATACATAAAACTGTTAATAACAAACATAAAGGAAGTAATCACTAGTAATACAATAATAGTAGGGAACCTTAACACCCCACATATATCAATGAACAGATCATCCAAACACAAAATCAACAAGTAAACAATGGCTTTGAATGACACACTGGACAAGATGGATTTAATAGATGTATTCAGAACATTCCAGGGGCACTTGGGTGGCTCAGTCAGTTAAGCGTCTGACTTCAGCTCAGGTCATAATCTCACAGTTCATGAGTTTGAGCCCCACATCAGGCTCTGCACTGACAGTGAGGAGTCTGCTTGGATCCTCTGTCTCCCTTTCTCTCTGTCCCTCCCCTGCTTGTGCACACGCTCTCTCTCAAAAATAAATAAACATTTTTAAAAAGAACATTCCATCCTAAAACATAAGAATACACATTCTTTTCAAGTGCACATTGAACACTCCCCAGAATAGATAACATATTAGGCCACCAAATAAGCGTGAACAAATTCAAAAAGATTGAAGTCCTACCATGCATCTTTTCTGACTGTAATGCAACCTCAAGAAAAAATCTGGAAAGAGCACAAATACATAGAATTTAAATAACATGCTACTAAACAATGAATGATTCAACCAAGAAATCACAGAGAAAATCAGCAAACACATGGAGACAAATGAAAATGAAAATACAATGGCCCAAAATCTTTGGGATGCAGCAAAAACTATTCTAAGAGGGAAATTTATATCAATACAGACCTACCTCAAGAAGCAAGAAAAAAAATCTCAAATAAACAACCTAACCTTACACCTAAATAAGCTAGAAAAAGAACAAACCAAACCCCAAAACCAGTAGAGGGAAGGAACTATAAAGATTAGAGTAGAAATAAATGAAATATAAAAAAAAAAAAAAAAAAACCAGTAGAACAGATCAGTGAAACCAGGATCTAGCTCTTTGACAAGATCAACAAAATTGATCAACTTTTAACCAGATTCATAAAAAAAATTTTTTAATGTTTTTCAATTTAAGTTTTAGCTAGCATACAGTGCAATGTTGGTTTCAGGAGTAAAATTCAGTGATTCATCACTTACATACAACACACAGTGCTCATCACAACAAGTGCCCTCCTTAATACCCATCACCCATCTAGCCCATCTTCTACCCACCTCCCTCCATCAACCCTCAGTTTGTTCTCTATCATTAAGAGTCTCTTAGGAGCGCCTGGGTGGCTCAGTCGGTTGACCATCTGACTTCGGCTCAGGTCATGATCTCACAGCTCGTGAGTTCAAGCCCCATGTCAGGCTCTGTGCTGACAGCTCAGAGCCTGGAGTCCACTTCGGATTCTATGTCTCCCTCTCTCTGCCCCTAACCCACTCGCATTCTGTCTCTGTCTCTCTCAAAAACCACATTTAAAAAATCTTTTTTAAAAAAGAGTCTTTGTGGTTTGTTTCCCTCTTCTCTCTTCCCTCCTTTCCACGTGTTCATCTGTGTTGTTTCTGAAATTACACACAAGTGAAATCATATGCTATTTGTCTTTACCTGATTGACTTATTTCACTTAGCATAATACATTCAAGGTCCATCCATGTCTTTGCAAATGGCAAAATTTCATTCTTTTTGATGGTTGAGTAATATTCCATTGTGTGTGTGTGTGTGTGTGTGTGTGTGTACACCACATCTTCTTTATCCATTCATCAATTGATGGAAATTTGGGCTCTCTCCATAGTTTGGCTACTGTTGATAATGCTGCTATAAACATTGGGGTGCACGTACCCCTTCGAATCTGTATATTTTTTATCCTTTGGGTAAAAAACTAATAGTGCAATTGTTAGATCATAGGGTATTTCTATTTTTAGTTTTTTGAGGCAAAAAGTTTTTAAGAGAGAGAACTCAAACAAAATCAGAGGAGAAATAACAACCAACACCACAGAAATACAAAGGACTGTAAAAGAATATTATGAAAAATTATATGCCAACAAATTGGACACCTTAGAAGAAATGGATAAATTCCTAGAAACATGTAACTCCCAAAACTGAATCAGGAAGAAACAGAAAGTTTGAACAGACCGATTACCAGCAATGATATTGAATCAGTAATCAAAAACCCCTAACAAATGAAAGTCCAGGCCAAATGGCCTCACAGGTGAATTCTACCAAACATTTAAAGAAAATATTCCAGGGGCGCCTGGGTGGCGCAGTCGGTTAAGCGTCCGACTTCAGCCAGGTCACGATCTCGCGGTCCGTGAATTCGAGCCCCGCATCAGGCTCTGGGCTGATGGCTCAGAGCCTGGAGCCTGTTTCCGATTCTGTGTCTCCCTCTCTCTCTGACCCTCCCCCGTTCATGCTCTGTCTCTCTCTGTCCCAAAAATAAATAAACGTTGAAAAAAAGAAAATATTCCAAAAAATAGAAGAGAAAGGAAAATTTCCAAATTTATTACATGAGGCCAGCATTACAGATACCAAAACGACTACAAAAAAAAAAAAAAAAAAAAAAAAAAGAACTACAGGCCAGTATCTCTGAATATAGATGCAAAGATCCTCAACAAATATTAGCAAACTGAATCCAGCAATACATTGAAAAAAATCATTCACGGGGCGCCTGGGTGGCGCAGTCGGTTAAGCGTCCGACTTCAGCCAGGTCACAATCTCGCGGTCCGGGAGTTCGAGCCCTGCGTCGGGCTCTGGGCTGATGGCTCAGAGCCTGGAGCCTGTTTCCGATTCTGTGTCTCCCTCTCTCTCTGCCCCTCCCCCGTTCATGCTCTGTCTCTCTCTGTCCCAAAAATAAATAAACGTTGAAAAAAAAAAAATTAAAAAAAAAAATCATTCACTATGATCAAGTGGGATTTAGTCCCATGATGCAAGGATGGTTCAATATTTGCAAAAACATGTTTTCAATAAGATACATTTATTCAGCATCATGATCAGACAATTACATTTAGCAATCAGCAGCATGAGTACAAAAAAAATCTACATTAAAACTCTTTGTTTTGAATCCTTTTACTTTCCACAGAACAGAAACTAAGATAACCTGTTATACAATTAGTCACAAATACAGTCCTTGAGTTTTTTGTCCATACACATGAATTTGTCTAAAGCATGTCTGCTTTATAGCAGCTAGGCCCTGCCATCACTATGTTTGGCTGAGTTCACAAATCTGTTGTAACCTGTAGCTTCCTTGTCACTTCTCTGGCTCTCCTCTCCTGCTAAGCTTTATTTTCTGGAAGTAATTAAAACCTTCTGCCACTATCATAGCTACCACTGCTGCTGGAACCACCATAGCCACCTTGGTTTTGTGGTTTGGCAAAGTATTGGCCTCCACCACCACAGGGGCCAGAGCTTCTGCCTCCAAAACTTCCTCCTTTCATGGGTCCAAAAGTTGAAGATTGATTGTTGCAATTGCCAAAATCATTATAGCTTCCACCACCTCCAAAGTTGCTTCCATCATTACCAAATCCATTATAGCCATCCCCACTGCCACCATATCCACCACCATCTCTACTGCCACCAAAGCCACCTCACCCATAACGTTGTCATTCCCACCAAAACCACCTCCACAACCACCACCAAAGTTTCCAGAACTACTCTGACCTCTTTGGCTGGATGAAGCACTAGCCACCTCTTGCTTAGATAGAGCTTCCCTTACTTCAAAGTTGTGGCCATTCACAATATGGTATTTTTGAATGACAATCTTGTCTACAGGGTCATGGTCATCAAAGGTTACAAAAGCAAAGCCTCTCTCTTTGCCACTGCTTCAGTCAGTCATGATTTCAATCACTTCAATTTTCCGATACTGTTCAAAATAATCTCTTAGATGATGTTCTTCAGTGTCTTCTTTAATGCCACCCACAAAAATCTTTTTCACAGTTAAGTGGGCACCAGGTCTTTGAGAATCTTCTCTTGAGACAGCCTTCTTTGGTTCTACAACTCTTCCATCCACCTTGTGTGGCCTCACATTCATGGCTGCATCCACCTCTTCCACAGTGGCATATGTGACAAACCCAAAGCTTCTGGAGCTCTTGGTGTTTGGGCCTCTCCTTACCACACAGTCCATAAGTGTTCCCAATGCTCAAAATGGCTCCTCAGACACTCATCAGCTGTTTCAAAGCTCAAACCTCTGATGAAAAGCTTCTGCAGCTGTTCAGGCTCTTTGGGAGACTGACTTAGATATGATGGTGGTGGGAGGGGAGACTTCAACAATGCTTACTCCCAATATTTGCAAATTAATCAGTGTGATACATCACATCAACAAGAAAAAGGATAAAAACCATATGATCATTTCAACAGATGCAGACAAAGCATTTGACAAAGTATAACATCCATTCATGACAAAAACCTTCAACAAAGTAGGTTTAGAGGGAACATATGTCAACATAATTGAAAAATCCACGGCTAACATCATATGCAATGGTAAAAAACTAGTTTTCCCTTAACATCAGAAACAAGACAAGGATGTCTGCTCTCACCACTTTCATTCAACATAACTACTAGATGTCATAATCACAACAATCAGACAAAAAAAAAAAGGAATAAAAGTTTCACTATTTGCAGATGACATGATACTGTATATAGAAAACCCTTAAGACTCTACCAAAAAAAAAAAAAAACCCTACTAGAACTGATAAATGAATCCAGTAAGGCTGCAGAATACAAAATCAATGTACAGAAATCCATTGCATTTCTATACACTAACAATGAAGCATCAGAAGGAGAAATTAAGAAAAACTCACATTTACAATTGCACCAAAAATAATAAAATACCGAAGAATAAACTTATCCAAGGAGGTAAAAGACCTGTACTCTGAAAACTATAAAATACAGATGAAAGAAATTAAAAACAACACAAACATATGGAAAGATATTCTATGCTTATGTATTGGAAGAACCAACATTGTTAAAATGTCCATACTATTCAAAGCAATCTATAGATTTAATGCAATCCCTATCAAACACTAACAGCATTTTTCACAGAACTAAAACAAAGAATCCTGAAATTTATATCAAACCACAAAAGATGCCAAATAGCCAAAGCATGCTTGAAAAAGAAAAATAAAAATTGAAGTATCTTAATTTCAGATTTCAAGTTATACTACAAAGCTGTAGTTATCAAAACAGTATGGTACAGGCACAAAAATAGACACATAGATCAACAAAAGAGAATAGAAAGCCCAGAGATAAGCCCACAGTTATACAGTTAATTAATCTTTGACGAAGGAGAAAAGAATATGCAATAGGGAAAAGACAGTCTTTTCAACAAATGGTATTGGGAAAACTGGAGAGCAATGTGGAAAAGAATGAAACTGGACCACTTTCTTATACCATATATAAAAATAAACTCAAAATGGGTTAAGGACCTAAATGTGAGACCTGAATCACAAAAATCCTAGAAGAGAGTACTAGTAGTAATGTCTCTGACGTCAGCTATTACAATATTTTTCTAGATATGTCTCCTGAGGCAATGGAAACCAAAGCAAAATTAAGCTATTGGGACTATACCAACAAAACAAAACAAAGCAAAACAAAAAAACAAAACAAAACAAAACAAAACAACCTTCTCCACAGCAAAGGAAACAATCAAGAAAACTAAAAGGCAACTTGTGGAATGGGAGAAGACATTTGCAAATTACATATCTGATAAAAGGTTAGTCTCCAAAATTTATAAAGAACTTATACAACTTGATACATACAAAAAACAAATAATCCAATGAAAACTGGGCAGAAGACATGAACAGACATTTCCCCAAAGAAAACATGCAGATGGCCAACAGACACATGAAAAGATGCTCAAATCACTCATCATTAGTGAAATGCAACTTAAAACTACGATGAGATATTACCTCACACCTGTCAAAATGACTCAAATCAAAAAGACAAGGGGTGCCTGGGTGGCTCAGTCAGTTAAGTGTCCAACTTGGGCTCAGGTCATGATCTCACGATTCCTGAGTTTGAGCCCCTCATCGGCTCTATGCTGACAGCTCAGGGCCTGGAGCCTGCTTCGGATTCTATGTCTCCCTCTCTCTGCCTCTCACCTGCTCATTCTCTCTCTCTCAAAAATAAATACATATTTTTAAAAATTAAAAAAAAAAAGACTAGAGACAACAAGTGTTGGTGAAGAAAGGAACTCTCAAGTACTGTTGGTAGGAATGCAAATGGAGGTAGCCACTGTGGGAAACAATATGAAGATTCCTCAAAAAACTAAAACTAGAACTAACCTACAATCCAGTAATTACAACTGGGTATTTACCCCCAAATTACAAAAACACTAATGCAAAAGGATATATACACCCTTATATTTATTACAGTATTATTTACAATAGCCAAATTATGGACATAGCCCAAGTGTCCATCAATAGATGAGTGGATACAGAAAATGTACATGTATATGTATATGTATATGTATACGTATATGTATATGTATATGTATATGTATATGTATGTGTGTATACACACACACACACAATGAAATATTATTCAGCTGTAAAAAAGAATGAAATCTTGCTATCTGTAACAACATGGATGATCTAGAGTGTATAATACTAACCAAATTAAGTCAGTCAGAGAAAGGTAAATACCATATGATTTCACTCATACATGGACTTTAAGAAACAAAATGAGCAAAGGAAAAAAGAGAGATAAACCAAATAGCAGACTCTTAGCTATAGAGAACAAACAGATGCACACCAGAGGAGAGGTGAGTGGGGGGATGGGTGAAACAAGTGAAGGGAATTAAGAGTATACTTCTCTTGATGAGAACTGAGTAACATATAGAAGTGAATCACTATATTGTATACCTGAAACTATTATAACAATGTATGATAACTATACTAAGTTAAAATAAAATCAAAAGGAGAAAGGTTTCAAATTAAAAATCTAAGTTTCTACTTAAAAAAAAACCTAGATAAAGTGAAATAAATTCAAAGCTAACAGAAGGAAGAAAATACTACAGATAATAGCATCAAAGAATAAAATCATAAACAAAAACATAAAGATATGAAGAAAATTAATAGAGAAAAAATGAAACAAAAAGTGGTTCTTCAAGGAGGGCAATAAAACTGATAAACTTCTAGAAATATGGACAGAAGTAAAAAGAGAAAAGGCACAATAATGAAAGAAAGTTCACATTAAGAGCATAATAAGAGAATATTACAAACAACTCTCACATAAATTCAATAATTTAGATGAAATGGAAATGGACCAATTTTTCAAAAACTAAAACTCCCAAAAATGAAACAGATAACCTGAATAGTCCAAAACTATTTTTTAAATTGAATGCATAGTTTAAATACTTCCCCAAAAAAGAAATCTCTAAGTCAAGATGTTTTCAATGGTGAATTCTACCAAATACTTAAAAAGGAAATAACATAGATTATACATAGTCTCTTCCATAAGATAGAAGAAGATGCACTACCTAGCTCATTTTATGAGGCCAATCTTAAATTGATAACAAAATCAGACAAAGACAACAAAAAAGTAAAACCATAAGTCTGTCCCTCAGGAACATAGATACAAAAATTCTCAACAAAATATTAGCAAATTAAATTCAACAAAATACAAAAAAAAATAATACACCATGACAAAATGCAATTTATTCTGGGAACACAAGACTGCTTCAACACTTGAAAATCAATCTAATCTTCTATATTAATAGTCTAAAGAAGAAAATCAACATGATCATATCAATTGATACAGAAAGAGAATTTCACAGAATTCAGCATCTATTCATACTAAAATTTTTCAGCAAACTAGGAACAGAAGCAAACTTCCTAACTTCATAAATGGCACCTACAAAAAAAATCTATAGCAAATATCATACTTAGTAGTGTATAAGTGAATGCCTTCCCACCAAGACTAGGAATAAGGCAAGGATGTCTACTCTTAGCACTCCTATTCAATGTCATACTGGAAGTCCTAGCTAGTGCAATAAGGCATGAAAGTGAAATAAAAGGTATAAGATTTGAAATGAAGAAATAAAATTGTGCCTATTTATAAACAAGATGATTTCTACATAGAGAACTCCAAGGAATCCATATACCAAAAAAGTTCTAGAATACAAGTCAGTATTCAAAACTCAACTGAATTTCTATATGCTAACAATGAACAATTGAAAACTAAAAATTTTAAATAGTTGCAATTACAGTATCTCCTCAGAATGAAATACTTAGGTATATACAGGTTCTTCATGCTGAAAACTACAAAATGCTAGTGATTGAAAAAGAAGATCTAATAAATAAAGAGACATAACATGTTCATGGATTAGAAGACTCAACATAATAAAGCTTTCCATTTTTCCCAATGAATCTATAGATGTAATGCAACTCTATAAAAATCCAGCAGGATGTTTTATAGATATAGACAAGCTGATTCTAAATTAATATGCAAAGGTAAAAAGAAGAAGAAAGAGAAATTACATTATACAATTTTAAGACTTACTCTGAAGCTAGATTAATCAAGACAATGTGGTATTGGTAAAGGAATAGACACAGAAGTTAATAGAACAGAATACAGAGTCCAGAAATAGATCTATGCAAATATGGCCAATTGATTGTGACAAACATGTAAAGGCAATTCAATATATAAAGGATAGCATTAGAAGAACTGAACTTTCATGTGCAAAAAAATTGAACTTCAACCTAAAGCTCATACATTATACAAAAATTAATTCAAAATGGATCATAGATTTAAAGTAAAATGTAAAACTAAAAAGCTGTTAGAAGAAAACATGGAAGAAAATATTCATGACCTAGTTCTTAGACATGACACCAGTCATGATTCCACAGAGAAAAAAATATAAAATGGACTTCATCAAAATTTAGAATTTTGGGGGGCGCCTGGGTGGCTCAGTCGGTTAAGCGTCCGACTTGGCTCAGGTCACGATCTCACGGTCCGTGAGTTCGAGCCCTGCGACGGGCTCTGGGCTGATGGCTCAGAGCCTGGAGCCTGCTTCCGATTCTGTGTCTCCCTCTCTCTCTGCCCCTCTCCCATTCATGCTCTGTCTCTCTCTGTCTCAAAAATAAATAAACGTTAAAAAAATTTTTTTTTAAAATTTAGAATTTTTGCTCTGTGAAAGACCCTGTCAAGAGAATGAAAAGACAAGCTACACATAGCAAACCATAGATATGACAAGGGACTTTTATCTAAAATATATAAACAACTCTCAAAACTCAACAGTAAGAAAACAATCCCATTGGAAAATGGGCAAAAGACATGAACTGACATTTCACCAAAGATGTATATAGCAAATATGCACATGAAAATATGTTCAACATCATTAGCCATAAGGGAAACATAAATTAAAACCACAGTGAGGTAAAATTTAAAAATTATACCAAGGACTTTATTTTCCAGCAAGGATGGGAAGAAACTACACATCTCATACATTGTTGGTAAAAACATAAAATGGTTCAGTCACTCTGAGAAATAGTTTGGTAATTTTCAGATAAGACTAAACATGTACTCACCATGACTCAGCAATTACACTCTGGAATATTTATCCCAAACAGTGAAAATGTATATTCACACAAAAGACTGTACATGAATATTTACAGGAGTTTTTTTCATAATTGTCAAAAACTGGAAACTACCCAAATGTCTTTCAATGGGTGAACGGCTAAACAAACTCTAGTATCCATACCACGGAATACTACTCAGCAATAAAAAGGAATAAACTAATGATGCAGACAACAACTTAAAGGATCTTAAGAGCATTAAGCTAAATGAAAGAAGGCAATCTCATAAAATTTTATATACTATTTGATTCCATGTGCTTAACATCCTCAAAATGACAAAATTACAGAGATGGAAAACAGATTAATGGTTTCCAGGGAACAGGGACAAAGCGGGAGAAGATGTGACTATAAAGCGGCAGTACAAGAGTTTCTTTTAGTGAGGGAACATCGTATATCATGATGGTGGTGGTGGTGGTTTCACAATTTATACGTGAGATCAAATCTCATAGAAGACACAAATAAGTATGTGTAAAAACTGGCCAAAACTGAGTAAAGTCTGTAGTCAAGCAGTAATATACCGACAATTCCCTGGTTTTGATAGTTATTACTGTTATATACGATGTCACCATTAGGGGAAGCAGAGTAAAGCATTCAAGGGACTATATGTACTATTTTTTGCTACTTCCAATGAATCAACAATCATTGCAAAATAAAGTTAAGAAGAAAACTAGCAGTAGGGCGCCTGGGTGGCTCAGGCATTTAAGCATCCCACTTTGGCTCAGGTCAGGCTCAGGTCATGTTCTCAGTTCACAAGTTCCAGTCCCATGTTGGGCTCTGTGCTGACAGCTCAGAGCTTGGAGCCTGCTTCAGATTCTGTGTCTCCCTCTCTCTCTGCCTTTCCCCCTCTCGCATTCTGTGTGTGTGTGTGTGTGTGTGTGTGTGTGTGTGTCTCAAAAATAAATAATCATTTAAAATTTTTTTAAAAAGAAGAAAACTAACAGCAAAATGATTGGAAACAGCCCAATGTCCGTCCATAGGGAACTGGTTGAGTAAATTATAGTACATCCACACAATGTATAAAACCACAAAGAAAATAAGGACTGTATCTGTGAACTGATTGTGGATAAGAGAAAAAAGTAAGATCCAGAGCAGTGGATAAAATGTGCTACCTACAGCACAAGAAAGGCAGGAAAATAATAATAATATATCATAAACACAGGTTTGCTTATTTTCACAATAAGAAACACGGGAAGGTCAAACCAGAAGCCATTAAAAATGGTTATCTACAGGGGATAAGTGGGAATGAGGTTAAGAGAATCAGAGTAGGAGCAAGAATTCTTTGCATGAAACATTATAAAGTTTTAAGTTTTATTCTCTTCAATTAAATAAAATAAAGGAAGCCCTAAAATTTAACACAAACAAGTTTAAATTATCCCAATTTGATAATATAATCATATAGAAAATAATTATTTCAAGTAGCTTTTGAGCACAATAGTCTGACTATATTCCTTAGTGATCTATATTTTGACAACAAAAGAAACTACAAAGAAATTTTGAACCTCATGTGGTAGCTGGGGAACAGGATATTAGGAGAAGGCCAAAATATGATGACAATAGTATAAAGTAAATCAAATCAATTAAAAGACAAAATTTATTTTTTATTTTTATTTTTTAAATATAATTTATTGTCAAGTTAGCTAACATACAGTGTATACAGTGTGCTCTTGGCCCAGTGCTCATCCCAACAAATGCCCTCCTCAATGCCCATCACCCATTTGCCCCACTCCCCTATTCCCCCCATCAACCTTCAGTTTGTTCTCTGTATTTAAGAGTCTCTTCTGGTTTGTCTTCCTCTCTGTTTGAAACTATTTTTCCCCCATTCCTTCCCCCATGGTCCTCTGTTAAGTTTCTCAAATTCCACATATGAGTGAAAACATGATATCAAAAGACAAACAAATTTTAAATGAGCAGATGAGCCAAGCACTTTGTAAACATTATCTCATTCAGTTATCAAAATGACTATGTTAACTACTGTCATCTCATTTTCCATGAGAAAACTGAGGCAGATGGAAGTTAAATAATTCCCCAAGGCTATACTGTTAAGAGCAGAATCAGAATCTGGAATTGCAGCGTATGGCAGTCAAGAGCCCATGCTTTTAACCTTTAGCTCCCATGAGGGAGCAGAGGGAGCTGAGAAAGATGACCACAGCAATGACTGAAGGGGAAGAAAGAAGAAGGAAAAGATGTCCTCCAAAGAGCAGACCAATGTTATCTGGATCCTAGCTCTGGTTATCCTTTCCCTAAAAGGTCTGAATCCAACCTTCATCCTCAGACCTCTTACTTTCCCCCCCAACTGTTCTGCTGTTCTATTCCCAACTGTACTGCGTTGATAGAGTCCCCCCCAAATTCATGTGCACCCAGAACATCAGAATGTGACCTTGTTTGGAAAATAGTCACTGGCAGATGAATTCAAGTAAAGGTGAGTGCATATTGCATTTGGATTTGGATAGGCCCTAATCTTATGACTCCTGTCCTTATTAAGAAGAAAAGACAGAGAAACATACACACACACACACACACACACACACACACACACACACACATATCCTCCTGCACCCCACAAATGACCTGTGAAAATGGAGGCAGAGATTGCAATGGTAGGTCTATAAACCAAGGGACACCATGGGCCACCAGGAATCACCAAAAGCTAGGAGGGATGCATGGAACAGGTTGTCCCTCAGAGCCTCCAGTAGAAACCAACCCTGCTGATACCTTGATTTTGGACTTCCAGCCTTTACAACTGTGAAAGAATATATTTCTATTGTTTGAAGCTACTCAGTTGTGGTACTTTGTTATGGCAGCCCTAGAAAACCAATACACCAACTTCAGGGGCTCCTTCCCACTGACCTCCAAACAGTACTGGATCTGAGAAGGCATCTCAACAATAAGTGTCTCCATTAGCCTTAGGAGGGATTGAAGGGTCTCCATGAGCAAATCCTGAGGGAGAAAAGAGAGATCTCAAAGACTTGCTGAGATATCAGTCCCACCCCTCCTTCTAAACTTAGCTCAGTGCTCCAGCTCTCCCAGGAAGCCTTCCTTGGGAAGTTCTGCTCCGCAAGTTTCCCCCTAACATTTCAAGTGCCACTTGTCCATTACTAACTTGAAATTTTTCTGTTGTTTTCAGCAGAGGACAAATATCTGCTTGATACACGGTTTGTCCTAGTGGATGGGGAGATCCCAGCTTGCCCCAAACATGGGGAAATCCTGTCAAAACCTTCCCTCTTTAACCAGAGCTACACTGAATAAGGCCTCATGGGGGTACAAGCATAGGAAACCGACCTCAGCTTTCTCTGTATGTACCAGTCCTTCCTTCATAACATAAATAAATATGAACTGACAAAGAAGGACCACCAGACATCTGATGAAAAGGCCCAACTAAACAAATAGACCAAATGGTCCTAAAGAAAACCAAACTAATTCAGTAAGTAATAGAAACCTTTATTTTTAAAAATTCTTATTAATATCCTCAAAAAAAAGAAGCAGGAGATTGTGGTATCAGTAAAACAAGAACAATCAGTCAAAATAAAGGAGTAATCAGAGAACATGAAAGAATTCCTAGGAACTAAACATATAAATGCAAATTGGAAAACTGAATCCCTCTTCCTTCCTTCAAGGAAACACTACAGACCCTGTGGGAAATGGACTCAGCTCTCTTGCTGACTCTCTGAACTTATTTACCCATGGCCCTTTAGTAAAATCACGTTTGAAACCTTCCCGTCTGGTTTCAATTGTACAACAGTAAAAGGTAAAGAATTGAGTGTCCGCATCTGGGCCAGAATATTAAAGTGGTGACAGTGGCAATCAATGAGTGCTCTCAAGAAGGAAGTACTTCTCATGAGTAGTGTTCAGACTATATGACCTAGTAATCTCTGATGATTATCATGTTTTTATCAAAGAGGTCCTTACATATAACTGCTGAACTTATACTTCTCATCCTCTCAAAAGTAAAAAATAAAAACAAAGAGACAAACATCAAAGAGTTAGTTACTTCAGTGGCCTGGGCTTCCTGGGAACTGGATGCCTCCTTCTGCAAATCCTCTGTGGATGGCAGGCATAGCACACTCTGAAAGCACGTTTGGAGTAGCTCTGTTCTTTCTTCCACCTCTGTGAGGGGATGGAGCTTCCTAAGATCCAGGAGGAAGGAGCAAAAATGTAACCAGAGAGTAATGGCCAGGAATAACAGCTGAGGAAAATAAGAGAGAGGTGGTGGAGACAGAGGGAGAGGTGGGAGAAAGAAGATACCAAAAGAAAAGGTAACCAAAAGAAGAAAAGGAGGAAACAGTAAGAAAAGTTTTAAAATGCCAGGAATATGGAAAGAAAGGGATAAAGGGAAAGAGGAACTATTACAGAAAAGGGTACTAATATTTGGGGATGATATATTACTGTTTGGTTCCCCGGATATTTTGAGGGAATGGGGGAGGCAGTCAGTGATGGAGATGGAGGTGTTTAGTCAGGGACATCCCTGTGAGCAGAAGAAAGACTGGACCAGAAACAACAGCAAGTGCCTATGGAAGATGGGAGAGGTGGTCTCTGCCACATGCTCCAAAAATCCCATCCAAAAAATCTTGGTAAAAAGAGGTGGCATACATTGTCCAACAGATGTCTACAACTGCCTGGGGCCCCCATACTAAAAGCAGAGCAGAAAATAAGGTGGGGATAGATTAGGGAATAAAGAACTGAAATCCAGTCAGAGGAAGGAGGACAGAATGGCTGGAACATTGTTACCTGAAGTTAGTGATGAAGTTCATCGCCCTCTGCCTAATGGAACTGGAGATGGAATTCAATGGCTCCTCCCTGATTAACTCCTGTAACACACCCACCCCAATCCCCCACCCCAGAGAACAAGAGGATGTGAATATATCTTTCTTGCCTTCCTCCCCCTCCTCCCACCCAGGCTGTATTCACAGGAAACTGGGACCTAGAATTTTCAGAGACTTCCAAAGACTCTGAAGGATAGCACATCTCTCCTACTCCCAACCATACCTTCCCCACGGCACTCACCCCTACCTTGAGAATGGGAAAGGGAACAATAAGGTAGGAAAAAACAACCAGAAAATCTGGACTTTTATTCTCCAGGCCTAGTCTAGGAGCACTGCCAATGGTTTCCATGAATGAGGACCCATCCTCCCTCCTCTGTGCATTTCTACCTCCATCCTCCTGAGTTGTACTTACCATCATAAAGGTTACAATTTCTATTTTCTGAGGGAACTTGAATTGAAAGGCCATGGGCTGGCTGCTCAAGATGTTTATTAGCTTGGTCAGGGCATCCACGTACTCCAGCTTCAGGTTCTTATCCTGAACCAACCAGTATACTCAGAGATTTCCAAGGTAGGAATGATCCTGGGGCAAGGGAAAACTACCTACACAAAATCTGGGAGATGAGGTGCTAAGGCTTCCTTAGGCTAAAACCCTGCATCTTCCTTCTGAGGGCAGCTTAGGAAAGCAAATCTCCCAAAGCTTCCATGTCTCTTAAGTTATTGTCTTTTTACCAAATAAGTTCTTCTGAAGGATGTCTAGTTGGATGGTAAATGAATAGGGAATGAGAAAGGTTTCTTTTCCTACCCTAGGGATATATGCTCTGAACAAATAGCAAAGGCAGAAAAATTATTTGGGGCTCCCTCTTACCTCCCCTGAAACAACTGTGACCGCCCCACCCCCGAGTTCCATTCAAGGCCAGGCATCATTTTCTTGGAGGGGAAGGGTCAAAAAAGGCAGGGATGGGACACTGGAGAAGTGGAGAAAGCAGGAAGTACCTTTTCTACAATACAGTTGCGGTAGTGTTGCAGGACAATGGCCAGGATGTCATCTAAATGCATGAAGATGGCTCCCTTGCTCTCTGAAATAATCTTGCTATAGCTTAAGTAGATGATGTTACAGACCAGCCCCCATTCCCTTTGCTGATGTTCCTGTAGGGGGAAGGGGGAAACTTGCCTTCTCTTCATCTTATCCTCCTTGGCTGATGGGGAAATGGAGGTTCAGAGAGGAATGGATTGCCTGCATGACACGGAAGGGAAGATGGGGCTGTGGAATGGTGAACAGCTGGGAGGAAGGTGGTGCAGCTGGTGATACCAGGGCCTCATTCACAGCATAAAGGAGCACAGGAAAGGGACAAGAGGATGAAACTTCCCCACAGATGGCCGGAGAGAAATAGGAACATTTATAGGTGGGTCAGCACACCTCAGAGAAGTGGGGAGTCTGGGGTGACAGGGATGCCTTGGAAGGCTTTGTGTGGGAGGTTGGCAGAGCTCCCAGGAATGCCATCACCTTCATCAGTTTGAGGATGGATGATGAGTTCTTGTCAGTGAGTATAGCACTATATGCTTGCAGTTGGTCCAGGGTTACCTTCAGATGTTTCATGGACACGATACTGAGCGCCACAGCAATGCCCTGTAATAGGAATAGCCTCAACCTCATGCCGCAGCTCAAAGTGAGCCAGAACTTTATGTTCTCCCAGAACTATAGATTTAGAGAGAGGAAGAGAGAGGAATGGGAAAGAAAATAAATGGAAGGAAAATTTGGTTCCTCTGATTCAAATTACTTAAAATCAAGGGGGAGAACCAAAGTCCATACAAGAAATAATTTAAGAAGCAAATTACAAGAAACAGACTCTTAACTATAGAGAACAAACTGATGGTTACCAGAGTGGAGGTGGGTGGGAGGATGGGGGAAATAAGGGATGGGGATTAGAGAGTACAGTTATCATGATGGGGGAAAAAAAGAACTCTAAAAGATGATTGATTGATTGATTGATTGATTGATTGATTGATAGATGATAGAGTGGCATAGAGTTTATAAAAATTTAGGAGTCCTCATTTTTGTATTTTTCATACTAATTGACAACATCCAGAAAAGCCCTTCCTGAATATCATGGAGCAGAGGAACACCCCCCACACATACCCTGCCATAATATTTATGAACTGTGGGCCCTCATATGTACATGAATTCATTTGTGGATTCACTAGAGTTTTGGTGCCTAAGGCATGGGGGTGGGGAAGCAAATTAACTCAGATTATGAAAAATTAGAGTCACAGATTTACAAAATCTTGGGATTATCAAATCCAACATTGCAGAACAGAGAATACTTACATGCACTAGTAATTCAGAGAAGGGTGGTAAGGAGGGGGCAAAGGGGAAGAACAAATCCAAGGCACATTATTGACAGGATTGGATGGATAATCAGAGAAGAAACAGAAGAGAGAGACAACTAACAGACAGTGCCAATATTTCTAACCCTGAATAACAGGAAACAGCAGTAACTGACCAATAATGGGAAGGTGGAAAAGGGGGGCCTGTCTAGAGTTGGGGAGAGAGGAATGAGGAAAGTCCTGCATGTGTTTTGTAGGACATAGTAGAAGGACAACTAAGTGAAAATACTATCAGTGGTTAGTGGATCTGGGAACAGATGACTGAGTGGGAGACAAGAGCAAGGGAAACTTGGGGATTCTATAATTCCTGCCAGGAACAGCATTTAATTTAAATCCCTCTGCCTCATAACAGGCCTTTTGACTTAAGTGTCAGCCAAGTGTCTTCCAGAGCTTATTCAACAAGGATATCTGGGCACAGAGCTAAAGGAACATCTAACACAGACAAGCAGGTGCCAGCTATTTGCCAACTGGCTTGTTTATGCAGGACAGGCCACCGTTAAGATTCTGCAGTAGAGGAGGCAGAGTGACAGGGACCTGGGGACAGTTACAGTTGCTCCAGGACACAGATCTTCAAGAAAGGCTGAAGTATTAGTGGGACTTACAGACTTTTGACCTCCAAGTAGATGAAGGGAAAATTTTGCCTAGTTGTAAAGCAGGGACTACTTGAACATCAGAAAGGGGGTTTATTCTGTCCCTCTTCTTAGGCCATCCCTTATCCATGGCTTCCAGTCATCCTGGTCATTCATCATCATCATCATCATCATCATCATCATCATTATCCATCATCATCTTCTTCATCACTGACATAATCAGAGTATTTACTGCTTAGTTTTTACCAAACTTAACGCATGCTATCTCACTGATCCTAACCCTAAAGATTTGAGGTAAATATTACCAATCCTATTTTACAGAAAGGGACAATATAATTGTTCCCTAACGTAGCCATCCAGCCCAGATCTGAGCTCCAGATCTACATGGCTACTGAACATCTCCACCTGGCTATACCAAGGGCACCCTTTTCTCTCCTGATCAAAAACTGAATGCATCATCTTCCTCCCCATTTTGCCCTGCATTCCTGGTTTTAGTGAAGGATACTATTATCCTCCCAGCTGACCATGCCAGAAACCCAGGAAACATCCTGAACATCCTCTTCCCTCTTATCTTTATCCTTTGTATCCAGTCTGTCTCCAGGTGGCAGCAGAGGGGTCATTTTCACTTCCCGTCAAAGAATTCTGCATTCCAGTCCCACTACATGACTAACAGTTCTGTAGACATGCCCCCAAAAGTTCTTGCTACTGAGTCTTGTCTTGGAATATTATGTCAAGTGAGAATACCCACTTCACTCCTTCTCCTAATCTAGACCCAACTAGCCCAAGTCCCCACCACCCCACACAGCCACTGTATGTCTCTGTGACCACTCATGTAAGGCTATTCTGTGTAGTCAGCTGTTTTCTTCATATATGTGTCTGTCTCTTCAACGATACTGTTTGCATCTTGGGTTTGGTAAATACCTGATGATATAGTCATGATGATGGTGGATGCTCTGAGAATCTGGCAGGGAAGAGGCATTGGAGAGGGGAGGCCTGAGAACATGGGTACCAACTCTACCAGTAACCAACACCTAGAGAGTGCTTGTGTGCCAGGCATTGTTCTAGGAGCTTTTATATATTTAATCCTTAAAACCATCCTTTGACACACATACTCTGTGGTATTCCCACCAAAATACATAATTTAAACCTAATCATGAAGAAATATGAGACAAACCAAAAGTGCCATATATTCTACAAAATAAATGGTCTATACATTTAAAATGTCACGACTGCCTTTCGCATCTTTCCCAGACCCACGCCCTGTGGAGAGATTCTCTTCCCCCTTTGCCCCCTGTCTGGGCTACATCTGGCAGGAGGCTTCTTGGAAGTTGACACATCATCCCTAGGTACAAAGGAATCAGATTTCAGGAAGATCAATTCAAATATTTGTTTGGCATTTAAAGGAATTTCAAGAAAGTTGTTACAGCAAATACTTGGCACACAGGAAGAGACAAGCGACACGCACTCAGAGACTCAGAAAAAACTTTCTTTCACACCAGTGCCAGCCCAGCAGAGTCCTCTCCAAAGGTTGAGCCCCCCAGCCCTGGTGCTAGCCTACTTTTATGCCTGACCAGCTTTCAGGGCTGAATGAGTGCCCAATTTGCCCTTTAAAACCATCTCAGCCAGAGGAGGGAGGAAGATGGCGACATAGGAGGACACTGGGCTCACCGCATCCTGCTGATCACTCAGATTCCACCCACACCTGCCTAAATAACCCAAAAAACCACGAGAAGACTAGCAGAACAGATTCTCCAGAGCCAAGCATAGACGAGAGGCCCACAGAATTGGGTAGGAAGGGCGGAGAGGTGATGCGCGCTACACGGACTGGAGGGAGGGAGCTGGGGCAGAGGGGCAGCCTGCCGGCCAAGCAGAGCCCCCCCGAGTCTGGCTTGCAAAAGTGGAGGGGCCAGATGGAGTGTGTTCTGACAGCAAGCGGGACTTAACATCTGGAAGGTTATAAGTTAACAGCTCTGCTCAGAGAGCGGGAGGGCTGGAGGACAACGGGAGGGAGAGCTGTTGAGCCCCGGAAAACAGAGCTCAGCTTGGTGGGGAACAAAGGCACTCGCCAGCGCCATCTCCCTCACCCATCCCCCAGCCAAAATCCCAAAGGGAACCAGTTCCTGCCAGGGAACTTGCTTGCACCGCGCAAACACCCAACGCTGTGCTTCTGCGGATACAGCCCTCCTGCGGGTCTGACTCCTTCCCAGTGCCACAGGGCCCCTCCTGAAGTGGATCACTGAAGGAAAAGTGAGCTGAGCCTGCCCCTCCTACCCCTGTGCACCTTGCTGATCTACCCCAGCTAATACGCCAGATCCCCAGCACCACAAGCCTGGCAGTGTGCAAGTAGCCCAGATGGGCCACGCCACCCCACAGTGAATCCTGCTCCTAGGAGAGGGGAAGAGAAGGTACACACCAGTCTGACTGTGGCCCCAGCAGTGGGCTGGGGGCAGACATTAGGTGTGACTGCAGCCCCGCCCACCAACGCAAGTTTTTCAAGAGAGCACAGGGGAAGTGCCCTGCAGGTCCACACCACTCCAGGGACTATTCAAAATGACAAAACGGAAGAATTCCCCTCAAAAGAATCTCCAGGAAATAGCGACAGCTAACGAACTGATCAAAAACAATTTAAACAATATAACAGAAAATGAATTTAGAATAATAGTCATAAAATTAATTGCTGGGCTTGAAAACAGTATAGAAGACAGCAGAGAATCTATTGCTACAGAGATCAAGGGACTAAGGAACAGCCAGGAGGAGTTAAAAAATGCTATTAAGGAGCTGCAAAATAAAATGGAGGCAACCACAGCTCGGATTGAAGAGGCAGAGGAGAGAATAAGTGAACTAGAAGATAAAATTATGGAAAAAGAAGAAGCTGAGAAAAAGAGAGATAAAAAAATCCACGAGTATGAGGGGAAAATTAGAGAACTAAGTGATGCACTAAAGAGAAATAATCTACGCATAATTGGTATTCCAGAGGAGGAAGAGAGAGGGAAAGGTGCTGAAGGTGTACTTGAAGAAATAATAGCTGAGAACTTCCCTGATCTGGGGAAGGAAAAAGGCATTGAAATCCAAGAGGCACAGAGAACTCCCTTCAGATGTAACTTGAATCGATCTTCTGCACGACATATCATAGTGAAACTGGCAAAATACAAGGATAAAGAGAAAATTCTGAAAGCAGCTAGGGATAAACGTGCTCTAACATATAAAGGGAGACCAGTAAGACTCGTGATGGACCTCTCTACTGAAACTTGGGGGGCGCCTGGGTGGCGCAGTCAGTTAAGCGTCCAACTTCAGCCAGGTCACGATCTCGCGGTCCGTGAGTTCGAGCCCCGCGTCAGGCTCTGGGCTGATGGCTCAGAGCCTGGAGCCTGTTTCCGATTCTGTGTCTCCCTCTCTCTCTGCCCCTCCCCCGTTCATGCTCTGTCTCTCTCTGTCCCAAAAATAAATAAACGTTGAAAAAAAAAATTAAAAAAAAAAAAAAATGAAACTTGGCAGGCCAGAAAGGAATGTCAGGAAATCTTCAATGTGATGAACAGAAAAAATACACAGCCAAGAATCCTTTATCCAGCAAGTCTGTCATTTAGAATAGAAGGAGAGATACAGGTCTTCCCAAACAAACAAAAACTGAAGGAACTCGTCACCACTAAACCAGCCCTACAAGAGATCCTAAGGGGGATCCTTTGAGACAAAATACCAGAGACATCGCTACAAGCATGAAACCTACAGACATCACAATGACTCTAAACCCATATCTTTCTATAATAACACTGAATGTAGGGGCGCCTGGGTGGCTCAGTCAGTTGAGCATCTGACAGCTCAGGTCATGATCTCGCAGAATGTGAGTTCAAGCCCCACATCAGGCTCTGTGATGACAGCTCAGAGCCTGGAGCCTGCTTCAGATTCTGTGTCTCCCTCTCTCTCTGTCCCTCCCCTGCTCACATTCTGTCTCTCTCTCTCTCTCTCAAAAATAAAGATTAAAAAAAATTTTTTAAAAATAACACTGAATGTAAATGGACTAAATGCACCAATCAAAAGACATAGGGTATCATAATGGATAAAAAAACAAGACCCATCTATTTGCTGTCTATGAGAGACTCACATTAGACTTGAGGACACCTTCAGATTGAAAGTGAGGGGATGGCGAACTATTTATCATGCCACTGGAAGTCAAAAGAAAGCTGGAGTAGCCATACTTATATCAGACAAACTGGACTTTAAATTAAAGGCTGTAACAAGAGATGAAGAAGGGCATTATATAATAATTACAGGGTCTATCCATCAGGAAGAGCTAACAATTATAAATGTCTATGCGCTGAATATGGGAGCCCCCAAATATATAAAACAATTACTCACAAACATAAGCAACCTTATTGATAAGAATGTAGTAATTGCAGGGGACTTTAATACCCCACTTACAACAATGTATATTTCATCTAGACACATAGTCAATAAAGAAACAAGGGCCCTGAATGATACATTGGATCAGATGGACTTGACATATATATTTAGAACTCTGCATCCCAAACCAACAGAATATACTTTCTTCTCGAGTGCACATGGAACATTCTCCAAGATAGATCACATACTGGGTCACAAAACAGCCCTTCATAAGTATAGAAGAATTGAGATCATAGCATGCATACTTTCAGACCACAATGCTATGAAGCTTGAAATCAACCACAGGAAAAAGTCTGGAAAACCTCCAAAAGCATGGAGGTTAAAGAACACCCTACTAAAGAATGAATGGGTCAACCAGGCAATTAGAGAAGAAATTAAAAAATATATGGAAACAAATGAAAATGAAAATACAACAATCCAAACGCTTTGGGATGCAGCGAAGGCAGTCCTGAGAGGAAAATACATTGCAATCCAGGCCTATCTCAAGAAACAAGAAAAATCCCAAATACAAAATCTAACAGCACACCTAAAGGAAATAGGAGCAGAACAGCAAAGACACCCTAAACCCAGCAGAAGAAGAGAAATAATAAAGATCAGAGCAGAAATAAACAATATAGAATCTAAAAAAAACTGTAGAGCAGATCAAAGAAACCAAGAGTTGGTTTTTTGAAAAAATAAACAAAATTGATAAACTTCTAGCCAGGCTTCTCAAAAAGAAAAGGGAGATGACCCAAGTAGATAAAATCATGAATGAAAATGGAATTATTACAACCAATCCCTCAGAGATACAAACAATTATCAGGGAATACTATGAAAAATTATATGCCAACAAACTGGACAAACCTGGAAGAAATGGACAAATTCCTAAACACCCACACACTTCCAAAACTCAAACTGGAGGAAATAGAAAGCTTGAACACACCCATAACCAGCAAAGAAATTGAATCAGTTATCAAAAATCTCCCAACAAATAAGAGTCCAGGACCAGATGGCTTCCCAGGGGAGTTCTACCAGACGTTTAAAGTAGAGATAATACCTATCCTTCTCAAGCTATTCCAAAAAATAGAAAGGGAAGGAAAACTTCCAGACTCATTCTATGAAGCCAGTATTACTTTGATTCCTAAACCAGACAAAGACCCAGTAAAAAAAGAGAACTACAGGCCAATACCCCTGATGAATATGGATGCAAAAATTCTCAATAAGATACTAGCAAATCGAATTCAACAGCATATAAAAAGAATTATTCACCATGACCAAGTGGGATTCATTCCTGGGATGCAGGGCTGGTTCAACATTCGCAAATCAATCAACGTGATACATCACATGAATAAAAGAAAAGATAAGAACCATATGGTCCTGTCAATCGATGCAGACAAAGCATTTGACAAAATTCAGCATCCTTTCTTAATAAAAACACTTGAGAAAGTCGGGACAGAAGGAACATACTTAAACATCATAAAAGCCATTTATGAAAAGCCTACAGCTAACATCATCCTCAATGGGGAAAAACTGAGAGCTTTTTCCCTGAGATCAGGAACACGACAGGGATGTCCACTCTCACCGCTGTTGTTTAACATAGTGTTGCAAGTTCTAGCATCAGCAATCAGACAACAAAAGGAAATCAAAGGCATCAAAATTGGCAAAGATGAAGTTAAGCTTTCACTTTTTGCAGATGACATGATATTACACATGGAAAATCCAATAGACTCCACCAAAAGTCTGCTAGAACTGATACATGAATTAAGCAAAGTTGTAGGATACAAAATCAATGTACAGAAATCAGTTGCATTCTTATACACTAATAATGAAGCAACAGAAAGACAAATAAAGAAATTTATCCCATTCACAATTGCACCAAGAAGCATAAAATACCTAGGAATAAATCTAACCAAAGATGTAAAAGATCTGTATGCTGAAAACTATAGAAAGCTTATGAAGGAAACTGAAGAAGATATAAAGAAATGGAAAAACATTCTGTGCTTATAGGTTGGAAGAATAAATATTGTCAAAATGTCAATACTACCCAAAGCTATCTACACATTCAATGCAATCCCAATCAAAATTGCACCAGCATTCTTCTCGAAGCTAGAACAAGCAATCCTAAAATTCATATGGAGCCACAAAAGGCTCTGAATAGCCAAAATAATTTTGAAGAAGACCAAAGCAGGAGGCATCACAATCCCAGACTTTAGCCTCTACTACAAAGCCGTAATCATCAAGACAGCATGGTATTGGCACAAAAACAGACACATAGACCAATGGAATAGAATAGAAACCCCAGAAATAGATCCACAAAAGTATGGCCAACTAATCTTTGACAAAGCAGGAAAGAACATCCAATGGAAAAAAGACAGTCTCTAACAAATGGTGCTGGGAGAACTGGACAGCCACATGCAGAAGGTTGAAACTAGACCACTTTCTCACACCATTCACAAAAATAAACTCAAAATGGATAAAGGACCTGAATGTGAGACAGGAAACCATCAAAACCCTAGAGGAGAAAGCAGGAAAAGACCTCTCTGACCTCAGTCGTAGCAATTTCTTACTTGACACATCCCCAAAGGCAAGGGAATTAAAAGCAAAAATGAACTATTGGAACCTCATGAAGATAAAAAGCTTCTGCACAGCAAAGGAAACAATCAACAAAACTAAAAGGCAACCAACAAAATAGGAAAAGATATTTGCAAATGACATATCAGACAAAGGGCTAGTATCCAAAATCTATAAAGAGCTCGCCAACCTCCACACCCAAAAAACAAATAATACAGTGAAGAAACGGGCAGAAAACATGAATAGACACTTCTCTAAAGAAGACATCCGGATGGCCAACAGGCACATGAAAAGATGCTCCATGTCGCTCCTCATCAGGGAAATACAAATCAAAACCACACTCAGATATCACCTCACGCCAGTCAGAATGGCCAAAATGAACAAATCAGGAGACTATAGATGCTGGAGAGGATGTGGAGAAATGGGAACCCTCTTGCACTGTTGGTGGGAATGCAAACTGGTGCAGCTGCTCTGGAAGACAGTGTGGAGGTTCCTCAGAAAATTAAAAATAGACCTACCCTATGACCCAGCAGTAGCACTGCTGGAAATTTACCCAAGGGATACAGGAGTACTGATGCATAAGGGGCACATGTACCCCAATGTTCATAGCAGCACTCTCAACAATAGCCAAATTATGGAAAGAGCCTAAATGTCCATCAACTGATGAACGGATAAAGAAATTGTGGTTTATATACACAATGGAGTACTACATGGCAATGAGAAAGAATGAAATATGGCCCTTTGTAGCAATGTAGATGGAACTGGAGAGTGTTATGCTAAGTGAAATAAGCCATAGAGTGAAAGACAGATACCACATGTTTTCACTCTTATATGGATCCTGAGAAACTTAACAGAAACCCATGGGGGAGGGGAAGAAAAAAAAAAAGAGGTTAGAGTGGGAGAGAGCCAAAGCATAAGAGACCCTTAAAAACTGAGAACAAACTGAGGGTTGATGGCGGGTGGGAGGGAGTGGAGGGTGGGTGATGGGTATTGAGGAGGGCATCTTTTGGGATGAGCACTGGGTGTTGTATGGAAACCAATTTGACAATAAATGTCATATATTAAAAAAATAATAAATAAATAAAATAAATAAAATAAAATGTCAAGATCATGAAAGACAAAGACTGAGGAACTGTTCCATATTAAAAATTGTTAAAGATAATTGATAAATAAATGCACTATTTGATTCTAAATTAGATCCCAGACCAGAGGGGGGTAAAATGTTTTTCTTCTGCTCTAAAAAATGTTGGTGGGACAATTGGCCTTTTTCATAGATCAGCTGTATAAATTAGATAATTAGATAGATAATTTGCTAGTACTGTAGCAATGTCAACTTCCTAATTTTGATCACTGTGCTTTGATTATATAAGGGAATATTGTTATTTTTAGGTAGTACATCCTGAGGTATTTAGGGGTAAATATGCATGCATCATGACTGCAACTTCCTGAAGTGATTCAGAAAATAAAATAATAATAGTAAGTAACTTGCCCAAGGGCACACAGCTATAAAGTGGTAGAGCTAGGATTCCAGCCCAGGTTGTCTAGCTTGCCAGGTCCCAGCTTTTAACCACTTTGTCATCCTGCCTCTTAAAGTAAAAATGCTCCCCCCACCCACCCTGCTTTGCCAGTTCCTCCACCTCACCTCCCTCTCCTGCAGCTCTTCGTGGACAGTTTGTAGGATGGCGGAGAGCATCATCTGCACCATTTTTATATTCCTCGAGGTCCGCAGGGTGAAGCCAAAGAATTTATATAGAAAAGCCTAGGAGAGGTGAAAGGGTAGAGGTGAAAGGCTATGCATAGCTTGGAATAAGCTTAGGGTAGCCTGGGGAATAGACATTTCCCAAACTGGCTTTGTAACTGTCAGCCAGCACCTTCCCCCAATGCCCCATCCTCCACACAGGCCCTCTTGTTCGGTGGGGGGGGGGGGGGGGGGGGGGGGCATCTGGATAAGGTAGTAATCCTACAGAGCAGGGACTCAAGCTAGAGTTAAGAGAAAGCTGTATTTCTAATTTCTCAAACTCTTAGGGTATGGATCATCCCTTTAGGGACTTTCCCTGATCCACATACTTCCCATTTCCAGCTAGGAAATGAAAAGTTCCTTACTTCAATGTTTTACAGTTTTCACCTCCTTGGTTAAGTTTATTCCTAGCTATTTTATTATTTTTGGTGCAATTGTAAATGAGACTGTTTTCTTAATTTCTCTTTCTGATGCTTCATTAAGTGTATAGAAATGCAACAGATTTTTGTATATTACTTTTGTATCCTTTACTGATTTCATTTATCAGTTCTAGCAGTTTTTTGGTGGAGTCTTTAGGATTTTCTGTGCATAGTATTGTGTTATCTGCAAATAGTGAAAGTTTTACTACTTACTTGCCAATTTGGATGGCTTTTACTTCTTTTTCTTGTCTGGTTGCTGTGGCTAGAACTTCCAGTTCTAATGTTGAATAAAAGTGGTAAGAGTGGACATCCTTGTCTTATTCTTGATCTTAAGGTAAAAGCTCTCAGTTTTTCACCATTGAGTGTGATGTTAACTGTAGGTTTTTCATATATGGCTTTCATTATGTTGAGGTATATTCTCTCTAAACTTACTTCGTTGAGAGTTTTAGCCATGAATGGATATTGTACTTTGTCAAATGCTTTTTCTGCATGTATTGAGATGATCATATGGCTTTTATCTTTTCTTTTGTTAATGTGATGTATTGTTGATTGATTTGTGAATATTGAACCACTCTTGCATCCCTGCACTAAATCCTACTTGATCATGGTGAATGATTTTTTAAAATGTATTGTTGGATTCTGTTTGCTAATATTTTGTTGAGCATTTTTGCATCCATGGTCATCAGAGATATTGTCCTGTGGTTTTCCTTTTTTGTAATGCCTTTATCTAACTTTGGTATAAGGGCCACAAACAAATGGAAAGATCTTCCATGTTCATGGATTGGAAGAACCAATATTGTTAAAATGTCTATACTACCCAAAGCAACCTACAAATTTAATGCAACTCCCATCAAAGTACCAACAGCATTTTTCATAGAAGTAGAACAATCCTAAAAATTGTGTGGAATTATAAAAAACAAACAAGCCAAACCAAATAAAACAAAACCCTGAATAGGCAAAGCAATCTTGAAGAAGAAGAACAAAAGGTATTACAATCCCAGGTTTCAAACTTCACTACAAATCTGTAGTAACCAAAACAGCATGGTACTGGCACAAAAAGAGACACATAAATCAATGGAACAGAATATAGTCCGGAAATAAACCCATGCTTTTATGGTCAGTTAATCTATGACAAAGGAGACAGAAATATACAATGGGAAAAAGTCTCTTCAACACATGAAATTGGGGAAACTGGATAGCTACATGTAAAAGAATGAAACTGAACCACTTTCTTACACCATACACAAAAATAAAATAGGTTAAAGACATAAATGTGAGGGGCGCCTGGGTGGCGCAGTCGGTTAAGCGTCCGACTTCAGCCAGGTCACGATCTCACGGTCCGTGAGTTCGAGCCCCCCGTCGGGCTCTGGGCTGATGGCTCAGAGCCTGGAGCCTGTTTCCGATTCTGTGTCTCCCTCTCTCTCTGCCCCTCCCCCGTTCATGCTCTGTCTCTCTCTGTCCCAAAAATAAATAAACGCTGAAAAAAAAAAAATTAAAAAAAAAAAAAGACATAAATGTGAGAGTTGGAACCATAAAATTCCTAAAAGAAATAATAGGTAGCAATTTCTTTGACGTCAGCCATAGAAACATTTTTGTAGATAGGTCTCCTCAGGCAAAGGAAACAAAAGCAAAATTAATCTACTGGAAATACACCAAAACAAAAAGTTTCTGCAGAGTGAAAGAAACCATCAACAAAACAAAAATTCAACCTATTGAATGGGAGAAGATATTTGCAAATGATGTATTTGGTAAAGGGCTAATATCCAGAATATATAAAGAACTTATACAACTCGACATCAAAAAAGCAAATAATTCAATTAAAAAATGGTCAGACGACCTGAATAGACATCTTTCCTAAGAAGACATATAGATGGCAAGTAGACATATGAAAAGATGTTCAACATCACTAACTATCAGGGAAGTGAAAATTCAAAACCACAAAAAAATATCATTTTACACCTGCCAGAATGGCTAAAATAAAAAACACCAGGAATAACAAGAGTTTGTGGGGATGGCGGGGTGGGGGGGGAGAGAAGGAACCCTTGTGCACTGTTGGTGGGAATGCAAACTGGTGTAGCCACTGTGGAAAACAGTATGGAAGCTCCTCAAAAAATTAAAGATAGACTAACCATATGGTCCAGCAAGTCCACTCCTGGGTATTTACTGAAAGAAAATGAAAACACTAACTCAAAAAGATATATTCACTCCTATGTTTATTGCAGAATTATTTATAATAGCCAAGATATGGAAGCAACACTGTCCATTGATAGATGAATGGATAAAGATGTGGAATAGAATATTACTCAGTCATAAAAAGAATTAAATCTTGCCATTTGCAACAACATGGATGGACCTAGAGGGTATAATGTTAAATGAAATAGAGAAAGACAAATACCATATGATTTCACTCATATGTGGAATTTCAGAAACAGAACAAATGAACAAAGAAAAAGGAGACCAACAAAAAAAACAGACTCTTAAACACAGAGAACAAACTGCTGGTTGCCAGAGTGGGGATGGGTGGGTGGACAAAGTACACTTATTGTGATGAGGGCTGAGAAATGTATAGAATTGTTAAATCACTGTATTGTACACCTGCAACTAATACAACACTGTATGTCTATTATACTTGAATGAAAAAATAAATTAAAAAACAACAAACAAAAAATAAAATAAATTTTGATAACAAAGTCTCACTTGAAAAATTTTAAAAATAAAAAAAGTTCCTTAAATTTGTGTAATTTTAAAATTAACATAGCATAATCGAAAAAGTATCTTTATGTAATGTTTATCTCTCCCTCCTCTGAATTTCAGTAGTCTTTATCCTTGCTTACTGTGCATTGCCTTTGTCTACCTTGTAATACTCATATTTACATACTCACCCACTTTCCTGCCTCAGGGTTTCTATATTTCCTATTTCTCTGTCTGGAATCTTCCCTGGGCTCTTCAAAACGCTGTTTCATTCTCTTTCTGATCCTGGCTCAGTGAGCCTTCCCTGACCTCCTAAATTCCTCTCCAGCTCACCATCCTGCTTCTTTCGTTCAAAGCTTCATCACAACTGCTAATTATCTTGTTAATGTATTTGTTAGGTTAGCTCTTAACTTGCCCCATGCTCTCATCTCCAATGAGAATAAAGCTCAGGAGCAGTGCATGTCTGGTTCATTGCTCAACTCCAGTGCTAACACAGTGCCTGACACAGTAGACAAATAGGGTATACCAGATGTTCAGTGAATGTTTCAACTCTCCCCCTAAAACCTCCTGTCTGTGGGCACCTTTTCTTCCCCTAGCAAATGCCTTTAGTGCTTTGGCCAGACTCAAGGGTTCCTTCCCTTCCCTGACTGCAGGCACCATCATGAGCAGTTCCTACCTGCAGCCTTTTTGGGCCTCTTTGCCCGGAGGTGCCTGAGAGTTACATTCTTCTCTCTCCCATCCCTGCCCCATACCAACTATGGAAGTGACAGAGAGGTGGAGGGGTGGGGAAGTACAAAAGCCCCCCTCACCTGTCTCTAACAGGATAGACTCTGCAGTATAGTTTCCATCCAGGGCTCCCCATATCCTTACTTAGCCTCTCCCCTTCCTATCATGCTTCCTTTACTTTATCAGCTTCTCCTGAGAGCACTTTCTTGCTAACTCACTTGACAAGGACCCCCACCTTAGGCTCTGCTTCTCTGAAACCTGACCTAAGGTAAACTGCTTCTCTGCTCAGCTGACAAATGATTACTCTTCCTAGACCTATTTATTCTTCTCTAGAGTGATGATCTTCTCAGTTTTCCCAGGACTGAGGTATTTCCTAACATGCTGGACTTTCAGAGCTGAAACCAGAACAGTCATGAGCGAACTGAGATGGTGGACCGCCTTTGAGAAAGCTCCTCTGGCCAGTGCCCACAGGCCAAGTAAACAGCTGCCCTCTGTGTTCCCAAGCAAACAGTGCACATTTTGATCCTGATGCTTACCACACTTATTGTAATTGTCCACTCTGTCCTCTGTTTGCTCAAGCAGACAATGATTTTCTGAAGGCAGAGTCTGTGTCTTTTATATGAGTATTCTACGCCTGATTCATGCCTCCTGTGTTGTGAGCATTTAGTACATATTTTTAATAACTTTATTGATAAGATCAGAATTCCTGCTTGCTTCATTTTACCACCCACAAAGCTTTGCATATAGCAGGTGCTTCATAAATATTTATTAATAATTAGAGAGCTAATAATCAGTCTTGGAAATAGGGCCTCTTCCCTGGAGGCCCCCCAAAGCCCAAGTAAAGTGTTGCTCAGTGATAGGAAAATAAGATTAAAAATCAAGAAACCTGGAATCAGGTGCCAATTTTACCTATAATTTGTGTAAAACTCTGAGTCCCTCTGGATTGAGCTGTCTGGTTATTTGGTCTGTTGAATTTACAGAGCAACTGCACAGATGTTGTTGTCTATATTCACCCACTCTCCTGTGCTGTAGGAGTTATTGCTACTTCCCAAGTGAGTCAACTGAAATTTCACGAAGGCTGAAACACTTGACCCAGATTACACCCGGAACACAGGAAAAGCTGGCACAGAAACAAAGCCTTCACCAGCATAGACCTTGAACTCTGTGAGCAAAGGAGCCCTTCCTCCTTACTCAGCTCTGCAGCCCCAACATCATGCACAGTGCCTGATCTATGGTATGCCCTCAAATATTACTTGAATTAACTTGCTTAAATGTGACTGTTAGGTCAATAATCTTTCCACTGCACCCAAATACCAGATCTAATCTGTTACTTCTGAACTACTGGGAGGTTTCATTAAGACAACAAATGGCAAAGTTCTTAATAAAACCCAAAACACTAAGCAAATGTAAGACACTGATATTTCTGCTGTTCCTGTGTGACCACCAGCTCCATGTCCTCCCCAACCCTCCCTTCCCCAGGACCAAGAAACATGGGTTTGCTTTTCCCCCAAGACCTGTACTTCATGTACATTTCTGTATTCCCTCCCCCCAAGCTCCACCCCCCCATTTGTCTCTTTGCAACTACCACCCCCAGCCGTGTGGTGTGCCATGCACGCAGACACACACACACACACACACACACACACACACACACACACCCCTACCTTCTCCTCTTCATCATCATCGCTGAAATAATTTATCCTCTCCAAGACAACCTTAATGAGTTGCTCCAGCCAGCTGTCATCATCGATAGCCAATAATGACTGACTTGAAAACTGAGTAAAAAGGGAGAAAAGGACCACACAGAGCAGTGGCCGGGATTTTCTGCCTCATGGAAGTGGGTCAGAAAGAAGCAAGAGACAAGGGGACATGGTCTGTAAATATGAAAAAAGAGCTCAAGAAATGGGGAGGAGCTGAAATATACAGAGGGGGTTAGTCAGGACTGAGAATGACAATATAGCAACAATGATGGTAATGCCAATTATGTATGTGAAACTATAGTCTACAAGGCTCTCTCTCTCTCCTATATTATCCTATTCAATTATGAGAGATAGGAGTTATTTCTATTTTACAGATGAAGAAGCTGAGGCTGGCAAAGGCTAAATAACTTGCCCAAGATCACAAAGCTAGGGCCCCATTTCCTTACTCTCTCTTGACAGTCGGACTTTGAGGGTGTGGAAGGTAAATTAAGGTTTAGGATATAGTCAGAGACTCTGATGCAGAGGCCAGGAGCCAAGGATTCCCCAGAAATAGGTTTTCTTGAGTAGGGAGGTCTCTTGATCATGTCTCAGTCTCTGGGGGGTCTCCCTCAGGATTCTAAAGAGGAGAAAGAAGGCAAGTGTGGAGGGAGGAATGTCTCATAGGGTGCTCACCTGGAGCAGCCTGCCTTCCCACTCCTCCTGATTCAGGCTCTTCTCAGTGTGATCTAGGAAAGGAGAAAGCATGATCTGCCCGACCAGAAGGCCCCAGATAGGGAAAAAGAACCAACATCTGGACACTATTCCAGGGGCCTTATGCCCATCATCACATTTAATTTTCACCATGACCCACAATATAACTATTCTCCCACTTTACAGAGACTCCAGGAAATGTATGACTTTTCAAAGGTCAAACGTACCCAGCAGGCAAGTGTTAGAACAAGGATACCAACCTGGGTCTCTCTGGTTCCAAAGCCCACACTCTTCCCTGATCCTCTGCCCACAAGAAGGGGCATTCTGGGAACTCTGGAGCCACAGAATTCTGGACTGCATATCTACTCAGTGCAGAACATGGTCCAAGAAGCAGACCTACCCAATGGCATCTCAGAAAGACAGAGAGACTGGTCCTGGTTCTCCTCACCCCAAGGAAGATCCATCCTGTACCTCGGGACTTCATCTCTTCTGGAGTCTGCCCCCCTGCCCCAGCTCCATTTCTCCCACCTTGCAGCCAACCCCTCACCATCCAGCATCTGCAACATCTGTGGGATCTCCGTCATCCACAGCTGGCCCACATTCGAGTTGATAACGGGGTGCAGGGAGGTGATAGGATGCAGGGCATATAGTAGCCTTAGAGAGCTTACACCAAACTCCCCTTCTCTATAGGGCTTCAGGGAAAACATCTGAGAAACAAGAGAAGCGAGCAGAAGGCAGAGAATGGATTTAAGGGAAAAGAAGGAAGAAAATAAGAACAAATCCATTGAATGGTAGAGCTGAAGCTTAGACCTTCCCATTCTTTTCCACCTGTGAACTACATGTTCTGCAAGATGCTCTCAAAACGTTGCCTCCTCTATGATGCCTTCTTTGATTCCTGGAGACCAAATCAGCTCATCACTCTTCTAAGATCCCAATGCACCCCATGTATTCCTCTACTAACATTTATCACACTGCATTATGGGTAGTTATTCCCAGGCTTGTCTTTCCCACTAAGACTGTGAACACTTCAAGAGCAGTTCTACACCTTGTCTTTCCAAGTATACATAATGTCTATAACATAATGTCTGGGCAAATAGAGAAACTCAAAACATACTTGCTGAGAAAATGAGATCCAGAAAGCCATGTCTAAGATCAACAGAGAACAGCTCACAATAAGGCCACATAGAATACAGGCCAGGTCTTCTCCAACCCACATTCCTTCCCTCCTCCAAGCTGTTTGGCCTGGATCACCTCTCCCCAAAGTCTCTATGATCTTTGGCCCTACCCTTTATTCCTTGCCCAGCACAATGCCTGGAATAGAGTGGTACTCAACTATTTGTAGAATGGGGAGATGGACGGATAGATGGATGGATGGAAGGATGGATGGCAAGGTAGTATTCATCCCATTCATTCATCACTTACCACAAGATGGGTCAGGAGTTTCTGTGGGGAGATGAACTGGGTAGCTGAGTTAAAAGAGGATAAGAGAATAGGACAGAGTCAGTGCCAGCTCCAGGATGCCCAACTTCCAGCCCCCCATTCCCAGCAGCCCACCATCCATTCTTTAGTGGAGGACAAAAAGCAAAGTGGAGAGTGAGCGTTGGTGCCATTGCCATGGGGATTTTGACATTTTGACTCAGCCTCAAAACAAACCATTTCCAGCATAAAACAGATGTGTGCGCACGCGCGCACGCGTGCGCGCGCGCACACACACACAGGAATATTATTCAGCTATAAAAAAGAATGATTATCTCGCCATTTATGACAACATGGATGGACCTAGGGGGTATAACACTAAGTGAAATAAGTACAACAGAAAAAGACAAATACCATATGATTTCACTTTTATGTGGAATCTACAAAACAAATCAAATGAACAAAGAAAAATAGAAACAGAAACAGAATCATAAATACAGAGAACAAACAGATGGTTGCCAGAGGTGAGAGATGGGCAAGATAGGTGAAGGGGATGAAGAGGTACAAACTTCCAGTTATAAAAGAAATAAGTCATGGGGATGAAAAGTACAAAGTAGGGAATATAGTCAACAATATTGTAATCATACTTATGGTGACAGATGATAACTATACTTATCATGGTGAACATAATGTATAGAATTGTCACATCACTACATGGTACACTTGAAATTAATACAACACTGTATGTCACCTATATCACAATTTTAAAAGTTTTTTTTTTTTTTTGATAGAAAAAGAGAAACTAGGGAAGAAAGGCTGCTATGTCAGCCTGGCATTGTCCAGCCAGAGCATGGTAAATGGTCATTACCCATGAGTGTATTCTATTAGTGTACACCTTGAAAACATCTCCCACTATTCTAAGTTGTAATCCAGGTATACATTTTATTGAGCGTAGACTTTCATATTTGAAAATCCTAGGTCCATATTTTAAATATCTATTGTTCATATGGATTATAATCAGAACTCTCAACACTGGGAAAGTAATTTGTTACCTTTCCACCTTTAAAACCCTAATAAAGAATGCTTATTTTCCAAACACACAAGCACACATACATACCCCAAGTAATGTGCTGAACAGATATCCTCACCCCAACTCTGACTCCCACTGGGACTCAAGGTCAAGAAGGGGTGAACAAAGAGTAATGCTCAGAATTGGGGCAAAGGGTCAGGAATGTCTGTGTACACATTACTTTGTAATTAACAACAATATTCTTACATCTCTACTCCAGTGTTTCAAGATGAGGAATAAAGGCAAGAAGGATTTGTGTCTGGGGTTGCCTCTCTCCCAGAGAAATCCCCTTTTCATTCATGTGAAGGGCCAAATGGCATCAATCTGCTGTGCTAACCCTTTGCCTACCTCCTCCATCATGGCTCAGGCTCACAGCCATAGCCCTGCAGATCTGCACCCTGTCCCTACACCCACCGCCCCTTCAGAATCTCACCCTGTCTCCTGCCCCCACTCTCCCTGCCTGTGGCAGCCTGTGCTTTCACAGTTAACCTCTCTCCACAGTCTTCCCCACCGTGTACTTACGCCTGAGGTGAAAGCTGCTGAGGTAGGGAACCTGGCCCAGGGAACGGGCCCTCAGAGCCATTTTCGTGGCCATCTTACTCAGGGGCACGAAGGCCAAGGTGTTGCTGGGCTGGCATACCAAGGTGATCAGTTTGGGCAAGGTTACCTAGTAAGATGTGGCAAGGGATTCAATGTCAAGCCCCAAATTAGCCCCAACCATAAGTTCTCCAACCCCATGGCTTTGTCTTCCTTTCCTGGAGGGGCATTTGAGACCTTATATACACAGTCTGCCCATTCCCTGCCCTTCCCTCTCACCCTCTTTCCCTTTCCACTCCATGTTGGTAAAACATAACCAAGGTCCTGATTAAAATTACAGTAAGAAGGACTTGATTAGATAGAGGGGCTTCTTGAAATTTGGAATTGTGTGACTTGTAATCACCTTCACTGGGGAACATCCCAAGGGTAGAAGACATGCTAGTGATCAGGAGACAGCTTTGCTGGGAGAGGGGGACTCTGGGAGGGAGAGTAAATCACAGCTTTTCCTCCCATGGCCCCTGACTCAACTCTGACCCACACAGCAACCCGTAGGAGTCTTCAAGAATCCCTAGAGATTGCTAAGACCAGCAAGGGTGAATAATCACCAACTTTTTTACAGAAAGAGAAACTGCAACCTGGAGAGCAATTTACTCAAGATTTTACAGCCAGAAACTGGCTGAACAGGACCCAGGCTCAGGCCTCCAGGTTTACCATCCAGTGACCCTCTTCTGCTCCACTGAGCCACTTCTTAGAGAAGTCCCAGGCACTTGAGTGGTTTCAGACAGAGGTGGGGAGGGTGGAAGAGACGGTACAAGGGGTTATATGGAGTTGGGAGGGGGTGGAAGGCAGGCAGAGAGTATGCAATCTGGGTGTCAGGGTAGTGATCTGGGGAGTCAGGGGAGGAGGAGATGAAGGGGCCTCTTTGACCCTAGTTGTTTGTACCATCTGTAGGATTTTGGAACACGTTAGTTGGATGTCCTCTTCATTCTGGAATAAGAAAAGGAAATATTTTAATCTGAAACCAGTGCTAGCTGAGTCTTCTGGCTCAAGGCCTCCCCTGGCTCACCTCTCAGAGTTTAAGATGTCAAAGCCCATTCCCATTGTGCCAACCATACCCTCCTCTTCTTTCCCTTCTGCTCCCAACCTGCCCTTCTCTTGCTCCCACCCTCTGTCTGCTCTCTGCCTGGACCCTGCTCACTGAGCAGTCAGACTCGCTGAGCTTGATGACATAGTTGATGATGATGCTCCCCTGGGGCGGGGCCAAGTAGTCATGCTGGATCAGCATCTCGATGAAGTTCAGGAGGGCCCTTCGCACCTGTGGGAGTTATAGACCATCATGTGGCAACATAGGAAGGCACATCAGTATGACCCTTCGTATTCCAGGTGAGGACACAGAGGACCAGAGCAGGTGAGGGGTATCTTCAAGCGACTCAGATCTCCTGACTTCAAACCCAATGTGACTCTTCAGTGGGCTCCAGGGGATGACAGCCACTGACCCTGACCACCTTACTCCACCCTCAAATTCTAGCCCATTTCAGCTGCTACCAGGATGGACCATCCTCCTGAAGAACTGTAAGCACTTAGCTTGCCCACACCTTATATAAGATAAGAAATTGGCAGAAGTATTGGGTAGGGAGAAATCGGAGTCTAGGAAAAGTACCATGTTCTGGCCTTCGTTGAGAAAGCCAGGAATGAATCCCTCAAGTCCTGAGGGCCCAGCCCTCATGATCCCAGTCTCTCCATTAACCTTCTGAATATTTAGGACTTTTTTTTTAGGGATAGTGTCATTGTTGTCCATTTGGCACCCTAAACCACTGCTCCTCTTCTCCCTGTCCTGCGCGATTCAGAGCTGGGAGCAGTTTCTGCCTCTAAGCCTGGCAGAGCTTGTTAAAACCATGGCTTCTCAGACCCCATGCTAGATATAATGTTTGAGGTCTTCTTCCCCTCTGAATTTTTAGTATCCTTTAGAGCTCTGTGTCCCCACTGACAAGGCTCAGAAAATAGCTGGAACCACCTGTCCGCTTCTCAAATCCTTCTCAGGTTTGAAGAGCCCAAATGTAACCATGGGAATGTCTGAGGCCATGAAGAGCTTGGTAAGAGTGCCTTACCTCTCCCCTCATCCATGAACCTCCCCCTCTCCATTTTATACAACTTCGAGGTCTCATAAAACCAATTGCCCTCCCAGCCCAAACATTTAGCCTTTCTGCTCACTGGTTTGAGATCCTCCTGAATCATGATTATGACTGAATGCATCACCTCATTCTTCAGTTGCTCTGTCTGGGGCACTAGAGAAAAGACAGACATGCAGCTGGGGGTCAATTTCCACCCTTCTCTGTTGTTTTGGGAGGCACAAGAAGATAGACAGCTGGGAGGAATTCTAGGTACTGTCCTGGTATTCAAGGGCCAGTTAGAATCCCTAGAGGTTATTTCCACCATACTTTTGCTTCAAAGCAGACTGAAGAGTGACCTAAAACAGTATTTTCATCAAGCTGGCATTTGAGCTCCAGCCCTTTCCAGTTTCCTATGACTGCCCACACAAATCCACCTCTCCAGCTGCTCCCCCTGCCCCATATATATCTCAACCTTTAGAACTATGACCACTGTTCTTCTGTTCTTCTTTATGTGAATTCCCTCTCCTAACTTGCTGTTACAATCTCCTTGCCTGCATCTCCTGCACAGAGCCCATCTCATCTCTGGATTGACAAGCTTCTCTGTTTTCCTATTGCACATCACCATGCTCACATTTAAACAACCTATCACATATTATCTTGCATTGTTTCACTATCTGAACAGCTTTATATTCCCCGCTTGATAGTGAACTCTTTTGAGAGTAGAGACTATGTTTTATTTAAGTGTCTATTTTCAGTACCTTGCACCATGCTAGGCACAAAGCAAAGGTTTGGCAAACACTTGATTGGAGTTGAAGCCTATTCCCCCAAGATAACAATCATAGACTACATCACTATGAAACTGACTGCATAGTGGGAACTGGTCTAAGCACCTCGCATATGTTTTTCTCATTTAATCTTCACTAAAAACCCTGAAAGGTAGGTATTAATATTACCTCCATTTTCAGATGAGGAAATAGAGGTACAGACTAAAAGCAACCTGTTACAGTTTGCACGCTAATAAGAAGTGAAGCCAAGATTTAAACCTATTGAGTTTACTTTGAGTTTACATTGAGTTTAAAACCAAGTTTTTAACTACTACATGGGACTGTCTCCCAGAGAAAAGAGCTCTCATAGGAAAGAAGATCCATAGGACCAGGCCACTCACCTTTCTGGAGCACATCTGTGAAAATTTGAATGGTTGATACTATCTTGGCTGGATCCTTGGATTCCATGTTCTCTCGTATTAAGGTTACCACCCGATCATTATATAACTTGGCTATCAGAAGGGTGCGAATACAAGGGAATCAAGTGTATGTTTAAGTAGGAAGTGGTAAGTAGAAGTAAATCATGTTTAGCAAACCACTGATGCCATGAATTAGATAAACTAGTGTCCTTTAGGTTGGAGAAAGGAAAAAGGGAAAAAGAGAGCCAGTGTTTACTCAGCATTTACCATGTGCCAAGCACAGGGCCAGATCATTTTCCTGAGCTGGGCTCTGTCCCTCCACGGCCCCACCACATGCCCTCCCATAGGTCAGCACACTTTTCATGATGATTAGTGTTGTAATTACAGGATCACCTTTCTTTTTTTTTTTTTTTTATGTTTATTTATTTTTGAGAGAGAGAGAAACAGAGCATAAGTGGGGGAGGGGCAGAGAGAGAGGGAGACATAGAATCCAAACAAAGCAGGCTCCAGGCTCTGAGCTGTCAGCACAGAGCCCAATGCGGGGCTCAAACCCACAAACTGCAAGATCACAACCTGAGCCGAAGTCGGACCCTTAACTGACTGAGCCACACAGGAGCCCCTACAGGATCACCTTTCTGAGCTGGGAATCAGTGAAGGAGAAAGAGAAGTCAACTTCAGGTAAAGGGAATGGAGCTATGTCTATACCCTTCGAGATTCATTGAATTTCAGGCAAAGCTCACATGGATCACTTTGCATTTAATCTAGAAGAATGGGAGCCTCTTATGGGAACTTAGGCCCCTGCTCCAGTCCAAGGAGACAAAAAAATGATCCTGAGTGCCCACCCACACAAATACCTGGGGTTAGGGAACTGTGGTAACTTACTCAGGATATAGAAGGCCTTCAGGGCAAGGCTGTGGTCCTGTACAGAGTGATGATTTGAGTCCTCAACTGTTTCACTCAGCTGTGGGGAGACCAAGGCCATCAGACCCAGGAGGACTGAAACTAAGGGCCCTGAATGTGGATGAGGAAACCAAGGCATGTATCCATGGAAAGTGTGGTGCTTAGCCATAAGGAGAACAAGAAAACAGAACCCAGGAATCCACATTCCCAGCCCCAAAGGGAAGAAGACAGTGGGAAGCAAATTAAACATACAGAAGGTAACCCTTTTCTGAAAAATGTTCAGTTTTCCTCTTCCTACTCTAGGCTGCAAAACAGAGGGCCTGACATTTCGCACAGGTATTATGGAGTGGTTTGAACTTTCTGCCTTTTAACCAGAGATTAGGGGGAAGTAGCAAAGGTCTGTGACCTTCAAGAAACATGTAGAATGTACCCAATTTACCTCATGGAGAATATCCCACTCAGTTCCCGGAATCCAGGCATTTGCCTATTCCAGGGAAACCTGATGTGTATGGTTAAGGTCACCATGTGAAAGACACCTCCATCGTGTGGAGGTTGTGACCTGAGCTGGGGTAGCCATCACCTCCAAAGAAGAGAGAAAGCAAGCCCATAATCCTTCTAGCCCCATAACACTCACCTGTTTGAACAGCATGCCTATAATATTTCCCAGCTGGGATTCCAAGTTTATACCTCCACAGCCACTAAGAGCCAGAGCATCTATAAGTTGGAAGATACACTGTGTGCATAAGGACAGAATAAGTACAAGTCAGCTCAGACTTTCCACAGCCTCAAAAGAAATCCTCTGTCCTCACATCTACTCTTCAAGGATGGCCCAAGTCATCATTGTTTCACACTGCCCTCTTGGACATTTCCAAAAAAGGCTCAGGGTCTAGTTCTTTCATAGCCTAACACAGTCATGACCTGCCCTTCCACTTTGCTCAATAAGCTATACTTATTTTCATATAATCTCATTATTCCACAGAAACCTATAGGGAAATTCAACATTGCAAGTATTGGCTGCCTTCAAAGGAGCAGGATAAATTTTAAAAAGTCAACATTTCCTCTCCTTTGGTCTACCTGATGGATTCCCAGTTAGGGCCAGCTTGCTTAAATAGAGCTGGCTAGTGCTAGTTGATGTCCAAACAAAATTATACTGTGGGCTGATAACTATCTTGATTCTTGACCACCATTCCTTGGAGAGAGGGAGGAGGAGGAATGAGAAGGAGAAAGGAAGTAGTCAAAACATTTCCACTGTCAGCCAAGACATGAGGTGAAATTTCCACCTGAATAATCTTCAGACTAGTAGTTGGTATACAAATTTCAGCCTTCAACTGGCTAATTGGCTACATAGAGCAAACCTTTGTTCCAAATTCACAGACCGTACACCAGGCAACATGGAGACATGTGCCAGAAGGGAGATTAAACAAGAGATTGTGTGGCTGGTCCACTAATGTGGAAAACTCAGAGCATATGTGTGAGAAAGGCCATCCCTTTATATACCAAGGAAAGTGTATTTGAGGTGGTAGCATAACAGTAGACTGAACACTGTAGTCACTGGAAACTTGATGTTAATGTGTGTTGCACTCAAAAAAAAATCCTCCTCTTTGAAATTCACAAATGCACATTAGCATATTTAGTAACCCTGAAAAATATGCCTCTCAGATGCCTATTGGTGCATAATTGACCAATATGTGCAGCTACCATGCTCTAAAATCCATCACTGTGTTAAAACTGAAGTCAGATTCCCACAGGTTTGTCCCAGCCAATGACTGAATATGGCAGGTCCACTAAAGCGGGCCTATTAGTCCTTCAAGATATAGGACTTTTCTGATGGGTAACTTTGGTTCAGTGACTCCCTGTTGGCTTTACTAAAACTTTCTTACAACTGCACTGTAATCTAAAACCTTCCTCTCTTTCCTCTCCCCTTCCTTCCCTCCTTCTCCCTAGCCTTATCAAGGGTCAGACATACATCATAGTCTGATGGCTCTCCAAATCCTCTCTGTTTCTATCCCTGTTTTCTCTCACAGATGTTTCTCCAATAAATCTCTTGCACCTCTAATCACATGTTAGTATTTGCTTCTTGGAGGACCAGATTAGCCTACATACTGAAAGCTCTGAGAAGTCCTGCATTTAAGATATTTATTTAATTTTAACTCAGTATTTCCCACCCATTTTGCTAACTAACACATCTTCTTTTTGCAGAATCCCCATTAAAATTTGAAGGGAAATTGGCTTGAGGAATGCCATTGAAATGGAAGAAGGACTTAACAATCAGAAAATTTGGGTAGTGGTTCCGAGTCCTCTGCTCCTAAAAATATCTATTATTGGTGTAACAGTTCTAAGGTAGGCAGAATATAGCAATGGCCCCCCCAAATTCCAGGGCCTTTCTCCCAGTTATTCAATCAAGCAGTAACGTAGGTGTTTATATGTAGAGATTTTGCAGACATAATTAAAGTCCCATACCAGCTGACCTTAAAATAGGGACATTATCCAGGTGGGCTTGATCTACTCTGATGAGCCATTTAAATCTGAGAGAGATTCAAAGTGTGAGATGAATTCAAAATGGGAGTGGCAGAATTCCAACAAAACCTCACTTTACAAAAACAAGTTTCAGGCAGGATTTGGCCTGTGGGCCGTGCTCTGCCAACCCCAGCATTAATTACTCAGTAAACATGGAAAGCATAAACCCATTAAATTATCTTCTCACCCTATTCCAATCACCTGGGAAATGTAGAAAGGTGCCACTTTTGCAGACATCAAAGTCATTAACCATCGGGTTAAACGGTTCACTTGATTCTTGAGTTTGGATGGTGGAATGAGGAAGAAGAGATGACCAATTATCACCAGAGCTTCCTCTGTCACCTGTGCCCAAGGAAACACAACAAACTTGCCTCAGCTCAGGGATGAAGGCAAGATAATCCTTTAGAGGCTTTGCTTTAGTCCTCTTTGTATCTGCAAGGTTTAGCACAGTGCCTAGCAAATGATGGTAATCAGTAAATGTAAGGTTGCTTAATTGCATACATATCATGTGAACAGACAGTGGAGTTTTCTGATAGTACCCTTTTAAGGAGAATGGGAAGAGGAACCTGAGGAGAATCACCCTGCTCTTTTGGAAGAGCCATTTAAGTTATCCTCCCACCAATAAGTGGCTAGACATGGCCCTGTCCCATCTTTGATTCAAGACTTACTCCTTCAGCCCATGCATCCAGCCTCTGCTATCTACAATCCCACCTTGTTGTTGCTCCTCAGGGACCAACGATTGAAGAGAACCCGAAGGGTGAGGTAAGCCTTGATGGACAGCGCCTCTTGTGTGATGTCCATTATTTCATCATTCTTAGTACCCAGATCCAGATGTTTCCGGGCACTGATGACCAATCCTTTGAGCACTATGAGGGTTACAGGGAGTTTGAGCTGCACATCACCTTTCCTTTCCCACAAAACGAAACATACATACATGTGGGCACAGTCTTCTCATCCCCAACTCTAAAAGGGTCTGTGGTCGGGGCGCCTGGGTGGCGCAGTCGGTTAAAGCGTCCGACTTCAGCCAGGTCACGATCTTGCCGTCCGCGAGTTCGAGCCCCGCGTCAGGCTCTAGGCTGATGGCTCAGAGCCTGGAGCCTGTTTCCGATTCTGTGTCTCCCTCTCTCTCTGCCCCTCCCCCGTTCATGCTCTGTCTCTCTCTGTTGCAAAAATAAATAAACGTTGAAAAAAAATTAAAAAAAAAAAAATAAAAGGGTCTGTGGTGTCCTGTGCTGGGAAACACCAACCCATTCACCATCTCCCAACTATCTCTCTTTTCTGACCACACTTTGTCCACACAGCAGGGAAAGGGAAAGTGGTTGAGGCTGTCTACACCCACAGCATCCCTAATCAAACTTGGTCCTTGCCCCAGATCAGGTGAAGAAAAGTCAGATGGAGAAAAGCAGCTGCTCTCAGACATTTCCTGCCCCTCCCCAGCCTTCTGGGATCCATATTCAGAGGGACCCAGTCTCATTCTTCCCTTCTTTCCTCTCTCCCTTATTCGAGTAGAGTCTTCCCCAGACCCTCCTAATCCTCACCATGACATACTGCCAACATGTCATCCTCCTTTTGGGCCATCCTCAGAAGGTGCAGGATATATTCCCATGTGACACCAATGTAGGGGTCTGCACCTAAGAGAGAGAGTACAAGAAAAACATCCCTATCCCAGGGAGGGGTGCATCCTAGCCTTACTGTAGGAAACTCTATAGATTGGGAGGCAGGAGACCTGGGTTCTGATCCTAGCTCTGCCTCCAGAGTCTGGGCAACCTGGAGCAAGTTACTTAATTTATCTGAGTTTCAGCTTCTTCAACTGTTAAATAGGACTACAATTCCTGATGTGACTGCTGCACAGGGCTGCTGGAAAGATTAAGCTCAATAATGGATGTTAGCACAGCATACAGATACAAGATATTGGTACAGCCTAGGCATGAACAGTCCCTTCCAAGGACCCTTAAGGAAATAAAGAGCGATGATGTCTGAAGTGGATGTGAAAACATTTGTCCTGATTATATCAGGATACACATTTCCAATTTCTGTTACTGTGTCCTCTGAGCTTGCTGTGCAGCCTAAACCACATGCCTTGTCATTTTTATCTTAATGCCCAGAAGGTCAGCTGACTTCCCCCAGATTCTCTTTGGCCCCAGTTCCAAGTGGTAAAGGGAAGTCACTGTCATAGGCCGGTGACTTGATTATTTTTTCATACTTTGTGATTGGGAGAGGGGAGTGGAATGAGTAAGAGAGCCACTGCCATCACCAATAGCCACCAGGATAGAGATTGTATGATGATTCTTGGCCTCATCCTGCTACACTATTACCTTCCAAGCCTCTAATCAAATTCAAAACTTAAGGTTCCCTTAAGTAAACCACTCCTTGCTTCCTCCTTTGCCCCACCCCACCACTCTATTCTGCCTTCTCTCTCCACCTGGAGTCTTCTCTCCAGCTCCACAGTCTCTCATGCTCTAATATGTCCTACTCTGCCATTCTTGGTCTCCAGAAACTTCCTCCTGAGTTCCCAGCAGCCCAATAGGGACCTAGTTTGTCCCCTTCCCATCTACACATACACCCCATGACTAAACTAAATGGAGATGTCCAATGAGAGGAATCAGGAGGATAAAGCTAGTCTAGAATAAATACAATGCCCCCACCCCCTGCTGGCCCTATCCTCTTCTCAGACTAACTCTTCCACAATAGGGATCTATACCCTGGCAGAAGATGAGTCTCCCCACTGCAACCAGGAGACCGTTTGGGGGCAGGTTGTTCAAATGCCATCTGTCCCACAGCTTGAAGATGACTATTCCTGGAGACTGGAACCCCAGAGCCAATAGGACTTCAGTGCACAACTCCTCCAGTTCTCCCTCTGGCTTCTGAAAAGAGAAAGACTAACTGTTCCAAGGCTAATCCCCGAGATGAGTCCCACAGCTCTGAGAATCAGAGTTGGTCAATAAGTTATTCTCCTCCATCGAGTAGGCAGGAACTCACCTACCACCCATCCAACAGACACCTTCCCAGTGATGGAGGGCAAGAGCTTCCTAAAGTGTGCAAAGAACAGGAAGACAAGAAATCCGCACAAACTGTGTATTGGGGTGGGAGGGGGGATTAAGGTTTCCAAAGCACAGAGGTTTCACTGCAGCAGCAAGTGAATCATCAGGAAAGTGGGTAGATTACAGAAGCAACTTTGGAAGTCCCTGGAAGGTCAGTGGTCTTGATCAGAAGACAGGCCTGCCAAAGAAGGCAGGCAAACTGGAAGGAAGATACCCCATAGGTAGGTAGTTAACAAAGAAAATAAGGAACCAGATTAACCCAATGTCAGGGAAGTAAGTACAAAGTATGTGAATAGATGGATAAGTAGATATCATGAATGTTCAGTCTAAAGGTGGGTTAGCATACAGATATGTGGGTTTAAATAAGTTAGTAAATAGATTGAGATGCTTAGTTGAGTTGTAATAACAAAGGTGACCACCTAAGGAATCCCAGGACACAGTCTGAAAACCAGGTCAGACTCTGAGATCAACAGCCCAAATCCTTCCCCCTTTCCATTTCACTCCTCCTGCCTCACCACTTCACTTCACTACTGTATCTTCCAGTTCTGTCTATGTCACAGTTCTTGAGATAGGCTCACAGTACAAGATATGGACTCCAGCAAACTGTTTAGAAATGAGATACTCATATCCAAGTTCTCACATAGTTTAGTTTCCAAGTGTCATCATCCACCAGAAAGAACTCTTGGGCTCACACCTGGGTGCTTTCTTTCCCCAAAGCTCCCAACCCAGAGGCACAACTCCTCACCATGGTCTTCATGTAGTCAACGATGATATCTGTCACCTTCTGGCATCGTGGAGTTGCCATCTTGTTATTTAGGATTTTGACTTTCAGCAACTTGAGCGTTTGTAAGACATTATCTGCTGACAACTATAGGAGAGAGGGGACTCAAGGAGAAAGGAAGGTTGAAGGGTAAAGATAATAAAGAGAATAATGATCCCTGGTCAAGAAAGGAAGAGGAGGAGTGAATCTAGAAAGAGGATTAAAGCTGGATCAGAGGTTGAGGAGTGAAGAATATGGGTCAGACTAGGAACACTGGAACTAGACCTGGAGCTATGAATGGACTGGACCAAGTAGTGCTCTGCTGACTGGAAATTTTCCCACTCTCCTGGCACAATGGGTGTGTGCCCAACCAAATACCTTGATCGAGATGGTCTTATGCTGGGTGGAGCCAGGAAGATGTCTGAGATGTCCTCACCTGACCAGCAACTTGGAGTGCCTCCATAAAGTCCTTGATGTTCTTTTCTGAGACATCCAAGTTCCCGTCCGTGATCTCTGAAGAACCTACCATAACTATAAACATCTCTATAAGAAATAACAATGGTGAGGAGGGGGAGCTGTTTCTCTCTTGCTATAGGTGGGTATTTCATTACAGGTGGGTATCATGGTATGATGAAAACATGCAAAGAATAATTAAGAATCAGAAGACACAAGTTTGGCTCCTGACTCAGAGTCTGTCCCCCACTAGCAATATATCCTTAGGCAATTTATTTAACTCCTGGAGACTCTATTTATTCATATGTAAAATAAGTATAATAAAAATTAACATGAGAGTCAAAAAAGATGAGATAGGTACTATTAGGTATCACTTTCAGCATTTCAGCCTGCCCTTTGGATCACATCTTTTCCCTTGACATTATAAAGTGCTTTCTATGGGTGAGAGTTGGATAGAGATTTGGAGTAGGAGAGTACTTGTCTATAGGACTACAAAAATTTCATAGAAATAAAATAATTTCATATTAATAAAAATGACTATTATAAACTACAAACTTATATTCCAGTGACATATACCCATAGTTTTGGTTAATAATGATAGGGAAAAAAAGCCAGAAAATTAATTTGGTCTGAGTTCAGTCTATCTGCTACCAGCAACAATGGATTATTTATTCATTCATTCATTCATTCATTCATTCAAATGTTCTGGTTTGTCTTCACTAAGGGCATTATTTAACTTGCCTTAATTTACTCATTTGTAAAATGGTCATCATTGTGGTAGTGATAGTAGAAGTAATAGTCATAGTAGTCGTAGCAATAGTAGTAGTAGTATCTAACTCATAGAACTGTTAGGAACATTATATGAAATAATATATGTAGAATAGTGCCTGGCATATAGTATTAACTCAGTAAATATTGATTATTATTCTCAATTAGAAACTGTTGGCACTCTACCTGAATCCACAACATCCCCATATCTCTACAGGAGAAGAGCCACTTATTGTCATTTTAAGACCAGGTTCTGGACATTAGATCAGGAGTAGGGGTGCAAATGAGACAGTCACAAAAAGCAACTAGAAAGGAAGTGTTTTACACAGAAGGAGAGAAAGAGGGAAAGGAAGAGAAATAGAGAGATGCTACTTAAAATAAACAAACTCAAGTTCCCAAAGACATGTAGAAATCTAATGCTACAAAAGATAGACAACATAACAAAATCAACAATTGGAATAGGAAATTACTTCAGAGGAGATTAATTTTGTAAAACAGTCTCTCAAAGACTTTAATAAAATAATAATAATGATAATCATTGTCACCATCCTCTTCTCCTCCACCTCCTTCTCCTCATGATCATCAAATCAATGTGCTTAGGGTGCTAAAAAAGTGAAGAAATAATTTCCATCTTAAAAGAACAAATAAAGACAGAATGAAATAATTTATAGGTAGATATGAAAAGAACCAATTAGAAAACTTGGAAATGAAAAACATAGGCATCAAAATTTGAAATCCCAACAAATAATATATAATCAAGACTGAATACAGTTAAAGAATTAGTAAATTAGGGGTGCCTGGGTGGCTCAGTCAGTTAAGCGTCCGACTTCAGCTCAGGTCACGATCTCGTGGTCCGTGAGTTCGAGCCCTGCATCGGGCTCTGGGCTGATGGCTCAGAGCCTGGAGCCTGCTTCCGATTCTGTGTATCCCTCTCTCTCTGCCCCTCCCCCGTTCATGCTCTGTCTCTTTCTGTCCCAAAAATAAATAAACGTTAAAAAAAAAGTTAAAAAAAAAGAATTAGTAAATTAGAAAATAGTGAGGAATTCACCCAGTGTGCAATGTAGGAAAATAAAGAAAATAATTTTTAATAAAAGAACAAGTAGCAGGTGTGTTGGATGGACTGAGAGGAGTTCCAAAAGAATGGCAGGATGGTAACATATAAAGATAACTGAGACTTTTCTAGAATTGAAAAAAAAAAAGACAAGAATCCTCTGATGGGAAGTGTAACCCAAGTACTCACCAGGACAAATAAAGATAAACTGATGTTTCAGTGACACTGCAGAACATCAGGGATAAAAATTAAAATTCTAGAGCCACTAGAATAAAACACAAATTACCTACAAAGGAATAACAATCAGCTAGTTCCTTAACAGCAACAAGAGATGCTAAAAGATAGTAAAGAAATATCAAGATGGATGTTGTACTCTACCCTATAGAGTAAGAGTCTAAAATAATGACTGTAGGGGCACCTGGGTGGCTCAGTTGGTTAAGCGTCCAACTTCAGCTCAGGTCATGATCTCATGGTTCATGAGTTCAAGCCCCCTGTCAGGCTCTGTGCTGACAGCTCACAGTGTAGAGCCTACTTAGGATTCTGTGTCTCCCTCTCTCTGCCCTTCCCCTGCTTGCACTCTGTCTCTCTCTCCCTCAAAATAAATAAACATTAAATAAAGTTTTAAATAACCACTGTAGTAAATATAAAAGAATGTGTAAATAATTAGGTAATCGAAGGGGAAAATAGAATGATTTTTTTAAAAAATTCAATCCAGGGGCGCCTGGGTGGCTTGGTCGGTTAAGCGTCTGACTTCGGCTCAGGTCATGATCTCACAGTCTGTGAGTTCGAGCCCCGCATTGGGCTCTGTGCTGACAGCTCGGAGCCTGGAGCCTGTTTCGGATTCTGTGTCTCCCTCTCTCTCTGCCCCTCCCCTGTTCATGCTCTGTGTCTCTCTGTCTCAAAAATAAATAAACATTAAAAAAAAATTCAATCCAAATAAAGGCAAGAAAATAGAGAAATTAGAGACATATAACAGGTGACATATTCAGAAAATGCTTTTAAAGAGGGTAGATTTAAGCCCAGATATTAGTAATTACATTCAATGTAAATTTATTACATGTTCCAATTAAAAGAAAAAGATGTCTAAACTGAATTAACAAAACCAATCATATGCTATCTACAAGAGACACATCTCAAGCAAAGGATGCAGAAAGACTGAAAGAAAAGGAAAGGCAAAGATATATCAAGCAAACATGAATCCAAAAAAAAGCTAGTATAGCTAGATTAGCAGCAGATCTTCAATAGATCTTAAGGCAAAGAGCAGTACTAAAGAACATCATTTCATATTAATAAAAGATTTAGTTCACCAAGAAGATACACTCTTACATTGGATGAGTTTAATAACATAACCTCAAAATGTATAAAGCAAAAATTGATAGAACAAAAAGGAGAAACTGATAAACCCAGGTTTAAAATGTCAGGTTTTTTAACACCTATCAGAACTGATAGAACAAAAAGATAATCAGTAGGAATATAGATTTGGAAACTATTATTAACAAATTTATATAATGAACCTACAGAACACTGTCCCCAACAACTGCAGAATGTATATTCTCTTCAAGCATACATAAAACATATAAAAGTCGATTGTGTGCTGGGCAATACGGCAAGAATCCACAGATTTCAAACAACTAAGTTCATATACATGTTTTCTGTCCACATGTGATTAAGCTAGAAATAATAAAAATATAACCTTAAAATCTTCATATGTTTGAACATTAAGAAATATACTTCTAAATAAACAATGGAACAAAGAAGCAACCTCAATGGAAATTAGGAAATATTTCAACTGAATGACAAAAATATGACATGTCAAAATTACTATGAGGCAGCTAAAACTCTTTATAGGGGAGTTTACAGCATTAAATATAAACATTAATTTGAAATAAAGTAAATGTTTTGTATAAGTGAAAAGTACAAGTCAGAAATAGAGTAATCCTCAAAAATCGAAAACAAACTGAAACAAACAAAGCTCATTGCATATTGTTAGTGAAATCAGAAAGAAAAAAATCAGGAGAGAAATTATTTCAGGTGATTTTAAAATCCAGTATTTTGTTTGTACAATCATAATGGTGTATATTCTAAAGACAAAAAGAATCTTGAACTGCGTTCAATAGTCTCATTGTCAGTAATAATATTGGTATAACATTCCGAAAATGTCATATGTATATTTTTAGCTTAATGTAAATAAGACATGTTAAAAACTAAAGGAAGGGGCGCCTGGGTGGCGCAGTCGGTTGAGCGTCCGACTTCAGCCAGGTCACGATCTCGCGGTCCGTGAGTTCGAGCCCCGCGTCGGGCTCTGGGCTGATGGCTCGGAGCCTGGAGCCTGTTTCCGATTCTGTGTCTCCCTCTCTCTCTGACCCTCCCCCGTTCATGCTCTGTCTCTCTCTGTCCCAAAAATAAATAAACGTTGAAAAAAAAAATTTTTAAAAAAATAAATAAAATAAAAAAAAAAACTAAAGGAAGTAAAACCCTGTGTTCTAGTTATCAATTTGTTGCCTCTTAGCTTCAAATCTACCCCTTCATGCTTCACTCTGTAATACGGAAACTGGACCCTGAAACATTTCTTCTTTGCTAGTTGACATGATGATGTTAAGCTTTATTAGTAGACGGAGCTAGAAAAATCTGCAAGATGAGCCTCTACTCTTCCATTCCTGTGGCATGGTATGTTTGTGGGACATGCAGTGGTGCTCACTATCCAGAAAGTTTTGTTGCCAGTCTCACCCCCTCATTCCTTAATCACCATCCTTGGCTTGCCAGCAACCCAGCAAAAAAAAAAAAAAAAAAAAAAAAGAAAGAAAAAGTTCAAAAGAGTTTTATTAGTAACAGCCAAAATGTCCTCCAATACATGAATGGCTAAATAAACCATAGTACATCCATACCATAGAATACTACTCAGCAACTAAAAACAAAACAAAACAAAACAAAACAAAAAAATTATTGGGGCATCTGGGTGTTTCAGTCAATTAAGAGTCTGATTCTTGATTTCGCATTAGGTCATGATCTCACAGTTTGTGGAATCAAGGCCCACATCGGGTTCTGCGCTGACAGCACAGAGCATGCTTGGGATTCTCTCTCTCTTTGCCCCTCCCCCTGCCTCTCTCTGTCTTTCTCTCTCTCTCAAAATAAATAAACAGAAGAAAGAAAGAAAGAAAGAAAGAAAGAAAGAAAGAAAGAAAGAAGAAAGAAAGAAAGAAAGAAAGAAAGAAAGAAAGAAAGAAAGAAACTATTGATACATGCAACAACCTGGGTAGATCTCAAGAGTATTATGTTAAATGAAAAAATCAATCTCAAAAGGTCACAATGTTATGACAAATTTAAAGGTTTTCAGTAAATTGGACAAATTCCTAGAAAAAAAGGATGCTCTATTAAAACTGACATAAGTAGAAAAAACTGAATAGTCCCTGCTCCTAAAGAAATTTAACTTGGGGCGCCTGGGTGGCTCAGTCAATTGAGTGTCCAACTTTGGCTCAGGTCATGATTTTGCAGTTCATGAGTTCAAGCCCTGCATCAGGGTCTGTGCTGACAGCTCGGAGCCTGGGGCCTGCTTCAGATTCTGTGTCTCCCTCCCTCTGTGCCCCTCCCCCACTCATGCTCTGTCTCTCTCTCAAAAATAAATAAACATCAAAAAAAATTTTTAAGTATACAAAAAATTTAAAAAGAAAAAGAAATTTAACTCATAATTAATAGCTTTGCACAAAGACACTCCAGGCTTAAACAGCTTCATCAATAAATTCTACTAAACATTTAAAGAAAAAATAATTCCACTTATACACAAAATTTCCAGAAAATCAAAAAAAAAAAAAAAAAAAAGGGAAGGGAACATTACTCAACCTGCATTATGGTGATACTAAAACTTTAAAAAGATTGTACAAAAACAGAACACTGAGGCCAATCTTTCTCATGACTATAGATGTGAAAAACTTTTTTTTTAAGTAAAAAACTAAATCAAGCAATAATATATAAAAATTCGGGCACCTGGGTGGCTCAGTCGGTTAAATGTCTGGACTTCAGCTCAGGTCATGATCTCACTGTTTGTGGGTTCGAGCCCCACATCGGGCTCACTGCTGTCAGCACAGAGCCTGCTTCAGATCCTCTGTCCCCCTCTCTCTGCCCCTCCCCTGATTGCTTGTGTGCTCTCTCAAAAATAAATAAACATTTAAAAAATTAAATAATAATAATAATATATAAAAAATTATAACCCATAAAAACCCATAAAATACCTAGGAATAAATCTAACCAAAGAGGTGAAAAATCTATACACTGAAAACTATAGAAAGCTTATGAAAGAAATTGAAGAAGACACCAAAAAATGGGAAAAGATTCCATGCTCCTGGATAGGAAGAACAAATATTGTTAAAATGTTGATACTACCCAAAGCAATCTACATATTCAATACAATCCCTATCAAAATAACACCAGCATTCTTCACAGAGCTAGAACAAATAATCCTAAAATTTGTATGGAACCAGAAAAGGCCCTGAACAGCCAAAGCAATCTTGAAAAAGAAAACCAAAGCAGGAGGCATCACAATCCCAGACTTCGAGCTATACTAGAAAGCTGTAATCACCAAGACAGTATGGTGCCAGCACAAGAACAGACACTCAGAACAATAGAATAGAATAGAGAACCCAGAAATGGACCCACAAACGTATGGTCAACTAATCTTTGACAAAGCAGGAAAGAATATCCAATGGAATAAAGACAGTCTCTTCAGCAAGTGGTGCTGGGAAAACTGGACAGCGACATGCAGAAGAGTGAACCTGGACCACTGGTCTTACACCACACACAAAAATAAACTTAAAAAATGGATGAAAGGCCTAAATGTAAGACAGTAAGCCATCAAAATCCTTGAGGAGAAAGCAGGCAAAAACCTCTCTGATCTTAGCCACAGCAGCTTGTTACTCAACACGTCTCCAGAGGCAAGGGAAACAAAAGCAAAAATGAACTACTGGGACCTCATAAAAATAAAAACTTCTGCACAGCGAAGGAAACAATCAGCAAAACTAAATGGCAACCGACAGAATGGGAGAAGATATTTGCAAATTACATATCAGATAAAGGGTTAGTATCCAAAATCTATAAAGAACTTATCAAACTCAACACCCAAAAAACAAATAATCCAGTGAAGAAATGGGCAAAAGACATGAATAGACATTTCTCCAAAGGAGACATCCAGATGGCCAACTGACACATGAAAAATGCTCAACATCCCTCATCATCAGGGAAATACAAATCAAAACCACAATAAGATACCACCTTACACCTGTCAGAATGGCTAACATTAACAACTCAGGCAACAACAGATGTTGGCGAAGATGTGGAGAAAGAGGATCTCTTTTGCATTGTTGGTGGGAATGCAAGCTGGTGCAGCCACTCTGGAAAACAGTATGGAGGTTCCTCAAAAAACTAAAAATGGAACTACTCTACAACCCAACAATTGCACTACTAGGTATTTATCCAAGGGATACAGGTGTGCTGTTTCGAAGGGACATATGCACCCCAATGTTGATAGCAGCACTATCAACAATAGCCAAAGTATGGAAAGAGCCCAAATGTCCATTGAGGGATGAATGGATAAAGAAGATGCGGTATATATATACAATGGAGTATTACTCAGCAATCAAAAAGAATGAAATCTTGCCATTTGCAACTACGTGGATGGAACTAGAGGGTATTATGCTAAGTGAAATTAGTCAGAGAAAGACAAATATCATAGGACTTCACTCATATGAGGACTTTAAGATACAAAACAGATGAACATAAGGGAAGAGAAGCAAAAATAATAAAAAACAGGGAGGGGGACAAAACAGAAGAGACTCATAAATATGGAGAACAAATTGAGGGTTATGGGAGGGGTTGTGGGAGGGGGGATGGGCTAAATGGGTAAGGGGCACTAAGGAATCTACTCCTGAAATCATTGTTGCACTATATGCTAACTAATTTGGATGTAAATTTTAAAAAATAAAAAATAAAATTTAAAAAAATGTTAACCCATTACAAGGTCTACACACACACACACCAGCAACTTAAACCACACCAAGGGGGGCGCCTGGGTGGCTCAGTTGTTTAAATGTCTGACTCTTGGTTTTGGCTCATGGTTCATGGGTTCCAGCCCCACATCGAGCTCTGTGCTGGCAGCATGGAGCCTGCTTGGGATTCTGTCTCCCTCTCTCTCTCTCTGCCCCTCCTTTGCTTGCTCTCTCTCTCTCTCTCAGAAATAAATAAATAAACATTAATTAAAAAAAAAAAATTCCCCCAAATCCATTTCTCCCTTCATCAGATTGACAAAATTTTCAAAGCCAATAAAGCTTAGAAAAACAAACTCTGCCATACATTGCTGGTAGGTGTACAAAATGGCATGACCCCAATGGAGTGACGTATTGCAACATCTAATAAAATCACATACACATTAACTCTTTGCTCAGCAAATTCCATTTCTAAAATTTACCTGGAAGCTTCTCTTCTATAAATATGAAACAATATGTGGACAAAATCACTCATCGTAGTATTGCTTGTAACAGCAAAATACCGGAAACAAAATGCCTATCAATTGGAAACTGGATGAAGAAACTATGGTACCTTCCCCAGTGGGGGAATGTGCAGCTAAAATGTGAGGAAGATCTCCACAAAATGATATAAAATTATGCTACCTTTTGTGTAATAAAATGATAATATATGTGTACATTTTTGTGTATGTATATATTCTTATGTATGTCTATAGTTTTGCTTATTTTTTTAAATGTTTATTTATTTGCTTTTGAGAGAGAGAACATGGGGGGTGGGGGCAGAAAGAGAGGGAGACACAGAGTCCAAAGCAGGCTCCAGGCTCCGAGCTGTCAGCACAGAGCCTGACATGGGGCTCAAACCCACGAACAGTGAGATCATGACCTGAGCCAAAGTTGGACGCTTAACCAACTGAGCCACCCAGGTGCCCCTAAGTTTTGCTCCTTTTTGAAAAGAAAACGCAGAGAAAGGATAAAACCAGAAACTAATAGAAATGGTTACTTATTGGTGCGTGAGGGAAGAGAAAGAGAGAAATATGGGATCAAGACTCCTTCAGCTTGGAGCACATGGGTGGCTCAGTCGGAAGAGCCTGCAGCTCTTGATCTCAGGGTTGTGAGCTCAAGCTCCATGCTGGGTGTAGAAATTACTAAAAATAAATTAATAAGCTTAAAAAAAGACCTCTTTGGCTTTACCTCTTTATAAAGTTTTGACTTTTCAACCATGTAAATGATTCATGTATTCAAAAATAAGCTAAACCCAAAGGGGACAAAAAAGACAGACCCTATAAATGAATAAAACAGAAAGAAGTGAACCTAACTGCATATGAAAGTGATTATATAACTACACAGAAAAGTATTCCAGTAACTTTTAAACACAATACCTTAAGCATATGCCCTTATTGGGATATATTCTAAAGATAAAAAGACCTGCAAAGAAGCCTTGAACTTTACTTACTGAGTTTGTTATTGGTAGTGTTATTGGGGTAGTGATTCTGAAACTATTCTGTATATTGTAGGAAACAAATTGTTTTTCAGGAAACAGGACTGTTATCATGGAAAAAGGCAGATGCAAATATGGAATGGGAACCCATGATGTTCAAATTTTAATTAATTTTAAATAATTTAATTAATAATTCATGATTTAAAGTATCACTGTGTCCACTGAAGAGGCCTAGAAGCAATGACCACACCTACTACCTAAAATCTACTTTCTACATACCATTCATAGCCTGGTCTTAAAAAAAAAAAAAAAAAAAAAAAGCTTCTTGGAGAAATGGTTGATTACTGATTGGGAGTAGGAAAAGTACAAGATAAGTCTCTACCTTTTTGTGCCAGAAACAGGGAAGTGCTCAAAAACTAATGGGTATGCATTAAAAGGACAGAAGATCCAGATTAAAGGTTTCTCTCACTATCCAAATGAGCAGCAATTTGAACATCAAAAAAGAATGATAATAGATTTAAAATCCATTTAAGAGGGGCGCCTGGGTGGCTCTGTCGGTTAAGCGTCCGACTTCGGGTCAGGTCATGATCTCATACTTCCTGAGTTCGAGCCCCGCATCGGGCTCTGTGCTGACAGCTCAGAGCCTGGAGCCTGCTTCAGATTCTGTGTCTCCCTCTCTCTCTGCCCCTCCCCTGCTCATGCTCCGTGTCTCTCTGTCTCAAAAATAAATAAACATTAAAAAAAATTGTTTTTAAATAAATTAAATAAAATCCATTTAAGAAAAAAGAAAAAGGAAGGAATCCATGGACCCAAATTGGAGCTAAAAAATGCATGGTAGTTATAGTGGGGGAGAGAACGATAGAAATACAACTACAAATGAAATAATTGATGCAGTCAAGAAATATCAAGGAACAAAATATTGACAAGGCCTCAAAGCATCACCATACATGTCATGTATTAATTATAACAGGAAGAAAGTACTTTCACAATAGAGAGATCTGATGGATACCACTACACCAAATGATCAAACTTAAAATTATCAATAATACAACTGATGTTATGTGTTCCTGATGATGCCATGGGAAATGCATATCACCATGTAGTATTTTTGCCCACTATGTTTAACCTGAATCTAAAATGGGAAACAGTTAGTCAAATCCAGATTATGGGACATTCTACAAGACAAGTAAAGGCAAAAATGTTGAGTGGACTATTTTAGGTGAAAGGAGAATACGATGATCATCTTTTTTTTTTTTTTTTAATGTTTATTCACTTTTTGAGAGACAAAGACACACACAGCATGAGCAGCGGAGGGGCAGAGAGAGAGGGAGACACGGAATCTGAAGCAGGCTCCGTCCGACAGGAGGGCTCGAACTCACAGTGAGATCATGACCTGAGCCAAAATTAGACACTTAACTGACTGAGCCACCCAGGCGTCCCTGCAATAATCATCTTTGATTGGATCTTAGCTGGGGAGAAAAACAGCTAGAAAGGAAATTCTAGCTATAAAGAAAATTTCAAGGATACTTGGGGAAATTTGACCATAGGCTATATGACAATAATAATATTGTATCAATATTAAGTTCCTTGAGATAATAAGGTTATTAGAATTTCCTTTTTTTTAATGTTTACTTATTATTTTGTGAGAGAGAGAGAAAGAGGGAGTCAGCATGAGTAGGGAAGGGGCAGAGAACAGGAGACACAGAATCTGAAGCAGGCTTCAGGCTCTGAGCTGTTCAGAGCCCAATGCAGGGTTCGAACCCATGGACTGCGAGATTATGACTTGAGCCGAAGTTGGATGCTTAACTGACTGAGACACCCAGGCGCCCCCTCCTTTTTTTTTAAGGGGATACATGCTGTAATACTTAAAGTCTATAATATAAGTATGAAATTAATTTGGAATGATTCAGATCTTTATGTGTGCGTGTCTGTGTATGGATTGAGAGACAGAGACAGAGACAATATGAGATGAGCACAAATATGGCAAAATATTTTAGCAAACTGGTGAATGTAGGTTGAAGAATAATAAGTGTTCATTACATTATTCTTTCAACTTTTCTATAGGTTTGGTATTTTATTAAAATAAAATGTAAGAGAGAAATTAAAATTCACCAGTCATCAAAAGACACCATTAGGTGAGTAAAAATGGTAAAGCTCAGAGTGAAAAAAGATACATATCATCCATAAGATCAACATAGTAACCATATCCAAAATATATAACAATCTCCTGCAAATCAGAGAAAAACACAAATAAAAAAATAGGTAAGAGACTTAAGCGGAATTTATAAAAGAGGATATCCAAATGGTCCATAAACACATGTAAAGGTTCGGCTCAGCCTAACTAGGAATTGGGGAAGTAGAAGTTAAAACCACAAAAGTATATTGCAACACACCCACCAGAATGGCTTAAATTTAAAGGTTTACAATAACTAGTGTAGCAAGGATTGGAACAATGGGGATTTTCACATACTACTAGTGGGATGTAAAATAATACAGCCACTTTGGAAAACAATTTGTTATTACCTTCTAAAGCTTAAAATACACATACTCCATGATCCTTTCCTGGGTACACACCTAGTGGAATGCATGCTTACTAATAGCAACAGATATGTGCATAGCGACATAGCGCCATTATCCATAATAGCCCCCAACTGCAACTCATATGTCCAATATCATCCTAATGGATAAATTGTGATATATTCATACAAATTAATATAATAGAATGCTATATAACAATGCAAATAAACAAACCACAATCTCCTGCAACAATATGGGTAAATCTAACAAATACAAAATAAGTGAAAGATGCCAGAGACAAAATAATACATACTTCATTATTGTATTTATAAAAAACTCAAAACCAGACAAATATAAACTACTGTGTTTCAGGATGCAAATTTAGGTAGTAAAACTTTAAGGAAAAGCAAGAATGTGATTTTTATTTAAAAAAATAACCATTTCACTTCTATGTGGAATCTAAAAACCAAAACAAATGAACAAACAGAAACAGACTCATAAATACAGACAGCAAACTGGTGGTTGCCAGAGGGAAAGGGTGCAGGGGAAGGATGGGTGAAGTAGGTGAAGGGGATTAAGAGGTCCAAACTTCCAGTTATAAGATAAATAAGTCACAGAAATGAAAAGACAGCATAGGGATATAATCAATAATGTTGTAATAATGCTGTATGGTGACAGAAGGTAACTATACTTATTGTAATGAGCATTGCACAATATATTGAATTGTCAAATCATTCTGTTGTACACCTGAGATTAATATAACATTGTGTGTCAACTATAATTCAATAATAAAATGTTTTAAATTAATGATTATCTTGGAAGGGAGTAATGACTAGGAAGGATCACAATAGGGAGATCTGGATGGTGGTGACACAGATATTTGATTTGTGGTAAATCATTGACGTCTACTTACTCATTTCATGCACCTTTCTGTGTGTTTATTTAACAAAACAGGGTTTTTTTTTAATGTTTATTTATCTTTGAGAGAGAGAGACAGAGCGTGAGCAGGGGAGGGGCAGAGAGAGAGGGAGACACAGAATCAGAAGTAAGTTCCAAGCTCTGAACTGTCAGCACAGAGCCCCACACAGAGCTCAAACTCAGGAACCTGGAGATCATGATCTGAGCTGAAGTTGGATGCTTAACCAACTGGGCCACCCAGGTGCCCCAAGACAATAGTTTTTAAATTAAGAAACAGGAACTGTAAGGGATCCTGGGTGGCTCAGTCAGATAAGCATCTGACTTCAGGTCAGGTCATGATCTCTTGGTCATGGGTTCGAGCCCCATGTCGGGCTCTGTGCTGACAGCTCAGAGGCTGGAGCCTGCTTCAGATCCTGCATCTCCCTCTCTCTCTCTCTGCCCCTCCCCCACTCACTCATGCTCTCTCTCTCTCCCTCCCTCAAAAAGTAAACATTAAAAAAAATTGTTTAATAAAAAAATAGGAACTGTAAGAATACAGGGGGCGCCTGGGTGGCTCAGTTGGTTAAGCATCCAACTTCGGCTCAGGTCATGATCTCATGGTTCATGGGTGCAAGCTCTGCGTCGGGCTCTGTGCTGACAGCTCAGAGCCTGGAGCCTGTTTCAGATTCTGTGTCCCTCTCTCTCTCTCCGGCCCACCCCTGCTTTTGCTCTCTCTCTGTCTTTAAAAAATGTGTAAACATAAAAAAAATCTTTATAAAAAGAATACAGGGTTTTACACAAAAGAAACAAGAAGTTATATTTTTATTTTTTTTTTATTTATTTTTGCGACAGAGAGAGACACAGCATGAGCAGGGAAGGGGCAGAGAGAGAGGGAGACACAGAATCCGAAGTAGGCCCCAGGCTCTGAGCTGTCAGCACAGAGCCTGATGCAGGGCTCGAACCCACAGACTGTGAGATCATGACCTGAGCTGAAGTCGGACGCTTAATGGACTGAGCCACCCAGGCGCCCCAAGAAGTTATATTTTTAAAAGATAATGCATGGGGCGCCTGGGTGGCGCAGTCGGTTAAGCGTCCGACTTCAGCCAGGTCACGATCTCGCGGTCCGTGAGTTCGAGCCCCGCGTCAGGCTCTGGGCTGATGGCTCAGAGCCTGGAGCCTGTTTCCGATTCTGTGTCTCCCTCTCTCTCTGCCCCTCCCCCGTTCATGCTCTGTCTCTCTCTGTCCCCAAAAAAATAAACGTTGAAAAAAAATAAAATCAAATCAAAGATAATGCAGAAAGAAAAACATAGACATCAAACAACTCAGTAGATAGGTTTCATAGTAGACAAGATACTGCTAAAGAGTGAGTTAGTGAATTGGAAGAAAGAGTAGCAAAAGTGACCCAGAATATAGCACAGACATATAGAGAAGAAAATAAAAGAGAAGTTTAGAGAGATGGATGAAAAACTCCAATATACACTTAAAGGGAATTCCAAAAGAATAAACAGGCAAGAGCTAATAGTTGAAGTGAAAATGTCTGCAGTCTTTCAGAATTAAAGGAAATATGAATCCTCAGATTGAAAAAGAACACCAAGTCTTTCAAGGATAAAGAAAATCAATCCATATCTAGATGCACTGGAATAAAATAAAAGACCAGAGAAAGCAAAAGAATACTAAATGCTTCAGAGAAAAAAGATTAACTACAAAGGAAAGACTACCAGACAGGCTTCTCATGAGCAACAACAGAGAAGACAGTGCAATAATAGCTTCCAAGTTTTGAAGGAAAATAACCATGGGGCACCTGGGTGGCTCAATCAGTTAAGCATCCAACTCTTGATTTCAACTCAGGTCATGGTATCAGGGTCATGAGATTGAGCTCTGTGATATTCTCACTCTCTCTCTCTTTCTCTCTCTCTTCCTCTGCCCCACCCCTGCTCACTCACACACACACACTCTCTCTCTCTCAAATAAATAAATAAATAAATAAATAAATAAATAAGGTAAAATAACTATCAATCTAGAAATTTATACTCAACTATATCATGCAAGAATGAAAGCTAAATGAAGATATTTCCAGATAGGCTAAGAAATTTTTTATTTGTAAGCCCCCAATGAAAGAAATACAAGTATATTTCCTTATTTCAGCAAGGAATAAAATAAACCTGGAAAGGAGGAGGAGGATTCAAGAAATGTATTAGTTATGTACTAAGAATTAGTAAAACACTTGGTATCCTGAATATCTTCTGTTGGCTCTCCAGATCTTGCCTACACTCTTCTACACTCTGCTAAATGCTTTGGAGGCTACATCAAATAAACTCCCTTGTCCTCTGGCTTGGAACTGGGTTTTGCCAATGGGGAGCCCTAATAGTACACTGCAGAAAGAAAAGATGTTAGATCAGAGTATATATTTTTGTTTCCTCCTACCAAGGTAGTCTTTGGCTGGGTGTATACCTTGAGGTCACTATTTCTCTCAAGATAGCCCTATATGTATTACTCTCCTTTCAGCTTTTCATGATGGCTCCCTCCCCAGATCCCTTCGGGTCTAGGGTGATAAAACTCTGGTTGCTATCAGCTCCAGCATATTATACTATCTCTTGTGGGTTTCTTTCTTTCTTTCTTTCTTTCTTTCTTTCTTTCTTTCTTTCTTTCTTTCTTTTCTTTTCTTTTCTTTTTCTTTAAGAGAGGGAAGAGTACAAGCAGGGGGAAGGGGCAGAGAGAAAGAGAAAGAATTTTAAGCAGGCTCCACGCTCAGTGTGGAGCCCAACACAGGGCTTGATTCCACTACCTTGAGATCATGACCTGAGCCAAAATCAAGAGTCAGATGCTCCACTGACTGAGCCACACAGGTACCCTAATATCTTGCGGGTTTCTTAATCTCTATTCACACATACTCATTAGAAATAGTTGCTTTAATTTATTTGTTAAACTGTCCTTGAATTATCCTAATTTGAGTGTGTAATTTATTTTCTGTTAGGAGACTGAGAGGTTGGTAAGTTTAAATAAGTATTGACTATGAAATATAATAATAACCACTAATTTCAGGGAGTTAAAACCATGATGGAATGAAAACATTAGACAACACAGCTCAAAAGATGAGAAGGGTGAGGTTGCAGGCTAATTAAGGAGTTTAAGATCCTTATCTTCTTTAGAAGAAAAACAGAGAATTGGTGAATTTTAAACTTCGTTAGAAAAATATAGAGTAATTTCAGAGTAACAAAATCTGTCTCCCTAGGCCTTAAGTTGCAAATAGTTATTTCTATATTTTAGACTTCTTCATTTCTTGTAGTATTTAAAACTCAGCACATCCAACATTGAACATATTATCTTCTCTCCATCCCAAAATTAATCCCTATCTCTGGGCAGAGCTTAAGTCTCAGTCATCTTTGACTTCTCTCCCACACCATCCACAGCCCTGCCAGGACAGAGAATTTTACTTATTAAATGTCCCCTGAATGGGGCACCTGGGTGGCTCAGTCAGTTAAGCGGCCAACTCTTGGTTTCAGCTCAGGTTATGATCTCAACGGTTTATGGGTTCGAGCCCTGCACTGTCATCATGGAGTCTGCTTGGGATTCTCTCTCTTTCTCTCTCTCTCTGTCCTCTCCTGCTTATTCTCTCTCTCTCTCAAAATAAATAAATAAACTTTAACAAAAAGTCCCTTGAATCCATTCCTTTCCCACCCCTGTCTAGTTCATTTCTCATGTTCAGACTCACCTTCTCTCTAGGCCTGACCCTGCTCCAGTCCCTGTTTCTCTCCTTCTTGCCCACACCAGATGGACAACAGCACTATGAGGAAGCAGTTGAGATGGCATAGAAGTGTCTCCTGGGAATACTACCCAATTATTGAGAAATAATTACACCTTAGCAACCAAACCTAGAATGTGTACCCTGGAACTAACCACCAGCTCCTATTCTAAAGAACCGAAGGTAGAATAGAGCTTCCCCTCCCCCAATTATGACTCCTGGAGAGAAATGGATTTATTATAACTTCTTTACAATACCTGCTGCATAGTAACTATTCAATAAACTTGTTATGTTGAACCAAAGGTGTGCACAGGGTTTATATACAAAAATATTTACCATGGCATTATTCATCTATAAGTAAAATTTCAAAATTTTCTTGACACTCAACAATACATAGATATTTACATCACAGTACATACATATATGTACAATAATTAAAAATAACTTGGGGGGCACCTGGATGGCTCAGTCAGTTGAGCATCTGACATTGGCTCAGGTCATGATCTTACAGTTCATGAGTTTGAGCCCTGCATTGGGCTCTGTGTGGACAGCTCAGAACCTAGAGCCTATTTCAGATTCTGTGTCACCCTCTCTCTCTGCCCTTCCCCTGCTCACACTCTGTTTTTCTCTCAAAAGTAAATAAATATTAACAAAAAATTGTTTTAATAATTTAAAAAATATTTTAAAAAATTTTTGTAGGAGCCCCTGGCTGGCTTAATTGGTGGAGCATGCAACTCTTGATCTCAGAATTGTGAGCTCAAGTCCCACATTGGGTGTAAAGATTACTTAAAATAAAATAAAATCTTTAAAAAGTAATAATAATTTTGTAAAATAATATTTAGTGACATGATAAAACATTAATATTACATCCAGTTAAAAAAGACAGGCTACAAAAAGTATGTATCATACTGTTTTATATATATCCATATATATTCATATATATTACACATACACTATGTGTATACGTATATACATATATATATGTATGTATATGTGTAATATATATGAATATATACATATTTGTGTATATTATATCAACACACATGTAGGGGCACCTGAGTGGCTTAGTTGGTTGGGCGTCTGATTTCAGCTCAGGTCATGATCTCATGGGTTCGTGAATTCAATCCCCACATCGGCCTCTCTGCTGTCAGCACAGAGCCTGCTTTGGATCCTCTGTCCCCCTCTCTCTCTGCCCCTCCCCCGCTTGCACTCTCTCAAAATAAAAAATTAAAAACACACACATATATTATGCACACACACACACACACACACACACACATATATATACACAAACACATATGAGTCCACAGAAAAAACTGGAAGAGCTTACATCAAAATGGTAACATATCCAGATGGTAGATTTATAAAGAATTTTTATTTTCTTCTAAGGACTTTTTTATAAATACCATTCAGTTTAAATAAACATATGTTACTTTTCTCATCTTAAAAAATGTTATTTTTAAGTATGTTCTTTTGAAAATGTAAACAGTTTGACAATTTAGAAAATGGTCTATTAAAAGCAAGGTTTATAGAAAAAGCCTAATTCAAGTGAGCTCAACAAAAAATTTTTGGCATTGTCTATATGATAGGTATTGTGAGGGTATTCAAGATAAACCTAACATGATTACCGACCTCAAAGAACTTAGTAAAGAACACATGACAATTATAGGACAATACGTGCAATATTATAGGCATGTACAATGTTCTGAAAAAAAATAGAGATGAGCACATAATTAATTCTGTAAGAGTTAGAGAAGCTTTCAGAAAGAATGGGCTGGTGAGTGTGGTTTCTCAGGATGAAACAGAGTAGAGGGGATAATATGGAGGGAGAAGGAACAAGATACACAAAAAGCCCTGAGGCATGAGACAACATGATAGGTAAAGGGAAGTACACACAGAACCCATCAAAAATGTATAATATCTCCAAATGATGTAAGTGTCATGTAGCTGTTAAAATTGATATCTTAAAGTGCATTAATGAGTTCAATATTTGGTGGAAGTGTACAAAATGAAACTGAGGAGGAAAAACTTTGTTTGCCATGCTATGGCAATGGGGAATCTTTGAAGGGTTCACATATCAGAGGATCTGTGATTTAGAGAAATCACCCTTTGGGTAATGTGGAAGGTGGATTTGAGGAGGAGTGAGAAATAATAGTCACCTGATCTAAGGTAGTAGCAGTGGAGATGAAGAGAAAAGAACAGATTACAAAGATACTTTGGAGGCTAAAATAGGCAGAACTAGGCAGTTGATTAGAAAAGGCAACAGGAGGGGCGCCTGGGTGGCGCAGTCGGTTAAGCGTCCGACTTCAGCCAGGTCACGATCTCGCAGTCCGTGAGTTCGAGCCCCGCGTCAGGCTCTGGGCTGATAGCTCAGACCCTGGAGCCTGTTTCCGATTCTGTGTCTCCCTCTCTCTCTGTCCCTGCCCCGTTCATGCTCTGTCTCTCTCTGTCCCAAAAATAAATAAACGTTGAAAAAAAAAAAAATTAGAAAAGGCAACAGGAGTGGCGCCTGGGTGGCTCAGTCAGTTGGGTGGCTAACTCCGGCTCAGGTCATGATCTCACGGTCCGTGAGTTCGAGCCCCGTGTTGGGCTCTGTGCTGACAACTCAGAGCCTGGAGCCTGCTTTAGATTCTGTGTCTCCCTCTCTCTCTGCCTCTCCCCCATTTGCACTCTTTATCTCTCTCAAAAATAAATAAACATTTTTTTTTTATTTTTAAAAAAAGAAACAGAAAGAAAAGGCAAGAGGAAGGAGCACCTGGGTGGCTCGGTTGGTTAAGTGTCCCCACTGTTAATTTCGGCTCAGATCATGATCTCAAGGTTCATGAGATCGAGCCTTGTGTCAGGCTCTGCATTGACAGCATGGAGCCTGCTTGGGATTCTCTCTCCCTCTCTCTCTCTCTCTCTGTGCCTCCCCTGCCTGTGCATGCACAGGCATGGAAAATAAATAAACTTCAGTAAATAAACTTATTTTGCACATGCATGCAAAATAAATAAGTAAACTTAAAAAAAAATAAAAAGGAAAGGTGAGAGGAGGGGCCAAGGAGAAGCACTCCCAGGTTCAGACTTGAATAGGGTAAATGGAATGGAAGAAGTAAAACAGTCTTACCCACAAATGACATGATCTTGTATATTGAAAATCCTAAGAAATCCACTAAAAAAAAAAAAAAAAAAGCTAGAATTAATAAGCCAGTTTGGCAAGTTCACAAAATCAATATACAAAAACCAACTATATTTCTATACAGTAGCAATGGACAATCTGAAAATGAAATTAAGAAAATTAATCCATTCACAATAAGATAAAAAAGAATAAAATACTTAGGAATAAACTGAACAAAAGAAGAGTAAGACTTGTACAATGAAAACTATAAAACATTGCTGAAAGAAATTAAAGAAGACTTAAACAAATAGAAAGACATCCCATGTTCATGGATCAGAAGACTAAACATAATTGAGATGAATATTCTCCCCTAATTGTCTACAAATTCAACATAATCTCTATCAAAATCCCTGCTGTCTTTTTTGTGAAAACTGGCAAGCTAATCATAAAGTTCATATGGAAATGCAACGAATCCCAAAACAATCCTAAAAAGAAAGGTTGGGGCGCCTGGGTGGCTCAGTTGGTTAGTATCCAACTTTTGATTTTGGCTTAGGTCATGATCTCACAGTTCATGGTAACCCCACATTGGGCTCTGCACTAACAGCACAAAGCCTGCGTGGGATCCTCTCTGTCCTCTCTTTTTGCCCCTCCCCCTGCTCATGCTCACTCTCACAAAATAAATAAATAAACATTTGGGGCGCCTGGGTGGCACAGTCGGTTGAGCGTCCGACTTCAGCCAGGTCACGATCTCGCGGTCCGTGAGTTCGAGCCCCGCGTCAGGCTCTGGGCTGATGGCTCAGAGCCTGGAGCCTGTTTCCGATTCTGTGTCTCCCTCTCTCTCTGCCCCTCCCCCGTTCATGCTCTGTCTCTCTCTGTCCCAAAAATAAATAAACGTTGAAAAAAAAATTAAAAAATAAATAAATAAATAAATAAACATTTAAATAAATAAATAAATACATACATAAATAAATAAGAAGGGTTGGAAGACTTATACTTCTTGATTTCAAAACTTACTACAAAGATAATCAAGACAGTGTAGTACTGGCATAAATATAGACATACAGGTTAATGGAAATGGACTGAAAGTCCAGAAATAAACTTTTACATTTATAGTCAAGTGATTTTCTACAAAAGTACCAAAATTCAATGGGAAAGAAATCATCTTTTCAACAAACGGTGCTGGGACAATTGGATAACCTCAGAGGAAAAATAATTTGGGCCCCTACCTCACACCATACACAAAAACTAGCTCAAATAGGTTACATCTAACCTAAATGTTAGAACAAAAACTTAGGAGAAAACATAGGAGTCAATTTCTGTTGTCTTGTATTAGGCAAAAAGCAAAAGCACAAGGAGAAAACAAAATGACAAATTAAAAACTTTGGCACTTCAGGGGCGCCTGGGTGGCGCAGTCGGTTAGTTGTCCGACTTCAGCCAGGTCACGATCTCACGGTCCGTGAGTTCGAGCCCCGTGTCAGGCTCTGGGCTGATGGCTCAGAGCCTGGAGCCTGTTTCCGATTCTGTGTCTCCCTCTCTCTCTGCCCCTCCCCCGTTCATGCTCTGTCTCTTTCTGTCCCAAAAATAAATAAACGTTGAAAAAAAAAAATTAAAAAAAAAAAAAAACTTTGGCACTTCAAAAGACACATTAAGAAAGTGAAAAGATGATCCATAGAATGGGAGAACATATTTACAAATCATATAGATATATGTGACTTGTATCCTGAAGAACTCTTACAACTCAATAATAAATACATATAACTCAATTTAAAAATGGGCAAAGGATCTGAATACACGTTTCTCCAAAGAAGATATATTAGTGACCAATAAGCACATTAAAAAAAGCACTCAACATCATCAGTCACTAGAAATCAAGAAGAAAATAAAAATAACTCCTTCTGACCAAAGATGAGACATTTTGCATACTAACAAAGTTAATAATTGCAATGTATTAAAATACATCAAATGCATTTAAATTCCTGAGTTCATAATGATTCTTAAAGGGGGAAAAAAGTGGCCACCTTTGAAGGGCATAATAAAAAAAAATTATTTTGAAAAATGGTAATAAAAATCAAGCAATTATTCAGGCTTTTCTATATAAATTGTACCACTGGGTAACAAAAACAGTTTATAAAGAGCAGTATCTCTTTCCAGAAGTATACCAACTAATAAAGGGAGAAGCAATGATATAATAATGCCAACATTTAAAAAAAACTTTTTAAATGTTTATTTATTTTTTGAGAGAGGGAGAGAGAGAGACAGAGTGTGAGTGGGGGAGGGGCAGAGAGAAAGGGAGACACAGAATACAAAGCAGGTTCCAGGCTCTGAGCTGTCAGCACAGAGCCTGACACAGGGCTGGAACTCACAATCATGACCTGAGCTGAAGTTGGATGTTTAACCGACTGAGCTGCCCAGGCACCCTATGCCAACATTTTTCAATTCATAATTGATCAATAGCTGCTAACATACTAAAAAAAAAAAAGACATCCAGATATGATTGTCTCTGTTGCCCCCGGCATCTCTAACCAGAGTCTGATCAAGCCACCAGAACAAACTAATTTATAGTAAAAACAAAGAACAGAGGGACATGTAAAACAACATCATGAGGCTACAATTAGCAAAATCCAAAATATGGGAAAAACAGTCCTTTTTCTTCAACAAATAAATCACAAGGGAGAAAAAAAGAGGTGAAAGGGGAAATCAAAGTTCAAAAAAGCTAAGAGACAAATCAAACAATCATGAAGTGGGACTTTATTTGGATCCAGGTTCAAACAAACACATTATAAAAAAGATATATGAAACTGTAAATTTGGAGATAGCAGAATATTTGATGATATTGAAGAATCATTGTGTGGGGTGATTGGTGTGATAATGGTATTGTGCTTATGTTTTTTTAAAGAGACCTTATCTTTTACAGATACATACTGAATATTTATGGATGAAATTATGTAATGTCTGGGATTTGCTTCAAAATAATAAGCGAGGAAGAAATGGGTGGGAGTATATGTGAAACAAGAATGGCTATGAGCTAATAAACAGTACATTTAGTGATGGGTACAGGAAGGCTGACTACACTATTTTCTTGACTTCTGTATGATTAGAATTTTCCACAATAGAAAGTTTTTCTAAAAATCTACTTCATGACTTTGTAGTAATAATTATCTAGAGGGCTTATCACCATGGCTGACAGATAACCTCTAAACATTGTTTTTCACTTTTATATTCCCTTTCAATTAATTAATCACACCTAAAAGTACATTACTTAGACCAAGACCCATGGTTCATATGACTTTATCCACCGAGTAGTAATTTACTGAAGTTTCAAGTTTAGAATTAGGAAATGCCAACCTTCAGAGTCCCAAACCTACCCTACAACAGCAGAGGCAACAATCCCAAATGCCTCCCTATCACTACTAATAAATTATTGCTTTCCTCTCACCTTGTAGAAATACTTGCAATCATTCATTTAGTCATTATTTTTCATTAATTTATTATGTGTCCAGTATTAGGTGTAAGGATACAAATAAATACTAATATAGTAGACCCTTAGGGCACCTGGCTGGTTCAGTCAATAGAGCGACTCTTGATCTAGGGGTGGTGAGTTTGAGCCCCATGTTTGGCAGAGAGATTACTTTAAAAAAATACAGTAGCCCTTTGATTGAACGCTAGATGAATATTTTTGAGTGCCAAATGCATTCAAGAAACAGTGCTAAGTAACTGTAACAAATACACAACCTAACTCTCTCCTAAAAGGCAGCTCTACTGGGCACATAAAAATGAACAGAGATGGGAATGCAAGCTGGTGCAACCACTCTGGAAAACAGTATGGAGATTCCTCAAAAAACTAAAAATAGAACTACCCTATGACCCAGCAATTGCACTACTAGGCATTTATCCAAGGGATACAGGTGTGCTGTTTCAAAGGGACACATACACCCCCATGTTTATAGCAGCACTATCAACAATAGCCAAAGTATGGAAAGAGCCCAAACGTTCATCAATGGATGAATGGATAAAGAAGATGTGGTATGTGTGTGTGTGTGTGTATATATATGTACACACACACACACACACACACAATGGAGTATTACTCGGCAATCAAAAAGAATGAAATCTTGCCATTTGCAACTACATGGATGGAACTAGAGGGTATTATGCTAAGTGAAATTAGTCAGTCAGAGAAAGACAAAAATCATATGACTTCCCTCATATGAGGACTTGAAGAGACAAAGCAGATGAACATAAGGGAAGGGAAACAAAAATGATATAAAAACAGGGAGGGGGACAAAACAGAAGAGACTCATGGAGAACAAACTGAGGGTTACGGGAGGGGTTGTGGGAGGGGGGATGGGCTAAATGGGTAAGGGGCACTAAGGAATCTACTCCTGAAATCATTGTTGCACCATATGCTAATTTGGACGTAAATTTTTAAAAAAATTAAAATTAAAAAATAGAAAATAAAAAAAAAACTCTCAGTAAATTAGGAAAAGAAAAAGCTTTCTGATAAAGGGTATTTATGAAAAAATTATCACTGATGAGCACTGGAAAAATAAATAAACAAACAGAGATGTGGTACTCGCCCTCACATAGTTTAAAAACTGATAGAGCCCATGAGACAAGAACCCAAACAACCAAGAATAGAAAGCTGAATGTGATAAATGGTCACAAAATGATTCAGTCACCAAAGTGGGAAGTGGTGAGTAGTTAAGACTGGCGGGAGCATTTAAGTGTCTAGGTAGAGTTGGAAACTAAGGCTGGAACGGTACAATAGAACCATTATGTGGAGTTAGGTTAAGGGATCTGAATTTTATTAGGCAGCAACAGAGAATTGTTTAATGTTACTGAGCAGGGCATGACACGCACAGAACTGTGACTTGGAACAATGCCTCTCGCAGCAAGTGGCAGAGCCCACAGACCACTAGTGGAAGACCAGTTCAAGCCTGAACTACATCTCCAGGCTCACAGCACACTCCCACATACATGTGAACAAGCTTAATGACTAACAGATTTATAGCACCTGAGATGCACTTGAAGCTTTTGGAGACCTCGCTCCAGAGTACAGCACCCAGACCAGCACTGAACTGCCTCGGAGAAAACTTCCAGCCACAGCCTAGAGCAAAGCTTAGCAAACTTTTTTCCATAAAACGGTCAGATAGTAAGTGTCTCAGGTTTTGCAGGCCATGTGGTCTCTGTTGCAACTACTCAACTCACTAACACAACCAATGACAACAACATGTAGATGAAGGAGCTGAGTTGTGCTCTAATAACATAGGACTTGGCCCTTGAGCCATAGTTTGCCAACTCCTAGCCTAGAGTTTGGAGCCTCTTCCAGAACCCAAGTGACCAATCCAGTTACAGACCAACTCCAACTCCTTCCAGAAAACTAGCATCATTCATCAAAGACTAAGAAAGCTCCTTCAGAAGTACAATCCCTCTAGGCCTGAGAGTCCATCTGCCCACTGAAGAACCAGGAAAACTAATTCTCTGCCTAACCTTGTGACAGCTAAACCCCATCAGGCCCACACCACTGTTATCCTCGCTTACCCCCCAAGGATACAAGCCCCTCCAAACGTCTTACTCTCCCACATCCTCTTTGCCTTTGCTCTTACTGTCTCCTCTCCCTAGAAGGGATGCTCACCTCCTACTCAGCTCACGTGTCAATGCCACCTCCTCAGAGAGGTTTTCCCTGGTCCCCCAACCTATTAAAGCTCCCCTAGTCACTCTCAATTACATTTCCATTTTCCATTCTTCATAGCACTTTGTACTATCTGAAATTATCTTATTATATGTCTCCTCCCACAAAAATGTAAGTTCCATGAGATTGGGAAACTTGCTCATCTTGATCGCTACTGTATTTCTGGCCTAGTACCTGGTCCTCAGTACCTACTTATTAAATAAAATGAACAAATAAATGAGTTGCCCTATTTGCTCTGTGCTTCTTCCCTCCAACTACCCCTCTGCCTCCACCCCTTCCAACTTCTCTCCAACGCCTTTGGAAAAGCCTCTGTATTACAAAAACTTCCTTCTCTCCTCAACTCTTTTTTTTTTAAGTGTATTTTGAGAGAGAGAGAGAGAGAGAGAGAGAGCCCCAAGCAGGGATTCCACACTGACAGCGTGGAGCCTGACAAAGGGTCATGAGATCATGACCTGAGCTGAAATCAAAAGTCGGCCACTTAACCGACTGAGCCAGGATATGGACCACCCAGGTGTCCATATCCTCAAATGGAAACCTGAGAACATGATTTTTCCTGCATGCTCTCAAGTGGAGGCTGCTTGTTTTCTCCTGTGCTGCACACCTTAGGGTCAGACACCACACATACCCCCCCCCTTTTTATTTCCAGTCTTGTTTAAACACTTTCTCTCCAGTCCCACCCCCACTGCCACCCGCTCCCTCATTGGGTAAGTCTCTACTCATCCAGTTGAGCCCTGATGTCATTGCTCTAAAAACTCTGCCTGGGTACCTGGCCCACACTGCTGTCATCCAGATAATGTGCACCCCCCAGCCCCTGGAATGTTCTCATTTATGAGAGCATTTTTCATACTGTATTGCAACGATCAGCTTAAGGTATCTATCTCTTCCTTCACCCTATCCCCCAGAACTAGGCCATAAGCTCTGTGGGGGAAGGAACTTATCATCGTGCCTGAATGTAATGGGCTATCCATAAACATTTATTAAGTGAAAGAAGTCGTGGGGCACCTGGGTGGCTCAGTCAGTTGGGTATCTGATTCTTGATTTTGGCTCAGGTCATGATCCCAAGGTCATAGGATCAAGCCCCGCATCAGGCTCCATGATGAGCATAGAACCTACTTAAGATTCTCTCTGTTGGTTGGGGCACTTGAGTGGCTCAGTCAGTTAAATGTCCAATTTTGGCTCAGGTCATGATCTCACGGTTATGTGGGTCCAAACCCTACATTGGGCTCTGTGCTTACAGCTCAGAGTCTGGAGCCGGCTTCAGATTCTGTGTCTCCCTCTCTCTTTCTGTCCCTCCCCACTCACACTCTGTCTCTCTCTCTCTCTTTCAAAAATAAGTAAACATTTTTTAAAAATTAAAAAAAAAAAAAAGATTCTCTCTCTTGGGGCACCTAGGTGGCTCAGTCTGCCAAGCAGCCTACTCTTGATTTTGGCTCAGGTCTTGATCTCGTGGTTCTTGGGTTCGAGTCCGACATCTAGCTCTGTGGGATTTTCTGTCCCTCTCTCTTCCTTTCCCCCACTAATGCGCACTCTCTCTATATAAAATAATAAATAAATAAATAAATAAATAAATAAATAAATAAATAAATAAAAGAAGTCATAAGCTATTCCAACAGTGAGAGAAACTAAACATGGTGAGACCTAACAGGAAGCCTCTGCCAGTGAGAAATGCTAAGGGTCTAGATTGGGGAAGTATGGCAGGAATGAAATGTAGAGTGGGACATGATGCCCCATACTTGTCAATGACATGCCATCTTTCTCACCAGATCTCTCCTCCTCCCTTCTGTTCATCTCATCAGCTGCCACCAGCACTCACCCCTGCCACTGAAGCCAGAGAAACCTGGGAGACATCTGCCCCCAACCCACTCCATCTAATCAGAGACCAAACCTCATGTCCAACTCTCCTTCCCCACCCCACTGCTTCCATCTTTGTTCAGAGCACCATCATCTCGCACCCCTGCCTGTTTCAGGTAAATCAGTCTTCAGGTCTGCCCTTCCTACAACCCTACAGTATCCCTCCTCTGCAGACCTGGAAGGGTGAACTTTTTAATTAACTATTTATTTTTTATTAATTTTTATTTATTTTAAGAGAGAGAGTATGCACATACACACATAAGCAGGGGAGGGACAGTAGAAAGCAGGAGAGCGAGAACCCCAAGCAGCCTCCACACTGTCAGCACAGCACCTGACAGGGGCTCAATCTCATGAACCACGAGATCATGACCTGAGCTGAAATCAAGAGTTGGTCACTTACCCAACTGAGCCACCCAGGCACCCCTAAAACAGTGAACTTTTTTAAAGTGCAAATCTGAGTGTGTTATTCTCCTGATTAAACCCCTATGATGGCTTTCCATTTCCTTCATGGCTCTAGTTCAGGCTCCTTAGCATGGCAGCCAAGGATAGCACTGCATGATCCATCAGCTTCCAGAGGCTCTTCTCCTGCTCCCTCCCTAGCACCTTTTGCCCATAGTCAGTGTTATGCTCACCCTGGCTTCCCTGCCTGGGATGCCCTTCTTGGCTGTGTATGGACACATACATATGACTTCGTTCTTTCACTTATTTGTTTATTTATTTATTTACTTATTTGTTATTTTAGAGAGAGTGTGTGTGCATTAGTGGGGGAGAGGCAGAGAGAGAGGGACAGAGAATCCCAGAGAGACGTGGGGCTCGAACCCACAAACCATGAGATCATGGCCTGAGCCAAAATCAAGAGTAGGCTGCTTAACTGACTGAACCACCCAGGTGCCCATCATCTTTCAAGACCTAGTTCAAGCATCTCCTCTAAGGAGGTGCTTTGTAATGTCTCCCCATCCTTCCTTGAGACACTGCAGTCCTCCAAGCAGCCTTCTGCCTTAGCACCTCATGCCATATCTGGCACTTTATGTGTTTCCATTGGCTTCTCCAGAGCAGGGTCCCATATATATCTTAGTCAGCTTTGCATCCCCAGTGCCCAGCACATAGTGGGCAGTCAGTAACCATCTGAAAACTGAATGGAATCCAAGGAAGCTCTGGAGTGATCACCTGGGTGATGGGGGAAATGATCTGCTGCCCTCTCCTGACAACGTGAGGCATTGTCCTAACCACAGACACCATCCAACCTTGCAAAAAAATTAAAAAAAAAAAAAATTGGAGGAGGAGTAAGCTGGAAAAGGGGAGGATGGAGAATAGTATTAGATTGAGGTGTTGGTGGGACACCTTCGTCCACTCCCACACTGTTCCCATGTCCATGCAAGCTAGGGTGCAAAAGCCAGGTCAGTGCTTCCAAAGGAGGGCATATCCTTAGAATGGGTCTGTCCCTGAAACTGAACTGTAAACTCTAAATTATACTGTATTTGTTTTCCACTCTGTCCTGTTGTCATTGTTGTTGCTATTCCTGCTGTTTCCATTCATTTTAGTAGGCAATCACTAATTTTTTCCTCCATTGTTTTAAAACATGTTTTTTGGGGTGCATGGGTGGCTCAGTCAGTTAAGCATCCAACTTCAGCTCAGGTCATGATCTCACAGTTTGTGAGTTCGAGGCCAGCGTCAGGCTCTGTGCTGACAGCTCAGAGCCTGTAGCTGCTTCAGATTCTGTGTCTCCCTCTCTCTCTCTGCCCCTCCCCCGCTCGTGCTCTGTCTCTCTCACTCTCAAAAATAAATAATAAAACATTTTTAAAAATTAATAAATAAAACATGTGTTTTGTTCTTGTACATAGAAAGACTGAATTTGACCACTAGTTTCTCTTGATTTTAATTCAACTTCCCACTGGTCTAGTGTCTAGTGTTGTGTCTAGTGCTCTGGGTGTCTCTCCTTTCTGCCAAACTACAAACACCAGTTAGGATCCCCCACCCTTCACCCCTTCCCACAGCTTCAACAAGCCACGGAAGTCATGGCAGGGGAGGGTGGCTTTCGGCAAGGAGAATCATTACCTTGCTCCTCTTGGGGCCATAGTCTTATTGCCTGCATTTTGACATGTGGAAAATTGTCTAACACCTAACATGAGAAATCGACTTGGTGAAGGAGCTTGAGACTGGAGACAGAAGTTGGTGAGTGATGTGTATACCCAGATAGGTAAAGACTCAGAGCAGCTAAGATAGCCACCTGCAGAGAAACATCACCTCTTACTCATCTTTGAGTCCTTAATGTTTACCACACAAGGTACTCAGTAAATATCTAATGTTTGTTGAAATATTGAAAGGAGAGTACACACACACACACACACACACACACACACACACACGAAAGAAAAAAAGGGACAAGGATGAGAGGTCCAACTTTTTATAGTGTGAATGATTAGAGCTGCCTGATAGATTTGCCCTAAATTTAGGGATTTACCCCACTAGAAAGGAAATGCCTTTTTCAATAACAAATGATCTCTTCTGGGCTTCCAAAGAAGGCCTCCTCATCTCTTACTTAGTTCCAGTCCAATCATCCTACCCTTGAAGAGTTTACTGATTTTTATAGTGTGAATGATTAGAGCTGCCTGATAGATTTGCCCTAAATTTAGGGATTTACCCCACTAGAAAGGAAATGCCTTTTTCAATAACAAATGATCTCTTCTGGGCTTCCAAAGAAGGCCTCCTCATCTCTTACTTAGTTCCAGTCCAATCATCCTACCCTTGAAGAGTTTACTGAACAACTTTGGAATGGCATCATAAACATTGTCTCCACTTAAAATTGTACCTGCCTTCAAGTGGTTTACAATATACCTGGTGAGACGTAGCGCAAATGAAGAAAATTGTTCCCTGTCCTCAGGAAGGAAACAACTGAGTCACCAATTCCTAAGTCATCTCACTGGAACGCAAGGCGTCCATCTGCACCTGCCTTTTCAGAATAATTAGAGGACCCTATAATACAGGATGATATAGTCAACCAACAATCACTGGGCGCTGAAAACATGCACTGTAGAAAATAAGTAGTATTCAGGTGGAGCTACCAGGGAAAGCTTCCTGAAGGAGGCTGGGTTTGAACTCTCCTAGACTAGGTAGAAGTAGTAAAGAGAATGGAAAATTCCTTGTCCAGGGGTCTGGAGGCATCCTGGGTCTGAAGGACAGAAGTCTCATCAAAGCTCCAGAGGTGGGGAGACAGTGTAAGCCCGCCCGCGTTCTCAGCATGGAGTGTGCCACCAGGGCCAGAGAGAGAGGTGGAGAGGACAAGTGCATACCTCTCAAGATCCCAAATAGTGTGCTTTGGTGCCCTTTGAATATGGCCCCCCTCCAACAAAACCCATGCCCGTGCAGAGTGTAGTGAAGTGCTGGCCAGGCTGACAGCGTCACCTCAGAATGTCATCAGGGAGGTCTGCGTTAGTTCAGAGACGACCGACGGGGTGGGGCATGCTAGGCAATCTGGAGAGCCAGAGTGTCTCAGACAGATGAGGTGACCATGACTCCCAGACCCCCCAACCTTCATGAACAGAGTCTCTTTGATTCGCAGAACTGTGTGACGCTGTTCTGGAATAACAGTCAACAGCATGCCAGGTTCGCCCTCCCACCAGGTGGAGTGAGAGAGGCTGAGTCTTTTCTCCCCCTGCTCATTGCATCCCAGTCCAGCCAACACCCCCCCCCCAAACTTCCAATGAACCGCCTAAACACTCCAATCCGAGTGGTCTCTTATCAGCGGAGGGCCAAATTCCTCTGCTTCCACCTAATAATCTCATCTCCCGCTCTCCGGCACACTCTACCCCATCCGAGGCCCATCTACTCTGTGCAGCAGGTGCTCATGTCCATTTTAGGGCAGCTCTCTCATACTGTTCTCACCTCCTGAACACCCTGCCCCCTCCACTCAGAACAGTATGGCAGAAACAAAATCAAGACTGGACACGGAAGCAAAGAAAAAGGCTCTGAATCGTTCCATAGACACTGAGTGCCAATATACCTCTGCTCTAGCGAATCACCGCAGATGTGGGACTTCAAACAACACAAAGTGGTTATCTTACAGTGCGAGGTCAGAGGTCCAAAATCAGTCTCACTGAGCTAAAATCAAGATGTCAGCTGGGCCACATTCCTTCCGGAGGCTCCAGGGCGCCTGGGTGGCTCAGTCGGTTAAGCGTCAATTTCAGCTCAGGTCGTGATCTCACCGTTTGTGAGTTCAAGCCTCACATCAGGCTCTGGGCTGACAGTGTGGAGCCTGCTTGAGATTCTCTCTCTCCCTCTCTTTCTGCCCTCCCCCACTTGGCGTGCATGCGCTCCCTCTCTCTCTCTCTCTCAAAATGAATAAATAAAGTTAAAAAAATAAAAATAAAGCAGTGCCTGGGGGGCTCAATTGGTTAAGTCTCCAACTTCTGTTCAGGTCATGATCTCACAGTTCATAGGTTTGAGCCCCATGTTGGGGTCTGTGCTGACAGCTCAGAGCCTGGAGCCTGCTTTGGATTCTGTGTCTCCCTCTCTCTCTCTGCTCCTCCCCTACTCACACTCTGTCTCTCTGTCTCTGTCTCTCTCTCAAAAGTAAAAAAACAAAAACAAAAACAAAAAAAAAACATTTAAAAGAATTAAAAATAAATAAAAATAAAAATAGCATTTATCATAGCACCAAAACAAACAAAAAATTCCTAGGAATAAATCTAATAAAAGATGTGTCAGACCTCTATACTGAAAATAAAAAACACAAAACATTACTGAAATAAAAGTAAAGAATATCCAAATAAATGGAGGAATATATCATGTTCATGGGTTGGAAAACTCAGTATTAGATGTCAAATCTCCCTAATTTGATTTATAAATTCAATGAACTCTCAATCAAAATCCCAGCATTTTTTGAAGACATTGACAAGGTGACTATAAAATGTATATGAAAAAAATCAAAGAATAGAAAATCCAAGGCAATCTTGAAACAGAAGAACAAAACTGGAAGACTAGTACCACAAGATATGAAAACTTATTTTAAAGCTAGAGCAACTAAGATAGTGAGATATTGGCACAAGGATAGATTAACAGACCAATGGAACAAAATAGAGTACACAAACAGATATAAATATATGGTCACATGTGACAGATGACAAAGGAGCTATAGAGCTACAGTAGTAATCAGGACAGCGCGGTATTGACAAAGGAAAAGACAAACAGATCAATGGAACACAACAGAGTGTGCAGAAACAGATCCACATAAATACAGTCAACTGATTTTTCACAAAGGAGCAAAGGAGATACAACGGAGCAAAGACCGTCTTTTCAACAAACGGCACTGGAGCAATTGAACACCCCAGTGCAAAAAAAAGAATCCAGACACAGACCGTAACCCCTTCACAGAATTAACTCAAACTGGATCACAGACCTAAATGTCTATGGGCAGAACTACAAAATGCCTAGAAGGTAACACAGGAAAAAAACCTAGATGACCTTGGTCATGGCAGTGAGGTTTTAGATACAACACCAAAGTCACAATCCATGAAAGAAACAATGGATAAACTGGACTTCATTACAATTAAAAACTTCTGCTCTAAAAATCAATGTCAAGAGTATGGGAAGACAAGACACAGACAAGAAGGAAGTATTTGCAAAAGACACATCTGATAGTGGACTGCTGTCCAAAATATACAAAGAATTCTTAAGACTCAACAATAAGAAAACAAACAAATCTGATTTTTTTAATGTTTATTTATTTTTGACAGAGAGACAGAGTATGAATGGGGGAGGGGCAGAGGGAGAGAGGGAGACACAGAATCTGAAGCAGGCTCCAGGCTCTGAGCTGCCAGCATAGAGCCCGATGTGGGGCTTGAACTAACGGACCACGAGATCGTGACCTGAGCTGAAGTTGGATGCCCAACTTCAAACAAATGTGATTTAAAAATGGGCCCAAAACCTTGACAGATATCTCACGGAAGATACACAGATGGCAAATAAGCATACAAAAGGGTGTTCTACATCATACACCACAGGGAAAAGAAAATTAAAATGACAAGAAAACACTACACACCTACTAGAATGGCCAAAATCCGTAACACTGACAAAACCAAATGCTGATCAGGATGTGAAGTATTAGGAAAGAGAGTTCCTAACTGTCACTGGTGGGAAGGCAAAACACCCACTTTGCAATATAGTTTAGCGGTTTCGTACAAAACCAAACATACTCTTATCATACAATGGTTTACCCAAAGACGTCTAAAACTTATGTCCATACAAAAACCTGCACACAGGTGTTTGTAACAGCTTTATTCAGTTATTGGTATATGGTATGGTATATGGTACATACATGTCATTACAAATTTGTCCAAATCCATAGAATGTACTAGATAGACCAGGAGGGAACCTGGGGCGCCTGGATGGCTCAGTCGGTTAAGTGTCCAACTCTTGATTTCAACTCAAGTCCATCTCGTGAGTTTGAGCCCCACGTCAGGCTATTTGCTAACAGTGCAGAATCAGCTTGAGATTCTCTCCCTCTCTTTCTGCCCCTCCCATGCTCATGCACTCTCTCTCTCTCCTCTCCCCTTTCTCTTTCTCTCTCAAAATAAATAAACTTAAAAAAAAAAAAAAAAAAAAGACCAAGAGTGAACCCTTATGTAAACTATGGGCTTTGATTGGCGGTAATGTATTGATGCAGGTTCACTGATTTTAACAAATGTACTCCTCTGGTGGGGGGATGTTGATAATGGGGAGAGGCTATAGTGGGTGTGAGGGTAGGGTTCTAGGCGAAATCTCTGCGCCTTCTGCTCAGTTTTGCTTTGCACCTAAAACTGCTCTAAAAACTAAAGATTGGCTGCTTTTTATGACCTTAGGAGCAAAACAAAAAAATATATATTTATCTGTGGTGGGAAATTTTAGTTTTAAAAGGAAGAAAAAACTCTTTACTTAGCAGGATAACCACTAAATATCCTGTCCTCCAGTCCCCAGAGAGATCAGATAATGGTGGAGCCCAAGGAAATATTAGGACCAAATCTTTACCATCACAGGATTCCAGGTCTCTTTGGAATGACACATTATCAGCACACAAAGATACTATGAGTTAGAATTAGGTAGATTCATAATTGAGTGTTAAAGAGCAAAAGGTACAGATATGATTTAACATCAGGAGAGAGCACTCCTCTGGAAATGACAGAGCAAACCCAGTGGCTCTCAACCTAAAGGCCAGAGCCAGGGTCCTCCAGGGCTTCTATTCCATGGTCCAGCAATCGACAGGCTGAATCAATAAAACGGGGCACTAGGGTTATTACGACTTACTTATTACCGTGTGCCACGCACTGCTTTGAGTACTTCACACATAATAATTCATTTACTCCTCCCAGGAAAACCCCTATGAGGTAGGGACTATCACGATTCCCAATTTAGAGCTCAGGAAAACTTGCCCAAGGACCCACGATGTGTTCAGTGATGAAACCGAGATTTGAACCCAATCCAGAGCTCAAGAGCTTAACCTTTACACTATGCAGATCTCTCTTATGTGCAAACTTCACATAGACGTCTACCACTTTTCAAGTGTATGAAAATGGACCAGTAAATAAATAAGTAAATAAATGTATGCTTCATGAACTATGGAGCAGCTGTTTTGGTCAACAGTATAGTTTGTATTTTCTCAGTCAAAAGACACCGAAAGTAGCAAGAAATGATGTAAGTCCTTAACATTTTTAGTATTACATTTTTTAAATATTCCAATATAGTTAACATACAGTGTTATATTAGTTTCAGGTATACAATATAATGATTCAACAATTTTTTTTTAATGATTCAACAACTCTATACATTACTCTAAGAGTACTCAGCATACTCTTAATCCCCTTCACCTATTTCACTCATTCTCCCAACCCACCTCCCCTCTGGTAACCATGAGTTTGTTCACTATAGGTAAGAGTCTCTTCTTTGTTTTTTTTTCTGAAATCCCACATATGAGTGAAATCATCTGGCGTTTGTCTTTCTCTGACTTATTTCACTTAGCATTACACTCTCTAGATCCAGCCAGGTTGCTGATAATGGCAAGATTTCATTTTTTATGATTGAGTAATATTCCATTGTGTGCCTATACCACATCTCTACCCATTCATCTATCAATGGACACTTGGGTTGCTTCCATAATTTGACTATTGGAAATAATGCTACAATAAACATAGGGGTGCAAATATCCCTTCGAATTAGTGGTTTTGTATTCTTTGGGTAAATACCCAGTAGTGTTTGCTATTCTATTTTTAGCACAAATCATATTGGTGATATTCTAATTCTTAGCCTAAGTGGTATACTCCCAAGGTTCGTTATGTTGGTATGTTATATAAAGTGTGCATGTGTACATGTATAAACACACACACATACTCAACTCACATAATTTTAAGTGATCCATATGTGTGTGTGTGTGTGTGTGTGTGTGTGTGTGTGTGTGTGTATATATATATATATATACTTAACATTTAAGAGCATTGGCAGTCTAAGGTCAAAATAGCAACTTTAAAAAACAAGGGGAGTATTTGGGTACTTGGGTGGCTCAGTCGGTTGAGCATCCGACTTCAGCTCGGGTCATGATATCATGGTCCGTGAGTTCAAGCCTCGCGTCGGGCTCCGTGCTGACAGCTCAGAGCCTGTAGTCTGCTCAGATTCTGTGTCTCCCTCTCTCTCTGCCCCTCCCCTGCTCACGTTCTGTCTCTGAAAAATGAATAAACCTTAAAAAAATTTGTTTTAAATAACAGGGTCTTTATGTCTAAAGGATGGGCCTAGCATTACAAAGATGAACCAGATGAACTCAGGAAGGCTGATTTTGGTAATAACACAGCTTCTGACCACAGCATGAGTCATGTACAGTATAAAGTGGATTATTTAAAAAAAAAAAAAAAAAGTATGTTCTCTTCTTCAGCAATAGGGGAAAATTTTGGAAGGGTTTTGAATGAGTGAATAATACCAGTGAAAATAATTACACTGTTAAACATCTTTAATGGGAGTACTAATTTAAATGGGCTGGGACAAACGGGTAAGTCAGGGGAGGGAAAGAACAAAACGTCTGCACACTTTCTACATTAAGTATGTGTAAGTTTTACAATCAGAAGAATATAATGTAAAGGACTGGGGGAAAAAATCTAGAAACAATAAGGCTCTGGTCTGGGAATTCAAAAATCCAATGCCTATTGCTTCTCCCTTCTCCTTTCCATTCCCTAGCTCCTCTAATACTCAAAAGGGGCCAGAACTTTCTCACTGGAAACCTGTCCCTCCTATCCTTCCCCTTTCCCTTCCACCCCATCGTTCTCCTCTCTAATAGACCTCTGTATTCTTAGCACTCTGCCCCCATCTCTACCATTACACTTATCACATAATGAGCATTGTTTAGTAACCACCCACTTGAAGGCAGGCACTGTGCTAGACACCTGCCATGTGTTTCCTCTTTCCTAACCATCACAACTACTTCCATTGACCAATGTTACTATCCCTATAACCTGCCCCAAATCAGATAGTATGCCAGTGACCCAACTCTCTGCTTACTCCAAAGCACATGCTCTTTCTGTTATTATGTGTTCAGGCAATGGCAGGTGCATCTTAAGCACTCAATATGTACTGACAAGAACTAAAAGACGCAGACTTATGCTGTTTGCTTCCAATTAGGAAACAGATGCAAAAAGCAGTCCTCTAAAGGTGAACTTTTCTTTTCCATCCCAACTGGTTCTTCCAGATAATACCCAATGAACCCAGCATTAAAAGAAACTAGCACACGATGGGATAGCCCTGTGCATAAACCAACAGCAAGATAACTGCCAACCCAGCAAGCCAGCACCTTCCCCACCACCTCTGTCTCCCGGAGTTTTGGAGGACCTCTATTCACACTGTTATTTCCTCCTCTACTGAGGAAAAAAGAAAAAAAAAAATTTAACCCCCCATACCCTCCCGCTGAGGGTATCCCCAGTCATCTAATGAGAAATGTCTTAGTTGTGGCTAAAGTCATTTGCTGTAGGCATGCCTGGGTGGCTCAGTTCGTTAAGCGTCCGACTTCGGCTCAGGTCATGATCTCACCATTCCGGAGTTGAAGCCCCATATCTGACTCTGTGCTGACAGCTCAGAGCCTGGAGCCTGCTTCAGAGTCTATGTCTCCCTCTCTCTCTGCCTCTCCCACACACACCCCCCTCTAAAATAAATACACATTAAAGTCATTTGCTGTAAACTGCTGGAGGAGACGGTTTTATTTCTTCTGTATCCCCTTCCCCTCAAGTTCCATCAGAAAAGACTACAGTGAATTATCAAATTATGTTATGGTATTGAAATTTCATCTATAATAGGGCAAATTAAATTGCGTACCTAAATGGGAGAGTGTGCACAGGACCAGGCACATAGCAAGGACTCCAAAAAATAAATAAATAAATAATAATTATTGGAATACAAATTTATGCAGCCAATAACTGCTCACCAGGCACTATGTTAAACGGTTGAGTGCTGAGCAAAACCGACTCTCCCTAGATGGATCTTTTTGTCAAAGGCTATTTAGCTCTGACTTGCCACACAAATGCTCGGTACTCCACAGGCAGTCGCTAAATACTTCGGAACCAAGTATTAAGAAAAGATTCCTTCCCACGGGCCTTTGATAAGATGGAATGACTTTTTTCGTGACTTGAAACCATTCTTATTTTTAAATATTAACCTAAACGGTCGTTTTATTATTGCCGGGTTAGGTCCCTTTAATATGTGCCCCATTTAAAGAGCCCTCAGCTCAGCGGGTCATTTCTTGCAGATCTGCTGCTTGTAGCATTTTAAAGAGCTGAAGGCGGCACGTGTTGCCGGCTCTGGGGCAATCAAGGCTGCTTTCCCCAATTCTGTGCACTGGGGTTACATCTTTTCACTCACTTTCTCCCCAATTCGTTAAGTATATACACCGAGTAAAGATGGAGAGATCATGCCGTCCGCGCTTACGACCGGCTTTTATAAAAATGCGCGTCTCGGGTCCCGGGGAGACGGACGCGCTGCCACTCACATCCGGCTACAAGGCTCTAAGCAAACCACGCTGCAAGATGCAATGTATAGGGCGGATCTGGGGCGGCTGGTAGGCTCGGTATTGGAGTGATGTAGGGGGATGGAGAAGGATCTGGAAGAATCCGGTTAGACCGGGAAACGGACGGAGGAGGGCCGGGGAAGGGCGCTGGGCCGGAGGGGAGCAGGAGTAGTGTGCGGGGGAAACCCCCAGAGTCCTAGAGTTTCAGGAGTGGGGGCAGGGGAGAGCCAAGCAGCTAGGAGAAGGAATGACCCCCCCCCCCGTAAAAAAAAAAAAAAAAAATTAATATAAGCGCCCTTAGTACTACAGCCCGAACGGGCTTAGACGCCGCCGTCTCTAGAAAGTTCTCCACCTCCTCCCCCTCCGTCCGTCGCTCCCGCCCCAGCTCCTCCCAGCCCCTCCCTCCGCGGCGGGGTGGGACCAATCGCTCCCCGCGGCCGCTCATTACCCACCTACTCCTGCTCCCGCGCCCGATCCGCCGCGGGCTGCGAGCGCGCCGGTAGCCAGAGGTGCTCGAGCCTTCGACCGGTTCGCAGCTGGGTGGCCGCCGCGCTAGCGCCTTCCCGCCCGCACGCCCGTGCAGACAGGCCCGGACGAGAGGGCTTGGCTCGCGCCCAGTGCTCCCGGAGTAAACGGCGCACCGAGTGGCGATGACCGCTGAGGAGATGAAGGCGGCCGAGAGCGGGGCGCAGTCGGCGCCGCTGCCCCTCGAGGGGGTAGACATTAGCCCCAAGCAAGACGAAGGCGTGCTGAAGGTAGGGGGATGGGGGGCACGGCAGACGCCCATCGCAGCCGCCCTTCCCGCCGAGCCTGGGAGCCCCGGGCCGCCTCTGCAGCGTCCGGGCGGGTCGTTGAGCCGGGCCGGCGGCCGGTTGCATCGCCTTCCTGGATCTAGCTGCGTTGTTCGGGCTGGGAGGGCCGCCGCACGCTCGCAGCGGGTGGCCGATGTGCGCGGGCCTCCCCACGGCCGTTCTCCGGCCCCCTAGGGGGGGCCCGCGATGCGGGTGAGGCCCCGGCCCCCCAGCCTTGCGGCGCCCGGGCCCGGGACTGCAGCGCCAACTCCGGCGTGCGCGGTGCAGCGCGGAGGGAGGGGCGGGGCCGCAACGCTGCACGCGAGCTGCAGCTAGAGGGCCCCGGGCGGCATGCACCCGGGCCCGCTCCGGCTCCTTTCGCTCCCCTCAGCTCTCCGCGACCCTGCGTCCCCGGCCAGGCCGCCCACCGCAGCGGGAAGTCCCTGGCCGCCTTCGCTGGCGGTGCTGCGAGAGCTCGCCCACCCCACCCCCCGGGCAGTTAAACATTAGCTAGGACATGAAGCGGGTCACCAGAGTTATTTCCTGGCCCAGAGGCCTTTGTACGACTTGGTGTCCGGGGCCTCGCCGTGAAAGAGGTTCTGGTGCCCTCCGTCCCCTTGGTTACCCTCTTCCTAAAGGCTGGGACTCAGCTAGGTCACCCGCTCGGCCATGCTGCCCCCTTCCCCCCGGCCCCGGGAAAACCAGGGAGCAGTGCATGCCGGGACCTGTAGTTCCCCTCCCACCTCGCCCTCTGCCGTCTTGATTTGGGGCATGGGGTGTGGGGCCGGGAGGAGGTGCTTTGCTGGGAGCCTCGGAGGAGGGAAAGGGAGGGATCTGACATTCGGGGAAGGGCATCTTGACCTGGGTCTGAACGACTGATGGTGCTTCAGAGCAGGTTTTGCAGAGTACAGGATGACGAAATCAGCCTGGATTTCATACCTCCTCCTCAACCAGTGTTTCTTTTCGTCCTGGCCTCCCACTGCTCAGTTCCACGTGTGTGTGTGTGTGTGAGAGAGAGAGAGAGAGAGACAGAGACCTGAGCAAAGCTAGAGATCTCGGCGAGCCCTTATCTGGTCCAGAAACGCTCCTGGTTTTGCCCCACATGTTCGAATCTTAAGCTTTTCTCCCAGTGGGCATGTGGCTTCCCCTTCTTTCCAGCATTCTGGTGATTTCTACAAGGTTATTCATCCCAGAAGGGCCATTTCCCCTTTTTTTCCTCCAGTCCTTCCCCTTTGCCTTTCTATTCCTCAAGTCATTTGTCCTTTTCCTTAGAAGGTATACCTACCCAGGTGATCCATGGAGTCTCCTTGTCACCTCTTTTAAGTGTTAAAGAAGAGGAGCAGAACTTAAGTTCCTGAGAAATGCTCTTAGTCCAGAAATAAAAGACTTAATTAGCCTACCAGTCAGGAATGGTGGTGTCCCAAGTCAGTTTAAGGGCCCGAGTGAGAGCCCCTGTGCTTATCAGTGACCTGGTATTTTAGGACTGCTGCTATCCTGTTCATTATTCATATTCTCATCCTTGTCTTATCTGCAAACCAGATCTTGATCTGACGACCACTGGCATTTCTTTGCTGCTGCTGATAATCATCTTTAACTTTTTACCAATGTAATTCTCCAACCCTGATAGGGATTATTATTGCTAGTTTACAAATAAGGTCTAGAGAGTTGGACTTGTACAAGATCATACAGCAAAAACTTGAACCTCGGGTCTTTTGGCTCTAGTTTTCAAACCAAGTCGTTTTATGTTCCACCTCAAGTAAAATGGGGGGAGGGCGTGGGAGGTCAGTTGACTTCTAGCCAAACTCCATATCAGAATCATTTGAGGCTTAGTCCCTTGGCTTAAAAGGAAGCAGACGATTCCTTCTGGGTTTCCATCAGAAGTATGCAGGTAGTGTGGGTGCCTCTTTCTGCCCCCATGCCTGGGTACTCACCTTTTCCCCCTTCCTCCCAGGTCATCAAGCGAGAGGGCATGGGCACAGAGTTGCCCATGATTGGGGACCGAGTCTTTGTCCACTACACTGGCTGGCTGTTAGATGGCACTAAGTTTGACTCCAGTCTGGACCGCAAGGACAAATTCTCCTTTGACCTGGGCAAAGGTAGGCATGGTTAGTGGGTTGGTAGTGTAGGCTCTGTGGAGGGTATAAGCTGTCACAAACAGAAACTATACTCTCAGAAGTTTAAGGAGGAATGGTTTGTTACACGCTGTTAATTTTTCTTCTGTTACTTTTTTTTTTTCCTTCTACTCTTCTGTAACTATCGATCTCTGATCTCTATCTCACCTTCCCTGATCATCTCTGAACACCTCAGTTCCTGTTCAGGGATGGACTGCCTTATTCCTTAAACTCCTTTGTTCCAGAGTTGAGTGGGGGTTTTTTTGTTTTGTTTTTCCTTTACTTTTCTCTTTTTAAGAGGTCTGAGACCTGACAGCACTTATTGCAACTAAGTTTTCTACTTTTCTAAAGAGTGTCTAGCCTCCCCTTGGGCGTGGTATAATAAAAGTCTTTTGGAGCCAGTGTTTGAGCCCAGAGTCGGATCCCTGCCAAAGAGGACCTGTTTGCTTTCTATACCTACAGGGGAGGTCATTAAGGCTTGGGACATTGCTGTAGCAACCATGAAGGTGGGAGAAGTGTGCCACATCACGTGCAAACCCGAATATGCCTACGGTTCAGCAGGCAGCCCTCCAAAAATCCCCCCCAATGCCACACTTGTGTTTGAGGTGAGTGTCCAGGAGCAGAGAGCAAGGCGAAGAACCAGCCTTATCTCGCCTGGGTCCTGGCTGCCCTCCAGCCCTTCCTGCTGCTTGGAGACAATGTAGCCAAGGCTAAGGGCCTGGCCTTAGAGGAGGAAGAGACAGGGAGAGGGCAGCTCACTCTGCTGTGCACATAGCATGCTGCTGCCAGAGAGCAGCAGCTGATGGAGGTCTCGGGTGGAGAGAGGTGGCCACAAACCCCTCTTCGGACCTGAAGCAGGGTGAGGGTTGAGGCATATTTTATGTCAGGAGCAGCACCCAGAGATTGGTTATAATTTTGACTGGAAGAGGTCAGGAGGTCTATACATTCTAAATGACAGTATGGAATACCAGTGCTTTAGGATCAGAGGAGGGGAGGGATGCGCCCCGTGGGTCAAGGGGATGAGGAAAGCTTTCACTGAGAGGTGGAACTTCATTCATTCCGAGGATGGCTTAGCCCTCATTAGTGGATACTTGGAGAATGTTCAGAAGACTACTGAAAGATATTGGGTCATTTCCAATGCCTACCAGATTGGCCTTCTCAAGTAGCTGGATTAGGATAGGCTGGAACGTGGATAGGATAGGCTGGATCTTCTGAGGTCAACAAAAGCCGTGGGACGGGCCCACCCCTACCAGAGTTGAGACTAGAGCCCCCGGGACTTAGAACTTTTGCTAAGTGCCACTTTGTCCACTCCTGGTCTGGCAGTTACTAAGGACTGTTCTGAGTGAGGGAGAAGTTGCATCTCACTGCTGATGGAGTTAGTGCCCAAAGGAGTCGTGTTGCCTTATGTGTTGTCCCACAGGTGGAGCTCTTTGAGTTCAGGGGAGAGGACCTGACAGAAGAAGAAGATGGCGGAATCATCCGGAGAATACGGACTCGGGGTGAAGGCTATGCCAGGCCCAATGAGGGCGCTATCGTGGAGGGTGAGACAGTATAGTCTGGGATTTCCGTTCTGATTCTAGTACTTAGGCCCTGGGTGGTTCTGGGCAAGTCACTTCCTTTTTAATTTATTTATTTTTTTCAATGTTTATTTTTGAGGAAGAGACAGAAGATCGTGAGCGGGGGAGGGGCAGAGAGAGACAGAGGAGACAGACACTGAATCCCGAGCAGGCTCCAGGCTCTGAGCTATCAGCACAGAGCCTGACAGTGGGGCTCGAACCCACAAGCTATGAGATAATAACCTGAGCCTAAGTCGGATGCTCAACCAACTGGGCCACCCACGCACCCCATGTCACTTCCTTTTCTGATCCTAATTTCTTGTCTGAGAGACGAGGGATTGGACCATTTCCTCTTAACGTCCCTCCAGCTCTGAGAACACGACAAAGACATCTTGGGGGCAGGAAGTGATGAGGTGATAGAGGGAAGCCGGTGGCATCCTTCCTCAATCCCTTGCCTGCTCACATCCCTGACACATTGCCTCTTTTTCATACCAGTTACACTGGAAGGGTACTATAAGGACCAGATGTTCGACCAGCGGGAGCTCCGCTTTGAGGTTGGTGAGGGGGAGAGCCTGGACCTGCCTTGTGGGCTGGAGAAAGCCATTCAGCGCATGGAAAAAGGAGAACGTTCCATTGTGTACCTCAAGCCCAGGTGAGGAGTGGGTGCTTTGTTTTGTTTTTTTTTTTTTTTAATTTTTTTTTTTTCAACATTTATTTATTTTTGGAACAGAGAGAGACAGAGCATGAACAGGGGAGGGGCAGAGAGAGAGGGAGACACAGAATCGGAAACAGGCTCCAGGCTCTGAGCCATCAGCCCAGAGCCTGACGCGGGGCTCGAACTCACGGACCGCGAGATCGTGACCTGGCCGAAGTCGGACGCTTAACCGACTGCGCCACCCAGGCACCCCGAGGAGTGGGTGCTTTGTATAACAGATGGGTGATCAAAAGTCCGAGATCCACATGTCCACAGTTAGTTGTGTAACTGGACACTTGTATCTTTTCCTCTGTGTGTGTTCACTACTCCCACAGCCTCAGTAGAGGGCCCTGCAACTCTGCACAGCAAACGTGATCTCCATATTTAGGAGCACGGTCACAGTTGTCCACATCTCAAATCAAAGGCTAACCTTTTCAGTCAAGGCTGCTCAAGATTCCCTCCTTTACCAATGTCAAAATTTTTATTTTCCATTAATGTTCTCCATCATTGTGATATTTATTAAAACATGCCTATTATGTGCCAGGTATAATGCTGAAAATTCCCAGGTATTCAAAGACCTTATTCCTGCCTTCTAGTGACTCATTGCTCAGGGAGCTTTAGCAATTAGTAATTGAGTAATCATCCCAGTGTGTAGTGTGCGTGAGGAGGATGTGGAAGATGCTAAGAGACCAGCTAATTGTGTGAAGAGGTCAGGGAAGATTTTGCCAAACAGGAAACATTTGAACCAAGTCTCAAGGGATGGGAAGTTACTTTGCAGGAAACAGACAGGAAGCCTTTTCAGTAGGGAGCGGGTTAAGCATGGCAGCGGTGACCTAGATTTTTTTTGCCCCCCTCCTTCCCCCCAGCTATGCTTTTGGCAGTGTTGGGAAGGAAAAATTCCAAATCCCACCAAATGCTGAGCTGAAATACGAAGTACACCTCAAGAGTTTCGAGAAGGTGAGCTTGCTCGAGGTCTTCTCTGTCCCGGAATCTGGTCGCAGTAGGTGGCCTTGAGGTAGCTCACAGCTTTGTTTCTGTCTTGGGGTTAGGCCAAGGAGTCTTGGGAGATGAACTCCGAGGAGAAGCTGGAACAGAGCACCATAGTGAAAGAGCGGGGCACTATGTACTTCAAGGTGAGCCAGCATCTGGGGCCTGGTGGAAGGCCCCTCTGGGCCCAACCTTCCTCCTGATGCCTGAAGTCCTTTTCTGCCAGGGAGAGGATGGCGGCGGCGGGAATGCCTATAGTCTTCACCTAGTAGATCTAAGCTAGCTGCTCTTGCTGGAGGAGGAGGGGAGGCAGGACTTCTCATGCCCATACATCACTGGTGTCTACAGAGTCTGACAGCCTGGTGCCCCTGAACCTGTGTCTATTGCCTAAGCCTCCCTCCCTCTCTAGGAAGGCAAGTACAAGCAAGCTTTACTGCAGTACAAGAAGATTGTATCCTGGCTGGAATATGAGTCGAGTTTCTCTAATGAGGACGCACAGAAGGCACAGGCCCTTCGCCTGGCCTCCCACCTCAACTTGGCCATGTGTCATCTGAAACTACAGGCCTTCTCGGCTGCCATCGAAAGCTGTAACAAGGTGAGGCCCTTTTAGAGAGGGCATGGGTGCAATGTTCACGGATTTGGCTGGGTGAGCTGCCAGCAGGTCTGAAACTTGGTCTCAGTGACTAGGGTAGGGGTAGGATAGTAAGTGGGCTAGTGGAAGCTCAGAGATGAAGGGCCCAGAGGCAAGGGCTCTTGGCTTTAGTGGTAGGAGAAGCAAGCACCTTGGCTTTAGTGATAGGAGGCAGCTGACACAGGTAGAAGGTAACACTGGATGGGAAAAACCGCTATGGCATTTTCTCGGCCCTGGTTCCTAGTCTGTCCCTCTTCTATACCTGCTTTATTCTAGAGAAAACGAAAATGTTGTCACGGGTCTTTCTCTTTCACCTAAAGCTCTGTTTTCCCTTTGCTTCTTGGACTAACTGGGATTCTTTCTTAAACCTTGGTTTGTTCATTTAGTGCCCCGAAACTCCTTTCTGGGGTGGAGCCAGCCATTTCCATTCTGCCTCATCCTGCGGAGTGAGGACTACCTTTGGAACCCAGTCTTGGCCACAGGCTGCAGGGACTGACGTCTCACTGTTGCTTCCTTAGGCCCTGGAACTGGACAGCAACAACGAGAAGGGCCTTTTCCGCCGGGGAGAGGCCCACCTGGCGGTGAATGACTTTGACTTGGCACGGGCTGACTTCCAGAAGGTCCTGCAGCTCTACCCCAGCAACAAAGCCGCCAAGGCCCAGCTGGCTATCTGCCAGCAGCGGCTCCGCAAGCAGCTCGCTCGGGAGAAGAAGCTCTATGCCAACATGTTTGAGAGGCTAGCTGAGGAGGAGAGCAAGGTAAGGATTGGGACAGGGAACAGTTGGGATAGACAGAAGAGGAGGCTAGGCCTAACCCAAGTGCCGTGGCTGTTCATGCCTCTGGTTGTATGGGTCACTCCTGGAAACCAGAAGCTACCCTTGTCTCTGGAGGAAGAACATGTATGTTCCTTCACAGAACCCTGTTGTGGGGGCCACACTTCCTCAGTGATCAGGGCTAAAAACCCACTCACAAGCCCCAGAGGTGGGGAGTTGGTTACTGTGTGTGCTTCCCAACCTGTACCTTTTTAAAGCCTAGGTTTTATCTGTCTGTTTGTCTATCCATCTGTCTGTCTGAAAGAGAGAACATGGGGGGGGGGGGGAGCAGAGAAAAAGAGAGAGAGAATCTTAAGCAGGTTCCACACTCAGTGCATGACCCTGGGATCAAGACCCGAGCCGAAATCAACCAACTGAGCCACCCAGGCACCTGCTAAACCTAGGTTTTAAAAGCCCTATGTTTAAATAGATAATACAGTTACGTAGTTTTATTTAAACAGCGCAGAGGCACCTGGTTGGCTGGTTAAACATCTGACTCTTGATTTCAGCTCAGGTCATGATTTCACAGTTGTGGGATCAAGCCGCACTTCAGGCTCTGCATGGGCGTTGCCAAGCCTGCTTGGGATTCTCTCTCTCTCTCAAAATAAATAAACGTAAAAAAAAAAAAACTTTAAACAGCACAAAAGAACATGTAGTAAAAAGACTGCCACCCCCAGAAGCAATTGATATAACCAGTGCTTAGATCATTCGTACATGCACAAGTAGACCGTTTTCTCCTTTTTCCCTAAATAAAAGGCCACATGTTCCACCTCTTTTCTGCATTATGCTGTCTTCAGATCATATGTAGAAGATTGTTTTGTACCAACATAAAAAATAGCTTTCACATTCTTCGCTGCACTTAACATGGTGTAGCATTGGACACATAACCTATATCCTCTTACCCAGTCTGATTAGTCTTCCAGTGTTCTAAACCAGCTCTGTCTGATGGGAATATAACGCAGTCTACACAGCGATTTTAAGTTTTCTGGTGGCCGTGTTAAAGTGAACAGAAAAAATATAGCAGTGGGTAAATTTTTTTTAACTGCATTTGTTTGGGTTTTTTTTTCTTTTTTTTTTTTTTTTTTTTACAGACTAAGTAAATCTCTTAAATATCCACTGTTCTGTTATACTTAAAACCCATCCATTTGAACTAGCTGTATTTGAAGCACTCAGTAGCCAGTGTGGTAGTAACTGCCATGTTGGATGAGTACAGTTCTAAGTAGCACCATAGTGAACGATTTTGTAAATTTACAATTTCATGTGTGTGTGCCTTTAGGACATACCTGGAAAGGGAGTTGGCTGTGTTGGGGTAATTCTGTTGGAAGCTAGCATGTTTTGTTTTGTTTTTTTTAACTTGGGATGAGTATTTGTGGTACAGACCCAACACAGTGTCAGCATGGTGGTAGGTGAATATAGCTGTGTCCCCAGATCAGTGCAAGCAAGTGGGAGTGGGGACATGAAGTAAAAGTCCCCTTTCTCATCAGAGGGATTGGGCCAGATGAGAACTGGAACTCATCCCCTTCCTGTCTTCCTTTCCGCAGGCCAAGGCAGCAGTAGCTGCAGGAAACCATCATGCTGACATGGAGATGAAGGATGACCAGAAGAATGATGTGGCAGGGAGCCAGCCTCAGGTGGAGACGGAAGCATAGCCTCTACCCAGCCCTACTCCTGCGGCTGCCTGCCTCCCCTGCTCCCTCCCCTCCTCCACCCTGTTAGTTTTGTAAAAACTGAAGAATTTTGAGTGAATTAGACCTTTATTTTTCTATCTGGTTAGATGGTGGCTTTGGGGGAAGGGGGAAAGGAGTAGGCTGGGGGATCGGTTTAGGTGATGTCACCCCCTCTTCCCTTCCCCCTTCCCCCATTACATGTGAACGAATGTCCATCCACACGCACACTCATCAGAACGTTAATTTATTTTGCTGCTTCTGTTTGCTATGTCCATTTTTCAAATGGTAGAAGGGAGTGAGTGGTAGGGATACTTGCGGGGTCTGATGTGAAACCAGGGTGGAGAGGGAGACTCCTGGGCAGCCATTTTCCTTGTCCTTCCCTCCTCCCGGTCTGTTCCCAAACATGTGGCCTCCATGTGGGTGCTAGGGGCATGGGGAAAACCACTGCTGTGCCCGCTACTGCTCTCTGTTCCCGTCCTCGCCCCAGATGGTATGGCTGAGATGTCTTCTGGTGTCCTGATGACCGCCTCTGCTGCCCCCCCCCCCCAATGTTTCCCTTTGGATCTGTTTCCCTTCTCAGCCAGGTTGTGTCCCCAACCCCCTCAGCCTTTTCTCTGCACGTTGCTGAAGGTCCAGGCTTGCCTCAAGTTCTGTGCTTGAGCAATAAAGTGGAAACGAAACCTGAGTGTCAGGCAGCCTTTTTCTGTTTGGCCTCAGAGGGTGGGCATGGTGGCTGTGCAAGTGCAACAACGATAGAGGAGCATTCTTTGAGCATGGAGTGGTGCCCGCATACGGGGCCTCCTGGGTGCTGCCCAGACCACTGCCACCACCGCCACCCCACTCCCCACTCCACCCCCCACCCCCACAGCCTGGTGGGTTTTCATAGCTCTGCTTTTGTTCCCTAACACTTAGGAAAATATAAACATGTAAAATACTGGGACCAGTTGTGTGTGTTTTGGTTAGATTTGTCTACTTCTGCCTAAGTGATCTAGCAGAAAGCACAGCTTTCTTGGTTTCTTATCAAGGTAAAATTCCTGTTAGCCATCCCTCCAGTTAGACACCTTTTACACAATTAAGGTGAAGAACAGTAAAGCCAGGGAACATGCGCTCAGGCCCGCTTTCCAGCTTCCTCCTTGACCTTAATAGAAAAAAGCTTATGCTTATGCTTCTAACTATGTGTTGACCTTTGGCTCCTATAGCATTATGGGGCCCTCGGAGAAGCCAGGGGGCACAAATCTGTCATCTCCAGATGATCTTGCTTGTAGGCTAGAGCCTCTGTCTATAGCCTTACCCTCTTCTCTCCAATGTATGCTGGCCTGCACAGTGGTGGAGGTAGTCTGCCTACCTACATGCCTATACAGTTCCTCCCAGAAGAAATTTCTCCATGCTTTTCTATGGAAGATTCATTTCTGTGTGAAGATTTCACCCAAGTCCTACATCATGGTTGGTGCCAGAGCCAGAACTAATATTTGTTTTAGTCTCCTGAGTGCTCTTGCTGAGTTCACACAGTCCTGTGCCTCTGGGTCTTTTTGACATTTCAAGATCTGTCATGCCCCTATAGCCAACAACAGTAGCTAACTCACTAAGTCCCTAGAACATAAGCCTAGCATTAAACCAGGAACCTTGTGTGAATTAACCTTTTTTTCTTTTTTTTGAGAGCAAGCACACGTGTGCTTGCACGAGCGGGGGAGGGGGTGGGGGGGAATATAGGATCTGAAGTGGGCTATGCACTGACAGAAAGCCCCATGTGGGGTTTAAACCCATAAACCAGGAGATCATGACCTGAGCTGCAGTCAGACACTTGACTGAGCCACCCAAGTGCCCCTCATGTGAATTAACCTTAATCCTTGGCAAAGGAGTTAATGCCCCATTTTACATAAGAGGAAACCAAGGCTCAAGTTAAATAGAAAGGGGTCTGCCTGGAATAGGAGCTCTCTTGAACAAACCCAAACTCTTAAATATGAGGTTTACGTGACCTTGGGCAAGTTGAGATTTCCTTATCTGCAAAAATAGAGGAGTGGATGAAATGCACTCCTGAGGTTCCTAATACCCCTGAATGGTTCTGTGGGATTCCGGGAATTTCAAACAATTGCACTTCTATGGAACTGGACAAGTCTTTTATGTAACATTAAAACTGTCTTGTGAAGATGTTTAAGTGGCCAGAAGTCTTTAGGATTAAAAACAGACCCAGCATGTACTTACACTCTGCTCTGACCCACGTTCAAAGTTCATAACCTAGTCCATTGACCCTCACCAACCTTTAAAATCTTCCCATACGGAGACAATGCTTGAATAAAGGAAAACCAGTAGTGACCAGCACTGCTAGCTGTTCCTGCAGATTTGCAGTCTCTGGAAAATGTGAGATAGGGTTCATCTTGTCCTATTGCTGATCCTAATGTCAAGTTCTATACAGTTTATCTCCTGAGTATTTCCCATCTTCATTCCAGCAGCCCCTCCAACGTCACCAGGCACCTCCAGCCCACTCTCCTGTCCTGCAAAAGGTTCCTCCTGTCTTGCATCCTCTCTTGCCCCAGGTGCACTTGACTCTACACTGCATCCAAATCCTACCTCTCCAACTGCTTAAAATCCTTTCCTATCCCATTTAGTCTGAAGGTTACAAACTTTACTGTAGTCCACAGCCACTGTGGGACCCAGCACAACCTTGCCAACCTTACACCAGCATCAGAGCACTGGACTCCTTCACTCTACACTGGCCACACCACCTGAAGAGTAGAAGGGGGAAATTGTGCATGTCATTTCACTTACAAGAGTGGAATCTCACATCTTAGTCCTGTCTTCCATGTTTCTTCCATTCCCTTTCCAAGCGCAGATCATCTCAGAGCCTTGTAACCATTAAGCTGAAATGAAAGAGGCTAAGGGCAGTGCTGAATAAAGCCAAAGGAAAGATCTACGTAAGAGAACTTGTCCTCTTTCTGGAAATCACTATTGCTGACTTTATGGCTGTAGTTCCCCAGCTGCTTGCCAACCTCAGATAACTTGGATGCACCCACTATCCTCAACTATAAAATCTAAGGCTCATAATAAAACCTTGTTTAGCGTGTAATGACACAACACTAAATACACCAATTTGGGAGGCAAAGTAAGAATGAAAGATTCACAAAGTGGTTCTGAGGAGAGATGATCAAGAAAAAAAACAATGCCAGGGCACCTGGGTGGCTCAGTAAGTTAAGTCTCCGACTCTTGGTTTCTGCTCAAGTCATGATCTCACAGTTTGTGGGATAGAGCCCCCACAGCAGAGTCATGGTCTGCACTGACATCATGGAGCCTGCTTAGGATTCTCTCTCTCCCTCTCTCTCTCTGCCTCTCCCCTGCTTGCTGTCCCTCTCTTTCAAAATAAATAAACATTAAAAATAATAATAGTAGGGGCGGGTGGCTACTGGGTGGCTCAGTCAGTTAAGTGTCCAACTTTGGCTCAGGTCATGATCTCACAGTTCATGAGTTCGAGCCCCACATCAGGCTCTGTGTTGACAGCTCAGAGCCTGGAGCCTGCTTTGGATTCTGTGTCTCCCTCTCTGCCCCTCCCCTGCTCATGCTCTGTCCCTCTCTCAAAAATAAATAAACATAAAATAATAATAATATTAATAACGCCTTCATGAACTTTCAGACTTCTTTGGCTAGAAGAGAAGACTGGCCATACCCCATCCCCCTCCCCCAAGACATGTGGGCTCCAGGATCACCGTCTCCTGTGCCCCTGTTAGGAGTGCTTCACACATAAAATTGTTTGTATATATACATATTTTTTTTCTTAATTGAAGTGGAACTCACATAATATAAAATTAACCATTTTAATGTGAACAATTCAGTGGTATTTAGTCTAATTACAATGTTGTACAACTGCCACTTCTGTTTAGTTCTAAAACATTTTCATCATCCTTTGTGTTTGAAGCCCATGTCCTCATGTTTTGACTTCAGAGACCATGAAGGACCACTCTTCATCCTTAAGTGAATGGCCAGAAGAGTCTTTTAACAGGCAACAACCCTGGGGTGCCTGGCTGGCTCAGTTGGTAGAGCATGTGACTCTTGATCTCAGGGTTGTGACTGTGAGCCCCATGTTGGGTGTTGAGATTACTTAAAACATCAAAAAACAAAACAAAACAAAAACCAGACAACAACGCAGACAGGCTCTAGGATCAAAGCTTCCCAGAGTGGGTGGTCCCTTCTAATGGGCCAAACTTGTGAGGGAGGGGGTGGGACTCAAAAGGAGAGCAGCAAATAACAGCATTTCACTCAGAGCAGGGCTGCCCACACTGTTAATTCTACCTAATTTCTGGGTCAAGTCAGTCTGAGAAACAGGTTTCTGTCTTTGAGGACTTCTCAGAACCTTTAGTATGCTAAGGTGCACTGTAGATCACGAAGGAGAATGAGGAAGTCTCAAACTGAGCCCATTAGGAAGCCCTAGGCCCTGCCCCCCCAGGATGGTGAGTGACTCTGGACCTCACATATAGAAAGCTGTGTAGAAAGTTTTAAAGGTCCTATTTCTTACCTGGCCTTCCTAAGCAGACAGAACTTGGACCCCTCTACTGGGGTCTACTCCTGGAGGAAGAAGTGGACAAAGAATCTCCCTAGAAATCCTTCCCACCTAACACCTCCCCGCCACTCCCCACTCCCATAGCAGGTTTCTACTGAAGCTACCATTTGGCTGGTTGGTAAAGACATGCCACTACCCACACAACTGTACCATGTCATCTAACCAGGAAGATGGCCTGGTTAGGCAGTTCTGGGGAGTAAGCCAAAACTGATACTGGAAGAGTGCTTGACTTTAAAAAGGCGAGCTCTAGATGGTGCCGGTGGAGACCCACCAACCATCCCCCTAGAAAGGGTCAAGAACATGGATGCTCCTTGTGGAACCAGGGCTCTGTCCACATGGCTGTGCAACCCCTGTGTTCCACTTACTGTGAATATAACACAAGGCAGTTACAGTAATTGACACACAGTGGGGAGAGGGACTTGGTCCATGTCATATTTCCTGAAGACTTATCTTTCCTCCCTTTCTAAATTCATTTGGTTCTCTTGACAAAAGCTAAAAGGCATGGTATCCAAGTTGCCATGTAACATAATACCATAATGACATGACCTACAGGACAAACATTAGCAGGCGCCCCTTGGCACAGAAAGGTCAAGAACAAGAAACTCAAGTAATGGAGAAGATAAAACTGAGGCACTGCAAAGTGCTGGGTCAGGGTATAATTTCAGAGAACTGGGTCAGGCCAAGGCACTTGGTGGCAGAAGCAGTTTTGTCCTGGGTTATTTATGAATTTATTTATTTATTTTACAATTTCATTCAAAAGGCTGGAAGAAGAGAAAACAATGAAGAAATAACAGTAAGAAGAAACAGAACCCAAAACATTTTAACTTTACATTGAGAGGTAAACATTTTTAAATTGGCTTTTTATTTTCCTACCCCTTAAAACCAACAATGAAGCTTAAGGTTTCAGCTACAATGGGAGAAGGATAGAGACATGGTAGCCGGAGGTTGCATGCAGCCCCTCCGTAATTAGATAATATATTTAAAGCATTAGGTACACCTGTGTGACACAGTACCTTTGAATAGACCCGGCCAACCACACAGTATATGTATCACCAAAAACAGAAACATGAATGTATCTGCAGTCCCCAGCGTTTGTCTAGACTGCCTCCTGTTTACCGTTTTGTTTGCTCTTCCTTGTTTTCATCTTACCTGGCTGTCAGATCCATTGGGACCTCTGGGACAAAATGTCATCCCCCTCTCACACTCCCAGGCAAAAATGTCCTGCTTTTCAGTGCCTTCTCCCATCATGCTCAGATATAGAAAGCGGGACCAGCCCCTGGTCCAACATCCCCAGGTGAGGTAGATATTATTTTTACAATGTTGGCTCCTGAAAAACCAGTGCATAATTGGCCTAGAGCTGCAGATCTGAACTTTAAAGTGTATTGAACAACTACAGAATTTTGCAAATAATACTTCTGATGCCCTGATTGATGAGGCACCCCAAAGAAAGACTTACTTAATCTTGCTGAACCTGTTTTTCTCATCCAAAAATACTGAATAATAATACAAGCTCTCAGGGTTGTTGTGCTCATTACGTGAAACAATATACATGAAATGTGCTTTACAGCAAGTGTAACTAAGGACCTTTCTAACTAAGGACCACAAAAGCATACACACACCATTTAAAAAGTCATTTTCACGTGATAAGCCAGTATATAAAATATACATATATAACTATTTACAATTGAAACAAAGGTTTCACAAAAAGAATACTTACTACTCTAGAGTCACTTGGTATTTTCTATTCTATTGTTTTTTTTAAATGCTGGTTCAATTCACTACATTGTTTGCAGGGCTCCTAACAGGTAACTTATAGTTGTTTCAAAAAAAAAAAAAAAAACACAAAAACACTGTTGGAAACCATACAGTTGTCAATTATTACGATTATTATGATTCCCTGGTTTAGTCTAATGGCCTGGAGACTTCAATGCTAGGGCAACAAAGGAAGAGGTCAAGGTTATTAGGTCTAACCCCGGACAGCCTGTTGCCTGGGGAACAGATCGCCCCCCCACCCCCAATCAAGATTGGTCTACCCAGGCTAGGAGTGGCCCATGCCCCTGTCACTCACATCAGATAAGCCCGCCCCCAAGTTCAGAGGGCTAGGAAGACCCACCTCCTCTTTCAGGTTAAGCGAGAAAGGCCGCAATTGGAGGCTTGAGCGGTGACGTGACTTTCCGCTTTGGCTGGCCTTCCGCTTGGGCTGCTCTCAGGAGGGGCTCGGGGAACATTTAGCGGGCCTCCCAGGTCCCTCGGCCCGTGCAAGTGCGATGAGGTCGGTTAGCTACGTGCAACGCGTGGCCCTGGAATTTAGCGGGAGCCTCTTCCCGCACGCGATCTGCCTCGGAGACGTGGATAACGATACGGTCAGTGCATGCGCACTGCGAGAGACGCGACCTGGCTCTGCGCCAGGGTAGGGCGGGGCCGGGGAAATGGAGTAGCCGCCCTAGGCGTGCGGGGGGAGCGGAGCGCGTGCGCGGTGGGGCTGCGCGGTGACCTAAGGAGAACTTGGCAGATAGCTTACGTGCCTGGAAGTCAGGTCCGAATTGCACTGCTTCCCTGCCCTGGTGTTCTTTTAGGGACATAGATAACTGATCCTTTGCCTAAGTCAGTAACTGGTTCACAGTAGGAGCCTGGTAAACCGGTGGCCAGATATCCCGGCTCACTGCTTCCCTCCTTACGCAGGGGCATCACCTCAAATCACTTTGCCTTTCGAAGCCTCCATAGAAGCTTAAAACGCGCCTTTGCTGCTCTTACACGTGGCTCCTTGCGCCGGAACACACTGCTGTACTTTTCTGCCTCTCCACCCCACCACCCCATTCCTAATGCCGAGTTTCTGTAATGCCTGGTTTCTGTAATGCCTGCTGCATAGTACACCAAGCGTATGGCAACTTGAAAGCGCTACACCTTGGTTGGATTACAAAAACAATTGACATCTACCATCTCCGCAGCTGTTCTTTTTCTCGTTGTTGAAATGCATTAATACAGATAAAGCAGGTAGAACTATGCCTAGCCCACAGTTAACACCAAGTGTTAGTGTTGTTAGTATTTGATTCTGTTTCTGCAAATGTTTATTCAAGTGCCCATTGTGTGCGCCAAGGACTCTGCTATATTCTGGGAATTCCAAAATGAACAAGACAGTCCCAGCCCTCAGCTAGCTCACAGTCAGGTAGGGTGATAGTCACCAGAACAACGAAATGGAAGGAGGTGCACTGATGAAAATATGTAGAGTTTTGAGGTGGAGCATCAGAGGGGATGGGGGCTGTTGCTGGTGTGAGACACTCTTAACAGACTCTTTTCATTCATTATTCCCTATTTTTAATGCAAAGCACCTTATTGCCATCCTCTCCTACCCTCTGCCCCACCTTCCTATTCTGCTGGCTTCTCATCCTCACGTCCCTAACTGTTCTGTGCTCTCTTCCCTGGGGGAAAAAAGGGCTAAAACATACCCCTGCCCCCAGCCTCCTTTGTGCTGTGATAGAGAAGATATTTTATGAAGCCTCTTTTGGCTCTACTCCCTGTAGGGAGGAAGGAGTTATTCTCATAAATTTGTATTGTTTTTTTGGACTTTCACATTTCGTAATATGCCAAGCAGTACAATTTTATGAGAAAATCAAGAGAGGCATTTTCAAATAGTAAATTAACAGAGTGACTTTAGGCGTACATGATTTTCCGTGTTATCTGATGGTCTTCTTTGTTTAAAAGGGAAAAATACCTGCCTTTTTTCATAGCTTCATGGCATCAGCTTTTTTGGAAATTGTACTTTTCTGGGTATATTGCACCAATACACTCAGTTCTACAATATTAGATATATTGTACTACTTTTTTTTTTTAACCCTGAGTTGTAAGCCCCATAAGGCTGGGGATTTATCTGCTTTTTCACTGCTATATTCCCAACACTTAGAATTGTGCCTGGCACATAGTAGGTACTCAGATGTTTGTTGAGTAAATGAGGATTGTTATGGAAAGCAAATGTGATTATTTGTCTCAAAGCAATTTGAAGTGCTTTGCATGTTATTGATAAATATAATTGAAAGAAGGGCAAGTAGTTGAGATCGTTGCCTAGTGGTACATGTATGTATGCACGTGGTACATTCAGCCTGCATGAGTGTGGATAGAAACGCTGTTATTCAGCATTTGGGGCAGGAAAAAGACTTATTTCATCCTCATAAATCATTAGCCTAAAGTTCTTTGAAACTAATTTGTTTCCTGGTAAGTTGTGGGGGAGGGGAAGCCAGGAATAGAATGCACACCCTGTAGGACTGCCCATGGAAGCCTGGCTACACCAGGGGAAAATCTCTAGAAGGCTATAGCAGACCAGAGATCTCTCCTCCTGCCTCCTTTAGTATTATATGGCGACTGTACCCTCTAGCTGGGGTTTCTTAGCGTCCGTGAGTGACCTCCAGAGGCCAGAGCCAGGATCAGCCGCAGGGAAGCAGAACTGCTGGGAAGCATTATAGCTGCCGGGAAGCAGATGGGCTAGTTTGGAAATGTCCTCTTCCAGGAGGCCAGCCATTGCCTCAGTGTCATTGCTTGGTCTTGCTTGTCATTGCCTGGCTGGGCCACATCTACTTGGTCACTGCTCTTACCATACCCATGTCTGTGCCCTTGTTAAAACTGTAAGGTCCCCCTCAGTAGGGAGTCTGTGGCATTTATCTTTGTACCCCTAACTCACTATCTACCTTTACCTGGAAACTCAAGGGCTGACTGAGCATTCCGTTTCATTCTGATTTTTCTCTGTTTCTTAAAATCTTTTTTGTTAATTGTCTAGTAATTAAACATTTATCAGGGCACCTGGGTGGCTCAGTCAGTTGAGTGTCCAACTCTTGATTTCGGCTCAGGTCATGATCCCAGGGTCATGGGGTCAAGCCCTGTGCTGGGCTCCTCACTGAGCATGGAGCCTGCTCGGGATTCTCTCGCCCTCTGTCTCTCTGTCTCTGTCTCTCTGTGCCCCGCTCCCCCACTCGCACTCTCTCTCTCTCTCAGATTAAATTAAATTTGGGGCACCTGGATGGCTCAGTCAGATAAGTGTCTGATTTTAGCCCAGGTCATGAACTCATGCTTCATGAGTTCGAGCCCCATATTGGGCTCTTTGTGCTCAGCACAGAGCTCACTTCAGGTCCTCCGTCCTACTCTCTCTACCCCTCCCCTACATACGCTCTCTCTCAAAAATGAAAAAACAATTTTTTTTAAATCAAATTTAATTTAAAAGAAAAGCAAACATTTACTGAGGTGCTGGTATGGACTATGGCATTTGCTGAATGGATGTATAAAAAAAGAATAGATTGTGTGAAAGATACCAGGGTCCCTAGCCATGGAGGCCTTTTAACTAGAGGCTGAAAACCACCTGGTATTAGTGCTTGCTGTATGCCAGTCACTGGTTTGTTTGTTTGTTTGTTTGTTTGTTTGTTTTTTATTGTTTCTTCACTTTTGAGAGAGAGTGGGAGTGGGGCAGGGGCAGAGAGAGAGGGAGACACCGAATCTGAAACAGGCTCCAGGCTCTAAGCCATCAGCACAGTGCCCATGAACTGTGAGATCATGACCTGAACCAAAGTCGGACACTTAACTGACTGAGCCACCCAGGTGCCCCTGCCAGTCACTGTTTTAAAGGCCTTCCTCTGTTAGCTCAGTTCTTAGAACAACTTTATTCAGTAAATACCCTTATGATCTTTGTTTTATAGATGACAAAATTTAAGCATAGAGAGCTGGGTTCAAATCCAGGCAGCTGCACTGAGCCTCTGTGCTATGCAGCCTGCCCCTGGTGTGTCTACCAAAGTCCTCTGGAGCAGCCGAAATGGAAACATCAGGTGGAGAGAGTTTAATGTCAATAAACTTGTTTTATGCTTCTGTGATCTAATATTCCCACCAGATATAATATAATATAATATAATATAATATAATATAATTCCCATAACTATTAAAAAAATAAATCGAAGATTCAAATCAAGTAAATCATTGATAAATCCCAATTCATTTTTAACTTTACTTGTGACCTGTTATGTCTTTGTTGCCTTTAGAATTAAATCTCTTGAGAATCTGATATTCACTCTATTTTGAGAATAGGAAGGGGGTGTTGGCTGCCCACCCCTCCACCCCTTCCCTCCCCACCACCCTCCCACTCCTCAACAGGGGAAATCAGAAAGCTACTTGTGGAAACAGGGTTTGGTGCTACTTTGTTATCACTGTTTACCCCTAGAAAGGCAGGCAGCCTTTGCCGAATGACTGGGAAATGGAGTACCCAAATACAAATAGGAAGAGACTCCCTTCAGGGAACCCCCCTCCTGAGAGCTGAGCCACCACTTGGGGGCGCCAGAAGCCCAGAGCACAGAGGAGGCTGACACCAGCAACCCCTTCGTGCTGTCCCCTCCAGCACCTCCATCCCCTGTATATATTCACTCATACACACCAAGTTCAAAAGGTCCCCTTTTCTTTGCAGCTGACTTGTGTTGGGGTTGGAGATGTTTGTAGAGGAAGGAGGGCCCCCAGAGCTGACCTTGTCTTTTTATTTGGCCCTTTATTAAGTACGTGGTCTGAAGTTCAATTTTCCAAAAGTTCAATGTTCTAGGTTGTTATCAAAACATGTCCCATTGGCAATGGACAGATTGGAAGAGCTGAAATGAGGCAAGCGGGTCATGGAGCTATTCACTTGTCAGACTTTTCTGGGAAGAGTCATAGATTCCGTGTTGCCCCATTCTGCTATCCTCCTCTGACACACACACACACACACACACACACACACACACACACACACACACACACCCCGACAGGGAAAAAAAAGAAACTCTGGGAGGGGTGCCTGGTGGCTCGCTCAGTTAATTTCAGCTCTTGATTTCAGCTCAGGCCATGATCTCATGGTTCGTGAGTTCAAGCCCACATCAGGCTTATCAGGCTCCACGCTGATAATGTGGAGCCTGATTGGGATTTTTCTCTCCCCCTCTCTCTACCCCTCTCCTGCTCAAGGCCACGCTTGCTGTCTCAAAATAAATAAACTTAAAAAATTTTTTTAAATATGAAATTTATTGTCAAATTGGTTTCAATACAACACCCAATGCTTATCCCTAAAATTAAAAAAAAAAAAAAAAAAAAAAAGAAACTGGAAAACTGTGGCTTTGTTGGTTGCAAAAGATTTTTACTAAAGTTGGTGAAGATACAAATTAAGGTCTTATGATGTCCCCAGGATGGGCCTAGAAAAAAGCTTCAGGTGGTTCCATAGGATTCCATCCTAACACTGTCTTCTCTCTTCGTTTGAAGTTAAATGAATTGGTGGTGGGGGACACCAGCGGGAAGCTGTTTGTGTATAAGAATGATGACAGCCGGCCGTGGCTCACCTGTTCCTGCCAGGGCATGGTCAGTATTCAACTTCCTGGGGCGTAAGGGGCAGAAGGATCCTTTCTGTGCAGGGACTATCAAGGCTGAGCCATACAGAAACCCACCAGTGTGTCCCAGTTCACCAGCTATTCAGCCAGCCACTGCTTCAGGGTTCATTCAATTCAGGGAGGGAAGCCGCTGGGCAGTGCGCCTCCAGCTGGTGGGTTGTTTTTTATCTTCTGTTTCCGCGTGGCTCTCAGTACTTTAAAAACTGCCAAGGTCATCTGATCTCATAAAGTATAGTACAAAATGGGGGTAATACTTTGCATAAGTCTAGAAATATGATAGACTGGTTGTATTAGATGTATCTTTTGTTTTGTCTTGTTCAGCCCAGACAGACTTAACTACTTGAGGTCTCCCTACTGCTCTAGGTAAACCAGACTTAGAGCACAAGAACGCGATTAACACGAACTATCTGTGTAGGTCATGTGGCACAACTTTTCAGCAAATGATGGTAGTTAGCAAACCCTCTCCTTGCTTCACTGAGATTAGAGAGTACTGGTCTCCTTCAGCATGTCTCCCCTTTTCTTTGCAGCTGACTTGTGTTGGGGTTGGAGATGTTTGTAATAAAGGAAAGGTAAGAACTCTAAGGGACGTTGGGACTTCGGTAGAACTCCAAGGCTTTGCCTAGATTGCTCCCCCTCTCCTGGTGGAAATCAGTGGAGAGTTAAAGGCTTTAGCCCTCACTTCTGTCCTTTAACGACCAGGCTTGTGCCCAAACTTCCCTCCCCAGCCATCCCTCCTATGCCTCTGCCTCTCCCAGAACCTGGTGGTGGCGGTGAGTGCTGAGGGATGGTTTCACCTGTGTGACCTGACGCCTACCAAGGCCCTGGATGCTTCTGGGCACCACGAGACCCTAATGGGAGAGGAGCAGCATCCAGTCTTCAAGCAGCACATCCCTGCCAACACCAAGGTCATGCTGATCAGCGACATCGGTGGGCATGGCTCTCTCCGCAGGCAGCCAGGGGAATAGGAGTCAATGGGTAGTAGAGCAGATGTCACGGGATTCAGGGAGGTAGTTAGTATTCATGGGTGCAATTATTATGCATTTTATGTTGAGTTACTAAGCTCCCATTATAAACTAGTTATCATTCTAAGCACTGTGATTGCAGCAGTGAATAAAATGGACAAAAATCACTGCCTTCTTGGACCTTTCCTAGGAAGGACAGAAAATAAACAGTGTAAAATATTTTAAGAAGATTAAATAGTATATTAGAATGTAGTAAGTGCCGTGGAGAAAATAAACCACAGAAAGAGGCTAGGGAGAGTCAGGGTAGAGAAGTAGAGCTACCAATTCTAAATGGAGTTATCTGGAAAGTCCTTTCTGGGAAGGTGACATTTGATCAGACACTGTAAGTGGCAAGGGAGTGAGTCGTACAGATATAGGGCTGATGTTTCGGCCAGAAGCTGTCACGAAGGTGATGGTATGTTGGATGAATCAGGACACCCGAGTTTTGTGTCTGAGGGAAGAAGCACAGCACAAAGTGTGTGAGGGGACTAGCGCAGCTCTTGGGGTCTGAAGTTGTACCGGGTTTCGGCGCAAACGCTGGTGATGTTAGCAGGGGGCGGAGAGGACGTGTGTGTAGGATTCAAGCTGATGAACACGCATGTGGCTCCAAACTCGTCCTACTTCCTGGACCCACAGATGGAGATGGGTGTTGTGAGCTGGTGGTCGGTTACACGGACCGTGTGGTACGGGCTTTCCGCTGGGAAGATCTGGGTGAAGGCACTGAACATCCAACAGGGCAGCTGGTGTCACTCAAGAAGTGGACACTGGAGGGTCAGGTGAGAGGCTGAGCGGGGGGTGCTCAGGGAGCCCAGGGAGCAGGGAGGAAGCCCTCCTGTAGGGGCCCTCTTGAGAGAACAGTCGTGGGTCAGGGTTTAGAGTGGGAGGAAGGGAAAATCTCCTTGTTGAGAGAAATCCAAGGAAGAGAGTTTCAAATCAGGGTCTTCGGGGAAAATTACTAATAAGAGGCAAAGAGCACCAGGCTAAGAGTTAAGAGTGTGCTTGAGGGTGTGATGTGCTTTGTGTCAGAGTGTGGACCCTGGTTGAGGCATGCACAGTGGAAAGCAGATGGGCTATGTGGAGACGATGGCACGAGGCAGGAACCCTACAAACTCAAATTCCTCCTGCTGTTGCCCCCCAAGCCTGGGATGCTGTTCCCAGGGCCCCTGCCCCACTTCTCTCCCATGCTCTCGGCAGGGTCCCATTTCTGTCCCCAGCCCCCTTTAAGGCCTTGTTCCCTGGTGCAGGTGGACAGTCTTTCAGTGACTCCAGGGCCCTTGGGTGTTCCTGAACTGATGGTGTCTCAGCCGGGCTGTGCTTACGCCATTCTCCTGTGTACCTGGAACAAGGACGCCGGGCCCCCTCCCACCTCTGAGGGGGCCCCGGAGGGCAGCAGGTAAGGGCGCAGACCTGTGGATGGTGTGGTTGTGTGGAATCTAGATGGGCTCCTGGATGCACTGGCAGTGGACAGGACTGCAGTGGGCAGAGCTGCTTCGGCTGGGTCCTGGCACAGCACCTTTGCCCCATTAAGGAAAATGATTTCAGGACCCAGGAAATCCTGGGCTTTAACCTCGTAGCACCTGGAAAAGATTCCAAGATTCTAACTTGGCAGCTCTGTCCCTCTCTTTTCTACTCACCACATGGGCCAGACAGGGTCAGCAATAGATTTCCAGGCTGATTCACATCCTAGAAGCTCGTACAGAGATCGGGGCCACAAACGTCCTGCAGAACTAGGCTCATTTGGTCCCCACTTAGTATCCCTCCCACCCCATCCCCACACAGGGAGGCCCCGGCTGCCCGAGATGTCATGTTGCACCAGACTTCAGGCCGCATCCACAACAAGAATGTCTCCACCCACCTCATTGGCAACATCAAACGAGGTGAAGGTGGGGTGGGGACACAGGAGGGAGCTGAGGGGCAAGCATCAGTCCTGGGAGAGGGAAGATGCTGGGCCTTCCCTTCCTCCCTACCTTGGGCCGCCTCTCACCCCACCCTGTGTGCTCTGACCTTGCCCTACCCTTCACATTTTCTTATTCCTGTCCTTCTGTCTCTCCTGCAGGCCACAACTCTGAGATGGGCGGCTCCGGCCTCTTTGCCCTCTGCACCCTGGATGGTGAGTTCCTGCTGGGGCAGGAGGCTGTGTGCCTGTGGGGTGTGCTCAGGGGTCCTTGTCCTGCCCACCCCGGCCTGCCTGTCACCCTGCAGGGACGCTGAAGCTCATGGAGGAAGCGGACAAGCTGCTGTGGTCGGTGCAGGTGGATCATCAGCTTTTTGCCCTAGAGAAACTGGATGTCACGGTGAGAGGAACATTCTTACCTTCTTCACGTGGAGAGATGTGATGCAAATGAGTCCATTCTCACTTCACAGTTTGCTCTCGATGTTTATCTAAGTCTCTTCAGACAGACTCTTAACTGCGTCTCAAGTGAGTCTTTTTCCTAACTTCTCAGGGCTTAGTACCATCTCTGCACTGCCACGGAATCTCTCGGCGGCACCTTTTCCAGGAGTAATGGCTCCAAAGAGAAATAATTTATTAGGGTCCAGAAGTGAGTTTTTGGCCTCAACTCCAGATGTAATTCTGTAATTTTTTTTCTCGTCTATCTATGAGCCTCTCTTTACCAAGGCTGCAGCCCCATAATCTGCGACACGGGGGCATACTTTGCCATTGTGCATGTGTGACGGTAGGAGAAAAGGCACGAGGCTTTGAAGTCGGTAGAACAGGCCTGGGTTTGAGTCCTGATTCTGTGCTGCCTCCCTTCTATGCTGTGTGACCACGAGTGAGCAACTTCATTTCTATAAGCTGAAGTTTCCTCCATATAAAATTGGGAATAATGGTGTCTCCTTCATCAGTTGTTTGGTGACTGGCGCATGGAGGAAATTCAGTAAGAAACTTAGGGCTGCTTTCCTTCCCGGCTGTTGGTCACCCAGAACTAGGTCCACAAGTCCTTTACGTGCTATCCAGACCCATCGTTCGGGCTCTTCTATTTACCAGCTCCCCGCCACCCCTGCATCCTTGTCTCTGGCCTTTTTCAGGGCAATGGGCATGAGGAGGTGGTTGCCTGTGCCTGGGATGGACAGACATATATCATTGATCACAACCGCACCGTTGTCCGCTTCCAAGTGGACGAGAATATCCGAGCCTTCTGTGCAGGTGGGACCCCACCCCGTGGACCCTTTCTAACCACACTTGTCTGCCTCTCATTTCTACTCTCTCTGTGTCCCCTAACGTGCGTCTTCATAAACAAATGAGCTCTTCAGCACTTTTGTTAGAGGGTGATGGTGGGTACTGAATTACTGTCTGCACAGTTTTAAATAAGGAATGGGAGACAGTGACAGGTTCATCTCTCAATATCTTAAAGAATGGGATGAGTTCTTATCATCTGCCCGTCTGGGATGTGTGAAGGCATGGGAAAGTTCTCTCCCATCTGAGCATGTCAGAACTCTGTGAGGAGCATTCTCCCAGACAATTTGCATTTGTTCCAAATCAGGGACTTGGAAAACAGTCCTGGCTTTTTCAGGTGACATGGGGAGATCTTTGGTTGCTGAAATGGTAAGAATTGTACAGCGCTCTGGTGTACATACTCCAGTGACCCAGAAGGTTAAAATGCCTTTGAAGAAGGGACTGCCACCAAAGAGAAGCCTTAGTTTCTTTTCTTTTTCTTTCTTTTCTTTCTTCTCTTTTTCTTTTTTCTTTTCTTTCTTTCTTTCTTTCTTTCTTTCTTTCTTTCTTTCTTTCTTTTCTCTTTCTTTCTTTCTTACTTTCTTTGAGAGAGAGAGAGAGAGAGAGAGAGAGAGAGAATCCCAAGCAGGCTCTATGCTATCAGAGAGAGCTCACAAACTGTGAGATCATGACCTGAGCTGAAATTAAGAGTTGGGTCACTTAACCAACTGAGCAACCCAGGTGCCCAGCTTTAGTTTCTGATCGTGTTTTGCTAATCTACCCCTTGGACTACCAAGACTGTCCTTCATTCCTCCAAGGCTATCACTAAGATGGGAAAATCAGCAAAGCACTTTTGTGGGGCCATTCTGCCTTGTGGGTTTTTTTTTCTTTTTTTTTTTTAATTTATTAAGCCATTTTACCATAACTCAACACCTATTTTTTTTTTAATGTTTATTTATTTTTGAGAGAGAGACACAGTGCAAGCAGGGAAGGGGCAGAGAGAGAGGGAGACAGTATCTGAAGCAAGCTCCAGGCTCTGAGCTGTCAGCACAGAGCCCAACACGGGGCTGAGACTCACAAGCTGTGAGATTATGACCTGAGCCGAAGTCAGACGCTTAACCGACTGAGCCACCCAGGTGCCCCCCATGGTGTTTTCTCATATCTGAAACGGGGAGGTATTTTACCTATTTTACTGAGTTCCCAACACAAATGAATTAGAAAGAGGGCCTTTAGGGGCATCTGGGTGGCTCAGTCGGTTAAGCATCTGACTTTGGCTCAAGTCATGATCTCACAGTTTGGGAGTTTGAGTCCCGCAACAGGCTTGGAGCCTGTAGCCTGCTTCAGATTCTGTGTCTCCCTCTCTCTCGCTGCTCCCCCACTCATGCTTTGTCTCTCAAAAATAAATAAACATTTTTTTTAAATTAAAAAAAAAAGAGGGCCTTTAGCTTTCTGCTTGACGTCTGTGGGAGGGTCAAACTGCTGACTCCAAGGCCTGCATCTTGTTCTCTGCCCTTCCCCACTGGGACTGGAACTCTCTGACCTTTGTCTCACCCCCACACCCTGCAGGCCTATATGCCTGCAAGGAGGGCCGCAACAGCCCCTGCCTCGTGTACGTCACATTCAACCAGAAGATCTACGTGTACTGGGAGGTGCAGCTTGAGCGGATGGAGTCGACCAATCTGCTGAAACTGCTGGAGGCTGAGCCAGAGTTCCAGAGCCTGCTGCAGGAGCTGGGCGTGGGTGAGTCCCAGGAGTGCTTCGGGACCGAGAAGCCCCGTGCCAGGTGCCCAGGAGATCCACAGCCTCTGAACCGCCCCTTTCTTGCCTTCAGATCCTGATGACCTCCCAGCTGTCCGCGCCCTGCTTCACCAAACCCTCTACCATCCAGACCAGCCCCCACAGTGTGCTCCTGCAAGCCTCCACGATCCCACCTAGCTGGATTTGCCCTCTTAGCTGAAGAAGGAGCCTCCTGAACCAACCCACCCCCCAAGGTATCCATAGTGCTGGCAGGATTGGGAGTAGACATCACAGAGGAGCGTGGAAAGATGGCAGCAACCTTAGGGAAGCTGTGAACTATAGCCTTCATGGTCTCCTTGGTGAAAGAAGAGGCGAGTTGGCCCTCGGCCCTATTTCCTTATGTACCTCACCCATCACATCAGCAGAATCCTAGAACCCCAGCCTCATTCCACATCATCTGGGACTGCCCCCTTCCTAGACCCCGCCCCCCCCCCCCCCCCCCCCACTTCCAACTCTCATTGTGTGGAAAACAGACTTGTTCATGAGGAGGGAGCACAGATCCTTTGCATGGCTCCGATGCCTATAAGGAAACCAGGCTTCGGAGCCTGTAGGGCAATGAGATAAGGGCTCCCCGCATCCCAAGCTCCATCTTCCATGGCACAGCTCCAAGTCACTGACATTAGGGATTATTACAGGAATGGCACACTGTTTTGCTTTTGAAGTGGGGGTCTTTAATCATCTTACAGTCTGGTCTTAATTGTTCCCAGCAACGCTGAGATGATTGTCTTCTTTTTACCAAAGAAACTGGGCTAGCACTTTCTCATTTTGCCATGTTGCTTGTGCAACTTTGTGGGCCTTGCCCCCACATCCCCCCAAAACACCTTTAGAATCTGATGCGGGTTTATGATCCAGACCACAATCAGAATTCTATCTTGGACCATTTATATTCCTTCTGCTCTCGATTCTGTGCACCGTAAGTTAGTGTTTTTCACGTTACAGGCTGCGATTCTTTGATGGGTTGTGGTCAGCATAGTTTGAATAAATGAAATGGGGTAGAATAAAATAGAAGGAAAAATATCAGAGTGTCATACTCACAGCATAGGGAAGTATTGTTTTGTTATAACTGTACATGTGCATGTGCATGTGCGTGTGTATGCTAACTGCTCTGTAAAATGTATTTCCTGCTGTGAGTTGTGTTCAGAGGAGTCAGAAAGCCATTGCTCTCAATTATATTAACCCAGCCAGATGGGTCAATCTGGGGAAAGGTCCACATTCACATCACCTTTCTGTAAGGGAATAAGGGCAGAGTTACCAATTCGGACTCTGATCGACATGGAGGGAAACCAGAGAAGGACATGAGCATAGAGAAACAGGTGTTTATTCAAGCGGAGAAGCAGCTGGGCTGAAGGCCTGCCACTGGGTGTGGGGTCTGCGGTTATAGAAGCAGCAGGAGGCAGGAAGGAACAGGCAGAGCCAGGAAAGCAGGGGTTATGGGGCAAGGCAGTGAGGGACCAGGGTACCCACATTACACGCGGGGTAGTGAGCCCCCTCCTCTTGAGGTCAGGGGACTCAGCTGGGAAAGGCAAGACCAGATGTCACAGGGCAGCTGGTTCTCCTCTAATCTACCCCAGGCTCACAATGTTGTTTCCACCCCAAGGTCCTAGTTCCCTAGCTGAGGTTAGTTACACCAGTCTTCCTCTCCCCTTCGTCCGTGACTTGAGAGACTCAAACCTGCCAGAAAGATGCTCAGGGTGTCTGGCTCCTTAAGGTTTGGGTTCCTCTCTTTACAGTGAAGATGAAAAGCCTCCTTGTTTTTGTGCTTTGGCTCAGAGCCTGGCAAGGGATCAAAATAAGATTCCAAAATAAGACAAGCTCAAGCTCAGGAGGCCAGAGATGAGGGGAAGGAAGAACGTCTAATGAGGTGAGTAGTTCTAGAAATAAGAAAGACTACCGGTTAGGTTCCAAGTCTGAGTACAGCCAGGCCTTGCCATCCTGTCCACCTTGTGGGGGCAGTTCCCAACAGGGCTCCTTGCCATCCCCCTGAAGTGTAAAAAGGCAAGTGGAGGAGGAGAGACACCTGGAGCAATGCTAGAGGTACACCCAAGGTTTCGCACAGGGAAATCAAATAATAACTGACTTCCGACATTTGCAACCCCAGGAAAGGTAACTGAGAAAGCTTCTGAAGCTCCTCTGCCAACTCGCCTTTCTACTGTACCAGAGTATTCTGTTTCCTGTTTCTTCCCCCACTCAGCTGTGAGCAGATGTGCGCAGAATCAGAAAGGCAGGCGGCAGCAGGGACAGGACCCCTGGTGGGTGAGATGTGGCAGTCTAGTTGCAAAAGGTACTAAGCCCCAGGAGGGAAAGGGAGAGGCATGGGAGTGAAGGCCACCGAGGGGTGTGTGGGGTGGATCTGGAGGCAGGTAAAGGACAGTATGGGCTGCAGCCTTTGACTTGGGCCAGTTCCTACCACGCCATGCTTACACCCTTTTCCACAGTCCTGATTTAGAGGGGAACGGGGAGGCCAGTCCCCTGAGATCATGGGCCCTCTTTCTGGAAGTCTTCTGGAGGATTGGGCAGTTGCTGAGAAGCAGAGAGGAATGTGGCTGACTGAGGCCAATGGGACGGCAGGGTCAGGGTGGTGACAGAAGGGACAGACGTGGTAGTCCCAGGTACCTGGCTCTAGTAATGCCCCATTCCCCAACACGGCTCTTCCCCGAGGCAAGGTCCTTCCCCCGGGGAATGACTGGTTCATCAGTCACTGGCCAGGCTCTTGGTACAGAGGCAGGAAGGGCAGCTCTGGGAAGGGGGCCCTCAGCCGCAGCACTCCATGCTCGAGGTCGATGCAGCACTGTGGGGGGTGGGGAGAAATGTGTGCTTCTCTCAGCAGGTAGCCTCTCCCTCAGCCCTCCCCCCCCCCCCCCCCCACTTTCCACAGCCCCCAGCCTCCTGCTCCTTGCTCATCGTCTGTTTCCATTCACCTGGAACTCTGGGGTTGTGGGCAGTGGGATCTGGTTCTTATGTTTCACTTGTGGGCAAATAAGGAACCTCTAAGGAAGCAAGGTGAAATCCCACAACTCTGAGTCATTCTCATCAGAAGCTGGCCCACGCTTCCTCACCTGTGCCTTTTACCTCTTTATCCCAGCCCTTTGGGTCAGGCCCCAAATGTGGGTCAAGCGCCCGCATCCTTCTTACCTTGAGAGAAAGCAGAGTCTGCAGTCCAAGACAGAATTCAGGACTCTCAACATCTGCAGGAATCGTTTGAAAACAGAAGAGGCTGGAGGGCACCCAGGGGTCACAGTGCCCTGTGAGCACTCACTCCTTGTCTGCCCTCCCCACCCCCAGCTCTGAGGATCTGGGCCCAGAGATTGGGGGCACCTCATGGTGCCAGGAGAGGAAGGCGGAAGAGGAAGAAGAGGCTGTGAATGAAGGGAGGACTCACCCACAACCTGGGCTGAGCAGGCCACCGTCTCCTGGCCCAGCTGTAGCTCCAGCTGCTCCACCTGCGTGGGGGACCCAGGTGCCACGTCCCCACCTGGGGCTTTGAGGACCTTCTTCCCTAACCTGTGGTTGGGAAGCAAGGGTTATGGCCACCACAGCCCCCAACCCCAACGCCTTTGTCAGCTGACGCCCCTCCCCCTACACATGGGTTCTCATCCAATCCCTTGCCCCCACGTGGGGTCTGAATCCTTGTCTTCTCTACCAGAGCCCCCATCCAATCTTTTTTTTTTTTTCCAATTATAGCTCTATTGGTATATAGTTCATATACCGCAAAAGCTACCCTTTTATAAATGCAGAGGTTTTTAGTATATTCATAGAGTTATGCAACTACTACTACTATCTAATATCAGAATATTTTCATCACCCCCCCCCAAAGAAACCCCATCCCCCATCCATTCTTTTAGGCCACACTCTTACCCCAGGCGGCTGAGGCACCCAGCCGAGATCTGGTTGTGTTGGGTGCCTGTGTCCACGGCCACCCGAAGCTCCTGGTCTCGGCACTGAGAGAGAGGGTCGCAGGGAGTCAGTGAGAATGGATTGGGCTTGGATCCTTCACCTTTCCCAGCCCTTTGATGACTCCCTCTCAAAAACGAGTGAAGGGAATGAACCAAGCCTTTCAGAGTGATCTTTATGGCACTCATGCAGTTGAGGCAAAACTGGCTCTTAGATGGAGGAATCAAAAAAGGAAATAGAGCTGTCTATGGGGAGATCATACACTTGGGAACCACTTGACCAGAAATGGAGATCTGTTTGTGTAGAGGAATTCTTGGGAAGCTGGGGGCTTAGGTTAGAGAGGTCTAGGTGAGGGATACAGGAGGGGTGAGAAGACCAGGCTGTCTCGCCGGGAAGTTCAGATGAGGGTAAGCGACAGGTTTACCACGGAAACAGACGGGTTCACTTTCTTCTGGATATATACAGACATTTGTGGGTACACTTGGACATCCCAAATGCATGTCATTTTCTCAATCCAGACTTCTGCTGAGCACCTGCTATGTGCCAGAGATGTTGCTGGAAGGTACATCAATGAATGCTGTGCTCGGGTGTAGGGGAAGTGACATGTAACTAATGCATGGTAGAAAGTTTTAAGGTCTATGAAAGGGTTGTCAATAAAGTGTCCTGGATATTGAGAGAGAGGGGAGGCTCTTTCTCCCCTGGGGAAATCAGAAAAGGTTTCAAAGAAGAGGTAACATTTGAGGCTTTAAAAGGTTCTAGAATGTGGCCAGAGACTGGAGAGCAGGAAGAGGAAATGCCCCACAAAAGTGGTGGCAGAGGAGTGGTGGGTGTTCAGTACCGCTGGGGTGGTCAAATGGCTCCAGAGAGGACGAGGCTATCATCGGGAAACACCGGCAAGTATTTACACATGCGCATTTGGAGATTACATTTGATAAAAGGGTTGGCACGGACACGTGGAATTGCACGGAGGGAAGATGGGTTGAGGTAGAAAGTAGAGAATGTACAGGATCCCATTTTTAGGTCCAACCTCGGGGGAGAGGTGCTTTTTCTCCCTCCCTCCTTCCCTCACCACCCAGGGGAGGAAGGAGAGTGGCGGAAGTGAGCCGTTCACAGGATCATTCATGAAAGCCAGTGCCCTGGGAGGCCTCTCACCTTGCAGTTCACCAGAAGAGCAGGAATCTGTGTCTTGCTGGTCTTCCTCCTGCTCTCCTGGCTGTGAATCGGGGCCTGCGCGGGGGGAGACTCCCCCTGAAACCGACTCTGGTTTCCCTCCACCAGGCGTCTTTGGATCACACTGTGCGGCTGCTGGCTCCGTCACAAAACAAAGAAGGCAGACAGGTCTAAACCCAAGTATCCAGGCCACTCAGCTCTCCCACCTTAGATCTCCCACGATGTTCAACCCAACCCCACCCCAGTCCCGCGTCTCACGGGAGTAAGAAAGGGGCAGGATCTTACCCAAGTCCCAGCCGTCACATCATTATAGCAGAGTGAATCCTCATATCAAATCATACCCTTTTGCTGAGACCCCAATAGATTGCTCAGCAATGAAGAAATGAGAAAAGAACAGTCCATTCTAGGTTAGACCAACCTATTGACTGCCAAGACCTCTCAGGAGCTAGTATTATGCTTGGGGAACTTTTTGTCTCAGGTCTACAACACATTTTTAACATTTTTTTTCCCCTTTGTTTCCCCTTCTGACCCCATCCTTCAATGGGCTGCAGATCCCAGAGTTGATGTTGTGATGGAAGTCAGAGAAAAAAAGTCACATCTTCAAAACTAGGATGCTTGAACCATCCCTCGCCTGAAACCACCTTCACTCCATCTGGTCAATTTACTAAGTTCTGCCAGCTTTGTCTCCTGTATTTATAGAGTCCAACCCTGCTTTGTACTACTGCCTTTATTCAAGCCTCACCTCAGCTGTCCCGGATCACTGGACCACCTCCCTAAGTTCCTAAGAACTGGCCTCCAGTACTTCTGTCTCTCAGATACACCTGCTTGAAGCCAGTGATTATCTAAAACCCTTGCTACTCGGGTGCTTGAGTGGCTCAGTTGGTTAAGGGTCCAACTCTGGATTTCAGCTCAGGTCGTGATCTCACAGTTCATGAGTTCGAGCCCCATGTCAGACTGCACTGACGATGTGGAGCCTGCTTGGGATTCTTTCTCTCCCCCTCTCTCTACCCCTCCCCAGCTCAAGCTCACGCTCTCTCTCAGAATAAATGAATAAACTTAAGAAAAATAAAGCCCTTGCTACTCAAAGTGTGGTCCTCAGATATGTAGCTTTAACATCACTTGCCATCACTTGGAAGCTTGTTAGAAATGCAGAATCATGACCTACTGAATCAGAAGCTTCATTCTAATAAGATGCCCTGATGATTCGTGTGCATGTTAAAGTCTGAGAAGCAGAAAAGGAAAACAAAACTAACCATATTACTCCTGTTTAAACTCCCATCAAAGCATGCCTGCTTCCTGTTGCATGATAAAGCCCAAACTTTCAGGGGATGCACAGCCCAGATGACCTGGTCACGGCCTCGTCCTCAGCCTTGTCCTTCGCCCTGCCTATCTGCCCCCATTGACCCTACTTGTACCGCTTGTACCAGGCTGCTTGCTCCTGGCCTCCACACATTTGCTCCTGTTCAACCCCCTTCCTGAGACGACTCTCATTCTTCTGTGGGCCAGACTGGATGACTGGTTCAACGTACTTTGTTCCGGAGCTACTCTTTATTTGGGAGAGAGGTTTTTATCTAAGTCTGGAATTCCATGTGTGTCCTGTAATTAACACAGGAAGCCCTCTCTGACCTCTTTGTACTCTTCATTCCACACGCCAGGCTGGGGCCAGCATCCCTTCTCTTAGCTCCCTTTGTCATGCTTCTCACAGTTGTTATTTGTGGCTTTTACTCTCCCATTAGCCTGGAGAGCCTGTGACATCAGATCTTTATACCCCAAGGCTTAGCTTAACATATAGTAGGCACTCAATAAATGCTTGTTGAAGAATGACTCTATCTGTCCAGGCTCCACACATCCTTCTCCACCTGCCCTTTCTTCTTGGGAACGTGGGATTGTTTTTCTACCCTTGGTTTAATGAGCCCCTTGAGACTTGCTGCTCCCGCCAGCAAGGCTGCCAGCAGGAGACCCAGGTCTGGGAAAAGGGCAGTGAACTACAGGGCAGGCCGGAAAGAGCAGCTCTGCGGTTCCCAGCTCTCCTCCCACCTTTCCCACGATGGACACAGCCTTCAGGCCCCCACTGCTGTGAGGTTTGCTCCAGAGTTATCCTAAGGAGGGAGACGGTGGGGTCCCCCCAACCTGTTGTGTCTTCACTGCCAAAGCCACACAAGGTAACTGCTTGAGATCAATTTGGGACGTCCTGAGGCAGTGGGGTGAGGTGAAAAGCTCAGGACTTATCAGAAGGCTGGACCTGCCACGCTGGGATGGTAATGTTAACAGAGCCTCTAATCCAGAGCCAGATGGATGTAGGGTGGTCTCCAAACCATAGAGGCTCAGAGGTCCTAGCCACCGGGAGCCAAAGCACCAGCTTCCCTGCTGTCCCGTTTCTCCCTGTTTCTCAGCTGTGCTCTCTGTGTGTGTGCAAGAGCAGCCCCGAAGTTCCCTGAACTGAGATCTCGGTCTGGTCACTTTTCCTGTTTGGGAGCTGCTGGGATGAGGCTGGGAATCTGCTGGCCTCTGGGTTGGGTTCCTGGAGGAGGAACATTTCGTCTGAGAGGAATCTGGTAGGGCTGGGTCAGGAAAGGGAATGAGGGGCTGCGTTGGCTGAGGCCCCTAGAGTTGACTTCGTGCCCTTCAGGTTGGAAGAGTGTCCTCCTCTCAGACCTTCTGATGAGGAAATGGGTGAGGGAACAGAGTGCTTCCAAGCAAAAGCCTTCCTTTCTTCTAGAAGAGCCACAGGCCACAGAGGGTTCCATTTTCTCTGGGCCCTACAGAGCTTATTTTCTCCCTCAAGCTAAATGGAGTCGTAGCTGGAGGAACAATCATACTCAGACCTTAGATAATGCTCTCTATTTTCCAGGCTCTTTTCTAAGCCCCTTATAGGCATTAGTTCGTGCAACTCCCACAGCAACGCCATGAGGGAGATACTACTAATTTCGTCCTCATTTAGCAGATGAAGAAACAGGTTCAGAGACATCAAGCAATTTGCCTAAGGTAGTAAGTGGCAGGGCCAGGATCTGAACCCAAGCAGCGTGGCTCCAAAGCCCATGCTCTTCACCACTGTCTCGGTGGGGGCGGGGGAGGGATGAGTGTACACAGCTGCCCCTGACCCACTCACCTCCTTGTTACACCCCCACCCCATTCCCTCTGGAGGCCACGGAGGCCCTGCTGCAGGGAGATGGAAAGAAAGAAGCCTGGAAGGGCCATTGCCCCTACGAGGAAGTAAGGGGGCACTCAGGGGGCTGGTGGCCCAGGCAAGAGCCATATGAAACCCTGAGGCTCTGGAAAGGACAGAGGCCCTTAGTGCTTCCATTCTGGAGGGAAAAGGCAAATGGATGGTCAGAGCTGGTAGGAAGGAATCCGTTGTTTAGGGACAGGAGAGAAACCATAACCCTAAACTGGCCAGGCCTCCAGGCCCTCCCAGCAGTAAATGACTGCTCCAGAAGGTTCCTGTGTCCTTGTAAGCCTCTTCTCCTAGAGAGCACAGTTCCTCATCACCCCCAAGATAAGTCTTGGGCTGTGTGAGAGAAGCTGACTGAGCAAGGAGACTAGGCCCCCCAGAGCCACCGAGCCACGGGAGCACCCCCAGTGAAGAGTCTGAGGATGGTCGGGGTGGGGCCCCTCCACCTGGGACTACCTCTGCCCCACTCTCAGCAAGGGAGGGGGGATCTGAAGGTTAGGGTCTGCAGTTTCCGGCCCACCTCCCCCTCCCCAGGATATAGGAAGAGAGAGGGGAAGGGTGTGGAGAGGGCTGCCTCACCAAGTCCTTGGAGGTGCCGAGCCTCTTGAGGCTGTCCAGGGGGAGCAGGTCGGCAGAGTCCTTGTGCAGGAACTGGGTGGCCTGTCTGAGCCGGCGCTGCTGGCTCAGGGGGGCTCGGTCGCGAAGCGCTGCCTCCTGTCCCCTCCTCCTGGAGTCTCCCTCCACTCTTCTGGCCTCCTGCCGGGTGGCCCCTGCGGGGCTCCCGGAGCTTGATGAGCAGGGCAGGGGCTGCTGAACCGTCCTCGTCTCCATCCCCTCTGCCCCGCCACCCGTGGCCCCGCCGCTTCCCGCCTCCCTCAGTTCCGGGTCGCAGCTCTCCTGACAGGAGGGTCTCCCCGGGGGACAGAGTAAATCAATAAATAACGTGCTGGAGCAGCCGCATCAGACACCAATTTCCCCGAGATTGCAGTAGAGGGAGTGAGGCTCCGGCTGGAAAAACCCAGCACTCCAGGAGGAGGGGCGGGGGTGGGGGGTGGGGGTGGTGGTGGTAGGTTCTGCAGCGCGTCCAACTCTGGGGTCCTGGTGGGAGCGGTCGGTGGAAGGGGTGTGTGTGTGTGTGTGTGTGTGTGTGCGCGCGCGCGCGCGGGCGCCTGCAAGCACGAGGGGTGTGACGGTGTTGTAACTGTCAGGGTGTCCGTGCCAGCTTGTTTGAAAGGCAGTGCGTGGGTGTTGGGAGGGAGTCAGCCTGCGTGTGGGATGCGGGCACGTGCGGCCCTGTGCGTGTGCCCTCCCGTCTCCTCTTGGGCTGCCCCGCTCTTTTCTCCCCTGGGGCCCTCTGCAGTTTGGGCTTGGGGGGCAGGCCAACAGCCAGGTTCAGAACAGAGACGGGCGGCCTCAAAATGGTCTTCCCCCCTCTCCTTCTTGTCAACAGGAGAGGCTTCACCCTTCTGGGTCTCGACCTTTCGGATGTGGCGGATGTCAGAGTCTTATTTATTCTGGGTTCTGGATTCCAGGGGGGCAGCAAGAGCAGCTCTGAATCTCCTCACAAGCAGCACCCCAGCATCTCCCTCTTCTTCTTCTTCTTCTTTTTTAAAGTTTATTTATTTATTTATTTATTTTGGGAGACAGAGACAGAGCACACAAGCGGGGGAGGGGCAGAGAGAAAGGGAGAGAATTCCAAACGGGCTCTGCACTGCCATGTGGGGCCCGAACCCACCAACCGTGAGATCAAGGCCCTAGCTGAAGTCAAGAGCCGTTGCTTAAGTGACTGAGCCACCCAGGCGCCCCTCCCTCTTCTTTATTTAAGGCTTCTGGAGTCCTGGCTCTTTAAAAAGTATTATAATTCAAACATGCAGAAAGTTGTAAAGAATAACCTTTACCTTTTGCTGGCCACCCCAGTTAAAAAAAAATAACCAAACTATTGTAAATATAATCGAAACTCCCCTTGCACCACTCCTTCTCCCCAAATAACATCCTTTTCTCAATTTGGCATTTTAGCATTCCCACATTTGTTCACTCTTTATGCATGTACGTATATGTGTATCCGAAGCAACATATCATTTAGTTTTGCCTGACACATTATATATGACCTTCTGCAGCTTGTTCTTTTTTGCACAATACTTTATTCGTGAGATTCATCCCTGAGCTATGCATTCTCTTTAACAGCTGTATGTTTTTCCTTTATATGAATACATCACACTTAGGAAATTTAGATTATTTTTCTACAAACAATGGTGTTTTGAACATTTTTACACTTGTGCCCCGGGCACACATATGAGCATTTCTCTAGAGGACATACCTAGGTGTGGAATGGCCAGGGCATCAGCTCACAGCTTTCCCCCTTTGGCATAATGCCACCTTGCCCTCCAGAGGATTTATACCAGGGTGCGCCCCAGGCAGCAGTGTCCGGGGGTTCCACACCCTCCCCTTCCTCACCAGCACTTGGAATCAAACTTTTTTATAGCCTGGGCTCACCTGTCATCAGATATTTCTCTCCAGCCTTTTATCTTCACCATCATCAAAAGGCATTGGTCAAGCACCTGTTTACTTGTGTTGGACACTTACAGGCTGGGAGCCCCGACTGAGCCCTGCTCCTTAGAGGCATAGTCTGATCCAGACATCCACAAGGCACACACACGTTCAGACAGACAAGATGTCCTCTGGCCTCCTGCAGACCCAGCCTTTTTCAGGTATTTTCACAGCCATGACAATTATATGAGGAAGAATTGTGTTGTGATCCCTGTTTACAGATGGGAAAAGTAGTTAAGGTGTACAGGTTAAATTGTGTCCCCCATAAATCTGTACGTTAAAGTCCCAACTCCCAGCACCTCAGAATGTGACCTTATTTGGAGACAGGGTCTTTAAAGACATAATCAAGCTAAGATAAGGTCACTAGGGTGGACCCTAATCCAATATGACCGTATCCTTGCTAAAAGGGGAAATTTGGACACAGAGGTACACACAGGAAGAACACCATGTAAACATGAAGGCCGAGTGTGAGTGATGCATATACAAGCTAAGGGACACCAAAGGTTGCCAGCACCACCAGAAGCTGGGAGAAGGGCCTAGGCCAAATTCTTCCTCAGCCCCCTCAGAAAGAACCAACCTTGCCAGCACCTTGATCTTGGACTTCTAGTCCCCAGAACTGTGAGACAATAATCTTCTATTGTTAAAGCCATCCAGTTTGTTATACTTTGTTATGGCACCCCTGGGAAGCTAATACTGAGACTTAGAAATCTCACCTAACATTCAGTTACTGTATGGCAGAGCCAGGAATCAGCCCCTCATGTTCTGTCTCCCAAGTCCTGCTCAGTGTCCACTATGCCGTAAAGAGAAGACTGACAGAGGTGAAAATCATGGAATGAAAACTAAGCTATAGTATGATTCCATTGATTGAGTTCTGGACCACCCACAACCTGGCTTCATCTAAACACAGTTTCAGTGGACTATTCCAGCCCCTTCCCATGCCTTGGCATCCTTTACCACCACACATTTGCCTGGGATAGAGATCGAGGAGGGGCCACTGACATGTTGCACTGGTTCCTGTGATTGTTTCGATAGGATCAACTGTACGCATTGATGGATGAGTGAGTGGCCTACATACTATGATGCTGGGCAGGCCAACACTAAAAGGTATCTCCTTCAACTTTATTCTTGGCAATTCATTCTTTAGGTTTGAAAAATCCTTCAACATCTTCAAGAGTCCTTCATTAATCCATTTCTTGGAAAAGTAATGCTATCGATGAACAAGAATGAGATGATTCCAGAGCACTTAGCAAAGTTGCGTTGGGCCAGGCTGACGACATGGATGGGATGTCTCCAAACTCATCAGTGCACTTAGGTCTGCAGACAAAACCCGAGGGAGGAGTAAACATACCTGTGGTGTAGAATGGAGCCTTTGGAGTTTACAGTTTGGATGCAGTGAGGTTGGGGACGGCATCACCTCTTTTCCAGTTCTGACAAGGCTTTTGTTGCCTGGCGCTCAGAACCACTAGTGCTCAGGAAATGCCATTCTTTGGAATATACTTGTGCAAAAAGAGTCAAATTGGTCCCTGTGTTCTGTGACCCAAACTAATACTGTCTCATTCATTATCTAGCACACCATCTTTGAGTGGGGCTAAGGGGTAAAAAAACTCTCTTTTGCCTTTTTTGTATTCTTTGTTTTCTTTCTTTGTAAATTTGCTTTTCCTCAAATTGTAGGGAGAATGAGAATGTTTTGGCAACGGAAAGCCGAGTTTTTTTAAGGAGCTGAAGAACTCCCTTTGGTAAGATGATGAACCCAATGCAATCCACAGATCCAGTGAAATTCGTATCAAAACACCAGTGGTATTTTTCACAGAACTAGAACAAGCAATCCTAAAATTTGTATGGAACCACAAAAGACACTGAATAGCCAAAGCAAGCTTGAAAAAGAAAACCAAAGCTGGAGGCATCACAATTCCAGATTTCAAGTTATACTGCAAAGCTGTAGTAAACAAAACAGGATGGTACTGGCACAAAAATAGACACATAGATAAATGGAACAAAATAGAGAGAGCCCAGAAATAAACCCATGGTCAGTGAATCTACAACAAAGGAAACAACACACAGTGGGGAAAAGACAGTCTCTTCAACAAATGGTGCTAGGAAAACTGGACAGCCACACGCAAAACAATGAAACTGGACCACTTTTTCATACCATCCACAAAAATAAACTCAAAATGGATTAATGACATAAATGTAAGACTTGAAACCATTAAAATTTTAAAAGAAGACAAGGCAGTAAACTCATGGACATCGACCTTAACAATACTTTTATGGATCTGACTCCAAAGGTAATGGCAACAAAAGCAAAAATAAACAATTAGGAATACACCAAAATAAAAAGCTTCTGCATAGCAAAGGAAACCATCAATAAAACAAAAAGGCAACCTACTGAATAGACTTTTTTCCAGAGACATACAGATGGCCAACAGACACATGAAAAGGTGCTTAACATCACTTATTATCAGGGAAATGCAAATAAGAACTGTAATGAGATATCACCTCACACCTGTCAGAATGGTTAAAATCAACAGTACGAGAACAACAGATGTTGTGAGGATGTGGAGAAAGGGGAACCCTCTTGCACTGTTTGTGGGAATGCAAACTGGTGCAGCCAGTCTGAAAACAGTATGGCGTCTCCTCAAAAAACTAAAAATAGACCTATCATATGATCCAGTAATCCTACTTTTAGGTATTTACCCAAAGAAAATAAAAACACTAACTCAAGGGGCATCAGTTAAGCGTCTGACTCTTGATTTCAGCTCAGGTCATGATACCATTCATGAGTTTGAGCCCTGCATCGGGCTCTGTGCTGACAGTGTGGAGCCTGCTTGGGATCTGTCTCTCCCTGTCTCTCCCTGCCTCTCCACCACTTGCATGTTCACTCTCTCCCTCTCTCTCAAAGTAAATAAATAAACTTAAAAAAAAACACTAACTCAAAAAGATATATGCACTCTATGTTTATTGCAGTGTTATTTATAATAGCCAAGATATGGAAGCAACCTAAATGTCCATCAATAGACGTATGGATAAAGATGTGGTATAAAATCTCACTACTGGGTATTTATGCACAGAAAATGAAAACACTAATTTGAAAAGATATATATACCCTTATACATATTACAACACTAACTACAATAGCCAAGATATGGAAGCAATCCAAGTGTCTACCCACAGATGAATAAAGATGTAGTACACACACACACACACACACACACACACACACACACACTGGAATACTACTCAGCCATAAAAAGGATGAGATCTTGCCATTTTCAGCCACATGGATGGACCAAGAGGGTAGTATGCTAAATGAATTAAGTCAAAGGCAAATGTCACATGATTTCATCTGTATGTGGAATCTAAAAAACAAAACAAATGAATAAACAAAAAGCAGGAACAGACCCATAAATACAGAGAACAAACTGATGGTTGCCAGAGGGAAGGAATTAGGGGGATAGGCAAAACAGGTACAGGGGATCAAGAGGTGCAAACTTTTTTTAAATGTTTTATTTATTTTTTTGAGAGAGAGAGTACAAGGGGGAAGGGGCTGAAGGAGAGGGGGACAGAGGATCTGAAGCGGGCTCTGTGCTGACAGCAGCAAGCCCAATATGGGGCTTGAACTCACAAACCATGAGACAATGACCTGAGTTGAAGTCAGATGCTCAGCAGACTGAGCCACCCAGTCACCCCAAGAGATACACTTCTAACTATAAAAAATAATTCATGAGGGTGAAAATTATCTCCTAGGGAATATAGTCCATAATATTTTAAGACTTTGTAGGGTGACTGATGGTAACCACACTCACAATAGCAAGCACTGCATGATGTATATAATTGTCAAATCACTATGTAGTACACCTGGAACTAATAGTATATGCCAACTATACTTTGGCTTAAAAAAATCTAGCCTCGTCTAACTCTAAAAAAAAAAAATGATGGTGGAGAGTGCCAGGGAATGTTCTGAGGTCACTTTGTATCCTTAGCTGGGTGTTCTGTGTCTTTGCCAATAATTTACCTCACTCCCCTCCCCTGGTCATTTTTTTAGCTTATTTATTTTAAGTAATCTCTACATCCAACATGGGGCCTGAACCCACAATCAAGAGTCACACACTCTTCCAATGAGCCAGCCAGATGCTCATCCCCTGGTCATTTTTTTTAACCTAAAGATTATAGAGTTCAACAAACCAATTCATTAACAAGGGATAACTACATTGAGGTCTAATGATGAGACACAGGGGGAGAAAACTTCCAGGAGCACTATTCAGGAAGATTAAACCAGTCTTCTACAGTGAGGAACAGAGGAAGTGGAGATATTCCCTTCCAAGATACTTGGGAAATATCTGTAATTTCTCTCATTTATTTCGTCTTGTGGTTCACATAGATGTTGAAGTGAATGGATCCAGATTCAGAAATTTCATGAGGAGAAAAATGGAAGTGTGAGATTTGGCTCCCTCACTGCACTGGTTCTCCTCTGAATTATAGCAAGTTTTCCTTTCATTCAGTCAAAAAAAATATTTATTGAGCACCTACTATGTGCCAGACACTGAGGTAGGCTCTGGGCCTATGATGGTGAACCAAATGAAGGCCCCACCCTCATGGGGTTCACATTGTAACGTGGAAGGCAGACAAGGAAGAATGACATTTATAATGTCAGGTTGTGGTAAATGCTGAACAAAACTAGAGCAGGATGAGAGGAGAGAGAGTGATGGGGGTAGGGTGGTGGGTGGATGACACTGTGCCGAGATGAGAACAAGGTGAAGGCTGTGCACATACCTGGAGGAAGGGTGTCTCAGACAGAGAACTTAGAATATTGCAGGTAAGATAAGGTAGGCTGAGACAGTGCTTGTCCCCACATACACCCCAGACAGGGTAGATTTACACCTGTCCATCCTTTCTGTCCAGCCTGGCTCCTCTGGTGACCAGTCACTTGCACCAAGAAGACTGACTGAGGTATGGAGCATTGTCTCCTGCCATGGAGAGAATAGAGCTACCTTGTCTACCCCAGGATGAACCCTTTTCCTTGCCCTGCTTGGCGCAGTGCTCTTCCCATTTGGGTTGACTAGCCGCCAAACCCCAAGTCCAACAGACCTGAGGAAGTTGGGATTCCCTCTACTGAAAGAGAACCCAGAACACTGCTGTGTGGGTTCTAAGAACAGCCAGAGGGTGATGGGTCTTTGTATTTCTGGCAATGAGGAAGGCTGAGAGGGGCTCCTAAGTTAAGGCTTTCTTGACTTTTACCCTCAGAGGCTCTCAGGTCTCTAGAGAACTTTCTGCCTTCAGATAAAACCAGATCACACCTTATACTTGCCATTGGGTGTCAGACAACCCTTAGCAAGTCTAGATTTGTGCTGACCAATATAGCAGTCACCAGCTACATACAGTTATTGAGCACTTGAGGTGTGGTTAGGCTGAAGAGAGCTTTGCTGTAAGTGTAAAATATACACCAGATTTTGAAAACAGTACAACAATGTGAAATATCTCAACTATTTTTACATGGATTACATTATTTTATATTCATAATATTTCAGATCTATTGTATTAAATAAAATATAGTACATTATAAAAATCAACTTCACTGGTTTATTTTTACCTTTTTTAATATGGCAACTAACAAATTTAAAGTTACATATACCGGTCTATTATATTTCTATTGGATGGCACTGGCCCAAATAGATTCACAGCTGGTTCCTTGAACCTGATCTAATCTATGCCAGCAACTCTCCACTGACTCAGGAAGTTCTTTATATCTAATCTAAATCCCTGTACCTATATTCAGAATCCCTGCCTTCCTGTCCAAGCCTTAGTAGAGATGGAGATGAACTGGTTCCCACCTTCCTTGTGATACACTTTCATGCCTCTGAATATCTTTATACCTCTTCTTGTAACCTTTTTTCTTCAAGGCTGACTAGTACCAATTCTTATCTCTGATGGTAGGGATGGGGAGGAGAGCTCATTTGGCACAGTGAAATCACCCAGACATTGCTCTGCCACATAAGGAAATTCCCAGAATATTCTTCATAGAATGGGTTATTCAGAGCTAGACAAACAGCTCCCTTGAGCCCGTGGAAGGTTAAAGGCAGCCAGTTCTATTTCAGTCTTTATCCTCTGGCCCTGTCAGATCTGCTGAGGACAGGAATGAAGCTGTTTTCCAGAATTCTCCTGTCCAGCAAAGGTCCCAGGAGATCATACCAGTTTTGAAATGTATCACCCTACCTCCACCCCAAAAACTACCAGGCTAAGACATTAGTTGAATGCATTGGGCAGCAGGACTCCAGTGGACACAGGAGGAAACATGTTGTTATTACCCCATCTACGCAGGTGATGAGACACCAGAACAGCCTGTCGAGTTCCCCACCTGAATTTTTCAGCCGCAGAATCCAACTAATGCCCTAGGGGATCATTCAAAACCCTATTCTACTCATCCCCTCTTTCCTTTGCACGCATAGGATTTATTTGCCAACTCTTCTCACCGCGGGGGTCTTTGTCAAAATCTGGATCCTGCAAATAACCTCAGAGAATCTGACCAAGCTGCCCAAAGCCACCAAATATTCTGGACCTCTGAGCTTCAGAGACTCCTGTTTTGCCTTTCCTCTGGCTTCAATATTTCTCTTCCTCCCTCTTGTGTTTATCTGCTTCCTTTCTTGCTTCCATTTCCCTCCATTTCCCCCTTCCTCCTTGCCTAAGCTTTGGGCCTGCCCTTGGCACCCCTAGACATGACCTCCATTTCCTAGTGACATTCATGCTAACGAAGTCAGCGACTATTCTCTAAGAACCATATATGATACCTAGTGTCAGTGTTCAGTGGACATCCAGTGGGAGTGATGGTGGGCCGAGGGGAGCGACCCAGCAAAACCTTTGCCTCTGAACAATGGCAAGATGCAATAGCATTAGCTTACAAGCATGGAGGCATTTGTGAGGTTCTGTCCTGGGACCTACAGAGTGTGTGTTGGCTTGAGACTACCATGAGATGGGGAACTGTATGAGTGGCCACAGAAAACCACTAAATATGATAAATAGGAAGAAGCAATTATTTACATTGTAAATAAATATATATATGTGGTTCAGCAGACAGTACAAATAGGAGAGGGCTTGGAGGTGGAAGAGAAGCAAGAAGACAAAGGGCTTGGAGTAAGCAAGTCAGTGATGAGTAGAAATGACAGGGAAGAGGGCCCTAAGGAAGGTGGGAAGTGAATCTGGGGAAGCCTGGAGAGAGGATGTCTGATGTGTCACATTGGGGAGCAGCAATGGGGCTTTTTGAGGGATGGCAATTAGACAGGACAACACTGGCAGAGAGCCAGATGAAGAATGAAGACTGAAGACCATGGTTGGCAAAACCCCTGCATCTCCTTCAGGGGTTCCCAGTCCCTCCAGCACTCACTGACCCCCAACCATCCCTCAGGCCCTGGTAACTCAGGGACCTGAACTGGCCTTGGCCATCCAGCTCATGAGACTATACCTGGCTTACGGATAAGGTGGTTGAGGAAGGGGAGGTGTTGACCCGGAAGCGGCTCTGAGGCCTCCATGCTGGGTGAGATTAATCAGTTTCCATGAGGCTGGTGGCATTCAGCAGGTCTTAAGGTGTCCCATGGGGTTGGTGATATGTCGAGGGAGGGATGCTCACCCTGCTTCCCGTCAAAAGTTGTGGTAGGACAGTAGATATCTAAGGCAGGTCTGGGTTACAGGAATCCCCCACTCCACCCCAACAGAGGCTTTCGAGGATGCCATATTTATTAGTGAATGCGGGGTTGGGGGATGAGGGATGTTCATGGTTGCCAGCAGGTTGAGCTGGGGCTTGCCTTGGAAGAGACCCCAGGACCAGGAGGGTGTATGGATGCTATCATTGTCCCTCAGATCTCCACGGCCCACTGCATCAGGAATTTCCAGGGTGTTGCTTCTGCAGTTTAGGGTGGCCAGTGGACAAGAAGGCCTCTGATAATGCTGTGGTCTCCCTGCCAGCAGGAAAAAGACTGCTATCCAGAGAACAGAGCAAACAGCTGGTGGGAAGGGTGGAAGTCCTTCTGACATGAGGCTAGCAACCTCTTGAGTGGTCTTGGTCGGCCAAGGCAGGAGTCTGTGTAAGTGCACCTTACCATTCTGTTTTCCTGCACCTTCCAGGCCAGGGGGTAGGCAGCCTTCTCTGAAGAACGCCAATGGCCTACTTCCTCCCACCCCCCAAACCTTCATACCAACCTTCTAAGTTTCCCCAGGGCCTTTCATTGTGGAGGTGACAAAATCCATGCATCATGGGCAGAAGTAGAATAACGGAAGAGAGGCTGGATGAGAAAACAAGCCCCCGAGTCCTAGCAACCAGCCTCCTTTCTACTGCCAGGAGGGGCAGGGACTCCTTGGCTTTGTGGCCCCGAGCAAGTCACTTGCCCATGGGCCTCGGTTGGCCACCTAAACACTGAGGGGATTCGACTTGTGTCCTCATGGCCTGCCCAGCTCTGACATGTTAGGATCCTAGGTGAGGGGACCCCCTGCTTTCCACCATTATTCCTAACCCAGAGTGGGGAGAATGGGCACATTCCCAGAGCTCTGGCAAGCCCCTGGAGTACTGAGAGAATTCTCCTTCACCCTTTGGCTCTGGTCGCCCCCACCCATCCCCCATACATATCAGGGGGAGAAGTGTTAAGGAGAAGAACTATTAATAGAACTTTAGATTTGGAACTAGAAGAAAATTTGGAAACTCACTATATCACACCCTACTTATTGTAATCATTTTAATTTTATTTTTAATATTTATTTACTTTTGAGAGAGAGAGAGAAAGAGAGAGAGAGAGTACAAGTGGGGGAGGGGCAGAGATAGAGGGAGACACAGAATCAGAAGCAGGCTCCAGGCTCTAAGCTGTCAGCACAGAACCCGACACGGGGCTCTAACTCACAGGAGCTGTGAGATCATGACCTGAGCAGAAGTCGGACGCTTAACCGACTGAGCCACCCAGGCTCCCTGAGCAATTACCATTTTTAAAGTATACAATCCAGTGGCATTTTGTTCATTTGTGATGTTGCGCAACCACCACTTCTATTTAGTTCTGAAATATTTTCACCACCCTAAAAGAAAACCCTGTACCCACTGAGCAGTCAGTCCCCATTTCCCCCACCCCCAGCACTTGGCAATTTACCTTCTGTCTTTATGGATTTGCCGATTCTAGATATTTCATGTAAATAGAATCATACCATATACAGCTTTTTGTGTCTGGCTCCTTTCCCTCAGTGTGATATTGTCGAGGTTCATCTACACTGTAGCAGGTATGAGTACTTCATTCCTTTTTATGACTGTATAATAGCCCATCCATTGTTTTCATCCCATGAGTAATGATTGGTTGATAACTTCGTTTATGGAGGGCCTCCAATGTTCAGACACTTCGCGGGTACTTCACTTATTTTATTTATTCCCCTTAGTTGTACCCTCGTAACTCCCACTGTGCCGAGGAAGAAACTGAAAGCCTGAGGTCATATAGCTGGTCAGTGGTTAAACCAGGGCAAGAACCCTGGTGGGGTTTTGATACCCGGGTACCTAGGGGGCTCGAGAAAAGTGGGTGAGAGGGCAGTGGCCAGCAGGCTAGGAGAATCCCAGCCAAGGAAGACGACCAACTTGGGGTGTCACAGGGGCAAGAGGAGGTGAGGTAGGCCCCCACCATACAACTTCTCCCCTTCCAGCCACCTCCCCGCTGCCCCTTCTACTGGGTTTCCCATACCCAATCTCCACCCCAGCTGGGGTTAGCACATTTCTGACCAACCCGATTTGCCTGTCTCTACTCTAGGCCTTTTGTCTCTGGCCCCCCATGACAAAAGCTGAGGCATTTGGGGTCAACCACAACATAGGCCCAAGGCCCTGACATTATGCTCTGGGGTGACTACTATTTTGCCTTGAATCTCCATTTTGTTGTACTCTTGTTCCTCCACAGAGACCTGGTCAGCCTTCCTCAGACCTGACTTTTCCATCTTCCAGCACCAGCCTTGGCCTGACCTCTGCTCCCCCAGACCCTGCATGGGAACTGCAACCCAGCAGAGTTGCTTCTGGTCTCTGTCCAACATTAAAATGGTCTAGGGAGGTGTGGAATTGAGGTTATTTTGTCTAAGAAGCTTCCTGTACCTTGACCAATCCCAGTTTTGTTCCAAATGGATTATGGGAGTAAAGGTAATTTCTTATTCACATTTCTTACAGTGCCTTTCCCCCCACCCCAACACACACACACACACACACACACACACACACACACACACACCTTCTTCCTCCCCACTCCTCATTCTGTCCCTAAAAACTGTATCCTCCTCTGCTCTCTCTGCTCTACCTGATTCAATCCTCCCACCTGCTATGAGAGCATCCTCCAAGGAAGACAGATAATCATTTAGAGTTTAAGTAGAGTCTCTAGAAGCCTGGGGGACAGAGGTGGCCTGAAGCTGGAGGGATGGTGCAGAGGTTCTGTTCTGCAGAAGCTTCTTGTTGAAGGTGCATTGGTTGAGAACGCTGTAGCCCACAGTGGTCCCTGCCCAGCTGGAGGCTTTTCTAGCTCTGTCCAGGTCTTCTCTTGGTCTTCCTCACTAAGGTTTTACCAGGTTGTGCCTTGGAAAGTTGATAGAGGGACAAGGCAACCCGGTTCTCTATCAGGGTTTGGTAATTCCTCAGGAGGTCCTGGCTCAGAGGTGCACTAGGCAGGAAGGCCAGTTTTAGCGCCTTCTCCTGGTAATGAGGCAGAGGGTTTGGGCAGGGCCAGCCCCTGGCGAAATCATTGGGAAGTGGGTTGGGCATGAGCTGGAGGCCTCCAGGCTCAAACCTTCCACCAGCTGAGATGTGCCGGTACGTGTTGGGGGAAAGGGGTGTGGAGAGAACAAAGAGGTCAAAAGAGGGATGCAGCCATGGTGGAAGGAGTAAGAAGGAAAAGTTTGATGCTTTTTTCATAGCTTACTCAAAGTTTATTTTCACAATGCTACAAAGGTAAGCCCCCAAATTTATAATTCTTCATGTTCCTCTTGAAAAAAAATTTTTTTTAAAAGCCTTAGTATTAAATATCAAATCATGCTTAAAAATTCTATGGACTTGGGAAGCCTGGCTGGCTCAGCCGGTAGAGCATCCGACTTTTGATCTCAGGGTTGTGAGTTCGAGCCTTACACTGGATGTAGAGAATACTTTTAAAAATTCTGTAGGCTTTTTAAAAAATCTGAATCATTTCAACTTATGACAATGATAAAATGCTAACCAATCATGATCCCAAACTGAAATCATTCAAAATAAGAAAGAATCATCATTGGGATCCTGTTAGATTTTTGATGGTGGCAAAGGGTGACCAACTGTTGTCATTGATGTGAGTGCCACAAGAAAATAATGCATTTGTATTCTGAAAGTATATTTGTCGTGCGCATCCTGAGACTGAGGTATAAAGCCATGTTTTGCCAATATGTTTCTATTAAGCTAACACAAGCTAACGAATGATCAGGTTGTAGGGAATCACTTCTGTCTCTCCTCCTGATTGGATATTGGCCTATCCAGATAGCATGCACCCTGTGTGTGTGTTTGGTGTTAAGATGGTGAAATTATGTTGTTTAGATGGTCAGTCTCCTATCCTTTTTACATATTGTATCTCATTATCCAGATTTTGTCTTTCAGTCCCACTTCCTCTGCTAACACAGTGCCAGCAGGAAGAAGAGAGAATGAAACACAAGGGCCCCTTCTCATCTGGTGAACTTGATGAGGTCTCAGAGCCCTTCCTGCTCTGACCTGCTGCCATATGACACCTGATCTGATGGCTCCCTCTTCTACAGGCCTGTAGTGTTAGGTTCAACCGAGAGAAATGGACCTTTTAAAAAACATAGTTGAATAGTGGCAAATTTCCTGTTTCAACATGCTTTGCACCTCGTCCAGTAGATGTCCTCCTGTTTACTGTCTTTGGTTTACATCAGACATTCTCAGGCCCGGCTGCACATTAGAATCACTCCTAGGAGCCTTTTGCAAATTCCGGTGCTCAAGCTGCACACCCCCCAGGCCAAGTAAATTAGAATCTCATGGGTGGGTCTCACACATTTTTTTAAAAGACCCAGGTGATTGTATGTACCATCAACCAGAGTTGATGTATGTATAAATGGGTTTATGTATATGTACAAATGTTCTATTTATGTATAAATGTTTTATTTCTCAACATCATGGGTTTATGTATAAATGTTCTATTTCTCAGCAATATCATGAGTTTATGTATAAATGTTCTATTTCTCACCAATATCATGGACTTCTTGAAGCTTAGACCTGTCTGAAGTCCTTTCTGGGTCTCTCATGTTCAAAATGTGCTTGGTCGCTGATCTAGAGACATTTTTAACTATATTTTAATGCCTTAGAGAACTGCTCGAAAGGAATAACAGGACTGGATGGGCCTTTCTTACCACCATCCTGTCTGGTTCCCACCTGGTGAATTTGTACACATTCTTCAAGGTCCACGTAGCTCAGGTACCACGTCCTCCGTGAACAGCAAAACCTTGCCTGGGACTCTTTCATTCCTGGCTCCAGGGACTGGGCCTCCAGCAGCAAACAGAGGGAAACAAGGATCCTTCTCTCATGGGGACAGTGTACTAATGACACGATTTACTGAGCCCCCTTCTCTACACCAGGCACTGTGCCTTTTTGTCTTCTAACAACCCTGCAAGGTACCAGGTACATCTCCAATCCAGACTTGAGGAAGTCAGGCTTAAAGAAAGTCAAGTTTCTTTGTTGTATAGTAAGTTTGGGATTGAGCTGGGGAGACTGCAACCTAAGATGTGTTTGGCTCTTGAACCCACAAGGCTTCCACCATCACACACAGGTTTCCTGTTTGCTGAGCATTGTGCTAAGCTCTTTATATGGATAATTGTATTTCTCTTATGCTGTCTTTATAGAACATTATATCACATCAGGAGTAGCTGTGAACTTGTTTGATTCCCCAGGTAGACAGGAGGGGAAGTGGAGCACAGAGGTTAAGAACACAGTTCTGAAACTGAGCTCTCTAGGTTCCAATCCCAGCTCTGCCACTTACTGGCCATATGAACTTGGGCGAAATAAGTGACCTTTCCGTTTCAGATGCCCCCTCTGTAAAATGGAGTTGATAGTAATAGTTTCTATCTGGGGTAGTGGGAGGGTATAAGTAATATAACTCAAGTGATTAGAACATCTGGCGCTATTATTTCACTGAAGTTTATTTTTATTTTTTGAGGAGTGATCTAAGTCTTATCACCTTTGTATCCCTAGTGTTAGCACATACTAGCAACCAATAATCTGTACTGCGAGGGCTGCAGAGAGAAGCCAAGGTCCTGAATAATCTTCTCTCAAAATCACCAACTGTTGGCATTAAAAAAAAAAATCAAAAATCTCCACAGCCTCCCCTCCAACCCTTTAGTGCTTCTGTTAATGCCCTTGGGATTGGAATTTGAGATATTCTGTCCTTATTCCCCACCCCATTTCCTGACTCTTATCCCCTTGACTAGACTGGAGATTTGTGTGTGCTCCCACAGTGGCAGGGAGGGAGGGCTGTTGGGTACTCCAGTAACTCCTTCCACACTGCTGTCTCTTCTCAGACCAGTCAATCCTCTACCCCCTTCTTTCTACCTTTCTGAGGGCTTCCTACCCTTCCAGCCTTTACCTGGTTTCCCCACAAAGCCTTCCTGGGGGAATGCTCCAGCCCACAGCACCCCCTCCTTCTTCTGAATTTCTGTAGTAACATGTTTTTTTGTATAGTGCTCTCATATATTCATTACCCATTTTCTCTTCACCGAGGTTGGAAGACATGGTGTTTACTGTCCCCATTTTATCAAGGATGGAATTGAGTCTGGAAAAACGAAACAATTTGCCTAGTCTGGACTTTAACCTAAACCTCTGACTCCAGATCTCAGGACTTTCCACTAGTAATTGATGTTCTTACCACACTCTCTATCCGTGTCACATTTTGGGCACGTAGCACGCGTGGGCTTGAATGGTCAGCTGCCTTTCCATGCATGTAGGTAGGTCTCTGCCTTTCATAAGCTCCCTGTAGGAAGGGACTGGATGACATCTCTCTGTACTGCCAGGGCCTAGCAGGTGTTAAGCACCTAGTTGTATCCCCTGCATTCTAGTTAAACGGTTAAGCCTCTCCCCTGGCTGTCCCCTCTCTTGCTCCCAACACCTTCCTTCCAGCTACACTCAGAACAGAGTTTAGTTGTCAGATGCCCAAAGGCGTGAAGGTCAGAGTACCAAGGTAGGCGTCATCAGAAAACAGGAATCAGAGAGAGGAAGGAGCTCCTCTTACTTCTTGAACTTCTTCGAGGGCAGGATGTTGCCCTTGGCGTCGAGGGGAGGTGCCCTTGCTTCACTCCTCAGCTTGAGTTTCTCCAGCTCCCTCAGTTCCTGCACCGTCCTGACGGTCACCTGGTTCTTCCTGTTGTCGTCCGCGAAGATGGGAGTACAGCAGGTGAAGGTCAGAAAGCTGTTGGGACCCATCCAGGAGGGAGGAGGGATGGGAGGCTCCGCTGGGGGGCGGCCATGGGCCCCGGAGTCCGTCAGCCAGCGCCACACGTTGCTGTCGTAGGGCCTGTCGGGCCTGGTGGGAAAGGTGGCTGGCAAACGGCCCACATCGAGCCACGTGTGAAAGCCCCACGTGTGCGGCGCCGCGTCCTTCCAAGGGCAGATCAGTCGGCGGCGCACCTCGGATTTCGTTTCGGTGCAAGGCGGCGGCTTCAGGGCCAGCCGGTGGTAGGCCTGCCGGGTGAAGCCGGGCCACTCCCCGGGCTCACTGGGGAGGAGGAACTCACGCCGGGCCAGCGGTTGGTGGGTCAGGAGGGGCTCTCGGGCGTGGGCCATCTAGGGAGAGACAAAAGGGTGCCGGGGGGACCGCTCGGCCTCTCTTTTCAGGAGCAGCCGCAGAGACAAGTTGCCGGCCTCCTCGGACCCCGGACTCTCATCAGGACACGGTGGCCTGGCCGGAACCCTTCTCTCCGCGCCTGCCCTGCCGTCAGAAGTTATGTCCGCTCTGTAGGATTCCTCAGCTTTCGCTCTCTCTCCGTCTGTTGGGTTTTGATTTCCCTCCTCTCCACTCTTTACTCCACATCCTCCGCGCTCTGGCTCTCCCGCGCCCCTGCCTGGAGCTGGTGATCCTAAGCCTGAGGATACTGAGGGGTGGGGGTGGGGATGGGGTGGGGGGGGTGGAGTGAGGGGTAGTGCCCATTACCGGGCAACGCGCATAGAAGGAAAAGCTTTCTCGGGAGAATGCAGCCCAGGTGCTCTTCTCTCCCGGACTTGACCTGTTACTGTCATTGGTGCATTTCCCTCACTTCTCATCCAAATGCAAGCAAGTATGGAAAACATCTAGAAGGCTGCCTCCTTCCCTTTTCTGTGTCCCACCTCCCGTGAAATAAACAGTAGCAAATATGTATTGACACTGTGGTAAATACATCTACAACTCAGTTAACCCTATAACCCTGTGAGCAAGCGTTGTTACTGTCCTATCTCAAAGATGCAAAAAGCAAGACACAATGAGGGCAAATAGCTCACCCAAGTGGCAGAGCTGGGACTTGAGCCATCTGTCTGCACTGCTTATCACATATGCTCTTCTAAAGTGCTTCTCCCTCCTTTCCACCCTAGGACTTTATTGATCCTAAAAGCTCACCTGTCTCTTGGGCCCACTCCTCTGTCATTTCCACAGCATCACCCTAGTAGGTGTATTAACCAGGCACCTCCTTTCCTCTGTTCTGAGCTCTGTGTTCACAGTAGTACAGGATTAAGAGAGGAAGTAAGTGGAGAGCTCTGGGCCAATCTACTGACCAGAGGAAAGTATGGCCCATCCCAGGGGGAGGCCTTAGTCCAGCAGGGTGCAAACAGATAGGCTGTGGAGATGGGGCCCCACCTCCTACCTGCAAGAAAGGTTCTTGGACATGGAGTGGATTATTCCGCCCTCTGGGTTGTCTCTGTGGGCTACTGGCCATTCCTCTTCTGGGCCTGACTGCCAGGAGGAGCAGCTTGGTAAGGGAAGACTTTCCTGGCAGCATTGTTTGCTGTTGGGGTTGCTATGGTGATGTTTCTTGGATGGTGTCGCAGGAGGAGGCCCTTACCTCTCCCTGGGAGCACTCATCAGTCCCCTGGGCCCTGGCTGCCTTTCAGGCGAGACAGGCATGGGATAGGACTCCTAAGTTTTGACTGCAAAAGATGGTAACCAGAGGGGCTTCTGGGAAGGGCTTGCCTAGAAGGGCAGGAAGAGAAAAGAAGCAGAGCCGGCTGACCTGGATTAGGGTGGAGGTGGCCATGAGGCATCTAAAACTGTGCTCATCCTTCCCTAATCCTGCAGGAGGGGATGGTCCTGCCCCTCTGCAGGCCTTTCCCTTACAGGGATCTCTAAAAGGCCTAAGTTAACCATCAGTTTCAGGGGTTCTAAAGAGAAAGCTGGCAGTTTCTGTGCTAAAAATGTGTGCCTGTGCAGTGTGGGAGGCAGTCCAGGCCAAAGCCCTTAGCACTCTCCTTCACCTGCTTCTTCTCAGCTTCAGGCCTTACCTCTTCTTTGTCACCACCATGTCCAATATTTCTCACATTCTTCTCCAACCCCTCCTTACGCCTCAGGGACCAGACACTGATGCACCAGAGACCACACTTCCACCCTGGATTTTATTGAGTTATGGTAGTGTTCTTGAGCTGGCTCACATGCATGTGGTCAGCTGGGGCCTAGGGTGGCTCTTTGCAAAGCTGAGGTGTGAGTGAGCTAAGGAAGCTAGGCAGGGCAGGATAGGGCCCTTTTAGTCTTCTCAAGCCTTGGGCCAAGTTCTTGGCAATGCTAGTCTCTCTGGCGTGATTAGGGATATTATCAGAGAAACATCTCTTGGGAGCACATCTGGACACCCATTCTTTGCTTCAGATGCATCCATTCCCCCACCCCCAATTCAACTCTTGACCCATTAGACCTTTTAACCTTTTACCAGGATTTCTTTGTGCAGGAAAGCTGACTTGGAAATGTGGGAAGGTGGGAGGGAGGGGCAATAAGAGGGACCCTAGGAAGCAGATCTGCTTGTCTGGGTGCCTACAGTAAAGAGCCCTTGAGGCAAGTACCCCAGGCCTGGAAGAAACCATGCACTGCAGGTCCTCCCTTCTCTGGGAATTAAAAGCAAGGAACAGAAGCAAACTGAAACCCCTTGTCACTTTACCCACCTTCTGGCAGTCTCTAGATAATGATCTAAGGAAATAAGCTTATATTTATAATTAGAGGTTAATTTGGAGAATATACACTATTTACAAGGAGCAAGGAAGGTGGGGGACTGCTGGGCACAGGCACAGTTTGGGGGGGGTTCCTAATCTCTTTCATCCTTTCTTTTGCTGTTCTCACCCTTCAGCTCCTAGCAGGGAGAGTGAGGAGTCAGATTTTCTTGGGGAGCATCAGGTGGCCCAGGGACCAGTCACCAGGCCCTCGCGGCTTGCAGAGGGCCCAGTGGCGGCCACGGCGGGACATCTGCCTTGGCATAAGCAGGCAAAGTGGAGCTAGAGGAGCTGACAGTCCCTGCCTGCTGTCCTCACTCAGAGGGCTTGGATGGCCCAGGTGCACGAGCTCCTGGAAGTGCGGAGGGCTTGGGCAGCAAGGGTAAGGTCAGGCCTCTACCGCAGCTCGGGAATGAACTGAGCCCAGTTGATGCTGTCAGGGCCCAGAGGGTCCTCCTCCAGGCCAGGGAAGCTGATGTCCAGGAGGACCTTGCTGAGGCTGTCATTCATTGTGTCCAGAACCAGGCCTTCCGTCAGAGAACGGTTGGCTGAAAGGCTGGCAACCTGTGACCTGGGGGAGCCCGGCTTGGGGACTTCCATATCTGAGGGGGAAGGGCTGCTGAAGGGGTCAGAGGTGAGGTCAAAGGGCTCTGAATTGAGGAGCTCTCGGGGTGAGTCAAAGAGTGGGATACTTTTCAGCGGGGTGGTGCTAAAATCCGTTAGCCCCAGGGAATCAGGCAGGGGGCCAAAGGCAGCCTGGGGGGCTTGTACCGGACTGAAATCCAGGCCCCCTACTTTGGCTGGGGGTGTGAGCCTCCAGGATTCAGGGGTCACGGGGAGGGCAGACTTGCTCGGGGTGGAGGAGATGGGCGGTGTCTCCTTAATGGGTGTCTTAAAGGGTCCTCCCTCTTCCTGGCAGGAGCCAAGCCGGGAGGTGGGCTCGGAGGACACTGCGGGCAAAGTGAGCTCTGTGGCTCGCTGGGAAGCCCCGGGGCCCTCGGAGAAGAGTAGCTCAGGCTCATCCAGACAGGGAGGCAGGAGGTGCTGTTTTCTGCGAGACCGACTCATCTCCCGTCCCTCCCTGCGTTTGATCACGAGCATTTCCGAGACACATCGGGCTGGGGACTTGAGCCCGCTGTAGGACTTCTTGGGCCTCGGGGTGGGAGAGTGGGACGAACCCTCCCAGGAGTGCGACAGTTCCTCTTTGACAGATGGGCATGGTGAAGGCCACTCCTCCAAGGGCGGGCTCTCTACTTTGATGGGTCTCCCCAAGAGTGGCATTTCCTCCCCGGGCTGGATTTCTTCCTCCTTGATGGACTGAACTGGAAGCAGAGGAGACAGCCTTTCTCCAAGCAGGAATTTGTCCTCTTGCACAGGCCCTGCGGTGGGCAGAGGGGCCACCCCATCATCAGCTAGCAGCACCTGCAAGCGAAGCAGGGATACGGTGAGACAGAGCTCTCCAGGCCTTGAGATTCAACCTGGTCACCAGGCGGGACACAAGATCCTGGCTAAAGCAAGCCACATGCTGGTGCTGTTCCTCTTTTTTGTCTTTTTAAACTTTTACAGACTATTAAATAGGAGAATATAGGATGAAGGCGGTGGTTCAATTCCGGGGAGTAAAAGTGCATTTAATATGGTGCTGGTATAATTAGTACCCATCGGAGAGAAAATAAAATTGGATGCCTGTTTCATACCATGTACAAAGACTTAAACAGAAGAAGTAAAACCATACAAATCCTGAAAGAGAATCTAGGAGACTACATGTACAATCTGAGGGTGGGTGCGACCTTCTTAAGCAAGACTGGAAACCCAGAAGCTGTAAAAGAGAAGAGAGACATATTTGACTACATAAAAACTTAAAATCTTACTGTGGCAAGAGATTCCATAAACAAAGAAACAAACAACAGAAGTAAAAGAAGTATCTTCAGCATAAAAGCCTGAAGTTAGTATTTTAATAACAAAGAATTTTCACATATTATCAAAACCCCATAGAAAGATGGGCCAAGCCCATAAATAAGTATCTGATAGAGAACAATTCCAAGTGACCCAACATAATAAGAAGGTACTCACACTTACCGATAAGCAACAAAAGATAAAATGAAACAAGGAGATATCATTTATATATAGCAGATGGGCAAATATTTAAAAGACTATACCGACTGCTGGCAAAGATATAGGTCTTGTCATATATTGCTGGTAGAAATGTAAAATACTGTATATGATTTTGGAAACCAATATCTAGCAAATATTTAATAAAATTGGTAACACGTTTCCACTCAGGAATTTTGTGCCTGGTTTTCTATCCCATGGAAATACAAGCACTTGTAAGAAAGATACTTGCAAAGATATTTACTGCAGTGTTGTTCATAGGGCAAAAAAAAAAAACTAGAAGCAAAATGTACCCATAAAAGCGGAATGGCTGGAAAATTTTTGGCATAGCCACACAGTGGAATGTTAGGTGGCCATTAAAAAACAATGAATTAGAGCCAATGCCAAGTGAATTGGAAGAATTTCCATGTGGCAGAAAAGTGCAACGAGGTCCCGTTTTTAATGTTCTGCGTGTTGTATGTGCCTATATAAAATGGCTATGGCAAGATGTATGTATAGTACACTAAGAGCACGGATAAATTATAAAAGCAAGCATACTAAATTGTCAACGGGGGGGATGTCAGCAGGGGGGATGTGGGTGAAGAAAAAAAGACTGCATTAAAACAAGAACAGTATATGTGCTACAGTCATATGGATACATTTAGGTAAAATGACTTATGGTAGTATGTATAATTTTATGTATATTTAAAAAGTATTTTTTAAATAAAAAAAAATAGGGGCACCTGTGTGGCTCAGTTGGTGGAGTCTGACTCTTGATTTCAGGTCAGCTCACGATCTCACGGTTTGTGAGATCAAGCCCTGAGTCAGGCTCCACGCTGACAGCACAGAGCCTGCTTGGGATCCTCAGTCTCCCTCTCTCTCTGTTCCTCCCACGCTCGCACATGCATTCTCTCTCTCTCTCTCTCTCTCAAAATAAAGTTAAAAAAAATAAAAAAACAAAAACAAAACTAAAGCAAAGCCAAGTCTCTCTGAACTCCAGAGCCCATGCTGTTGCCATCTCAGTGGAGGAGGCAGGGAGGGCCTTTTCTTCTGCTCTATTAAAGGAGAGCTCTTGCTCACAAATCCTTCTCTATGTCCACACTTGATAGCCCATCAAGATATGGCTCCTCACCTTCTCCTCAAGCTAGACCACTGATGCTCAGCCAGGGGCCATATCTGCACTCTTCCGCTCCCTATGGGATATTTGGCAATGTCCAGACACATTTTAGTGGGGAGAGACACGGGGTGCTGCTAAAGATCCCTCAGCACACAGGACCACGCCTGTCCACCCCCAACAAAGAATGATCCATCCCTAAATGTCAATAGTACCAAGGATGAAAACCTGACCCAATCACTCTGCTGTTACTAGGTATAAACTGGCATCTCCTGCCTCCATGGCACTGCCAATTAGAATGCTCTTGCTACACCTGTTTATCCAAATGTACGTCTTTCTAAAACCTACTTCCTGTGTGAACTCTTCCTTACCCATCCCAGCCCATCTATCATCATCCCCCTGGTCTGTATTCTTATAAACTCATTAGGTATTCATGGGTCTTCTGACACCACTCATATTGTAATCCAAGTTCTTTTTTAGCTCTTCTAATGCTCTTGAATTTTCCTTTGTATTTATGCCTTGTCTACCCATATAGATTTACAAACTTCTCAAGGAACACTTAGCAGAGTGCTTTGCAAACTAGAGGTCCAACACTTTTAATTGACTGCGGTCTCTCCTTGGAGAAAAACCGAAGCCACTCACCTTGGGGGCAATACGGACCCGCTTGCTATGGCGGGCAAGCTCTGAGCTCATGAGTGAAGCTGCCAGGGGCAATGGCACCTTTACTGAGGGCTGCAACACCAGCGACTGGTTCACCGGGAACTGGATAGGTACCAGGTATGAGCTGACCCGTGGCAGCAGTGGTTTCATCTTCCGCCCTAAGAGGAAACAGGGGAGATCAGGAGCAGGGGTCCAGGGATAAACCCCTTCTCAATCCCAGGAGCTTTGCTCTCCTTCTCTGGGCTCAGACTCAAAACACGCCCCCAGAGCAAGGACTAGCCTGATGCCCACTCTCCCATACTAACGTGCGCCCAGTGGGAGTTCAGTTTTGATGGTCACGTTCCGGCGGAGCTCAGGATTGGGTCGTTTCTGCTGCTGCTTGTGGCAGATGGGGAGAGAAAGAAACCTGGGTTAATAAGGCAGGGGGAGAAGGCAGGAGAACCCACCAGCTGCTCTGGGACTGTGCACCGAGCTAACCGATGGCCCAGAAAGAAAAGGCCGTCTGGGGCAGATGCAGGTGAGCACTGTCTCCAAAGCCTGGTTAGTGGGAAGAGGTGGACGGCACACAGATCTATGATGGCAGGACAGTCCTACCACCTCATCTGGGTGTCCTCACCACCCCCGGGGGATGCTAACGCGTGTTGTTCTAGGAGCGACAAAGAAAAGCTAGGTAGAAAAGGAAGAGAGAAAACTGCCACCTGCCAGGCCCATGCCATGCACTTGTGGTTGCCATCTCGCACGAAGCCCGTGGCATGTCCTGCTGCCACACCCCGCTCTGCTCAGTGAACCTTCGTCATGCCCAGAGCGTGGGGTGCGGGGAGGGGAGGGAAGTGGGCAGAAGCTGGTGGGGGAATGAGGTGGCAGTATAAATTTCCTTACTCCCAGAAGCTCAGGGGTGCTCTGCCTTCAGGGCTGGAAGTCACACAGCCCCAGGCTCCCTTCCCCTGTCCACTAAAGTCATGCTGAGCAGTGAAAGGAAAACAAGGCCAAGCCCCGAGCCAGGAGGAAAAGAATCTTACTGATTCCAAGTGCTCAGGCGATTGTGGAGACCCTGGGTCCAGTGGCTGGTGGCGGTCAGGCATTGTGGGAAAGAAATGAAATGAAGTTACCACCAGCGTGGCCAATCTGACCAGGTCGGGAAAAACAGCTATTTCTGTTTGATGCTGAGGGCCACCCGGGACAACTTCCCCTCCCAGGAGAACAGTTACAGCTGATAGCGGCCTTATGGGCACCCTGAAATCCCCAAACAATCATTTCTGAAAAGAGGTTCTGATGGCTCAATTTCTGGTCTCCAGGCTAAAGAAGGGCTCTTTTAAAATGGTTTTCCAGACTTTCTCTGTAAGAATCACCCAAGATGCCTGTTAAAAATATGTATTCCTGGCCCCGTTCCAGACCCACTGAGTCAGAAGCCCCCAGGGAGGGACCTGGGAAGCTGTATTTTTTTAACAGGTGGCAGGCAATTCTTATCTGCAAGGCAGTTAGGGAAACACTGCCCAGAGTAGTCCTCTGTTTGGATCAAAGCGGTCTCCTCCACGGCCTGGTCTGGCACAGAAGTGTGTCATTTGGTATCTGTCAACTGTACTGAATTCAGCTAGTTTTATACAGCTCATCTCTGGGCTGGCTGGCTTTTAACTCGGCCCTGGCCGGGTAAGATCATCACAAGGAGGACTTGTTTCCTTTTGAGATGGATATTATGATGACCAACTCTGGCCCTATTGAGATGAAGCCAGGACACTCACCTTAAATACCTGGTCCAATGTCAAATAGCGATTGGCACTGGGGTGGATAGTCCAAAAGGAGACTTTGCCATTGGCAGATGTCTCCCGAACAAACATGTCATGGAGAGAAAGGTTGTGGCGGATGGAATTCTGGAAGGAGAGAAAGGCAACTAGTTACCAGCTACTTCAGCTTCTGAATTATCACCTTTGATGTTTCCTGAGGCTGAAAGCAGCCTCAGGCCTCCCCGACTGTGGCCAGCAGGATCCTCATGATCTCGCCTATTGGCGACTCTCTCCCCTGCCGCTCCACACTGCAGAGCTGGCAAGCTGGGCCATCAAGCCATCAGTCCATAAAGCCATCAGCTGGTGATAAAGGAAAGAACTGGATGGCTGTCAGCAGCAAGGAAAGGGTACGGAGGCTATGAAGCAATCAGTAGCAAGATAGGTAAGTAAAGCAACTAAGAAACTAGGAAATTTCTTTGAGGTAAGACAGTGCAGTTAAGAATTCTACTGTGGAGGAAACAAAACAAAAAACCCTTGCTTGGAGTTGCCCACCTGTCAGAAAATCAACACTGTAGCTCTGACAGTGTGGAGTGAGCTACAGCAACTCCAAAGGACCTCAGTGTTCCCACAAGTACAATGAAGAGAAAGTCCCTGCCTTCTGGAGATGACATGTGACATTATAGGAGGTGAATCTCAGGTCACGAGGCTCAAAGACAGCATTTTTTCATTGCTACTTAGTCACTCCAGCTGCCTTTCAATGTAGCGCAAAAGTAGGCTTAGTGTTACACTGGAGAGACTCCATTTAGGTAGGGACCAATGAAGTGCTTTGCAGAGCTGTTGTTGACCATTTTTTGCCTGGATTCAGCAGGATCAAGTCACAGTCTAAAAGATGCAATTGTTTATAATTCCAGCTTCCTTTGCATTTAACTGCTTCCTCAGAGTACCAGACACAGAACTGCTGCACATCTGTGTAGACAAACTGCGGGGTCAGAGTGACCTTGACTTTGGTTGCTATGGGTTGTCATGGGTTGTTATGTACCTTCCAGCCTGGCTTGGCAATGTGCTTAAAATAGGGGAAGTGGTCCTCAATCCAAGTATAGATGTCTTTCAAGGTCATGCGTTTCCTCTCGGTGCTATTGATGGCGAACTGTATCATGGCCATGTAAGAATACGGTGGCCGCTCAGACACAGAGTCCTGCCAGGAAGTTGATGCTCCCGGGGGCTCCTCAACCTGAGGGTTATGAGAAGCCAAAGGCAAGGAGAAAAAGGAATGACATGGAAGAGTTCATAAGACCTCCCCGGGGCCCCTTAAGAACATTCCCTAGAGAAAACTTTAACCTGCAGAATTATACTAGAAACCAACTCATCTGAGACCACTATTCCATAGAATCAAATTTTAGGATTAGGAACGGTAGCGATGTCCCTAGACAATGTGGAGCCATTTCTCTGTCACTGTTCATTTTGTCGAATATACTGTCCAATAATAAGTGGAAGCCCAGTACCCATTTTTCAGACCTGGGGGGTCAGGAGACCAAGGTCTTCGTCTGCATTCTACTAATGTGATGTGAATAAAACTGTCTCTTTTCAGTGTTTCTATGAGAGACATATTCCCAAGAGCATGGGACAGACAAACGTCTGCAAAACACACATCTGGCTAAGTCTTAGGCAAAAAGCTGATCATTTACATTTTAAAAAATGGAGGTCTAACTTTAGAAAGTGCACAAGTTTGAAGCAAACAGCTGAGTTTTTACTTATGCACACATCCATGCAAATTTTCACTTTCATAAAGGTTGTTGAATGAATGATTTAAGGATGTATGCAACAGTGTGGTAACTGTGAAAAACAAGCCTGGGCCAAATCAAATTTGATTGCTGGGGAAGTATTTAAAATTCACACCTCAGTCACTTTATTTGCTATTTACTGTATCTTCTAATAAATCTATCTTGTTAAAAATGCTCCATTCCTTTCATGCTGTTGGGGGTGTCTCTTTAAAGTTCAAGTGGCTTTCCACACTAAGATCTCTTCATCATTTCGTGAATACCTACTAAGTACCTGCTAAGGGCAGAGTACTAAACTTTGTGTTAATGGAATACAGAGTGAGCCAGGGGAATCTGCCCTCAAGGAAATTTCAGAGACCGGGCAAAAAAAAAAAAAAAGATTCCAGGCAGAAAGGTAGGTAGCTCAAAAGTTATGTAGAATCACAGTAAGTGAAGTGCTAATACCGGAACCTGGAAATTCTCCTCCACAGGCCACTTGATCCATTTCCCTTCTTAGAAATTTCCTGCACTGGCCCTGACTTCCCTAGTGAGTGACAGAACTGTTCACCTTTACCTGACTCTGCTCCAGGTGACGATTCTCCTTTTCCTCCGTCTCTTGCTTGATGCTGCTGGAGCCCAGTCCATCAGAACTCACCTTTCTGAGCCACTGGATGTTGGTCAAGCTGTTGTCGAGAGTGCAGCCTGCTGCCTCACCGCCAGCTAGAGGGGAAACAATGCGAGATGCCACTTAGCTGCCCGGTCCACTGCCTGGCAGGCCCACTGAAATCGGTGGTTAGGGAGCAGCTCTCTAAGACCTCTACCCTTAGGGACAGGGAACACATGCTCAATCTAATGTGGCCCTCAGATACTCTGCCCCATTATGGATTTCAGGAGAAATTCAGGAGCATTGCTCCAGCTGCATTTCAGTGAGCCTTACGATCAGTCAAGGTAACCTTACAAAAGAGTTACTGGGTATTGGCACAAAGAAAGTCACTTTTCCTCCTCATGCTTCAGTTTTCTCCTTTATTAAAATGGAGAAAGATTCTTATTTCCTTATATGGTCAATGGGAAAGATAACTAGAAAAAATAAACATCCTTTTCTAATATGAAGAAAGTAGTAGAAATGCTAAATTATACTTGGGGCACTTTCGATGGCACCCAAAGGATCTGGGTCAAGGATTCGAGATGAAGAAAGACAAGACGTTCCCCTGGTTCAGGCTAGGTGCCTGTTAGGTATCAACGTGACGGACTGTGGTCCTTGCTACCAGAAAGGAAAGGCTGGGCTCCTCACTCCTTTGCCTTGCAGGCCACGTACCACAGCTCTCCCATCTCTGCCCAGGTAGGGCTCCAAGTGGTCTAGGTAGATTCACATCCCTAGTTGCAGGCTTTGGTCCCAGGGTCTCAGTGACCACTTCTGTCCTCCTGGGATCATTGCTGGTTTGGGCTTGAGGCTGGTGTCCTGAAGGGTGCGTGGGGGCTCCCCCAAAGCTGATGAGGATGAATTTGTTGGGCCCACTGCTGCCACTCTCTTTTCCTTTGGCGGTCAATGCTGTGATGATGCTCTGGATATTGGCATTATTAGGGATGGCCACCACTTGGGTGTTGGGCATGGTGGGGTGGTTAATAATCTTGATCCCAGCTGGAAACTTGCAAGAGTTGGAGTCTGCCGCCTCCTTGGAGGCCTGTGCTTGACCAGGCTCTTGCTGGGCAGGGGGCCTCTTAGGTTCCTCTCCTGATGTTTCACCTGGGGCATTCTGAACAGGAAGGGGCAGCCTCCGTCTTTTCAGAATCAGTGGCCGACGGGGGCTGGTTTTCATTATGAATCTGTGCTTTCACTCTCCATTGAGAATCACAAGTATAGACCCTGGAAAGTGCAAGGAACAGCAGGATGTCAGAGATTTGTTAGGCTGAGAAGGAGGTTCTGTTAGAGAAAGGCGTTTTCCTCTTTCCATGACGAGAAACATGAGCCCATGTGCCCAGGTTAATGATCTCTGGGCCTCATAAAGACCTCAGACAACGAGGAGATGAGTTGTATGACAAAACAAGGCTAAAACTGAAGCATTTCAAAAGGGGAAAGTGGGATTGGGTTGAATGTAGGTCAACATGGCCAAAAGTCTTCTGGAAGCTTAAGAATGTTTGGCTACAGAAACGAGTGGGACAGTTACAAAAATGTGGAAGTTCCTATCACTGCCTCCTATAATACAGATCACTTGTAGTGACTGTAGGGACAGGAATGCTGGAATAGGAGGACATTGGCAATTTTAGGAGTCCTGACAAAACTCTGCTCCCATAATCTATTTTAGGGTTGATAAAGCCGGTATATGTTTATAGCATCTTAATTATAAATAAAAGGATCAGTGCCCATACAGGAAAGGAGGGGAAGCGAAGGGAGGGGAGGGGAGGGGAGAGAAAGGCAGATTGTAATCTTGCTCTCATGCCATCACCTCCTTCACAAAATCTCAAGACGAAACTGCTCTATTCAAGGCCCATGGTGTTATTCATTTCCCAGGCCATTATCCTTGCATTTATAAAAAGTTCATCTTTCTTTCACAATTTACGATTTATTTATTTATTTATTTATTTATTTATTGTACTTTTATTTTTTATTGAGATAGAATTGACACATAACATATTAGTTTCAGGTGCACAACATAATGATTTGATATTTGTGTGTATTCTGAAATGATCACCACAGTAAGTCTAGTTAACATCCATCACCACACACAGTTACAATTTTTTTTTCTTGTGATGAGAAATTTTAAGGTCTACTCTCTTAGCAACTTTCAAATATACAATATAGTATTATTAAGTATATAATCACCATGTTGTACCAATTTACAAATTATTTATATAGTGACATTTTAGTACTTGCATGTGCTTATTCATATTTTAACTTTCTAAGCATGTTACTGTATTGCTTAATTTCTCTTCCAGAACTAAGACTATAATCCATTATCTCCTGACCGATAGAATGCGCTATCATCAATATGCTAAGGTGATTTTGCAATGTTAAGGAAAATAGATAGATACACAGGATACTCTGCTATCATGTACCATTGTGCAATCCTATTTAGAGGCACTTTGACAGAGGAATGGGTTGTTTTAGGACATCTATCTCCCTGAAAATGACTGTGACACCCCTATGACATTTGCTGTCTGCTTAGAGCTCATAGGCCCTCTCCGCTCTGCCCCCCTCCCTTTCCTTTATAACCAGGTTTCCTCTACTTTAAAATCTCAGTTTTACTTCTACCTCCTATCTCTTCAGGCCTCCCTCTCCCCCCTGCCAAACAGTAGATACTATTATTCCTTCCCCATCCCCAAAAGATATCTTCCTGGTCTAAGGCTTAATTTTGCCTCCTACTCTCTGACCAGTCTTTTCTTATCATTGCCAACACTTTATCTAACCTAGGGGACTTCCAGAGTGACCCCTCCGACACCACTGCCCATCCGGACCAGAGAAACCTTGCAGGTTCTCAGGATCCAGGAGAAGGGCCCTGGAAAAGGGTGGAGCGGAGGCAGTGTTGCTTAGTGGTGAGAGCGCCTGGGAGCAGGGGAGGGTGTGGACAGGTTTGTCTTTGACTTAATGCAGAATAAAGCCAGTCTTCATCCCAGCCAGTCTGCCTAGAAAGGTAGGCCACCCCAGCAGCCCTCTCAAGGTTGTGGGCAGGGTGCAGAGGTCAAACTTCCAGGGAAGGCCAAAAGGTGCTTTGAGAAAGGAGTGAGGACTAGGCCAGGAGGTTGGATGCAGAAAAAGTTTGCACCCTCTCTCAGCCCTGGTTTCCGTGTGGCCCCAAACCTCCACTCGGGTCGCGTGCCCTGCTACTAGACCCCCTGACCTCGGCGCCCGGGCCGGGTCTCCCTGCCTCTGCCCGGGCCGGGCCTCAGACTCCATTCCTCCGCCCCCCGCTCACCTCCCGACTGCAGCAGCCGCCGCTGCTGGGCTGTGGCTCCAAGGGCGGGCTCCGGGCTCCTCCAACCTGGGGGCCGAGCCAGGGGCCCGGACAGGGACTCGCGCCAGGCCGGCCGGGTCCCCGGCGGTGCGGGAGGGGTGGGGAATCCCGGGGGATCCCGGGAGGGGAGGGGTCCCGGGCCGGGGGGCCGGGGGTGGGGTCGGGCACCGGAGCTTTCAGTTTGTTCCGCTGTTTGAAATTGGCGCCGGCGGAGCGTTGCGGTCACGTGACGGAGCGTCGCCAATCGGCGGCCGCCCTTGTCTCCGCGTTCCGGGCTCGAACGTCGCGGCGGCTGAGTGGAGCTGAAGCCGGGAAGCCGCCGGGCGGGTAAGGCGGGCAGGCTACCGGCTCGTGGGGAGGGAGCGGCCGTGGGCGGCCCGGAGGGCTCAGGGGGGCTCCCGCGGCGGGGGGCGGGCGGGGACAGCCGGGGCCCTCGGCCTGCGCTCCCTCGCGTGTTCCCGGTCCCTACCTGATCCCGCCCCCGACGCCGCTCCTCCCGCCTCCCTCTGGCCTTTTCCAAAATCTCTGAGGCCTTTGGCTTCCCCGTCAGGGGACACCGTACTCCATTCACCTAACGATCGGCTAGCTATCTCGACTAGTCGCCTAGCCTATCATCTCGTTTCAGCTTCCAACATCTTAAATTCCACACCATAAAGCTCTTTGACTAATGTAGTCAAGAAATTTTGTTGAGCACCTACTATGTGCCAGGACCTGCTAGGATACAGTGGCCGCGGAGATTCTTTTCTTACCCTGGGTACCTGTAATGGGAAGAGAGGACAGAACAGACGGTTTTGAAGAATCAAATAAGCAAAAGGAGAATTACAGCTGTGAAGGGATAAATTAGAGGTCACTGATAACTGAGTATCTACAATAAGATCTTACCTTAGGTAGGTCAGGAAAGGCTTTTCCAAACTGAAGCTTGTTGGGAGATCTGATGTCTTTGTGCAAAGAAAGGAGTGAAACCCTCAAAGCAAAAGGATTAAGGTGTGCAAGGAGGTTGTGGGAGGAAGATTGGTAGGTACAAAGGCTGAAGACCATCTGAGGAGTCTGAGCTAAGAGGCCTGAGTGGAGTGTGGTGTGAGATGAAGCTGGAGCCACAGGAAGTAGGACCTTAGCTGTAACTAGGGGAATTTGGTCCTTATCCAGAAATCAAACATTTTAAGCAGAAGTGAGTCAAGATCAGATGACGCATTTTCAGGGCATTTTGGAGTGGATTAGGGTAGACCACTTAGGCTATTACAATACTCCGGATCAGAATTGTTGGAATTGAAGGGTGGTGGGGAGAGAAAGAGAGTGACAGGGGAGAAAGGGGCATTATTGAAGACCTACTTAAGAGATAAAATCGTCAGGGCTTGGTGCTGTTGGATGGGGAGACAGGAGGGAAATGTCAAGGTTTCTGGCTGCATCACTACATGAAGGGTGGTACCATTCCCTGAGCAAGGGCCTTGGAAGGTAATCACCTGTGGAGCGGGTGCAGGGGAAATGATCACGAATTCAGTTTTAAACGTATTGGGTTTTGAGGTGCACTTGAGTCCTCTGGTTGCTGTCAAGTAGGCAGCAGGTATATGGGTCCTGAGCGTGGAGAACTCTAGGCTGAATATATAAATACTTAAGTCACCTACTTTTAGGTGTGAACCGATTGCCTAAGAAAGGTGTAGAGTAAGGAATGCTCTGAGGCACAGCCAGAGGGCAAGGTGTTAGATAGTGAAGGGAGTGATCTGTGATTGTCACATAAAGAGGATGGATACGGATCTATATAGGTTTGTATGTTTGGTTTCTGGAAAGTGAGAATATTTTCTTTGGTGTCTCCCGGCTTCCTTGGAAGTAGGAAGTAAGGTCATTTGTTAAGAGAGAAGGGAAATGCCACTTGGGTGGCTCAGTTAAGCACCCGACTCTTGATTTTGGCTCAGGTCATGATCTCATGGTTCCTGGGATTAAACCCCCTGATGGGGCCCTTGAGTGCAGAGCCTCCTTGAGGACTCTCTCTCTCCTCTCTCTCTGCCCCTACCCCCTCTCGTGCTCTTTCTCTCAAAATAAATAAGCATTTATTTATTTTTTTTAAAAGAGGATGGGAGTTCTGAAGTTTTAAGAAAGTGGAAACATCTTTTTTTTTTTAATGTTTATTTTAATTTTTAACAGAGAAAGAGCATGAGCAGGGGAGGGGCAGAGAGAGAGGGAGACACAGAATCCGAAGCAGGCTCCAGGGTCCAAGCTGTTAGCACAGAGCCTGACATGGGGCTCGAACTCACAGACCGCGAGATCATGACCTGAGCCAAAGTAGGATGCTCAACCGACTGAGCCACCTAAGTGCCCCTGAAAGTGGAAACATCTTAGGATAATCATTGCGGATAATGAGCTGATGAAGGAAACATAATAGGGTTGCTGTTGAGCACCGTAGTGTCCATTGCAGGCTGGCTAATGTCACCACTTTTGACTGGAGCCATTGCTATTGCTGTCAACTCTCCCCTGAACTCCCGTAGCAACTCTTTAGGTTGTCCTGCTGCCTTTCTCCACGCCCGCACTCCCCAACACACCTTTTCTCACAAACCACCTCACGTTATCTTTGAAAAGTATAAATCATATTATGTCCCTTACCTGTCCAGGGCCTTGTGGTGGCTTCCTATCTAGGAATAATTCAATCTGGAGTCCTTAACCTTGCCTGTGAACCCATTCACATCTGTTACTGCTCTCCAGTTCAGCCATGCTGACCTTACTGTTTCTTGAACAAATCAGACATATTCTCACCTTGTGATTTTTGGATTTACTGTTCTCGAAGCCTGCAGTATTCTTCACTCTGCCTTTCTGTTGATTGCTTATTCTCCTTTTTTCATTTCAGGTATTTGCTCAAATATCACCTTTTTTTTTTTTTTAAAGTTTATTTATTTTGAGAGAAACAGACAGTGCAAATCGGGGAGGGACAGAGAGAGATGGGGAGAGAGAGAATCCTAAGCAGGTTCCGCACTGTCACCACAGAACCCGATGCAGGGCTTGAACTCACTAAGCTGTGAGGTCATGACCTGAGCTGAAACCAAGAGTTGGACGCTTAACTGACTGAGCCATCCAGGCACCTCTCAAATATCACCTTTTCAGTTACCTTCCCTGACAACCCTGTCTAAAGGAGCACTAAGTAGGCTCAACCCCTTATCCTGTTTGACTTTTCTCCATAGTCACTTCCCAACTAGGATGTAAGCACCATGAGGGCGGGATTTCATTTTGTTCTCTGGCATATATTTCCAGCACCAGGAGCACTGTTGGTACTCAGTAAATATTTGTTGAGTGGCTGAATGAACAAGTAGATGTGTGTATTACCTGTGTTCTCCCTAAAAATGTTTAGCTGCTGAGGTAGAGAGTTTGTCCTTCCTTTTTTCTTTCCCTATATTTCCACGGCCTAGTGACATAAATCAGAGCAGGTTACTTTTGATTGTTGGCTGTATGAATGCATCACGAATGGCCAGTCTGCCCTGTTGCCAGACTTTCTAGGATGCCCGGCTGTTCCTCCCATTCACTGCTGTGTTGAATTCAAACATCTTTCCCACTCTTCCACTGATGAAGTTCTTATTAAAGTTGATCTGGTTACTAGAGTCCGTGGACACTTTTTTTAGACTTTTTATTACTCTGTGGGTCCTTGATCCTTGATCCTGCCTCTGTCTCTAGCCTCCCATCTCCACTGACACAGCCCAGATTCAGGCCTCATCGTTTCTCACTTAAGTAACATAGCAAAACCTCCTAAACTGGTCCCTGTATTTCCAGGGTACTTCTCTCCTTTCCCACAGTTGCCAGGATGATCTGTCTAAAAGACAACAACCAACTGTGACATTTATGAAACTGCTGAAAAAATTGAACATGTCTGGATATGTAATAATGTTAAAGAATACATATATGTAAGGTTTATTCATGGGAATGGTACAAAGACTGGGAATGTCATATTTTCTTCAAAATAATACAGGTGTAGGGAGGTGATTAAAGGGTGTGGATGCATCCAGATTGGCTATGGGTTAATGGTTGTTGGAGGCTCATTATATTATTCATTCTGCCTTTGTGTGTGTTCAAAATTATCTGGAGTAAAAAGTTAAAGAAAAAAATCCAGGTGTGATCACATCCTTCTGCTTGAAAATCTTTGGTGATTCCTTAGGCTAACGTCCAAACTCCTATGGCACTCCTGGCTTTTCTTATCTGACCCTGACACCAGGTCTAGCCTCTCAGTTCCTATATTCATCTTTTCATACCCTGTGTCTGGCTACATAGTCTGCAATACCCTGAATTCACAGTGCCCTTTCAAGTCTCTGGGCCTTTGTATGTGTTGCTTCGCAGGCCAGAGGGCCTTGCCCTCTCAGCTTTTTGGCTTTCTGTAGCCCTTTCATACTAGGTCAGATATCATCCTCTCTAGAAAGTCTAAAAGCCTCCTCTGGAATGAGTGGAAGCATTCTCCTCATTATTGTAATTGTCTCTCTCCCCCTGCTGGACTCTCAGCTCATTGAAGAAAGGGACAGTCTCACCTATGAGTCCCTGCAAGTACTTGGCACTTGATAAATGCTTGTAGAATCAATGGTTCTTCATCTTTAAATTCCCAGCACCCAGCATGGCACTCAACAATTGTTCATTGACTGAATGTTGTTGAATGTGAACTACCGTGTTTTTACTTGGTGTAGGAATAGGAAGCTGTGCCCCCCAAAGTATTGAGGTAGGAATGGTGGTTGATAGAACTGGCTGGCAGAGTATGAGGAAGAGCTGGGGACGGAATCATCGGAATTATTTTTTCCCAGCTTTTGTTTCTTCTCTGCAGGCATGGGTTGGAATCGGAGCCTGTACCCCGACCTGACTACAGCTAGCATGATGTGGTTATTAACCGCTCTTCATTCACCTATTGATGCCTCCCAGAAAAAAACGCCGCCAAGGGTTCCAGAAAGCCCAGCTGCTATTCCAACAACCACCACTGGAGGGCCCCAAACACCACTATGGATCTGCACAGCTTCCCATCACTCACACTAGACAGGTGGCCAGCAAGCCCATTGACCACAACACCATCACTTCCTGGGTAGGCCATGGGATTCTAACTTTGACTTTTGCTCATTTAGGCTTCTCAGGATGCTGACTCTTCTGCCCCTTGAACCAGGGCCTCCAAAGAATAAGATTTATGGGGCAGGGACAAGGAGGCAATGTACTCTTTTTGTCATCAGCCATCTTCTCTGGTATATATCTTTTCTAAGTTCAAGCTAGGGCTGGTTGGAATTGGAGTCTTTCCCCCCACATTCTTCTTAAACAGTTCAGTATAAAAGTTTCATTAACCAGTAGCTGGGTGAAAAAGCCAGACAAATGGCAGGATGAGTAAACAATGAGATTATTCCCTGAGCTTCATGTGAGAGGTAAAATATTTAGCTAGGCACTATATTTACTGTTTCATAGAAAATGGCATGTCCTATTTTTTGTTTTTAAATATTTGTTTATTTTTGAGAGAGAGAGAGAGAGTATGAGTAGGGGAGGGGCAGAGAGAGAGGGGGACAGAGAATCTGAAGCCGGCACTGTGCTGACAGCAGTGAGCCTGATTGGGGCTCAGACTCACAAACTGTGAAATCCTGTCCTGACCCAAAGTTGGATGCTCAACCGACTGAGCCACCCAGGTGCACCATGGCATGTTGTGTTTTGACAGTTTCGAAGCGCTGGGAAGAGAACAGAACTACTATATTTCAGAGAGGTGGTATAGCCAAGGGCCAGACAAAAGCAAAAATCTCCATGTAAGAGTGCTTGATTAATAAAACTTGTTCAGGATTGCTAGGAAGAACCATAATACTTGCTTCGGAATTGTAGAAGAAACTGAAATGCTAGAATCCTGTGGATGAGAAGAGGAGTGAGCATTTATTGAGAACTCATCACGTGCCAGGTCTTAGGCCAGTTGCTGTCCATATGTGATCTACTCCCGATTCTTGCATCCATCCATTCACTTTCCTGGGGGCCTTCTTGGTGCCAGGCACTCTGCTGGGTGCTGGGGATCAAAGGCGAAGAACACTGCCCGTCTCTGCCCTCAAGGTTTAAAGATAATTAAGCAAATTGCAGCCATGTGGTGTGATAACGTGAAGGTGGCATTGTCCCCTTTCTTACACATGAGGAAATGGAAAACCAGATTGAGTAACTTGCCCACAGCTCCTATCCCTTTCTCTTAATGTCCCATTAGACAGATGTTTTGTTTTGTGTCCATTACTATAATGGGCCCCCATTTAGATTCTGGTCTTTGGATGTAGTTTCCTCCTTCAGGTTCATACCTGGTACCTAGCCCTCCTCACTTCTTTTTGGTTTTTGTTTTTGATTCTTACTTAGGTTTCACCTCAGTTTGATACAACAGGAGAAAGCTGGTTCCCAATGAACCAGAAACACCATCGCCGAAACCAGGCAAGACTTTCAAGTCGAAAATCCATCACCTCCAAGTTTCCACATCTAACATTTGAGAGCCCCCCGTCTTCCAGTTCAGCCACACTTGGGATCCCCTTAACCAGGGAGTGCGCCAATCAGTCAGAAAAGTGCATTTCTGGAAGGCCCTTAGTTCCAGTGCTCAGTCCTCAAAGCTGTGGGGAGCTGTCCACACATACACTTCAAAACTTACCTTACGTGTTCATTCCACCTGATATTCAGACCCCAGAGTCTTCGTTTGTGAAGGAGGGGCCCATTCCCCCAGATCAGAGGGAAGATAGCCTTCCAAGTGGCTCCTTTCACACCAGTACTCCCAAGACCCCAGGGCCTGGGCCTGTTCTAGTTAAAGACACTCCTGAGGAGAAGTATGGGATCAAGGTCACATGGAGGAGACGACGCCACTTGTTTACTTACCTCAGGGAGAGAGGGAAGCTGAATAAAAACCAATTCCTTGTGAAAAGTTCACTGGATTTCTCAGACAGCAGCAATCTCAAGAAATTTTCATAGAGTTGCTAAATTACTTTTCTGGCTCACAGAAGTGTATGTCAGAAGAATAAAATGCAAATACTGCCAGTAACATCAACAGAAAAAAGATAGTTTAACTAGAGACTTGGAGTCATAAGGGAATTTGATTCCCAGCTTTGCTTTTTAAAATGTCTTTTCCTAAAAAGTTTTTAGTGTCATAAACAGTTCACTTCAAATTTTTCTTCTATTAACTGTTTAAAATTTTAAAGTATCTTATAGTAACTGTTTAAAATGTTTGTAAATAAATGGTTGCAGAAAGGTTTTAGAGAACCCTGCTCCTGATTACTGATCATGCAGCAATACTGCCTTCTCCACAAAAGGTCTTCATTGTTTTTTTAAGCCACTAATTAATCCTCTAATCACCCCATTCAACCTAATTCATTCCACATTTTTGAGTACCAACTCTTGTGTCAGGCTCAGCGGCAGCTTCCTTTGTGGCATGGTGGATGGAAAAATCAAAGCAACCTTTTTAGAGCTGAGCAACCTTTTTAGACCTCTGCAACCTTGCTCATCTGCTAAAAAGTCAGGATGAGGAAAGGTGCCAAGCCCTGTGTTAGTGAATACAGTGGGATCAGGGGCAAAAAAAGGGGACAGAGATGTTACTTAAGCTTGCTGTGTTTTGGTTATATTTCCATTCAAACAAATCTGAAAATACCACACAGGGTGGGAAAATGATTTCTTGTAATGATTGTTTAAAATATGTAATTAAATATGGAAACTTTTCAGAGAAGACTGCTTACCATAACTAATGCGAAACTACCCAGTCAAAAACTGCCTCCGTTGCCCTTTCGCCAACACAGCGTCTCCTTCAACTGCAGCCATTCAGCTTTAAGAACCTACTCTGTTCAGCCCAAGCTAAACAAGCAGGGATTATTTCGTTTTATTTTATAGATGGGGATCTGAAGCCAAGATAATGAACTGTGTTTAGGGTCACACAGTGAGTGGAGGCTGACACATCAAGGCGATGCTCTGCTCTCCCGGCTTGTGCCAAGTCCTGTGCCTCTTAAGCGAACCCGATGTGGAAACAGCTGACCTCGCAATGCTATAAAATGCGATAACTTTTGCCAGGATATTTTGTAGAGGCTATAATGATATGTATAAGTTGGTGGTGAGAAGGAGGTGATGGTTGGCGACAACGTTTATTGGAAAGGAGAGTACATATTTAGATAGCGGATCTCACGGGATGTGAATGTTTGAAGATCGTTCATAGGCTGTAGAGAAAGATAAATGGGAAAGGTTCCTAGAGTCTGTAGAGTCGGTCTAGCAATGCTCTAAAAGTTTGGGCTGGAGGAAGGGGGGCTGAAGTTTTGTTCAATTGGAGTGAGAGACCAGGTAACTATGAAAGATGCATTTACCCGGGAATGACTGCCGTAGTGGGTACAAGTGTTCCCGGAAGGCTCTGGTGTCAGGGAGGGGCCGGACTGTGACGGAGTCGGCGGAGGTCTATGAGTCCTAACATTACATAGACCTCTGGAAGCGCTCTGGGTGGTCTTTGAGTAGACACTGCTGGGATGTGGGGAAGCCGCTCCGTGGGTGGCGGTTAGGGGGATGGGCCGCTCCTCCGACGAAGTGACTTCGCAGCTGGAAGCCAACACTGCTGAAGCGAACACATCCCTCCGCCCTCGGCCCCTTCCCGGTGCCGCGGTCCATGGACCCAGCCCTACTGGCGCGTCACCAGAGCTCCCGCGCAGGCGTCTTTAACTCCTAGCGCCTCCGCCCCTTAGAAACCCTCCCGCATCTTGGGGCGGCAGCAATAGCCAATGAGAGAAGAGCGGTGGACACGAGGGCCAATAGGCGGTGGCGACAGTGCAGAGTGTGGTTGCCAGGGGGCGGGGCCCGGATGCCTGCCAGCCTTGCCACCCTAGCAGCAGAGTCGGGGATTGTGGACGTGGTCGCCACTTCCTGAGCTGCGGGGATGGAGGCGTCGCGCTGCCGACTCGGACCCCGCGGGGACAGGTCCGAGAGGGGTGGTGGCTGGTTTCGTCTCGAGCGGGGCGGAAGAATGGAGTGAGACTGTGGCGCTCCTCTCTGGGAGCTTTGAAGAGAGAAGGCGGTGGGCTTGGGTTGGGGAGGTAGGGACAGATTTGGCGGCAGGAGGCGAATCCCCTATCCCCTACTCGACGGTGGAGGATCCCCTTTTTATCGGTGGGCGGTAGGAGGCAGCGGTTCTGCAGCCGGTACTGAGAGCAAAGACTTTGTGTTCTGGTCCCTGCTTGGGAAACTCTTGGAGTTTTGGTTACGAGCTCGCCTTGCTCTCTGTGGGCCTCGCTTACTCAAAATGTTCGGTATTATTGCTTCTCACGCACTGCCGAGCAGTGTCATCATAATTGAAGTGGATGAAGTCTTTTCTCGGGGTGTCGCAGGGGAAGGCTGTGGGTGATATTTAATCATTTGCTCTAATGCCATTGTTTTGGGCAGGCGGTGCTGAATTCTAGAACAGAGTCCGAGAACTGAAAGTGCAAAACTGTTCTTTAGCTTCTATCTATCTGCTTTACAGTAATTCTTATTTAGGATTGTTCGTCTTATTTGTTATCTACCATACCCCTTGTTTGTGCTTCTTTTTCTCTGCGGTGCCCTTTTTTCCTGCCTCCGCCAGAGGGAGAGCCTGGGAAATACAACAATCTGAAATCTCAGTCTGTCAATTTCTTGTTAGCTAGGTTAATGAAAAGTTAACAGGGAGCGGCATGAAATCATTGGCTTCAAACTTTGGTATTGTCTGAGGATTGAAATCATACACGCCAACTGTATTCCCTGCTTTTTATTCCATTACCAAAGCAAATAAAGATGTAGCGTGTAATGATTTAGTCTGATGTTTAGATTAGTAGATATTTAAGCAATTCTAAATCATTTAAAAAGTCACGAAGGAGGCGTTGGGGATAGAGAACGCCCATTTTCCTCTTTTATCTTTTTATTTACGTGATAGCTGCTCTCTGAGAAATTTCTTTGCTACGCTTTCTTTTTTTCAAGATGAGAGAAAAATAACCCACGTTTTCCGACATAAATATGGAAGTGCTAGGAGGAGGTAGAGCTAAAAATCAGCGTCTTCGTCGAATTCAGATGGTATTTGTTCACTTGTGGGCATTCAATAAATTAATTAAATGAATTTGCGGAAGTAAATTTCATGGGTACCAGATGATATATGACTCATGATTTTGGGGGGGAAAAAGGAATTGACTTAGAAACCGAGACCATGAGGCAAAATGGTTTTTAATTTATTGGACCTGAAGTTTAAAGGGATAATTTTAAAGTTTCCCTCCTTTTTCTTCCCAAAGAAAACAGCTCTTTAATTTAAAAGCAGACATCAAAGGAGAGTGAGTCACCAAATGTGTCTCCTGCCCTAGGTAATTTTAAGTGCAGTTTCTATCACTACTTAACTCAGTTGTTGCTGAGAGGGAGTGGAACATCTCTTCTATTTTGGCTTCAGGTTGTGTGTTTAATGGTTTCAATGAGTTTTTGGTATTAATACATTTCAGTGTGAAGTATAACATCTGACTTTTAAGTTTCCTGTGGTTTTTTTTTTTTCTTTGAATTATGTGACTGTTTTCCCATGAAACAGATTTCTTTTTTTTTTTCTAATTTTTTTTAATGTTCATTTATTTTTGAAAAGAGAGAGAGACACACAGTGTGAGCAGGGGAGGAGCAGAGAGACAGGGAGACACAGAATCTGAAGCACGCTCCAGGCTCCAAGCTGTTAGCACAGAGCCCAATGCAGGGCTGTAACCCACGAGCTGTGAGATCATGACCTGAGCTGAAGTTGGATGCCCAACTAACCAAGCCACCCAGGCCCCCCCCCCTTTTATTTTTAAATTTTTTTAAAGATTTCTTTTCAACAAAATGGAAAAATTACTAACCCCAAATATTTCCTATTTCTGAAATATTTAGTGAAAATTGGAGATGGAATTTGAAACAAAACTCAGGACCTTTGGTGAAGCTAGGCATTTTATAGTCTAGATTCCTTGGAGATGCTTGTGGTTGGTTGGTGCTAGAACTTGAGCTCTTTCTGGCCTTTTATTCCTGATAGATAATTGAAGGTATGGCGAGAGATTTCTTGGTGTGATGTGACCTTGCTGCCCTGTTGATTTAGAAAGTCATCTGTGGTTTATCCACACGCCATGCTTTCTCTTTAGAAATATGAACAGTAGTAGCTGGAGGTTATGTATCATCCAGGCTTGGTATCCTCTCTCATGTTCTTTCTTTTTTAAATGTTTCATCGGATCAACTACTTGTTGACAAATAAAGAGACTTACTCAGGGCTTAAAGATACTCAGATTATCTAATACAGGACTGCAGTATGTTTGGTAAATATTAAAAGCTCCCAATATCAATCATGAATGTATTTTTCCAAATGTGAAAGCTAAATACAGACTTAGAAAGGAGAGAATAATCCCTGCAGTAAATTCTCTTTTTTCTAAGATCCTTCTGTTCCAAGCAGACAATTCAGACAGTTTTTGGAATAGTTTTTATTTCTGATTTCTCTTATTTTTTCCTATGGAAACTCTGCTGTTTTCCCTGCATTTGTGCCTGTTGAAAGAAAATGGTAACGTTTCTGCTTACTAAGGGGAAAAGTATGCTTGAAATTACTCAGAGGAGGAGTTGAAGTTGCTTGCTTGAGGATTTTAGGACTAGAAGGGGACTTGATAATTCCCCTAGATCTCCTGTTTGAGAATAGTGGAATTATTATGGCTTCTTTAAAACTAGAATTTCTTGCAGTCTGCTTTTGCTTTATTTTCTCTGAATCAATTCACTAGAAATAAGCTCTTTGTTCTACTGAATCTGTTCTGCCTCATCAGACATCCTTACTGTTAGTAATAATGAAAGCTGCAAAATTTTCCTGGCCTGGTTACAACTTAAATCCACTTATGCTTGAGAAAAGACGCCCTATCCACATGCCGATTGATGTGCTGTCTTTATTCACTTACTTTAATACCTGGTATGAGGCTTGATAATGAAGATCGCCATCTCTGTCTCTGCCTTAGAACTTCTGTGAAAACACGAATGATGAGCATTGTGTCATATGCGTCACCAGAACCCCCTGGAAGACCACAGTTCTGAAGAGGGTTAGAGTAATGCTTTTATTTTTTATAAGATGGCATTTGCTGTTTGACCGCATGGTATTGTGGGAGGCACTGGAAACTTCCTCTGTGTTCCTGAGTTCTAATCCCAGCCTTTTCCCTCTCTAGCAGTGTGATGTTGAGCCGCACATCTCCTTCTTTGGCTTCAGTTTTCTCCTCTGGAAAATGAGGGCTTCCTTGGATGCCCTAAGTGATTTATAACGAATTAATAAATAGCAAATATATATATATTTAACAGCACATGGCTCAAATTTCAAAAGGTACAAAATGATTTTCAGTGAAAAATGTGTCTTTTCTTATTGTCTTCATGTCACCTAGTTCATTGATGGGCGTCTTATGGGACCTTTCAAAGATATTATATTAAAAAATCTTCAAATATTCTTTCCCCACTGCTAATACTGGATGATTTTGAGTTTTAGGGTAAAATATAATTAACTAAACTCAGATTTCTACTTTCATCATGGGCAAGATGTATTTTTAGAATATACCAGGGCACCTGGGTGGCTCAGTCGGTTAAGCATCTGATTCTTGATTTCAGCTCAGGTCATGATCTCACAGTTTGTGGGATTGAGCCCCGAGTTGGTGGAGCCTGCTTGGAATTCTCTCTCCCTCTCTCTCTGCCCCTCCCCTGCTTGCACTCTCTCTCTCTCTCTCTCTCTCTCTCTCTCAAAATAAATAAACGAAAGCACTAAAATAAAATTTTAAAAAATGACCACATTAAAAAAAAATAATATGAACTATATAGTTACTGCAAGTTTTAATTTTTTTCCTGTAGTAATTAAAGTATGGAAAATAGAACTGTAAGAAGAAAACAAAGATTATTTTTCAGTCTTCAGGAAGAATAAATCATTGCTATTCAGCTTTTCAGGAAGAAACTTCAATAAATCTGCAGTTTGCCTTTGATTTTAGGTTTTAGAATGAAACAAATTTAATAGAGGATTGACCTGTTTCCTTATTCTAACAGTTTAATTTTGTTACAGCAATGCCATATGAGCCAGAGACAAAGTAGAAAAGAGTGTTTTGGCTGAGTAAAGTTCTTAAGCTGTGCATTAAGGGAAGATCTGTCAAGATAAAATTATCAGTAATAAGGGCTTACATTTGGGTAGCTTTTGCAGCCTTCATAGTGTTTCACTCATTTGATCTCTTTTGAGCTTCATAGCCCTGAATAAAGCAGGGCTGTCGTTGTTATCTTCATTTTATAGATGGGGAAGTTTAGGCTCAGAAAGGATGTGATGTACCTAAGGTCACATGACCAGTAAATGATGTAGTCAAAGGTAAAATTCAGAAGTAAAATCCAGGCTTTTGATTTCTTCTTCTTTTTTTTTTTAATATTTTAATTTATGTTTGAGAGAGAGCAAGCATGGAAGGGACAGAGAGAGGGGGAGAAAGGATCAGAAGCAGGGTCTGTGCTGATAGCAGCAAGCCTGATGCAGGGCTGGAACCCATGAACTGTGAGGTCATGACTTGAGCTGAAGTCAGCCACTCAATCTGAGCCACCCAGGTGCCCCTGAGGGAAGTCTCCTCTTCCCTCCCCACCCTCCATCCCCCACCACTTTTCAAAATATCTATTCCAAATATTCTGGATGCCATTTTTACATATAAATGATAACAACAGATACTGATTACATTCTGATTATTTTTAGGATGAACAGTTGAAATCAGATGTTTTAGTGGAGTACAAATGAGTATTAATTTCATCCATTGTAAAGGGAATAGAAATACTTCTTTGGTATTGTTAGACACACACACACACACACACACACACACACACACACACACACACGAATGCACTTTCATCTCTACCCAAGAAATAGAAGGGAAATAAGTAACATTCCTGAAGAGAGAAATGTAGCCCCCGAGGAAAGGAGAATCAGGCAAAAGGTAGAATGAACTTAGATTCTGAGTAACATGCCTTTTTAAATCTAGAAAGAAGAAATGAAGTTTTTTGACTTCTGAATCAAATTATGCATTTAAAATAACCTTTCTGATTGGTTCACTCGAAAGAATGTTGTTGCTTTTGTTCTGTGGAACATGCAAACGGAGAGGGTTCATTCTGAAGTAATTTTCCTTGCTGCATTATTTGGGGACAAACTGATGATTTAATCAGCTGCCAACTTTTCCTTCTCGTTGCCTCTATCCCCAAACAATTCCCCCTTCTTTCTGAAGGAAAGAAATGGGCCCCACTAAATGGGCCTCTTAGGAAATGGATTTTCATTCCCTAGGTTCAATTAAGTTAGTTCCAGATTGTGGCAGTCATTCAAGTAGAAGACAGCTGAGACTAGAATACTAACATTCGTCCTCAGAGGAGGAAGGATAGCTTTCAAAGGAGTCTTTTCTAGCAGTTCTAATTTGACCTTTACATACCTTTCCCCGGAAGCAATGTTTTGTTAGAGCCAGAGGTATTCTTGATGTCTCAGTACATGTGAAAATGTGGCCTTCCAATATTAACATTTGGGATTTGGACAAGGCGAATCTATTTGTCAGTTGACTTAGAGAAAATTACTTTATTGATAGCTCTTGCCCCAACTACCTGTCACCGTAATCAGTTCAGACCATGAAATCTGATGACTCTTTTTCACTTGTATATACTATAATCCATTCCTCCCATGGGTTTCTTCAGCATGCATACACTGGGTTGGAAATTCTGCTACCTAACAATTCAAATGAACTGGCATTTTGACTGAAAAGATTCTTGGCAGACTTATTGAAATACCATGGTAGTGAAATTCCAGACTCTGCTGACCGTTTGAGTGTGTGTGGTCGGGGTGTGGGTTAGCATGCTGAGTTGTTCCACTTTTTGACCGTTTTGAATAATACTGCTATGAACATTAGTGTCCAAGTCTTTGTGTGGACATATATTTTTATTTCTTCTGCATATATACCTAAGTCGAGTTATTGGGTTGTATGGTAACTCTATGTTCTATAACTTGAGGGGCTATCAGACTTGTTTTCCCAAAAGGCTGCAACATTTTACATTCCCACCAGCAGTGTGTTAGGGTTCCAATGTCTCTACATCCTCAGCATTACTTGTTATTGCTATCTTTTTGATTATAGCTATCCTAGTGGATGTGAAGTAGCATCTCATTGTGCTTTTTTGGATTTGCATTTCTCTAATGATGAATAATGTTGAGCATTTTTTCGTGTGCTTATTGGTCATTCCTATATTTTTAGAGAAATATCTGTTCATTTACTTTGTAAACTTTTAAATTGGGTTGTCTTTTTATTACTTAGTTGTAAGAGTTCTTTATATGTATTCTGGATGTGATTCCCTATCAAATAAATGATTTACAGATATTACCTCTTGGTCAGTGGATTGCCTTTTCACTTTCTTTTTTAAAAAAATTTTTTAGGGGCGCCTGGGTGGCTCAGTCAGTTAAGCATCTGACTTCGGCCCAGGTCGTGGTGTCACAGTTCGTGAGTTCAAGCCCCGCATCAGGCTGTGTGCTGACAGCTCGGAGCCTGGATCCTGCTTTAGATTCTCATTCTCCCTCTTTCTCTGCCCCTCCCCCGCTCATGCTCTGTCTCTCTCTCTCTGTCTTTCTCTCTGTCTCCCTCCCTCAGAAATAAAAGATTTTTTTTTTAATTAAAAAAAAATTTTTTTTTTCAACGTTTTTTTATTTATTTTTGGGACAGACAGAGACAGAGCATGAACGGGGGAGGGGCAGAGAGAGAGACACACACAGAATCGGAAACAGGCTCCAGGCTCCGAGCCATCAGCCCAGAGCCTGACGCGGGGCTCGAACTCACGGACCGCGAGATCGTGACCTGGCTGAAGTCGGACGCTTAACCGACTGCGCCACCCAGGCGCCCCTAAAAGATTTTTAAAAAATTTAAAAAAATAACTGCTTCCAGCTTTTCTGATATAGAATAATGATCTCAGACTGAGTAATCTTGGTCTGCTATGTGCTAGACATATTGTCCCATTTAAGCACATAACTAAGAGGAAATTTAGATGAGAAAACCAAAGAATAGAGCAGAAGTCTTTATCATCTCTGGTAATGTGTAAAGCCAATAGGGTAGGTACTATTTTATTAAGTCTGTGAAAAGTTCATACACAGTTTTAAACTAAAAATAAAGGTTTTTTTTTTCCATTAAAAATGATTTTAAGTTTACAGTAACTTCTGTTCAGAATATTTCTCATGGTTAGGCAGGGTAACTTAGTGATCCTTTCTCAGTTTCTTAATTATTTTCCATAGCCATACAACTATAAAATGGGGACAGTAGTATCTAATTTTTACCTACTTTGGAAAGTCCAAAAGTAAGAGATAATGAATTAGAATATTTCTTTAAGGCATACTTAAAAGGAGTTTTTTCATCTAACTTTAAAATTAATTTATTTATAAACATCTGTTTCATGCCTTCCATGTTCTAGACATCATGTGCCATTGCCAATGTTGAGTAATGTTAGAAAGTACTGGTGTTCATTAAGTTTCTTTTGTAATTTTGCTTTTCTTTTGAGTGTTCGAAGTGGTCTCTCAAAAGTCATAAAAGAAATTACTGTGGGTGTCACTTAGCTTAGCAGAGGCACTGTTTTGGCAGTTGTTCTGTTGTAGTGAAAACAAGAGAATTCCCAGGGAAGTGTAGAGTGCGTCTCTTGGCAGCACAGCCATAGCATAAACACCCTATAATTGACACTAATGTGGATAAATTTAGCTTCAGTACTCACAAGCTTGCACTTGAACCAGAAGTATGCACACATTCCCTTAACAGATCTCTCCTAAAAGCGTCAACTGTATTGCTAACACAGCACGGTGCTCCTGTGGTTGTTCTGGGGGTTCATGTTGCTAACTGGGATAATGGCATCAGTTTTGATTTCTAGTTGAAAAATAATCAACAAAAATTCTCAGGGTCATGAGTTCAAGTCCCACATTGGGCATAGAGCTTACTTTAAAAAAAAAAAAAAATTAGGGCTGACTGGCTGGCTCAGTCAGTAAAGCATGCAACTCTTTATCTTGGGGTTGTGAGTTTAAGACCCACATTGAATGTAGAGATTACTTAAAAAATAAAAATAAATAACAACATTTACAGTCTTTTTTTTTTTCATTTTAAAATGCAGCCATTTAAGAACCTTCAAGCATATTTTGAGTGAACACATGTAGCAATTAGTGGAGATCAGACCAGTGTGCTTATAATTGAGACATGGGGTTGAGTAATACATAGCAGAACTTTGCTGGATCCTATATTAATTTCAACCATTTATAGTTTCAAATTGTTTTATTCTTAGTTACACCTAATGAGCTAAGAAGTTGACTTAATAGGGTTACCTCGGTGGCTCAGTCAGGTTGTGATCTCATGGTTTGTGAGTTCAAGCCCTGCGTCAGGCTCTCTGCTGTTAGTACAGAACTCGCTTCAGATCCTGTGTCCGTCTCTTTCTCTGCGTCTTCCTCGCTTGTGCATACACGTGCTCTCTGAAAAGTAAATAAACATTAAAAAAAAAGTTGACTTAATATATATTTTTAAAATGCCTTTACATGGTACTGTTACAGAAAAATTCAGCTTTTTCCTTTCCAGGTAGGGGAAAACCCAGTCCTTTCCTACTGTGTGTTTCTTCCCTGTTGTGTCTCCTCAGCTACTCACACAGAACACTTCTGACATTTCTGATCCCCAAATGTGGGGGGTTTTGTCCGTACAAAAAGCAATTTCCCTGTGATACCAGGTGGGTTCCCTACAATTCAACTAAATTCTGACACTGTCTACCCAAGGTAGTGTCTGATCCCACAGATTTAAGGGCTGGGTCCCACAAGACTGTCCCCCCCACCCCTAGTTTCAGATGTCATTCACAAGCCCCGGTTATCACCTGTGCTTCTGACCAACTGGCTGTAGACTGTATGTTCCAAAGACCTCTTCCTTGGGTTCAATTAATTTTTTAGAACAGCTCACAGAACTCAGGGAAACACTTAACATTTACCGGCTTATTAAAGGATATGATAAAGGATGTGGAAGAACAGCCAGATCAAGAGATACGTAGGGCAAGGCCTGGGAGGGTCCCAAGCGCAGGAACTTCTGTCCCCATGGAGTTGGGGTATATCACCCTCCCAGTGTGGATGTGTTTGCCAACCTGGAAGCTCTCCAAACTCTCTACTTGTGGAATTTAATGGAGGCTTCATCAGATAGGCATTATCAGTCATGAATTCCATTCTCAGCCCTTCCTCTTCAAGAGAATGAGTAGCCGAGCTGAAAATTTCAAGCTTCTTATCAGGGCTTGATCTTTCCAAGCTTCTTACCAGGTGATCTGCCCTTCACAGGTACAAAATTCAAAAGGAGGAAAAGAGCACATAATGAAAAGTAAGAATACTTCCCATCCCCTACCTATTTAGTTTTCCTCCCTGAAGGCAACACCGAAACCAGCTTACTGTGTATCCTTCCACAGATATTTTCTGCATTTCAGATGAAATATCTGTATATATATTTTTCTTTCATAAATGATGGTAAATACTCCCCAATTTTCTGCACCTTGCCTTTTTCAATTAATAAAACATTCTTGGAAATTGTTCCAAGTTAGTATCCCTATGTTTCTATATATTTCCATATTTTATTTATATCAGTGCTTTTTTTTTTTAAACAGCTGCATGGTATTGATTGTATGGATATGGTATACTTTATCTAATTAGTCCCTACAGATGAACATTAGATTGTGCTATCTTTTGCTGTTACAAATAGTGCTGCAAAGTCATGTAAAGTTTATAATCATACTGGACAGTTGGCTAAAGTTGGGAAATAATAAGTTAATAAGGAGCATATATTTCCCTAAAGATGAGTTTCTCTAAGAGTATAAGTTGAATTCATTAGTGATCAGAAATTTTACATTTCATACCAACATATTTTTTAATATTTCAAAAACTAATGTTAGAACAAATATGTAATCATTATCCACAGCTGAGCTTATTTGTTGAGCTTATTTGTTAAAGAAATAATGGAACTGTGGGAGCTATTGGAAGGTTCGAGTGGGGGGAGGGAAAGAGTGGGAACTTGTGTCTGTTACTTTTTTTTCTTACTTCATTGACACTAGGGGCGCCGGGGTAGCTCAGTCGTTGAGCGTCCGACTTCGGCTCAGGTCATGATCTCGTGGTCTGTGTGTTTGAGCCCCACGTCGGGCTCTGTGCTGAGGCTCAGAGCCTGGAGCCTGCTTCAGATTCTGTGTCTCCCTCTCTCTCTGACCCTCCCCCATTCATGCTCTGTGTCTCTCTGTCTCAAAAATAAATAAACATTAAAAAAAAATTACTTCATTGACACTATGATAATTCCTTATGGAAGGTTCAGAGTAAAAATCACTGCTCCCTCTTTCATGCATTATATTAACAGAGGCCACACATTTTATTTGTAGCTGCTTGAATTTATTGAGTGCCCATTATTGTTTTATAAGTAGTAGGCCATTTTATTTTAACACAAAAATTTTCTTTAACATTTAATAATGTTAGTGTCATTAACTATATCTTTAACTCTTAACAAAACACATAGGCAAGTTAGAGATTCAGAAAATAATACAGATTTAATGCATGCTTCCTATGTACCTGACACTATTCTAATCATTTTCTATTTATTATTTTGTCTAAATTTTATATAGTCATAGGAGATAAAAATTATTATTATCCTTATGGTGTGCATGAGGTGGGCACAGGTGAAATAACATCAGAGGTAGTAAGGAGCCATGATATTAAAAAGCCAGGGAATCTGGAGTCTGGATCCAGAGCCTGTCCTTAGTTTATTCTTCTGTAAAGCTGATTGACTTTACTTTCATTCTTAAATGTTTTATGAGATCGTTATTATTATCCCTTTTATTAGGGAAGGAAAATGTAGAAAAGTAAGATTGTTTGCTTCCATGTTTATGGAAGGCCTAAGGTTAGTGCTTTCAATTTAAGAGTATTGATAGGTGGGGCGCCTGGATGGCTCAGTCAGTTGAGCATCTGGTTGAGCATCTGACTTCGACTCAGGTCATGATGTCACAGTTCTGAGTTCAAACCCCACGTTAGGCTCAGCTGACACCTCAGAGCCTGGGGCCTGCTTGGGATTCTGTGCCTCCCTGTCTCTTTGTGCCCCTTCTCTGCTCGTGCTCTGTCTCCTTGTATCTCAAAAATAAATAAATGTTCAAAAAATTAAAAAAAAAAAGAGTATTGATAGGTAAAGATCCTAGGGGGAAGATGATAGGTTTTTCCTCCTGGACTTTGAATAGCATAGCTGTTGAGCAATCACTGGTTTGACTATGGCTAAGACAGCAATTTATATGTTTAAACAGATTGTTCTTGTCCTTTCTGTTTATCTGTCAACTAAGAAGCTTTTTTATATTTACATTAACAAAACAATTCACAAGGAAGGGTGTGTGGCTTAAAAATATAATAGAATTGAGGTAGCAGGAAACAAGAAATGATCATTCGCTCTGCTCTGTAGAGAGGAATTGTTTTATGTTTCCATGACAGCTCCAGAAGGAACTTTCCAGGAGTCATGAGAATTATGGTCTGTGAATTTCACTGGTTTTTAAATTCAACTTTGGGATTCTTGTAAATATATTGCAGTCTTGAAATGCCCTTTCTCTTTGGTATTTTGTCATTTGATGTCCCATACAAAGGGGTAAAATTCAGTATGATGTTGATCATTGAAAGAATTGGTCAAGGGGCACCTGGGTGGCTCAGTCAGTTAAACGTCTGACTTTGGCTCAGGTCATGATCTCAGTGGTTGGTGAGTTCGAGCCCCACATTGGGCTCTGTGCTGGCATCTCAGAGCCTGGAGCCTTCAGATTCTGTGTGTCTCCCCGCCCTCCGTCCCTCTCTCTGCCCCTCCCCCGCGCTGTCTCTCTCTCAAAAATAAACAAACATAAAAATTAAAAAAAGAAAGAAAGAAAGAAAGAAAGAAAGAAAGAAAGAAAGAAAGAAAGAAAGAATTGGTCAGGAAAAAAGAGAAGGAAGCCTCAAGAAACAAAGACCAGGCACTACATTTGGGGGCAAAGGGGATCTCTTCATTGGTGTTAGTAAAGGTCTGATATTTATTAAAGTAAATGTTTGCGGAGCAACTCTAGGGATGTGGGTAAAATGGGGACTTGGGGGCGGATACGGCAGCGCAGCGGGGAGGGAATGCTTCCTTGTTCCCTTTTCATTGACTTTCCTAGTCCCTGATTCATCTACATCTTTTCAGAAGTTTATCAATTCACATCCATATTCACATTTAAAAATGTTTATCATATGCATATAAAACAATGAAAATAACTTACATATAGTTCATTAAAAGTATTCTGATTTCTTTGTTACAAATGCTGTGTATAATCTCACAGGTACACATGCCAAAATTCCTTGGCAGTGGGAAATAAGGAAGCGAAGGATGTCACAATATGACAAAATATTATGACTCAGTGATTGGGAATAAATGTATTAAAATATCAGGTGCTTTCATTTGAAAGGCATATGGGAAATTTAGACTTTTCAAAGGAGTTCTAAAGGAAAAAAATTTTAGAATTGTATTTTGAAAGGGTCTAAAAAATATGGAGTACAAAACCTTACTTTGCATTGGTTGATGGTATCATTGAAGGTAATGCCAAGAGGGTAAAAGGCAGTATCAATTCTCCTAAAGAAAATTACCTGTTTATGAATGTTTATATATATCCATATTTTTTTCTTAGATCTCAATTCTGTGTCCTTTCTAAAAGAAAGTTTGAATTAGAGATGGCAGTTGTAACTGACCTATCAATTTGTGTCAGATCCAGTTTTAGGTGTCCTAGTATTCTTGGTTACAAATAAAATGTAAAGTAAAATATTCTTTCATATAAGGGTTGAGAGCATAAGCTTTGGAACTAGGCTTCCTGGGTTTGGATCCTGGCACTCTTATTTACTGATTGTGGGACCACATAATTTAGCTGTGCCTCAGTTTCTCCAACTGTAAAATAAAGGTTGAATTACTTTTTGAAAGGTTGAATTACAAGAAAATAGCCTATACCGAACTCAGATCTCAGATCTCTCAGAGCCAATTAAAAATCCCAGGAGAGTCTGATTACTTCAGCCTTTATCAGGTGTGTATTCCAGTCTGTCAGTTTATGGCCGTGGAAACAGGCCTATACAGAATAATAAGCCGTATAAACATGTTCCAAACGTCCAGTCTTGTCAGAAATAGGGGATTATTTTGGGCAAGGCAGGAACTTAAAAGCACAGTATTGATACTATCATTTTTTTTAATTAATAGATTTTACTTTTTAGTGCAGTTTTATATTTATAGAAAAATAAATGGAAGTACAGAGAGTTCCCATATAGTCCCTTACCCACTCACCCCATTTCCACTGTTATTAACATTTTGCATTAGTGTGATACATTTTTTATAATTGATGAGCCAATATTGATATGTTATTATTAACTAAAGTCTGTAGTTTACATTAGGGTTCACTCTTTGTATTGTGCATCCTGTGAGTTTTGACAAACGTATAATGGCATGTATCTACCATTACAGTATCATAAGAATAGTTTCACTGCCCTAAAAATCCTCTGTACTCTACTTATTCATCTCTCCACTGATCTTTTTGTTGTTATTTATTTTATTTTTTAAAATTCAAGTATAGTTAACATACAGTGTTGTGTTAGTTTCAGATATACAATATACTGATTCAACAATTCTATACGTTTCTCAGTGCTCATCAAGATGTGTATAGTTAATCTCCTTATTTTTTTTCATCCATACCCCTACTCACCTCCCCTCTGGCAACCACCAGTTGGTTCTCTGCATTTAAGAGTCTGGTTTTTTTGTTTGTTTCTTTTGTTGTTGTTGTTGTTCATTTGTTTTGATTCTTAAATTACACGTAAGAATGGGATCATATGGTATTTGTCTTTCTCTGGCCGACTTCACTTAGCGTTATACCCTCTAGGTCTGTTTTTACTATCTCTGTAGTGTTGCCTTTTCCAGAATTTCATGTGGTTGGAATCATAAAGTATATACAGTTTTTTTAGATTGGTGTCTTTTAGCGGTGCCTGGGTGGCTCAGTTGGTTAAGCATCCGACTTCAGCTCAGGTCATGATCTCACAGTTTGTGGGTTCGAACCCTGTGTTGGGCTCTGTGCTGACAGCTCAGAGCCTGGAGCCTGCTTTGGATTCTGTGTTTCCATCTCTCTCTACCCCTCCCCTGCTTGCTCTCTATCTCTCTGTGCCTCTCAAAAATAAAGAAATGTAATAACAAAAAAAAATATGGGTGTCTTTCACTTATCACTAGACCTCCATGTCTTTTTTTTTCTGTGGCTTGATAGCTCATTTCCTTTTATCACTGAATAATAATCTATTGTGTGGATATACCACAGTTTGTCCATTCACCTATTGAAGGACATCTTGGTTGCTTCCAGTTTTTGGCAATTATGAATAAAGCTACTGTAACCACAATGAAAATATTCATGTGCAAGTTTTTGTGTGGACAAAAGTTTACCACTCATTTGGGTAAATACTAAGAGCACAATTGCTGGATCGTATGATGAGAGTAGGTTTAGTTTTGTTAGAAACTACCAAACTGTCTTCCAACGCTGCTGTGCCATTTCGTATGCCCACCAGCAATAAACGAGATTTCTCATTGCCCCACATCTTTGCCAGCATTTGGTGTTGTCAGTGTTTTGGATTTTAGCCATTACAAAATAGGGATGCAGTGGCAACTCATTGTTTTGTTTTTGTTAATTTGCCATTCCCTAACGGCATAAGATGTGGAACATCTTTTCATATGCTTATTTGACATCTGTATATCTTCTTCGGCAAGGAGTCTGTTTAGATCATTTGCCCATTTTTTAATTGGGTTGTTTTCTTATTGATGAGTTTTAAGAGTTCTCTGTATATTTTGGATATGACTCCTTTATCAGATATGTGTTTTGTAAATATTTTCTCTCAGTTGGCATTATTTTTCACCTCTCCTGGCCTCTGCTTTTCTATGGTGATTTCCTAGCTGGCAGGGCTACACAATGCCTTATACTGTTGGTTAGCGAGGCTCCATATCACCAGCAAGTGGTGATACTAACATTAGGCTTCCTAGCAAAATCCTTACATATGTATCACAGGATATATAGGAAGTTGTAAACTTCCTTTTTCTAATATTCGCCCCCTCCCCGACATAACAGAAGAACAAGAAAAAAGGAAAGGTTACTCCCAATTCTAATATCTCTTTTTCCTGCGTTCTCTTCACTTTTCCATATGGGAAGTAGTAAACTTGATGATCTTTTGAGGCTACCACAACAATTTGCCACCTTTAAAATTTATTTTCATATATTCTTAGCTAGTTAAATAAGAAATCCATATTTTTGTGTTTCTTTTATTAGTAAGATGGAGGTTTTGAAAGATTGTGGGAAATAACTCACTTTGTCAATAGCAGAGTAGAAAAGAGGCTCTCTTCTCTCTCTTCTCTCTACTCACTATTCTGTTGTCACATCCATTAGAATTACTGTTACTGTTACATTAACACCCTGTCCTTGCTGTAAATGCTGATGCTGTCTGGAGTGGACTATATTGCCATTGTAGCCTCTGGTACTTTTTTTAAGCATGAACTTTGGTACTTCAGGTGAGTTTATAAAGATACACGGGTAGGGTTGTCTGGGTGACTCAGTTGGTTAAGCATTCGACTTTTGATTTCAGCTCAGGTCATGATCTCACAGTTTCACACGTTCAAGTCCTGCATTGGGCTTTGTGCTGACCCTGCAGAGCCTGCTTGGGATTCTCTCTCTCTCTGTCTCTCCCCTGCTCATGCTCTCTCCGTCTCTCTCAAAATAAATAAATTAATTTAAAAAAAAAAGGATATACAGATAGTTCCCCAATTTATAGCCGTATTTATGTTCCAAATGTTAGTATGAATTGGTTGTTTGGCATTTAGGATGTTTTCCTATAGAAAAATCTTTCAAATGAAATTGGATTTCCAGAGCAATACATAAAAGTAAATATAACTCAACTCAAGTTTATGAAACAATTACGTGATTGGGGCACCTGGGTGGCTCAATTGGTTAAGCTTTTGACTCTTGGTTTCAGCTCAGGTCATGATCTCATGGTTCTGTGGGTTCAAGCCCCACATCAGGCTCTGTGCTGGCAGCACGGAGCCTGCTTGGGATTCTCTGTCTCCCTCTCTCTCTCCTCTTTCCCCACTTGCTCTGTCTCTCTCGAAATAAATAAATAAACTTAAAAACCCAATTGATTATTTATTTACCATGGTTTGAGGCCTTTCTGAGCTTGACTGGAAACCTAAACATTAATTATAAGAATTTTTATGGAGGGGCACCTGAATGGCTCAGTCGGTTAAGTGTCCAACTTCAGCTCAGGTCATGATCTCATGGTTCCTGGGTTCGGGCCCTGCATCGGCTCTGTGCTGACAGCTTGGAACCTGGAGTCTGCTTTGGATTCTCTGTCTGTCTGTCTCTCTCAAAAATAAATAAACATTAAAAAAATTTTTTTTGAGAATTTTTATGGAGAAAATTATTCTATAATTGACTTAGATCATGGTAGATAAAGGCATATTGTTCATTTTTTACATTACTCATCTAGGATTACCTACTCTGAGAATGATTTTGTCATTTGTATGTATAGATGTTCCAAAGTTGAGGATGCCTGTCTAATCGCCTAAGGGGAGGAAATGCCACTAAACTTCTACTGGGTAGATTGTACCTATGTTAATGTATTTTTCACAGGGTATTGCAACCATCCAACTATATTTGGTACTCTCATCAGACTTTGACTAGTCAGTACTCAGTAGACTGGTCTCACCAGACTCACTGGTCTTCTTTCCTCTGTATCACCAGGGTACTCTATGGTCTTTTTTATATTATGCTCAGTATTGTCAGAATTGAAGAGTGAATTCACTGTACTGGCCTGTGGCCTACCTTTGGAGCAGTGAACAAAGTGGATGCTTTAGCAGCCAATTTCCAAAGCACTTTTATGTATGTCTATACTTTCACACATAACTATCTGATACTTATAAACAACGTGAGGTAGATATTACTGTCCACATTTCATAATTGAGGCAACTAGGGCTTAGGTGTATGAACTGATTGTTGAAGATTAAACAGTGAGGAAGTACCAGAATCAGAATTTGAACCCAGATTTTCAGACTTCAAACACTAAGCTTTTACTACTACTATTATCCTTCAAAACCATTGATTTTTATTCTCCTCAAATAAAGATGTAGAAAGCATCAGGATTATTTTGGATAATCTGGGCTATTTGGTCATTGTGGTGTCATGGAGCATTGCTTGAATTAAAAAGCAATGCAGTATTATTTTAAAAATGAGAAAATAATGACACTTTAAAGAGCTGCTGGTTGTACCTGTTACATTTTTTCCCCCTACAGTAGTCCTTGGCTTTTATTTTATTTTATTTACTAATTTTTAGCATTCAGGTTTAAAATTTTTATGTAATAAAATCTATCAGTTGTTTCCTTGATACTTTCTGGGCTTTATGTCTTGCTGTGACTTTTCTATAGTTCACACTATAAAAACATTAGCCTATATTTTCTCAAATTTATGTTTAGTGTTTTTTTCTTTTTTTATTGTGTTAATATATACATAGCATAAAATTTACCATTAGGCTTTTCTCTTTTTTTGCCATTAACCATTTTTAAGTGTGCTGTTCACTGGAATTATATTCATTCACGTTCTTGTGCAACCACCCCCGGCCGCCCTCCATCACCAGAACTCTGTTCATCTTGTAAAACTGAATGAAACTCTACCTGTAAGACAGTACCTTCTCATTCTCCCCTCCCCCCACACACCCCACCCCCAGCCCCTGGCAACCACTATTCTTTCTGTCTCTATAATTTAGACTATTCTAGATAACTGCTATAAATGGAGTCATATAGTACTTGTCTTTCTATAACTTTGTGTAGCATGTGTCAGAATTTCCTTCCTTTTTTAAGGCTGTATAATATCCCACTGTTTGTATATGCCACATTTTGCTTATCCGTTTGAATGTTGATGGCCACTTGGGTTGCATCTGCACTTTAGCTATTGTGAATAATACTGCTGTGAACATGAATGTACAAATATCTCTTTAAGACCCTGCTTCTTTAGGGTAAATACTGAGAAGTGGAATTGCTGGTTTACATGGTAATTCTGTTTTTAATGTTTTGAGGAATGTCTGTACTGTTTTCCACCATGGCTGTACCATTTTACATTTCTACAAGTGGTGTACAAGGGTTCTGAGTTTTTTACATCCTTGCCAACTTTTGTTTTCTGCTTTTTGGATAGTAGTCCTCCTCATATGTAGGAAGTGGTATCTCACTGTAGTTTTGATTTGAATTTCCCTAATGATCTGTGCTGTTGAAGATCTTTTCATGTGCTTATTGGCCATTTGTATATCTTTGGAGAAATGTCTTGCCCATTTTTGAATTAGACTGTTGAGTTGTTGTTGGTAATTGTTGACATTTAGGAGTTCTCTATATATTTTTGGTATTAATCCCTTATCAGATATATAATTTGCCAATATTATCTCCTATTCTGTGGGATGCCTTTTTATTCTGTGTATAGTCTCTTTTGATATACAAATTAAAAAATTTGTCATGAAGTCCATTTTGTCTATTCTTTTGTTACCTGTGCCCTTGGTGTCACATCCAAGGAATCATTGCCAAGTCCAATGTTGTGAAGATTTTGTCCTGTTCTAAGAATTATTGTTTTAGGTCTTATGTTTAGGCTCTTGATCTTTTTAAGTTAATATTTGTATGTGGTGTTAGGTAAGGTCCAAATTTATTATTATTATTATTATTATTATTATTATTATTATTTGCATTTGGATATTAAGTTTTCCAGCACCATTTGTTGAAAGACTATCCTTTCTCCACTAGAATGGTCTTGACACCCTTGTCAAAATCATTTGACTGTATATTTGAGGGTTTATTTCTGGGGTCTCTATTCTATTCCTTTGGTCTGTATGTGTCTTCTAGCAATACCACACTAGTTAGCTTTGTGTAGTAAGTTTTGAAATCAGGAAATGTGAATCCTCCAGTTTTGTTCTTCTTTTTCAGGATTATTTTGACTATTCAGAGCCTCTTGAGATTCTTTATGAATTTTAGAATGGGTTTTTCTATTTCTGCAAAAAACATCATTGTGATTTTGACAGGGATTACTTTGGGTAATATTGACATTTGAACTATACTGTCTTCCAACCAATGAACATGGGATGCATTTCCATTTATTTATGTCTCCTTTAATTTCTTTCAGCAATGTTTTGTAGTTTTATTTGTACAAATCTTTCACCTCTTTGGTTAAGTTAATTCCTAAATATTTTATTCTTTTTGATGCTGTTGTAAATGGAATTATTTTTATAATTTCCTTTTAGGTTGCTTATTGTTTGTGTATAGAAATGTAATTGATTTGTGTGTGTTGACTTTGTATCCTGCTACTTTGCTGAGTTCACTTATTAGGTCTAACAGGGTCTCTTTTGTGTGAGGTCTTTAGAATACTCGGTGTTTAAGATCATATCATCTGCAAACAGAAGTAATTTTACTTATTTCATTACAGTTTGGATGCCTTTTATTTCTTTTTCTTGCCTAATTGCTTTGGTTAGAACTTTCAGTACCATGTTGAATAAATGTGATGAAAGGGTCGTCCTTGCCTTGTCCCAGATCTTAGAGGAAATGCTTCACCATTGTGTATTGTTTGCTGTAGATTTTCATGTATGGCTTTTAGTATATGGAGGTAGTTTCCTTCTATTTTTATTCTGTTGAGTGTTTTTATCTTGAAAGGATCTTGAATTTTGTCAAATGCTTTTTATACATCAATTTTTTTTTTTTTTACTTTATTGATGTGTGCCTGTTTTTGAAAAGCAGGATGATGGAAAGAACATGGAATTTGGTGTCTGACATATTTGCATTAAAATTTGCTTTGTTTTTTCTAATTTATATGACCTTAAGCTTGGCTTAGTGAGTAACTTAATCTCCTGGGCCACCGTTTTTTCACCTATAAAATAATATCAACCTTCATGGTTCAGATGAATAGTAAATAAGGTTTATATGTATAAAGCCCCTTAGCACTCTCCCTAGCAAATAGTAGAACCTCTGTCTTACCCTTTACCCCAGTGACATGTGATTATTATTATTGTATTTCTGTTGTTGATAGGCTTTTGTTATACTTGGCATTGGTTGGGCATTGGTTAAAATTATAGACAGTTTTTTTTTTTTACTTTTATTTTAAGGAGAATTGTGAAGTTATAGTAGACTTAATAAGAACCAGATGGCTAAGTAAATTTAAAACTATTTTTAAAGGTAAAGTTAAAATATCTATGGTGTTAGGATACATATGGTCAAGGTATTTTTTTTTAATACCTGTAAACAGGTTATCTAAATTGGACTACCAAGAAAGATAATTTTCACTTTATGTGTGATCCGCAGTGCACTGCTGGTGGAGTGTGAATTGATGTAGTTTGTTTGGGAAGCTATTTGGCAATAAAACTAGTCATAGCTTTTGACCAGTCTTCTCATTCCACAAAGGATTTAGATCCACCCTGTAACTTAGTAAGCCTATTTCTGGGAATCTGTGTCAAGAAAAAACCTTGAGGAAGAAAAAAAAAGAAGAAGAAACCTTGAGGGGTGCCTGGGTGGCTCAGTCGGTTGAGCATCCAACTCTTGGTCTCAGCTCAGGTCTTGATCTCAAGGTTGTGAGTTCAAGCCCTGCCTTGGGCTCTGTTTTGGGCATGAAGCCTACTTAAAAAAGGAGAAAGAAATTTTGAAATGCAGATATAAACTGTACATTTTATTTATTTATTTATTTATTTATTATTGAAGTATAATCTATATACAGTAAAGTACACATTTTAAGTGTACAGCTCAATGACTATTTTACCTATGTAGATATAGAACATTTCTGTCACCCAGAAAGTTTCCTTTACCCTCTTTCTGGTTATACTCTACCTGTCACCCCACAATGGTAACCACTGCTCTGACTTCTATCACCATATATGCTTTTGCTGGTTCTTGAACTTAATATAAGTGAAACCATGCAGTGTATACTCTTTTGTGCAGGGCTGTTTTCAATCAGCCATAATGTTTTTGAGATTTAACGATGTCGTTGTGTATATTACCAGTTTGTTCTTTTTATTGCTGAGTAGTGTTCCATTAAATGAATATGCTACAATTTGCTTATTTGTTCTCCTGTTCATAGATATATGATTCTAGTTTTTGGCTTTATGAACATTCATGTATAGGTCGTTTTGAGGACGTATCTGCTAATTTCTCCTGGATACATACCTGTAACACTTATTGTTATTAAATTTAAAACAACATAAGTATCCAACAATGGAGAATAGATTGGTGTAGATCAGCATGTAATCCTGACTACAATAATGGTCAGTGGAAGAGGACGAAAAATACAGGTGTGAAAGTATTGTGAAGGCTGAGGTGAATTCCTTGTTCATTCCTGTATCCTTAGTGCCTACCTCTCAGTGCCTGATACGTAGGACATGCTTAATATTTGCTGACTGAATTTAATGAAAGGAGACTAAGCAGCAGCTAGGTAAGGGTGGAACCAAGGAGTTTTCAAGAAAACAAGGGAGGAACGTGTTTCAGTAAGGAGCCTGTGGTTATTTTTGTCAAATACTTTAGGCAAATCAAGGAAGAATGAAGGGTGAAAACAAAGTGTTATTTTTGGCAATCAGAGAAAGAGTTTCAGGAAAATGAGAGAATAGAGCCAGGCTGCAGCGAGTTGAGAAGTGAATTATAGTTAAAAAAGTGACAGTGAGTGTTGATAATCCTGAAGTTATTTAATGATGATGGGAAGTGGAGATAGATTCATAGCTTTATAGATAGATAAGGTCTAGGAAGGTATCTTTTTAAAGAAAGATTGTGAGCTGAGGAAAGGCACTACTAGAGATCGAAAGACGGAGGATACAGGAGCAATATGCATTGTTAATTCTGGGGAAACAGGACAGAATCAATTCACCAGTATCAGAGTTCACTTTAGAGAGAAGAACATCTTCCTCTGTGATAGGAAGAGAGAGTGTGTTTTTATGAGTAAGGTTGGAGAAGATGATGAAAATTTGCTTCTCAAATTGTTACCTCACCTAAGTAAAGAGGAGCTATGTGGCCCTTGGGCCCTCTTGGGAGAAGAATAACAGACTGGCTGAAACCTAATTCACATGGTATGTTTCATTCTCCAACTTACATGCTTTAAAAAAAATTTTTTTTAAGTTTATTTATTTAAGTAATCTCTACACCCAACGTGGGGCTTCGATTCCTGACCCTGAAATCAAGAATTGCTTGCTTTTCCAACTGAGCCAGCCAGGCGCGCCTCCAATTTACATGCTTATTTATTGTGTGAATTTTTGTGGCAAGCCTGACCTTAGATCTTTATGTCCAAATATTTATAAAATGTCTGAAGTATGTGCATGGGAACACATTTAATATATTGGAGATATATTTAATATGTTGGAGATTTTTCATCATGATAGTTTGCAAAAGCTTAAAATATATGGTTTGCATTGATTTAACACTCTATTGATACTCATACTGTAGTTGGAACTGGATTGTGAATTATTTACTTGTTTAATTCCCTTTGTAGGTGGATTTAAAAAATAGCTTTATTGAGGTATAATTGATATACGTCAAACCCCACATTTAAACTGTATGTGTTGATGAGTTTTGACATATGTATACACCTGTGAAATCACTACAGTCAAGATAATGAACCCCAAAAGTTTCCTTTTGCCCTATTATAATCCAATTCTTCTCACTCTCAGAAACCCACTCCTTTTTGTCACTACTGATTTAGTATCTTTTAGAATTTTATGTAAATGTCATCTTATAGTATATTCTCTTTTTTGTACTTAGCAGAATGATGTTGATATTCATCCATTTTGTTTGTGTGTCAATAGCTTTTTCCTATTTATTTCCAAACGGCATCCCACATTAAATTTGTGTATCTATTCATCTGATGAGGGACATTTGGGTTGTTTACACTTTTTGGCTATTGCAAATAAAGCTGCTATGAACATGCATATGTAGACATTTTTTGTGGACATATGCTTTCATTTCTTAGGTAGATTTCAGAGTGGAGTGGTTGGATTAAATAGTTGGTATAATTTGACTTTTGTTTTTAATGTTTATTTATTTTTGAGAGAGAAAGAGAGAGTGCAAGCAGGGGAAGGACAGAGAGAGAGGGGGACAGAGGATCCGAAGCAGATTCTGTGCTGATAGCATAGAGCCTGATATGGGGCTTGAACTCACGAGCCAGGATATCAGGACCTGAGCCGAAGTCGAATACTTAACCGACTGAGCCACCCAGTTTGACGTTTGATGTTTTAAAAAATTACCTGGAAGTGGTTGCACATTTTGCACACAAATACTGGTTGACCAGCAATGTGAGTTCAAGGTGCTCTACGTCTTCACCAACGCGTGGTATGGTCTGTCTTTTAATTTTTAGCTTTTCCAGTGGTTATGTATTGATATCTCATTTTGGTTTTTTTTTTTAAGTTTATTTCTGAGAGAGAGACAGTGAGAGTGAGCAGCAGAGGAACAGAAAGAGAGAGGGAGAGAGAGAATCCCAAGCAGGCTCCATGCTGTCAGTGCGAAGCCCATTGTGGGCCTCCAGCTCATGAACCGTGAGATCACAAGATCATGACCCAAGCTGAAACCAAGAGTTGGGGACTTAACCAACTGAACCACCCAGGCGCCCCAATCTCATTGTGGTTTGAATATGCATTTTCCTAATGACTATTCATAGTGATCATCTTTCCAAATACTTATTGACCATTTATAGATCTTATTTTATGAAATGAATGTTGAAACATTTGTCCAATTTTTAATTGGGTTGTCTTCTGAGTAAACTGGTAAGACTACCTTTGATTTTAAATATAAATCCTTTGTTGGATATGTATTTTGCAAAAATTTTCTCCTCATCTGAGTCTTGTCCTTTAATTTTCATAACAATATCTTTTTGTACAACAAAAGCCACAGATGAGGAGAACATATTTTTTATTGAAGTATAATTGACATATAACATTATATTAGTTTCAGGTGTACAACATAATGATTCAATATTTGTATATATTGTGAAATGAACACCACAGTGAGTCTAGTTAATGTTCATAACTATTTATAGTTATAAAATTTGTTTTTTCATGTGATGAAAGCTTTAACGATCTCTCTTGGCAACTTTCAAATATTCAATACTTTATTATTAACTATACCCTAAATCTCCATCACTTATTTTGTAACTGGTTTATTTTATAACCTTTTGACCTCCTTCACCCATTTTGCCTAGCCCCCACCCGCTTCTGGTGACCACCAATCTGTAAGCTTGTTTCCACAGATAAGTGAGATACAATATTTGTCTTTTCTCTGATTTACTTCACTTAGCATAATGCCCTCAAGGTTCATCTATGTTGTTGCAAGTGGCAAGATTTCATTCTTTTTATGGTTGGATAATATTCCATATTACATCTTTATTCATTCATCCATTGATGGACACTTATGTTACTTCCATGTCTCGGCTGTTGTAAATAATGCTGCAGTGAACATGGGGGTGCAGATATCTTTTCAAGTTAGGGTTTTCGTTTTCTTCAGATAAATGCTAGAAATAGACTTACTGGATCATATGGAAGTTCTATTTTTAATTTTTTTGAGGAACCTCCATACTGTCTTCCATAGTGGCTGTACCAGTTTACATTCTCACTAACAGTGTACAGGTTCCCTTTTCTCCACATCCTCAACGACACTAGTTTTTTTTTTTTGATAATAGCCATTCTGACAGATGTGAGGTGATATCTCATTGTGGTTTTGATTTGCATTTCCCTGATGGTTAGTGATATTGAGCACCTTTTTATGTATCTGTTGGTCATCTGTCTGTCTTTGGAAAAGTGTCTATTCAGATCCTCTGCCTATTTTCAAATTGGATTGTTGGGGGGAGGTTGCTATTGATTTGTATGAGTTCTTTATATATTTTGGGTTTTAACGCCTTATCAGATATATGATTTGCAAATATTTTCTCCCATTTAGTAGGTTACCTGTTGATTTGGTTTATAGTTTCCTTTCTGTGCAGAAACTTTTTAGTTTGATGTACTCTTTCTAAAAGTTTCCTTTTAAAAAATATATTTTTTTTACATTTTATTTATTTTTAGAGAGAGAGACAGAGCACAAGTGGGGGAGGAGCAGAGAGAGAGGGAGACACAGAATCCGAAGCAGGCTCCAGGCTCTGAGCTGTCAGCACAGCACCCAGTGCGGGGCTCGAACTCACAAACCGTGAGATCATGACCTGAACCGAAGTCAAACGCTTAACTGACTGAGCCACCCAGGCGCCCCTAAAAGTTTCTTTTTGATGAAGTCTAATTTGTTGATTTTATTGATTTTTAGTATGTGCATTTAAGTGAAAGGCATAATAAAAATGTACAGTTTTTCTCCCAGAAGTAGGAGTCAGATCTTTTATTAAGTATGAATAATGGACTAGATTTAAGAATTAAAAAATTACATTGCTTTATGTAGTTATTTGTCTTCAGGTAAACCTTTCTTCCTTCATTTTTCCTGTAATATCATCTAATAGTTCGTTGTCACACATAGTGCATTTATTTCTGATTGAGTTGAACCAAATTTTCATAAATTGCTTTATTGTAACTTCACACAGGCAGCTAATTACTAACAATTTACAATTTTGAATTCCTCTAACTAAAATGAATAAATTGCCTTCGAAGTTGCTCCTTTATCAATCCCCATTGGCATTTATTGAATTTATGTAATAAAGCAGGGTAAGCCTTTCCTTGTTTCTTAACTAATTCCTGAGATTAAAAACGATCATTTGTGATGTTATGAAGCAATATTGCAATCAGTAAAGGAAGTACTCACTCAAGTTACTATTAGAAGAGCCGTGGACTGTTCATACCCTTCATTTTTGCAAGTCTTAGCCTGCTGTGCTCCTGGCAAGAATGGTGTTTATTCCCTCCAGCACCGCAGAAGGAGCTGTTTAGCCACCTGCATCCCTGGCCAAATTGCAGCGAAGTGCTGATTACAGCATCCTTATTATCTGGCACCGTGTGGGAGGCGGCAAGAAGCACTCCCTGACTGTATTGTAGCAATGGATTTTGTGTTAGAAAAAATTATCCTTTTTTTTTTTTTTTGTATGCATAGAGAACTTGACAGGAATGCTAAAAGTGTAATCATAGAATCTAGCATGTCATTGATACATTATTAAATGCTTCAAACTATTTGGCAACATGGTCTGTTGGGTACAGCTCTAGACTAGTAGCAATTCAGTGAATAACATTTTAAGGTGGGCTCTTGAGTGTCTCAGATATTTGATCTTGGGCAAAGTTCTTTATTGTTCATACCATCTCCATTCCTTAGAAACACTGTGCATGTAAATTAGACCCTCGACTAAGGGGCATGTGGATTTTTTTTTTTTTTTAATTATTTTGAGGGAGGAGGAGGGGCAGAGACAGAGGGAGAGAGAATCCCAAGCAAGCTCCTCACTGTCAGCATGGAGGCCAATGCGGGGCTCAATGTGGGGATCAAACTCACAAACCATGATGAGATCCTAACCTGAGCTGAAATCAAGAGTCAGACACTCAACTGGCTGAGCCACCACGTGCCCCGGGGCATGTGGATTTTTAAGTGTACACATTTAGGAAAATGTCTGGTTTTTTGTTTTTTCCCCTCAAATTTCTTATTTTGAAAAAATTTTAATATACTGAAATCAAGCAAGGAAAATAAACCGATAACCTATGACTTTCACCTAGAGTCATTACTTATTAACATTATCTCTTAGTATCTCACTTTTAAAAATCTTTTAAATGAGACTTAAAAAACAGTTGTAAAAACGTAAGAGAATTCCCTGGCTGAGCTTCCCCTAATGTTAATATCTTACATAATCATAGTAAATTATCAAAACCAGGACATTAATACTGATTCAGTACCATTAGCTAATCCATAGGTCTTCTTGGAGTTTTACCAGTTTTCCCACTAATGTCTCTTAATAATTTGGGATCCAAATCCAGGATCCTGTAGTCTACTTAGTCATCATATCTCTTTAGTGTTCTCCAACTTGCTCAGTCTTTCTTTGCCTTTCCTTTTTTTTTTTTTTTAATGTTTATTTATTTTGAGAAAGAGATGGTAAGCAAGCGAGTGGGGGTGGGGCAGAGAAAGAGGGAGAGAGAATCTCAAGCAGGATCTGCACTGACAGTGGAGCCCCGACGTGGGACTTCATCCCATGAACTGCAAGATCATGACCTGAGCTGAAATCAAGAGTCAAACACTCAACTGACTGAGCCACCCAGGTGCCCCTTTGCCTTTCCTTTTTTAAAAATCAAAGTATAGTTGACATACAGTGTTACATTAGTTTCAGGTGTTCAACATAGTGATTCAGCAAGTCTATACTTTATGCCATGCTCACCATAAGTGTACCTACCATATGTTGGCATACAAGGCTATTCTAGTATCATTGACTACATGCCCTATGCTGTACCTTTTATCTTTGTGACTTATTCATCACATAATTGGAAGCTCGTACCTCCCATTCTCCTTCATCCCTTCTGATCTTGACAGTTTCGAAGAGTACTGGCCTTTTATTTTGTAGTGTGTTTCTCAGTTTGGGCTCCTCTGTTGTTTCCTCATGATTAAATTAAGGCTGTGCACTTCTGGCGAGAGTGCCACAAAAAAATGATGCTGTACCTTTCTCAGCACATCATATCAGGAGGAGCGTGATGTTGCTGTGTCTTCTTACTGGTGATGTTAATCTTAATCATTTAGTTAACGTGCTGTCTTCCAGGTTTCTCCATTATAAAGTTACTCTTTTTCCCTTTGCAATCAGTAATTATCCTGTGGACAGATACTTTGAGACTATGCAAATATCTAGTTCCCATCATACTTACACCTACTAATTTTAGTGTCCATTTATGGTTCTTGTCTACAATGGTTATTACTGTGTTTGCCTTTGGTGACTTTCTATTTCCATCATTCCTTTTATCTCTTTTTTATTAGAAAATTTTTTAACATCTATTTATTATTGAGAGACAGAGAGAGACAGAGCATGAGCATGGGAGGGGCAGAGAGAGAAGGAGACACAGAATCCGAAGCAGGCTCCAGGCTCTGAGCTGTCAGCACAGAGCCTGACGCAGGGCTCGAACTCACAAACCAGGAGATCATGACCTGAGCTGAAGTCGGATGCTTAACCCACTGAGCCACCCAGGTGCCTCCCTTTTATCTTTTTTAATTGGATTTTTTTTTTCTGTAAGGAAGAGGTGTACCTTCTTCATTTATTTATTCATTCATTCATTGATTCATATCATTATGGACTCATGGATACTCAGAGAAATGTGGCTCCCCCCCTCCATACTACCCTGTTCCATTATTATTTCCACCTTATTCCCACGCCTACATGGCCACAATACTATTATCACATTAATATGCTAATACTCTTATTTAAAGCACAGTTCAGAGTCAAATATCCTTAGTGCACCCATAATAGTCTTTACTGTGTGTATGTTATGATTAATATTCAAAGATTATGTGTTATATTTTCTTGCCAGAAATCTCTTAAGTCTCTCCACTTTAATCTAGAAAAAATTTTTTTTGGTCTCTCTTAATAAGGATGTTTTTCTCAAGAATTCTGAGAGTTGTCTTGCAGAATTTCCCTCCATTTGGTTTGTTTCCTCTTGAATAGATTTAGGACAAACATTGTTGGCAGGAATATTGCATACGTGATATTGTTTTCTTCTCGATACATCACATCAGGAAATACCTTATGTCAGTCTATCCCATTGCTGAATCTGTTCATTTGGTTAAGGTGATATCTGCTAGATTTTCTCATTGTAAGGTTACCTTTCCCTCTTTGTAACTAATATAATCTGTGGGGAGATACTTGAGATTATGTTGAATATCTTATTTTACTCAATGGTTGTAGGATCCATCAATGTTTCTTGCAAGAGTCAATTATTAATATGGTGGTTATAAAATGGTGACATTCTACTTCCATTATTCATTCTGTATTTATTAGTTGGTTATTCTGTAAAGATCTTTGTTGTGCCATTTATTTAGAATTAGTATAGACTCATGAATTTTTTAATAATAACAGCCTTATTGAATGAAATATAATTCATATACCATACAATACAGCCATTTAAATTATACACACTTCAGTGCTTATTGGTATATTCATAGAAATGTGCAATCATCACCACAGTGAATTTTAGGATGTTTTCATCCCATGCCCTTTAGCTATCATCCCTCAACTTTGATCCCCACAAGGCCCTAAGCAATCACTTACGTACTTTCTGCCTCTATGCATTTGCCTATTCTGGACATTTCATAAAAACAGCATATAATATGTGGTCTTTTGTTGATTGGCTTCTTTCATGTAGCACAATGCTTTCAAGCTCTTCTACTTATGGCGGAATAAGTCCCATTATATAGATAAATCAGACTTGTTTACCTATTTATTAGTTGATGGACCCTTGAGATGTTTCCACTTTTGGGCCCTTGTGAATAATGCTGCTATAAAAAATTGTATGCAAACAGCCATGTAAATATACTTAACACTACTGAACTGTCCACTTAAAAATGGTTAAGGTATTACATTTTATGATACATGTTTTTACCACAATAAAAAATTTATGGAATGTCCATATTTTAGAATACTAGCCATTTAATATTATATTTCAAAAACCTATATAACATAAAAGATGCTTATGATATAATCTTGAGTTAAAATGATATAAAAATCATAAATTTTATTTCAAATATATAAAAATTACTAGAAATATTTGTAAAGATATTTTCTTGTTAGCAGGGATTATTATCTCATGATGGTAGGATTATGAAGAGACTATTTTTTTTCTTTATAAATTTTTACAAAATCTATAAGATGAATATGCTTTATTTTTACAACCAATGAAGAAAAAAACTAGAAAGAAAAAAATCATACAAAAAGAGTTTGTTACCAGCAATCTTCTTGTAACACATATATTATCTCAAAAATCCTTTCAATTAAAGAAATAATAGGGTGAATAGGTGAAGGGCATTAAGGGGCATTAAGCTTCCAGTTATAAAATAAGTCATGAGGATGAAAAGTATGGCACAGGGAATATAGTCAATAATATTGTAATCATGTTTCAAGGTGACAGATATGGTGACTACACTTATTGTGGTGAGCATTGTGTCTGTGTGTGTGTGTGTGCGTGCGTGCGTGTGTGTGTGTGTATAATGCACATATATATAATGGAGAGTAGTTCAAGAGAATGGCGTTCTGTGGGTATTATTCTATATTGCACTTCAATGTTGGATCTATGTTGTTTTTATAAGATGTATATTTAGGGTTTTCCCTGTTTATATCCAGTAAATAGGAAATTTTCCATGAGAAAAATGGGAGGAAATATAGTACGTAATTCCATTTCTTTTACACTGTAGGAATTCTTCTTGTTTTATGTTGATTTATGAACCAGGCTTGGTTAGGCCTGCCATTAAACAACTTTGTTTTAAAGGAAGGCGAGAGTATTGAAGGAAAAATGCAAATTTAGTAAGATCATGTTCCAGTTTAGACCAGAAATTCTAGTTCAGATTAATGTAAGTATATAAAATATGTTATTTCTGGTAAATTACGATTTAAAACTAGAGCTCAAAGGAAGCATAGCTCTTGATGTATAGGAGGTATCTAAATGTTATAATTATATAGCATATTTTTAGTGCTTCTTTTGTTAAGGTCAAAACAAAACCTGTTCAGCTTGCTCAGTCTTGATGAAAGGAATTACGTGGTGTCGAGATTGGCATTGAAGATACACCTGGTTTCCTCACTCTTAGCGTCTTTAACAGAAGTGTTTGAGGACTTTAGATGTGTGTGAGAATTTAGCATGAGTGAGATTTTAGCCGTGTGTGTGTGTGTGTGTGTGTGTGTGTGTGTGTAGAGGTGGGGTTGGGGGTGGGATAGGATGATTTATTTTCTATGCCAGGGGGTTTTGCAATTCTAGTTTAGTGTTGAAGCAAAGTGAGTTAGAGGAGAAGCAGGATTCATAGCAGTAGCTGTTGAAAATACCAGCACGTAACAGTGCATTTTTTTTACCATGTTACCTGTTCCTGTGTATTCATACTTTTTTCCCTATATATCCTAATATTCTTAATTTTTTGTCTTAGTTGCTTTATAGAGTTTTTAAATTTATACTAATATCCACTAAATACTAATAATATTCTAGTACTGTACTCATAAAGCTAGGATTTAAAAATATGTGAATGAATATTAAAAATATTAAGGAAAACAGGAACATGTCTAGGAGAACTGTTAGGGACCTACAAAGTCAAGGCCTGAATACATCATATCTGACATTTTTGTTTGTTTGCTTGTCCCTCCCTCTTTTGAACTGGGATAAAGGAGATGATTTATTTTAAATACCCAACAGGTTTTTAAGCATATAGTTTAGAAGGAAATTAATAGAGGGAAACTGTCAGAGAACCAGGATGTCATCTATATCTAAGGGGTTATGAAATATGCTTACAGGTTCAGGCTGTAAGCTTGGGTGGCTCAGTCGATTAAGTGTCCGGCTTCAGCTCAGGTCGTGATCTCACTGTTGGGCTCGAGCCCTGCGTCAGCGCAGAGCCTGCTTGAGATCCTCTGTCTCCTTCTGTCTCTGCCCCTTCCCTGCTCACGCATGTGCTCTCTCTCTTTCTCTCTCAAAAATAAACATTAAAAAAAATCTGCTTACAGGTTAGTAGGCAGGAGGAGTCTTGGAGATAGTACACAAATTCCAAGTTGTTATGCATTATTAAAATGCATGAAACCTTCTAAAATGTGTGAAGGTAGTGGTAAACCACTAAGGTGTGGGTAGATGCTTTGGTATTTTTACCTCAAATGCAGGAAAAGCCATGCTTCCCTTGGTAACCATGGAATTTATCTTCTCAAATAGATTCTGATAGTAAGCTCCAGAAAAAATTATAATTAAATAATAATTACTATTATTATAAATAATAATAACTGAGAACCATTTCTGCCTTGTTTCATTCTCTACTGTTACCAAGAATTCTGAGTCACAAAATAAAATCTTAAGTTAGAAAATTTTCAAAAATAGAAATGGCTTCAGAGAGAGTTTTTTTTAAAGTTCAAAAGCATTTGGTTTATCAGTTGAAAACAGTCATTGGATTCCATTTTTGTTGTTGTTTTCTTCCATCAAAGAAATCTGTCTCCTAGTGGTGTTAAGTCTTGTCTGTTCAACTGTACTTATAGTCTCCTTCCATGACTGGCATCATATTTTATTAATGGCAAACTTGCAAAGTAAGTTAAATGACTTGCCTAAATCTTTTTATGTTTATTTTTATTTTTGAGTAAGAAAGAGTGCAAGCTGGGAAGGGGTGGCGGGGCGGCGGGGGGGGGGGTTGTGGACAGAGGATCCGAAGTGGGCTCTGCTCTAATAGCAGTGAGCCTGGAGGAGCCCAATGCAGGGCTCGATGTGGGGCTTGAACTTACGAACCATGAGATCATGACCTGTGCCAAAGTCGGACACTCAACCAGCTGAGCCACCCAGGTGCCCAACTTGCCTAGATCTTAAGGAAATCAGTAGGCTGTAGTCAGATGCTATACACAGTTGTTGGGGGTGGGGAAAATTCCCCCTACTAATCTTGGTTCTTTGGGCTGGTCTAACAATTAAAATGACCCAAAATAGATTAATGGGAAGAAAAATTAATTTTGTACATAGGGAGGTCTCATAGATGTGGAACCTAAGAAATGACCAAAGCAGGCAGTTTATATACCTTTTAGAGAAAGAAACAATAAATTTGTGAAGAAATGACAAGACAAAGAACCTTAGTCTTGGCTACTAATTAGTGAAGAACTTAAGCAGAGTTTGTGTACATTGACTTCTAGGCCTTGAATTCTCTATCTCTGGTGATAAATGTTTTTTTACCTCCTGGTACAGGAAGAGTACCTTTCACATGGGAAATTGACTTCCTGCTTCTGGGGGACAGAAAGGAGGGTCAGAATGTGCTTGCATTGGCTGTTTCTCAAGTAAACTTTAATTCAGAATTATCAGTGTGCTACTTTGACGTATTTGGGGGCAGCCTGCCACAATCCCCATCTAGTCTAATTCTCTATTTCCTAGAACTAGCTCCAAAAAAGAAGAAAAATATATTGGATTTTTAGGTGGAATTTAGACTCTGGAAAGAGACCTGGATTAGAGTCTGTTTCTGCTGTTTAACCTTATGCATAGCCCTCTGTTTCTCCATGTTCAAAGTGTGAAGAATAATAGTGCCTACTTTGTAGGATTGTTTTGAGGAATAAATAAAATAATGCATGTCAGATACTTAGCACTGTGTCTGGGCTATAGTTAGTACCCAACATACGGTTTAAAAAAAAAAAATTCCTGCATGCATGTGAGTCTATGTTCTACATCTTTTTTTTTTTTTTTTTTTCTTTTTACTCTTTGGGTACTTCAGTCTCCTGAGGTTTTCCATAGAATAAGCGTGGCAAGTCCTGCTGAAGCCAGTGTCAGGTAACATCTAGAAACTTTCCCTAAGGCAGAATCATTTGGCTGAAAATAGCCCAGGGGAGTAGATACATGGAGAATACGAAATTGACATGTTTTTAACAGAATTTTCTCTTTACATGCTTTTTTTTTCTCCTTTTTAAATAGTGCCTTTGAAGATGAGACAATGAAGCTTCGACAGCTGAAACTAGATAATCAGGTGAGCAAATCAGGAGTCTCCCTCCTGTTTTGAAATAAGTGAACAGCTATACTGACCATGATGATGATGCATCTGCTGATGCAGAGTCTTGAACTCTGAAGTCTTGGCAGGGTCATGGAAAGAAGACAGGAAAGGGAAAGGTTCTGATGTTGTAACTAAGCAGTGCTGAACCAAGGCCCTGAGCTCTGGCAAGACCCAACTGCCTTCAGGAGCACAGTGATAAAACTTGCCTTGGATTTATAGTCACTGGAAATTCCTTGGCACCTTTCCTAAGAATTAGAAGAATGTTAACATTGCATTTCTGTATAGTAATTTGGTCCTGCTGCCTTTAATATGTCTCTACATTGTACTTTCATTGAACTACAAGAATGAACTACAATTTCACGGAATTTTATTCAATTTCATTGAACTACAATGTTTTTCTCATTCTCAAATACAGATCTGAGCATGCTGCTGTGCTTGCTTAAAGCCCCGATTGCTTACAGCACAGTTTTCTTCACAGCACTGGTCCCAATGTCCAGTTACACATTCATTCTTTTCTTCAGTGATTTGATTTATGTTTGTTTCCTCCACTAGGCTAAGCTCCATGAGAATAGGAGTCAAGTCTGTTTATGATGACCAGAAGTTCCCAGCATAGGGCTGGGCACATAATAATCCTTCGTTAAATATTTGAAGGAAGGAAGGAATAAATGGACACTTGTGTGTCGTTATATGCTATGATCATCATTGTTAGTCAGCTTAGAACCTATGCCCAACATATTTTGCTTTCATTTGGGCATGTTTTCTAATTTAGGACATTCTATAGCTCTAGTCTTCCCATGTAGTGTCTAGACTCTAGGTGACTAAACATACCTCTAAAGTTTTGCCTATTTATGTTAATGTTGGAATTAATAATGGGACTTCTAGTGTAATAAGTTGCTTTAAAGGTGGACTCATTAAAAACTGGGGAAGAGGTCTCTTTGGGGCATGTGGGGATGTGCAGGCCTACTCTCCATAGGGCAAGGCCCCTGTGGGTTGGAACGCCATGCTGGCCCCAGAAACGGCACTGGTGCTTGTGCTCATGTGTGGCCACCCCTGAATGGCACCTTCTGAGTCTTTTATGGTGATGGCAGAAACTGTCATCACATTCCACTGACACTCAAGTCACCAAATGTTGCGGTCTAGTCTCCTCACGTGCAGCTGGAAGGGAAATGTTGCCCAGTGGTCTTCAGAGACCCCCTGCATGCAAGCCTGTGCCACCATAGGAGACATTTGGCTTCTAGGTGGCCGTGGTGGCCTCCATCATCAGCTGTGCCATCATCCTGCTTAGGCCCTAGCCCTCTTCACATGCTGCATCGTGAAGTATGCAGAGAGGAGCAGCCACGGTTCTTGGACAGGGTGGCCCGGCTGTGGCTCCACCCATCTAGTTCTGTCACCTTCAAGGTCTAAATAGCAACAGAGGCCTGTCTGGAGCCACCTGGCTAGGCACAGGACAACCACAGCTTCTCCACCCCTGGCAAGGGCCCCAGAGGGCTGGCTGGCAGGGACAAGTACCACTGGGCCTAGTGCTCTGGGCCCCAGCTGTCCTGGGCTCTCCCTGCACCCAGGTGAACACACGACAGAGCTTGCCTGTCCCTGGGCCATTGTGGGAGTGCTTGTGCAGCCTGATATTCAGAGCCCACCCTCCACGTGCGGAGGGCCAAGTGAACCCCAACAGCCTGGCACCTGTATCTTGGCATGTGTCGGTGAAATCCACTTTGGGGCTTAGGGATCCCCAGGGCACGTGGGCTTGGAAGGCTGGGGACCCCAACATGAGTGACCTGTCCTGGGGGAGCCTGGCTGTAGCACTTTTTATAAGTAGGCTTCCTTGAAACCACTGCTGAGGTTAATATACCAGCTGTATCCTCCCTCCAACCTGCTTCCTTTAAAGAGACACAGGGACATCTTAAGCAAGTCTAGTTTTGCACAGCCAAGCAGGAAAATGGCAAAAAAAACTTCTCAGCAATTATAGGTGGTTGTCTCAGCATTTTCCTTTGCGAGGCAGGCTGCCTCTAAACAGAGACCCATCTAGTGTTGTGCACACATCTGTAAAGTTGCCGGGTAAAGGGTGTGAAATAAACAATCCTTTCAAATACTGGGAAAACACAAACTAAAACTAGGAAGGAAACTAATCTAACTGGGATCATGGGGAAAATTCTGATTATATATATATATATTTCTACTTATACTTACCTCCCCACCACACACAAAAGAGATTGAAATACTTGAGATGGGCCCTTTATTTTCTATATTCCATTGCGTAGCAAACTCTATTTAGGGAGATGTGCCCATAAAATTGTAGATCTTTGTTTGATTTATTTTTATAAGGCTAACTGGTACATACTGTGCTAGCATCTAAAATCTATGGTCATCTATGAAATAACATAGTAGATGTAAGTTTTTGAATTTTGAAGTTTTTGAATTTTGTATAGAGATATATTTTCTTTTATTTTAAAAATATGGATTCCGGTAATACAGAAAAGATATTTCATGAACAGTCTCTCCCTCTCTATATGGCTTAGTTCTTTACCAGAGGCTGTCACTAACTTCTAATGTATCTTTCCAGAGGTGGTCAATGAATATCAAGACATAAAATTTTGTAGGAGTATTTTAAAATTCAAAAAATGTCCAGGCCTGATGTACAAATGGTGTTAAATAGTGTGCGAGAATACTGTAAGGGGCCTGAAATGCTGCCTTGGACATAAGAAGGAGGTTGCTCAGCAGGGGGCAAGGGAATTTCCACAAATGCAAACTGAGTGTTCAAATGGCCTGTAACAAAGGCAGCACTACAGAATGAGTAAAACATAGGGCTGGGAATCAGAAGCCTTTGGTTCTAGTTTTTAGTCTGCCATTAATTAGCTATGTGATCTTAGAGAAGATTCTTTTTAATACTTTTTTAGTGTTTATTTTTGAGAGAGAGAAAGAGAGAGACAGAGCATGAGCAGGCGAGGGACAGAAAGAGGGAGACACAGAATCTGAAGCAGGCTCCAGGCTCTGAGCCGTCAGTACAGAGCTTGACACGGGGCTCAAACTCACGAACTGTGAGATCATGACCTGAGCTGAAGTCGGACCCTTAACTGACTGAGCCACCCAGGTGCTCCTGATTTTAGGTAAGATTCTTAAACTCTGGGGCCCACTATTTTATCTGTAGAGTGGGGTCAGACTGGATAACAGAATGTTAGATAGGATCTTAGACTAAGTTAGAGCTGAGATGGAAGTACATTGAGGAAGGCTAGGTTGCTGCTCGCTCTGGGCCTCGCAGGCTGGTAGGATCTTGATGGCTCACAGTCCAGGGCCTGCCAACCTACCTGAGGTGTACCATGTGCTCCCATCCATGACAGTGGCTTACTGTGGCAGTGATTACCAGTGGAGGTGGGAGAGCCTAGGGAACCTTATTCTCCCCACACCTGCCTGAAGTATACAGTAGATTAACCTCTTAGGAGTCCTGCTTTGGGAATGTTCCCATGGTTGAGTCATTGGTCATGAATTTTGTAGGATGAGAGATAGTTTGATAAGAGCAGCCAGAGGTCATAAGTCTCATGAGAATTGGTTCATACTAACCAATTTCATAAGTGATGAACCTAAGCCAGGGGATTAATTTATTAATTTCTAATGAACTATATACCAGAATCAGCTGGTCATCACATTCCTATCTGCGGGAGGTTTGCAATTATTAAAGTGGCCTGGTAAGTTTGAAATCAGAGCAAGTGGAGTCTGTAAAATGATATCTACAGTAAACATCATTGTGTGAAGGTATAATTAATTCATCTCTACTAAAGGGATACACCTGCCAACAGAATGAGATATGTGAGTATCTGGCCAGGCCACTTGCTGCCTTGTATAGTACGAGAGATACAAGGTAACTCTTGCTCTAAGTTTTATCCTACCTTATTTCCACACTGACCATTTTCCTTCTCTTAACTCATTCTTTCATCATCCATGTTTCAGCAGTACTGAGCAGGTTTGCTTCTTTCATATCTGTCTTTTTTCCCTGATAGTATAATCTTAGTATTTAATGTTTGAAAATCCTAGATTCACAGATAATTTACACATGGCTGTTTTTGTCCTATATAGGTTTTTGAACAGCTTTATTGAGGTCTAATTCACACACGGTAAATATACACCCAGTTAAAGTGTACACATGAAGGTTGCCTGGGTGGCTCAGTTGATCATCTGGCTCTTGATCTTGGCTCAGGTCATGAGCTCACGGTTTGTGGGTTCAAGCCCCGTGTCGAGCTCTGTGCTGGTGGTATGGAGCTGCTTGGGTTCTCTTTCTCTCCTGCTCTCTCTGCCCTTCCCCCACTCACACACACCCTCTCTCTCTCAAAATAAATAAACTTTGAGAAAAAAGTGTACAAATGATTTTTAGACCTCATATAAAATGGAATCATATAATATGTAGTCATTTGTGTCTGGCCGCTTTACTTAGGAAAATGTTCATCCATGTTATCACATGTATCACTGCTGCAGTCCTTTTTATTGTTGAATAACATTCCTAGTTGTGGATACTCCACATTTCATTTATCTATTCATCAGATGATGGACATTTGCATTATTTTCACTCTTGGGCTATTACAAATAATGCTGCTCTGAACCTGTGTCTAAGTTTCTGTACAGACATACTTTCATCTCTCTTGTCTGATATACCTCAGGTAATAGGAGTGAGAGAATTCCTGGGTCATATGGTAACTCTGTTTAACATGTTAAGGAACTGCCAGACTGTCTTCAAAAGTCACTGAACCATTTTACACATTCCCACCAGCAATGTCTGGGGCCTCCAGCATCTCCACATCCTTGTCTCCTTGTCAGCACTTATTATTTTCTGTCTTTGATTACAGCCATTTGAGTTGCATTTCCCTAATGACTAATGATGTTGAGCATTAAAATGTACTTAGTGGCTCTTTGTATGTCCTCTTTGGAGACATGGAGAAATGGAGAAAACCCATTTTTAAATTGGGTTATTGTCTTTTTGTTGTTAAATTATAAGAGTTCTTTATATAGTCTAGATCCAAGTTCTTTATCAGAAGTATCATTTGTGAATACTTTCTGCAGTTTTTACTTTCTTAATGGTATTGGTTTCAGCATAAAGTTTTCATTTATTTTTTCTCCTGTCTCTTGCACTTTTGGTGTCATATCTAAGAAACCATTGCTTACCCAAGATTACCAAGATTTGCTCCTATGTTTTCTTCTAAGAGTCTTACACTTCCTATGATTTGCTTTGAGATAATTTTTATATATGGTGTAAGATGAGAGTCCAACTTTATTCTTTTGCATGTGGATATCCAGTTGTCCCAGTACCATTTATTGAAAAGGTATTCTTTCTCATTGAGTATATTTTGTTTTTATTTTTACTTGTTTCTCTAGGGTACTCACTTTTTTTTTCAGGGTATGTGAACTCCTTAGCTGGCTACAGATTGTAAAGATTTTTAGATTCTTCCAGGGATGTTACTCAGCCACAGATGCACATTAGGTGGAGAACATTTATGCCATCTGGTGGACAAGGGGTTGAAGTACAACATAGTCCCTTTTGGTCAGGTTGCTCATCTGTTTGTTCCTATCATTATAACAGAGGTGGTCATTCGCACACTGAATTGATATTTTAAGAAGTGTGATTTAGGGATTCCTGGGTGGCTCAGTTGGTTGAGCACCTGACTCTTGATTTTGGCTCAGGTCATGATCCCAGGGTCGTGGGATTTAGTTCTGCATTGGGCTCTGTGCTGAGCATGGAGCCTTCTTAGGATTCTTTCACTCTCCCCCTTAGCCCTACTCTCTCTCTCTCTCTCTCTCTCTCTCTCTCTCTCTCTTTAAAATAAAAAAAAGAAAGAAGTGTGATTTAAAAATTTTAGTCTCTTCTTCTTTTGATCTCACTTTGTGTGCTAGGGAGATTAGTTATGTTTAGCCAAACTGTTAGATTGCAGGCAACCATTCTGATATTGCTGGTTGCCCCTTGTGGTCAGCCGGTCTGTTCCAGAAGTGTCATACTGTAACCAGCCCATCACTTCTAGGGAGTCTTTCTGGAAAATTGAGCATCAGTGAAGTCAGACTCTTACTAATTTGAGGCTTGCCTGAGCTTTATTATTTTATTGCATGAAGCCATTTGATGGAATCCCCCCTCCATCTAATCTCCTTTATTTCCTCATTTATTTTGGAATTACCATCCAATATTTTGCTCCCAGGGAGTGATAATAGGACATACCACTGCATTCTGGAAAAGATGGATTCTTTGAGTTATTCTTCAGTTTCCAAGGGAATTGGGAAATTTAAAGGTTTGGCTTATGTGACACTGAAGGTCCTGAAAGCAACGTATTTTAATTGCATATAGGGTAACAATCAGTCACCTGTGGCTCTCTTCCTGACTACCCATCCTTCTTTTAATATTGTAAAGAATCCTTTGTTCATGCAGCCTCATTTACAGCTTTTTAGGGAAGGTAAAACAAATGAAATATGAGTTGACATTGTTGCATTGAAGCTCAATTAACACCTATCTTCCTCCTCCAAACTGTGTGAGGATGATAAGAATGCTAAATCAGGAGACACTTTTCACCAAAATAGCAATTTGCCCGCCAATATTTTATGATTTTTTTCTCGTTTAAAAATTTGGACAAGTGCTCACTTCGGCAGCACATATACTAAAAATTTGGACAATAGTAGGTTATATTCAGTGCTATAATGTAGTAGTGGTGGCTACTACAATCTACAGTTGGTGTATTTCCCTCAAGTTGCTGATCTAAATAAGTGTGACTTGTGTTGAAGTTGATAGAGAAAGGCTTCACCAGATACACTGGTAGGATCACTGTGGCCAGGAGTCTGGTCTGCCCTTTACAGGTCTAAAAACTGGGTTTTGTCAGTGAACCTAATATAACCAGGTCCTTTGGCACAAACTCACACTGTTCAAACTCGCGACAGTCAGGTATGAAACCAGACACCAATTTATTAATATACAATGGGAACTCCAGCTCTTCCCGTGTATATTCATCTCTGCTGCTCATGCTTCCCTGCTCTGGGAACATGATACCTAAGAAATTAATTGAAAATTAGAATGCTGGTTGGTAAGAAGGGAATTTGAGGAAATGAAATTAGTAGTCCCAAGGGACATTTCATCAAGGCCATGAAGAAGCCCTTATATGGTTTCCTGTCCACAAACAGACTAAGGTCTCCCAGGAAATTGGATACTCTTCTCTACCAGATTCAACATTTCTCTGTCTTGGGACAGGTCGGATAACCTCTTTCAAATTCTTGGTCTTTGGCTGCTCTTTTCTGGACCACCAGCAGAATACCCCTTTCCTGTAGAGCATTTTTTCTTTACATATGTTAACAGAATGGATTGGTTGTGGCTTGCATCTTTGCTTCATCAATTGTTGCCAGTTATGAGACTATATGAGACTAGATAACTGTGGCCACATAGATGCAGCAGTTTCTCATGTCTGTTATGTTTCATGTCCCATTTCTTCAGCCGGCTTACTTCTGATCCACTACGTAAGACTTCTTAGTTGCTAGAAGCAGCTCATTAGGGCCTCTTATGTATTTAGTGTTCCTTTTACATTAAGGTCCATCTATTCATATGAATTCATGAGTCTCAAAATAATCTGAGAAACTTCAGTTATTCCTTCCCAGCCTGCTCTAACCTTTATTCATTCTTGATGGAATAGTCCATTTTGGCACATTATCTTCGCTCCCTAGTCTTTTTTCTTATTCACGGGGTTGGGTAAAGAGTAGTTCTGTTTCTTCTGTGTCCTCTGAATTTATCTACAAGCTTTCATCAGCCCAGTTGAGGGAAAACATACATCCTTTTCTACTGATTGTCTCACCCCGTGGAGTAACTCTTTTTCTCGTGGCACTTTTTAAAAGCAGTATCAGTGAAAAAAAGTAAATAGACAGCTTTCTGCCTAAGAAACAATAAAGTAGGTTATAATATCTTTGCTTTAAAATCATGGTTTAGTTTTTTTAGCTTGGGGCTTAGCACTTTCCTATTCTGAGATATCCCAGATCCATAATAATTTCCAGGTATTATAATCTCTTATTTGTCAAAGCTTAAAAATAATATATGTGCTAGTATCTTCCTTTTCATCATGTTGGGTTTTTTTCTCAGAGTTTCTCGTACTTTTTTCCTGACTTTCCTTGCTACCATATTCTCTATCACTTTTATCCATAAAATTGATTGCTTTCTATTTAGAATGTCCCGACTGAAAGTTTTCTTCCCCCTCTTTATCCTTGGTTCTGATTTGTTTTATTTCTAATTATGTAAAAATGAGCAAGAAAGGAAAAGCCACTGCTCCGTAGTTGATTAAAATATGGAAATAATTTGAAGTTTAGAGGATACGAAGTTTTATGTTTTTTCAATTATAAAAGTTAGAAAATTTAGAAAATACAAAAACTAGAAAAAGGAAAAAAAATCCATAATCTACCACCCAAAGAAATCACCATTACTATGTTTCTTTATCTTTTCTCCTATGCACGTTTATGTATTTTAAACTTGTGATCGTGCTTTGATAATAATATGATAATTACTATAAATATTTTATATTTATTTTTGAGAAACAGAGTGAGACAAAGCATGAGCGGGGGAGGGGCAGAGAGAGAAGGAGACACAGAATCTGAAGTAGGCTCCGGGCTCTGAGCAAGTGGTCAGCACAGAGCCTGATGCGGAGCTCGAACCCACAAACTGTGAGATCATGACCTGAGCCGAAGTCGGATGCTCAACCAACTGTCACCCAGGTGCCCCATAATTACTATAAATATTTTAAATAGACTTGGATCACCGCCTCAGCTTGGCTAGAAATGCATTTGTATCATTTTAAATAGATCTTTAAAGGTGTTTGGTAAATATATAGTAAACAAAATGAGTGACTTATTGTCCTTCTCTGTGCCTCAGTGTTGCCATGTCTCAAGCAGGAGAAATTAATTCACAAGAGGTTTGTGAGGATTAGTGAAAACTGTAACTGTTTGAAGCAGCTAGGTCCTGTCATAACTCTTCTGGCTATAATATCACAATTTTTTCCTAGAGAGCACTGCTGGAGAAGAAGCAGAGAAAAAAGCGCCTTGAGCCACTCATGGTACAGCCAAATCCAGAAGCAAGGCTACGTCGATCAAAGCCAAGAGGTAGCGAGGAGCAAACTCCTTTGGTGGAACCTCATACCCCACAGAATGATGTCATCCTACATGGTGTGTGTTTAGGCAGCACCTCTTCCCACTAGGGTATAGTTTTCACAAACCTAGGAGAAGGCAGGAGGATTTTCAGATGGACCAGAGGGACAATTATTAGCATCGTTACTAGGTACCTTCATAAATCTTTTAATTACATTCTGAATCTTTGAGTTAAAATAAAAGCCATAGATTAATCAGTGGAAGATACGTTGAAGTTCGTGTCCACCCTAGAACTGTTGCTTTCATTGCCAAATGAATTAGTCCAGAATGGCCTATTTGAGGAAGGGATTGTCTTGATTGTTGCATCATGACAGAGTTAACCATGAAGCCAGGAGTAGTAGAGACCATCCATTCTTCCAATAGATAGGACTCAACGGACCATGTGAGATGGTGAGCTATTGACTTGGACAGGATCTGAACTTTGGAGGACCTACTTTGTTTTCATGGTCTCGTTCTTTAGTTTCTAAAGCATACAACCAAGTACATTTTATTTAGTGACAGTCACAATGTTAATAACTTAAACACCAGTCCTGAGTTACTTTATTAACAAATATCTGTGTGAATGTTAAGGAAGGAGAAGCGAAATGGTTTGATGGTTCTTAATTCGATCACATACACCAAAACCACCAGCTGAATAATGGATAATATTTTCCTCTTTTTTCCTTTCTTTTGGACCATAGGCATTGATGGTCCAGCTGCCTTTTTGAAGCCAGATGCTCAAGATTTGGAAACCAAACTTCATGTTCTTTCAGTAGGCTCTTCTGCTACAGAAGAGGATACCGAAGGAAGTGTTGATGGGGAAAGCACTATGGATACTGTGCCTAAGCCAGATCTCCAGGAGATTCTCCAAAAACATGGTGAGGATTGGTAATGATTGTAAGGCAGTCAATCACCTTAGCCACGTATAACTTTTCCTTTCCTTTTTTTCATTGTTGGTTAACAATCTACATGATTCAAAACTGCTTGGGGGGCGAATGGGTGGCTCAGTTGGTTAAGTGTCTGACTCTTGATTTCAGCTCAGGTCATGATCCCAGGGCCATGGGATCAAGCCCCACGTTGGGCTCTGTGCTGATGGTCATCAGCCTGCTTGGGATCCTTTCTGCCCCTCCCCTGCTTATGCTCGCTCACTCTCTCTCTCAAAATAAATAAATAAACATTTTTTTAAAAAACAAAAAACAAAATTGCTTGGAATGTGGCTTCTGGCTTTACAGAGGTAATATCTGAGAACTGACCATTGTCAACCATAGTATTTATCCTGTTGCTTGAGAAAAATAAAATAATTAAATATATATTAGAAGCATTAGCTACTATATGTGACTATTTCTTTTTGATATTTTATTTTTAAGATTTTATTTATTTTTAAAGTAGCAACAAAAATTTATTAAAAAAATTTTTTTTTCATATATAATTTATTGTCAAATTGGTTTCCATGCAACACCCAGTGTTGGTTTCCATACAACACCCAACAGGTGCCCTCCTCAATGCCCATCACCCACTTTCCCCTCTCCCCCACCCCTCATTAACCCTCAGTTTGTTCTCAGTATTTAAGAGTCTCTTATGGATTGCCTCCTTCCCTCTCTGTAACTATTTTTTCTCCCCTCCCCTCTCCCCTCCCCCATGGTCTTCTGTTAAATTTCTCAGGATCCACATAAGAGTGAAAACATATGTTAAATCTTTCTCTGCCTGACTTATTTCACTTAGCATAATACTCTCCAGTTCCATCCACATTGCTACAAATGGCCAGATTTCATTCTTTCTCATTGCCAAGTAGTATTCCATTATATATATAAACCACATCTTCTTTATTCATTCATCAGTTGATGGACATTTAGGCTCTTTCCATAATTTGGCTATTGTTGAAAGTGCTGCTATAAACATTGGAGTACAAGTGCCCCTATGCATCAGCACTCTTGTATCCCTTGGGTAAATTCCTAGCAGTGCTATTGCCGGGTCATAGGGTAGATCTATTTTTAATTTTTTGAGGAACCTCCACATTGTTTTCCAGAATGGCTGCACCAGTTTCTATTCCCACCAACAGTACAAGAGGGTTCCCATTTCTCCACATCCTCTTCAGCATCTATGGTCTCCTGATTTGTTCATTTTAACCACTCTGACGGGTGTGAGGTGGTATCTCATTATGGTTTTGATTTGTATTTCCCTGATGAGTAGTGACGTTGATCATCTTTTCATGAGCCCGTTGGCCATCTGGATGTCTTCTTTAGAAAAGTGTCTATTCATGTCTTCTGCCCATTTCTTCACTGGATTGTTTTTTGGGTGTGGAGTTTGGTGAGTTCTTTATAGATTTTGGATAATAACCCTTTATCTGTTATGTCATTTGCAAATATCTTTTCCCATTCCATCAGTTTCCTTTTATTTTTTTGATTGTTTCCTTTGCAGTGCAGAAGCTTTTTGTCTTGATGAGATCCCAATAGTTCATTTTTGCTTTTAATTCCCTTGCCTTTGGAGATGTGTCGAGTAAGAAATTGATGTGGCTGAGGTCACAGAGGTTTTTTCCTGCTTTCTTCTCTAGGGTTTTGATGGTTTCCTGTCTCACATTCAGGTCCTTCATCCACTTTGAGTTTATTTTTGTGTATGGTGTAAGAAAATGGTCTAGTTTCACTCTTCTGCATGTTGCTGTCAAGTTCTCCCAGCACCATTTGTTAAAGAGGCTGTCTTTTTTCCACTGGATATTCTTTCCTGCTTTGTCAAACATTAGTTGGCCATACATTTGTGGGTCCAATTCTGGAGTCTCTATTCTATTCCATTGGTCTATGTGTCTGTCTTTGTGTCAAAACCATACTGTCTTGATGATTACAGCTTTGTAGTAGAGGCTAAAGGCTGGGATTGTGATGCCTCCTGCTTTCATTTTCTTTTTCAATATTACTTTGGCTATTTGGGGTCTTTTGTGGTTCCATACAAATTTTAGGATTGCTTGTTCTAGCTTTGAGAAGAATGCCAATGCAATTTTGATTGGGATTGCATTGAATGTGTAGATTGCTTTGGGTAGTATTGACATTTTAACAATATTTATTCTTCCAATCCATGAGTATGGAATATTTTTCCATTTCTTTGTATCTTTTTCAATTTCCTTCATAAGCTTTCTATAGTTTTCAGCATACAGATCTTTTACATCTTTGGTTAGGTTTATTCCTAGATATTTTATGATTTCTGGTGCAGTTGTGAATGGGATCAGTTTCTTTATTTGTCTTTCTGTTGCTTCATTATCAGTGTGTAAAAATGCAACTGATATCTGTACATTAATTTTGTATCCTGCGACTTTGCTGAATTCATGCATTAGTTCTAGCAGACTTTTGGTGGAGTCTATCGGGTTTTCCATGCATAGTATCATGTCATCTGCAAAAAGTGAAAGCTTGACTTCATCTTTGCCAATTTTGATGCCTTTGATTTCATTTTGTTGTCTGATTGCTGATGCTAGAACTTCCAACACTATGTTAAACAACAGCGGTGAGAGTGGACATCCCTGTCGTGTTCCTGATCTCAGGGGGAAAGCTCTCAGTTTTTCCCCATTGAGGATGATATTAGCTGTGGGCTTTTCATAAATGGCTTTTATGATGTTTAAGTATGTTCCTTCTATCCCGACTTTCTTGAGGGTCTTTATTAAGAAAGGATGCTGTATTTTGTTAAATGCTTTTTCTGTATCAATTGACAGGATCATATGGTTCTTTTGTTTTATTCATGTGATGTATCACATTGATTGATTTGCGAATGTTGAACCAGCCCTGCAGCCCAGGAATGAATCCCATTTGATCATGGTGAATAATTCTTATATGTGTTGAATTCAATTTGCTAGTATCTTGTTGAGAATTTTTGCATTCATATTCATCAGGGAGATTGGCCTGTAGTTCTCTTTTTTTGCTGGGTCTCTAGTTTGGGAATCAAAGTAATGCTGGCTTCATAGAATGAGTCTGGAAGTTTTCATTCCCCTTCTATTTTTTGGAACAGCTTGAGAAGGATAGGTATTATCTTTGCTTTAAATGTCTGGTAGAATTCCCCAGGGAAGCCATCTGGTCCTGGACTCTTATTTGTTGGGAGATTTTTGATAACTGATTCGATTTCTTCACTAGTTATGGGTCTGTTCAAATTTTCTATTTATTCCTGTTTGAGTTTTGGAAGTGTGGAATTTTTTTTCATTTATTTATTTTTGAGAGACAGAGTGTGAGCGGGGGAGGGGCAGAGAGAGAAGGAGACACAGAATCTGAAGCAGGCTTCAGGCTCTGAGCTGTCAGCACAGAGCCCTATACAGGGCTTGAACTCACAAACCATAGGATCATGACCTGAGCTGAAGTCGGACACTTAACCAACTGAGCCACCCAGGTGCCCCTTTAAAATTTTTTTTTAATATTTATTTTTGAAAGAGAGAGACAGAATATGAGTGGGAGAGGGGCAAAGACACACACACACACACACACACACACACACACACACACAGAATCCAAAGCAGGATCAAGGCTCTGAGCTGTCAACACAGAGCCGGATGCAGGACTTGAGCCCACGAACTGCAAGATCATGACCTGAGCTGAAGCTGGACACTTAGCCAGCTGAGCCACCCAGGCTCCCTTTAAGATATTATTTTTAAGTAATCTCTACACCCAGTGTTGGGCTCGAACTCACAACCCCGAGATCAAGAATTGCATGCTCTACTGACTGAGCCAGCCAGGCAACATGACGTTTTATTTGTAGTTCCCACTCCCTTCTTTTGACAAAGTTGCCACTCAGCACCCCTACTTGGCCTCCATTTCAGTTTATATTGATCTAGTGATAAGGGGAAAAACAAGTAACAGCTGAGCAGAAATACAAATTGTATCAAAATATCCTTAAGCTAATACTTTACTAGAGCTAATACTTTTACTAGAGGCTACTTTCTGCTAGTTGGAGTTATCATTTCCATGGATATTCCCATACATTTTGGAGATCTCTTGTAGTTTATTTTCCTTCTTAGAAAAATAATTTTATAGTGGAAGGAATTAAGTGTCCTTTTTTTCTGCTAAGAAGACTGAAATCGGTATGAATACATGTTTATCAGGTCCCTACTTTGTAATAGATGGACATCGTAGGTCCTGGGATGTGTGAAGCAGGAGATTCTATCACACAGTAGTAGAACAGATGTACACGCAAACAAATTCACATACTCATCTAAGAAACATGTATTGAGTATATACTATATATTAGGCATTGTTCTAGACACTTGGGCTACAATAGTAAACAAGGTTCCTGTCCTCCTGAAGTGTGTATTCTAATTGAGGCATCATGTACATAAATAGCCAACGGAGCATTGAGAGGGGTACCTAACCCAGAGCTGAAGGTTTGGAAAGCTTCCCAGAGAAAATGATGTCCAAGCTAGAGCATGATGCAGGAAGAGGTACTGGCCAGTTCAGAATGGCTAGAGCAGAGTATGAGGGGATAAGATGTGGGCAGAGGGATTAGAGAGGTGAGCCTGGAGGACGGGTAAGTGGGCTCTGATCATATAGACCAGACTTATGTTCATATAAGCTGAGTTCTTTCTATAAAAATGGAATTTGCAAACATAGTACTAACGGAAGACATCCATATGATGGTGAGATCTGAAGAGTTTTACGCCTTTTTGCTACAAAAGAGAAAAAGGGTTAACATTTTAGAAAACAAAAGAAAAAATCCCCTTCACAAACTGAAGAATTTTTTAAATAATAGCCTTATTGAGATATACTTAACATGCCATACTATTGACCCATTTAAAGTGAACAGTGGGTATGGAGGGGGAAGATGGCAGTGGATTTGGAGTACCCTAGGCTCACTTCGCCCTTTGAACACAACTAGATAACTATGAAATCATCCTGAATACTCCAGAAATGGACCTGAAGACTGGCAGAACATACTTCACAACTAAAGGTAGAGAAGAGGCCATATTGAAGAAGTTAGGAAGTATGGAGATAAAGTTTGGGAAGGAAATGAATCATGGCTGCTACAGTGGGGAGGGAGCTGCAGTTGCAGAGAAGGGTGAGAGACAGACTAACACAGAGGGAAGCGCATGGAGAAAATAAATCCCCATAGTGATTGATTTAGAAAGTGAGAGGGGCTGAATTGCGTGTTTTTGCAACCAGTGGGGCTTAAAGCCTAGAGTTCTAAATGTCAGCGGGCTTGGCTCAGGGAGAGCCCAGAGGGCATTGCACTGCTCTTGGAGAGAAGGCAGGCAAACAACCTGTGGACATAGAGTATGGAAGCAGTGATCTGAAGAGAGCCTAGGACACACAGTGGGGAGGTTAGTTGCTCATCTTGGAGCATGCCCCAGAGAGACAGCATTCACAGAGAGACCCCCTCCAGGAACAAAGGAACTGGCAGGCACCAATTCTCTCCCCCATCCCTCAGCAAAAGCACACAGCCACCTGCAGGAACCAGTGCAGCGCTGACACTCACTACCTAACTTGCTTACACTAAACCCCACCTGCCCCCATGCTTGGGTGGAATTGCCTTTCTCAGTCATGCATGCCTCAGTCCTGGCATGACAAGTCTCCTCCCCCAGAAGACCAGCCCAAACCCTGCCCACACCATATCTCCCTGACCAGAAGTTTGGTGAGGCTTCGATTCCAGTAGTGGTGGCAACAGGACTCATTTCACAAGCAGACCAGAGCATATCTAGTTAAGATGCATCTCGTTCAGGCCAGGGACCAAACATTGCCCATAACAGGAGCCTCTTCAGAGGACTGGCCAGAGGATAAAATGGCTAAGACACAACAGTGGGGCACATGTAGGACACATTTGAGACACTCCTAGAGGCACCAGGCCCTGGGGAAGAGGGGGCGGTACACTGCAGGGCACTAGAGGATCTCTTCTTCATAAAGCCATTACCTTCAAGAACAGGAGACATCGATGACTTTCCTAACACAGAGAAACAGGCACAGAGATTTAGACAAAATGAGAAGACAGGAATTTGTCCCAAATGAAAGAACAGAACAAGGCCAAGCAAGAGATCTAAGTGAAATAGGTGTAAGTAACATGCCTGATGGAGAATTTAAAGCAATGATCATAAGAATATTCACTGGACTTGAGAAAAGAGTGGAGGACATCAGTGAGACCATTAACACAGAGATAAGGAATAGCATAGCAGATATAAAGGGCTCAATAAATGAAATGAGAAACATGCTTGTTGGAATGAAAAGCAGGCTAGAAGAAGCAGAGGAACAAATTAATGACCTAGAAGACAGAATAAACAAAAGAGAGAAAAAAGAATTATGCAGAATGAGAATAGACTTGGGAACTCAGTGACTCCATCAAACATAATAACATTTGTATTATAGGAGTCCCAGAAGAAGAAGAAAGAGGGAAAGGGGCAGAGAATTTATCTGAAGAAATAATGGCTGAAAACTTCCCTAATCTGGGGAAGGAAACAAATATCTAGACCCAGGAAGCACACAGATCCCCCAACAAAAAGCAGATCCACACCAAGATATGTTGCAATTAAAATGGCAAATATATTGGGGCGCCTGGGTGGCTTGGTTGGTTAAGCGTCCGACTTCAGCTCAGGTCATGATCTCATGGTCCGTGAGTTCGAGCCCCGCGTCGGGCTCTGTGCTGACAGCTCAGAGCCTGGAGCCTGTGTCAGATTCTGTGTCTCCCTCTCTCTCTGCTCCTCCCCTGTTCATGCTCTGTCTCTCTCTGTCTCAAAAATAAATAAACGTTAAAAAAAATTTTTTTTTAATTAAAAAAATGGCAAATATAGTGATAACAAAAATATGTTAAAAGCCACAAGACAAAAACAGTTGCATACAAAGGAAACCCCATAAGGATATTCAGTGAAGTTTTCAGCAGAAACTTTCCAAGCCAGAAAAGAGTGGCATGAATGGGAAAAACCTACAGCCAAGAATACTCTATCCAGCAAGGCTATCATTCAGAATAGAAGGAGAGATAGAGTTTCCCAGAAAAATAAAAACTAAAGTACCTCATGACCACTAAACCAGCCATGCAAGAAATATTAAAGAGGACTCCTTGAATGGAAAGGAAAGACCAAAAATGACAATATTAAGGTAGGAAACATTTAAAAGCAGTAAAAATGAATTTTTCTGTAAAAAATCAGTCAAGGAACTCACAAAATAAAATGATGTAAAATATAACATCATATACCTAGAGTGGGGAAGAGAGGAGTAAGGAATGGGTTCAAACTTAAATGATCATCAACTTAATATAGACTATATAGGCTGCTACATGCAGAAGAGGTTATATGCAAACCTAATACTAACCACAAATCAAAAACCACTAATAAATATGCAAAGAATAAAGAGAAAGAAATCCAAATATATTATTAAAAACCCCAGCACCATGAAAGAAAGACAAGAAAGGATCAGAGAAAATCTTCAGAAACAACCACACAGCAAGTAATAAAATGGCAATGAAGACAAATCTATCAATAATTACTTCAAATATAAATAGTAAACACTCCAATCAAAAGACAAGGTGACAGAATAGATTAAAAAAAAAAAAAAGGCCTATCCATATGCTGTTTAAAGAGACTCGTTTTATACCTAAAGGTACCTGCAGATTGAAAGTGAGGGAATGGAGAAACATTTATCATCCAAATGGATGTCAAAAGAAAGCTAGAGTAGCAATACTTATTTAGACAAAATAAAGGCTATAGGACCCGGGTGGCCCAGTTGGTTAAGCATCTGAATCTTGATTTCAGCCCAGGTCATGACCTCACTTTTCATGAGATCGAGTGCTGCATCAAACTTTGTGCTAACAGTGCAGAGCCTGCTTGGGATTCATTCTCCCTCTCTCACTCTCCCTCTCTCTGTCTCTGTCCCTCCCCCACTCATATGTGCTCTCTCAAATAAATGCATTTTTAAAAAATCCTTTAAAAAAAAGACTGTAACAAGACAAAAGAAGGACACTATATAATCATAAAGGGGACAGTACAACAAGAAAATAATAACAATTGTAGGGGTGCCTGGGTGGCTCAGTCAGTTGAGTGTCCAACTCTTGATTTCAGCTTAGGTCATGATCCTAGGGTCGTGTGATTGAGCCCTATGTTGGGCTCCATGCTGAGCGTAGAGCCTGCTTAAGATTCTGTCTCCCTCTCCCCCTGTCCCCTGCTTGTGCTCCCTCTCTGTAAAATTAAAAAAAAAAAAAAAAAAAAGGATATAACAATTGTAAATATGCACCCACATTGGAGTACCCAAATATATAAAACAGTTAATAACAAACATAGAGGAACTAATCAATAGTAATACAATACTAGTAGGGGACTTTAACACCCCACTTATATCAATAGACAGATCATCCAAACAAAATCAATAAGGAAACAATGACTTTGAATGACACAATGTACCAGATGGGTTTCACAGATGTATTCAAAACATTCCATCCTAAAACAGCAGAATACACATTCTTTTCAAGTGTACATAGAATATTCTCCAGAATAGATCACATATTAGGCCACAAAACAAACCCCAACAAATTCAAAAAGATTGAAGTCATACTGTGCATTTCTTTTTTTTTTTTTTTTTTTTTAATTTTTTTTTTCAACGTTTATTTATTTTTGGGACAGAGAGAGACAGAGCATGAACGGGGGAGGGGCAGAGAGAGAGGGAGACACAGAATCGGAAACAGGCTCCAGGCTCTGAGACATCAGCCCAGAGCCTGACGCGGGGCTCGAACTCATGGACCGCGAGATCGTGACCTGGCTGTAGTCGGACGCTTAACCGACTGCGCCACCCAGGCGCCCCGCATTTCTTTTTTTTAGAGAGGGAGAGGTTCAAAACCTTTGGGATGCAGCAAAAACCATTCCAAGAGAGAAGTGTATAGCAATACAGGACTACCTCAAGAAGCAAGAAAAGTATCAAATAACCTAACCTTATACCTAAAGGAGCTAGAAAAAGAACAACAAACAAAGCCTAATAACCATCACAAGGAAAGAAATAATAAAGATTAGAGCAGAAATAAATGATACAGAAACTAAAAAAAATAATAGAACAGATCAATGAAACCAGGAGCTGGTTCTTTGAAAAAAGTCAATAAAATTGATAAACCTCTAGCCAGACTTATCAAGAAAAAAAAGACAATTCAAATAAATGAGAGGAGAAATAGCAACCAACCCCACAGAAATACAATTAGAATATTATGAAAAACTATATGCCAACTAATTGGACAGAAAAGTGGGTACATTCCTAGAAACATATAACCTACCAAAACTGAAACAGGAAGAAATAGAAAATTTGAACAGATTGGTTACCAGAAAATAAATAGAATCAGTAATTTAAAAAAACTCCCCAACAAACAAAAGTCCAGGACCAGATGGTTTCAGAAGCGAATTCTACCAAACATTTAAAGAAGAGTTAATGCCTATTCTTCTCGAACTATTCCAAAAAATAGAAGAGGAAGGAAAACTTACAAATTCATTCTATGAGACCAGCATTACCCTGGTTCCAAAACCAGATAAAGATATCACAAAAAAAGAAAACTACAAGCCAGTATCTCCAATGAACATGGGTGCAAAGATCCTCAACAAAATACTCGCAAACCAAATCCAACAACACCTTAAAAAATTATCCACCACAATCAAGTGGAATTTATTCCTAGGTTGCAAGGGTGGCTCAATATTTGCAAATCAATCCACATCACATCAATAAGAGAAACAATAAGAACCATATGATCATTTCAATAGATGCAGAAAACTCTCAACATGATAAAAACTCTCAACAAAGTAGGTTTAGAGGGAACATACCTAAACATAATAAAGGCCATATATGAAAAACCTATAGCTAACATCATCTTTAATGGGGAAAAACTGAGAGCTTTTCCCCTAAGGTCAGGAACAAGACAATGATATCCACTCTCACCACTTTTATTCAACATGCCACTGAAAGTCATAATGCGAACTGAATAGATCATAGTTGTCCGTCCTCTGAGATGGTTGAATGTAAGCAGAAATGGTTTGAGAAAAAAGCCACACTGCTTATTTTTAAGTCTACTTATAAATTCATAATTTGGATATGAGGGATAACTTTATCCTAAAGAGAAAAGGGAATTTAGTTTCAGTCTTGGCTCTGCGTCTTTCTCTTGGGCAAATGATTCTTCCTCAGCCTGATATTATCACGTATGAATTTGAGTACTATACTTCTCTTACAACACACATCACACTTTATTTTATGTCTGTGTTCCTCCCTAGATATGATCCATAAACAAGAAACAAAACAAGAAAGACTACCAGTATCTCCTCTTTGAACTCATATAAATGTGAGGATAAAATGAGAAAATAGTTTTTAATCAAATAGTTTTTAATTTTTCATAAAAGATGCTTCATAAAAAAATAAAAAATGGAATACTACGTGGCAAAGAGAAAGAATGAAATATGGCCTTTTGTAGCAACGTGGATGGAACTGAAGAGTATTATGCTAAGTGAAATAAGTCATACAGAGAAAGACAGATACCATGTGTTTTCACTCTTATGTGGATCCTGAGAAACTTAACTGAAGACCATGGGGGAGAGGAAGAAAAAAAAAAAAAAAGAGAGGGAGGGAGCCAAAACATAAGACACTCTTTTTTTTTTTTTTTTCAACGTTTATTTATTTTTGGGACAGAGAGAGACAGAGCATGAACGGGGGAGGGGCAGAGAGAGAGGGAGACACAGAATCGGAAACAGGCTCCAGGCTCCGAGCCATCAGCCCAGAGCCTGACGTGGGGCTCGAACTCACGGACCGCGAGATCGTGACCTGGCTGAAGTCGGACGCTTAACCGACTGCGCCACCCAGGCGCCCCTAAGACACTCTTAAAAACAGAGAAAAACTGAGGGTTGATGGGGGGTGGGAGGGAGGGGAGGGTGGGTGAGGGGTACTGAGGAGGGCACCTGTTGGGATGAGCACTGAGTGTTGTATGGAAACCAATTTGACAATAAATTTCATCTTAACAAAAAATTAAATTAAAAAATTAAAATTAAAAAAAGATGCTTCATAAATCGAAGGCATTTCAAACATTCCCAACTCAAATTAGTTAACTAGACTTAGAGATGAACAAAATTCTGGAAAACGAAAAAGTAACTGGTGTAGTAGAGAACAATAGATTATTTATTTATATATTTTTTTATTCATATTTTAATTTTTTTAAGTTTATTTATTTTTGAGAGAGAGACAGAGGGCAAGCGGGAGAGGGGCAGGGAGAGAGGGAGACACAGAACCTGAAGCAGGCTCCAGGCTCTCAGCTGTCAGCACAGAGCCCAACATGGGGCTTGAACCCACGGACCGCGAGATCATGACCTGAGCCGAAGTCAGACGCTTAACTGACTGAGCCGCCCAGACGCCCCTCTTTTATTTACTTTTTAACGTTTATTTATTATTGAGAGACAAAAAGAGACAGAGCATGAGCAGGGGAGGGGCAGAGAGAGAGGGATACACAGAATCTGAAGCAGGCTCCAGGCTCTGAGCTGTCAGCACAGAGCCCAACACAGGGCTTGAACTCACAAACTGCAAGATCATGACCTGAGCTGAAGTCGGACGCTTAACCAACTGAGCCACACAGGTGCCCCTAGATCATTGAATTTTTAAAACTGTGGTAAAATACACATAACGTAAAATTTATTATTTTACCCATTTTTAAGTGTACAGGTCAGTGACATTAAGTACAGTCACATTGTTGTGCAACTATCACCACCATCCATCTCCAGAACTTTTTCATCTTCCCATAAAACTCTATGTCATTAAATAATAACTCCCCATTCTTCTATGCCCTGCATCCCAGGTAACCACTATTCTACTTTCTGTCTCTATGAGTTTGACTACTCTAGATTTCTCATATAAGTGGAATCATAAAATATTTGTCCTTTTTTTTTTAATATTTGTCCTTTTGTGACTGGCATATTTCACTTAGCAGTGAGCATCTTTTCATGGGCTTATTGGCCACTTACATATCTGCTTTGAAGAAATGTGTATTCATGTTCTTTACCTATTTCTGAATTGGGTTGTTTGTTTTGCTATTGTTATAGGAGTGCTTTATGTATTCTGGATATTAATTCTGTATCAGATACATGACAACAGTGGAAACGGAAAACAAGGGATAGATCTGAGTGAGAATATGAAGAAAGAGCTGTCAAAATTTGGATAAAATAGCTACATTTTAAGTCAGAATAGCTGGGATGTTTTAAGCAAGAAAATTAAAATTATTTTGATTTGAAGATTTAGTTTTTAAACCAGTGTTGGCAGTTTTGACAGTTCTTCCTTTCTTCCAGGTATCTCAGGTAGTTTGAACTTTGATGAAGAGGAGACTGATGGGGAAGAAGAAGGAAAGAAATTATGTCATTCGCCATATTCAGATGCAGAGAGACCCAATTCTGCATCCAGCCAGAAATCAACCACAGTATGTAGTTCTGAAACTTCTTCCTTTGGAACTTATTTAACTATTTCCCAAATGCATCTCTAATATTTAAACAGGATTACTGAATGAGGGTTCCTTCAAAAGATTTTTAAAAATGTTTTATTTTTGAGAGAGAGAAGGAGAGAGTGCATGCACATGCGCGTGTAGGAAATGGGCAGAGAAGGGGAGGGACAAAGGACTCAAAGTGGGCTCTGTGCTAAGAGTGGAGAGCCTGATGCGGGGCTTGAACTTATGAACCATGAGATCATGACCTGAGCCTGTCAGATGTTTAACCAACTGAGCCACCCAGGTGCCCCTCTTTCAAAAGATTTAAGCTCAAATTTAGTCTTAAAGTTCATGACCCCCCCCCCTAAATTTCTTGTGTCTCAAGCCAGCTATTGTGAAGTTATATCCCACTTTTGTACTTGGCTCCTTCATTATTCCCAATATTCATATGCCTATTTCACTTCTCAGAGTTTCCCTTTATTTTGTCAGAAGACTAGAGACATAGGGATAAGTCACTAAATTATTTTGTATGTTGTTTCTTGACAAGAATAACAAGTTTTCTGATCCAACCTCTATCGCTCACGTGTGGCTGTTCTTTCAGGATACAGGAGCTTATGGTACTGCAGCCCAACAAAGTGATAACCAGCTGGGAGAAGTGGAGAATTTGGAGGACTTTGCATATAGTCCTGCCCCTCGGGGTATTACAGTAAAGTGTCGGATAACCAGGGATAAAAAAGGAATGGATCGGGGTCTCTTCCCCACTTACTATATGCACTTGGAAAAAGATGAAAATCGGAAGGTATGAGAAATGATTCTTTAAAAAAATTTTTTTTTTTTTTTTGTTTAGGGGTGCCTGGGTGGCTTGGTTGGTTAAGTGAATGACTTTGGCTCAGGTCCTGATCTCAGAGTCCCGCATTAGACTTGGTGCTGTCAGCCTGTCAGCATGGAGCCCACTTTGGATCCTCTGTCCCCCTCTCTTTCTGCCCCTCCCCCGCTCACGCTGTCTCAAAAAATAAATAAAACACTAAAAACATTTTTTTAAATATTTTTCTTTTATTTATTTGGGAGAGTGAGTGTGGGAGAGAGGGACAGGGGGGAGAGTGAGAGAGAGAGAGAGAGACAGAGAGAGAGAATCCCAAGCAGACTCCACACTCAGCACAGAGCCTGACATGGGCTCAATCCCACGACTCCAGGATCATGACCTGAGCCAAAACCAAGAGCTGGACGCTCAACCTACTTAGCCACCTGGGCACCCTGAGAATTGATTCTTTGTTTTTTAAATATGAAATTTATTGTCAAATTGGTTTCCATACAACACCCAGTGCTCATCCCAACAGGTGCCCTCCTCAATGCCCATCACTCACTTTCCCCTCCCTCCCACCCTCCATCAACCCTGTTTATTCTCAGGTTTTTTTTTTTAATTTTTTTTTCAACGTTTATTTATTTTTGGGACAGAGAGAGACAGAGCATGAACGGGGGAGGGGCAGAGAGAGAGGGAGACACAGAATCGGAAACAGGCTCCAGGCTCCGAGCCATCAGCCCAGAGCCCGACGCGGGGCTCGAACTCACGGACAGCGAGATCGTGACCTGGCTGAAGTCGGACGCTTAACCGACTGCGCCACCTAGGCGCCCCAATTCTCAGTTTTTAAGAGTCTCTTATGGTTTGCCTCCCTCCCTCTCTAATTTTTTTTTTCCTTCCTCTCCCCCATGGTCTTCTGTTAAGTTTCTCAGGATCCACATAAGAGTGAAAACATATGGTATCTGTCTTTCTCTGTATGACTTATTTCACTTAGCATAACACTCTCCAGTTCCATCCATGTTGCTACAAAAGGCCATATTTCATTCTTTCTCATTGCCAGGTAGTATTCCATTGTGTATATAAACCATAATTTCTTTATCCATTCATCAGTTGATGGACATTTAGGCTCTTTCCATAATTTGGCTATTGTTGAGAGTGCTGCTATAAACATTGGGGTACATGTGCCCCTATGCATCAGGACTCCTGTTTCCCTTGGGTAAATTCCTAGCAGTGCTATTGCTGGGTCATAGGGTAGATCTATTTTTAATTTTTTGAGGAACCTCCACACTGTTTTCCAGTTTGCATTCCCACCAACAGTGCAAGAGGGTTCCCATTTCTCCACATCCTCTCCAGCATCTATAGTCTCCTGATTTGTTCATTTTAGCCACCCTAAGAATTGATTCTTAAGACAAACCTTGAAATAGAGGGGAAGAATGTTGTGGGAATAGATTGTTGAAGGGCCTTAGGATAGAGGAACAGCACTGGTAACAGACTAAGTCATCTGGAAGCAGATTGTACTTCCTAACTCCCAGGTGCTGTGTTCTGTCTTCAAAGAAAGAGCTCATAGTCTCATAGGCAAAATCTGTTCCACCCCAAAGAAAAAAGTTTTATCCAGAATATAGGAAAGTAGAGGAGAATATTTGAATGTAATTATTTGCACCTCTATCCAACTTTTTGGCAGGGGGAAGGTGTTACTGTGTGCTCTTTGGTTTTTATTTTAATTATGGTAGAACATGACATTGTGGAAGAAAGAGCAAGCTTTAGGGGATAGGAGGAAGTGGAAATACGGAACAGCATGCAAGTGAAATGTCTTATTTCTCACTTTAGGAATTCTATTTACTTTAAATACAAATTTGAGGCAATTTAATACTTGCTAATGAACAATGTATTTTGTATTGCTGCTGCCAGATCTAAGTGGATGATTTTAACAGCACAGAAATGAGATGATGATTTATATCATTGTTGTTATAACCACTACTTATTGTTTATGCTGTATCAGGCATGTGCTAAATGCTTCATGTATATAATATCTCCTATAATCCTTATCACAATCTTGTGAGATAGGATTTCTTATCCCTGCTTCATAGATGAGTAACTGGGGCATAGAGAGTGACATACCCGCCTCAAGTCACACTAATACGTGGCAGAGCCAGACTCAAACCTGTGTTTGATTTCAAAGTCCCTTCCTTAGCTACTGCCATTCTCCTGCTTCCCTGTCATTGTCCAAGTCTAGTGGGATTTAGGAAGGATGCATAAATACGACAGTATTCATATCACTGAAGATACAAAAAGGAATATGAGGAAAGCAGCTGCAGTAAAGAATTGGAAGGATGGGATGGGGCACCTGGGTGGCTCAGTCGGTTAAGTGCCTGACTTCAGCCCAGGTCAGGATCTCATGGTTCATGAGCTCGAGCCCTGCATCAGGTTTGGTGCTGACAACGCGGAGCCTGCTTGGAATCCTCTGTCTCCCTCTCTCCCTGCCCCTTCCCCACTCATGCTGTCTCTCTCTCAAAAATAAATAAACTTAAAAAAAAAAAAGGAATAAGCCACGGTGGTTCTCTTGACATTTTTGACTGACATTTTTTTCTTTTTCCAGATATTTCTTCTTGCAGGTAGAAAGCGGAAAAAGAGCAAAACATCCAACTATCTTATCTCCACTGATCCAACAGATTTATCTCGTGAAGGGGAAAGTTACATTGGCAAACTCAGGTGAGTGCAGCCTTGTTTTACTGATCTATTCTTTCTGATACTTTTATTCCTGTTGTTTTAGAACAATTTCTTTTTTTCTTTTTTTTTTTTTAATGTTTATTCATTATTGAGAGAGAGAGAGAGTATGAGCAGGGGAGGGGCAGAGAGAGAGGGGACAGAGGATCCCAAGCAGGCTCTGAGCTGACAGCAGAGAGCCTGATGCAGGGCTCGAACTCAATGAACTGTGAGATTGTGACATGAGCCGAAGTCGGACACTCAAGAGACTGAGCCACCCAGGTGACCCAAAATAATCCATATCTTCTTTGCAATGAGCATGTACTGATGTTGTAATCTTAAAAAAACATAGAAGTTAACAGAAAATCTAAGTCCCTTCCTTATTTAATGAGTGATCTTTGAAAAAGTAGTGATGAACATTTGGAGAACAGGCAAATGGACTTCCACTCTGTTACATACCTGTCCTAGATTTGTATTTGTGTAGGAGCAAAAATATAGATCATTAATGGCGACTTTTTCCTCTTGATTCTAGATCCAACCTCATGGGGACCAAGTTTACAGTTTACGATCACGGTGTCAGCCCAGCCAAGGCCCAGGGTCTGGTAGAGAAGGCCTATACCCGGCAGGAGCTGGCAGCCATCTGTTACGTACGTGCCAGTCTCAGAACACACTCTTTTCCTGAGTCTTTTCCTTAATCTCCTGGGTGTCCTGCTGGCCCTTTAAACCTAACCAATACTGAACTCACTATCTTCCCTCCCAAGCTTGTTTCTATCTCTGTGATCCCCCTTTTCTGTTGCTGGTATCGTTTTTTCTGTGTATTCATTTTAATTATTTATGAATTACCAAGTTTGGTTGTTTTTAATTTTTTAAAAACATTTCTTGTCTGCTCTTTTATTTCCTAATGCCATTGTATTAACTCAGTCCTTTATTATCTCTTACCCACTGGCCAGAGGTTACAACAAAGTAGAAACTGATCTCTCCTTACTTTTAGTGTTTCCCTGATTCACTCTATACTGCTGCCAGATGGATCTTTCTAAAACACAGTGCCAGTAAATCCTGTGGTTCTCTTGCTTCACAGCATTTAGTGACTACCTACTGCATACAGAATAAAGCCCTAATGCTTTGGCCTTTCCTCCAGACTCTTCTAACGGCCCTGGCCCTGTCCTGTTCCCATAATGGGAGACATAACAGCCCCGTCATTGCCTTGCTGCACCATGTGATCTTTCCTTACCTGAGAGCCTCTCCTTTCCCCCTCCTTGTCCTTTGTCTAACCAACTGATGCCATCGGAGAAGTCTTTTCTGACCATTTGATAGAGTTGACCTTTGTATGTATACATCCCCATGGCCCCTGTGCTTCCTCTAGTAACTTACACGTTATACTTGTTACTGCTTGTGCCACACGAACCTTCTCTTGTAAACTCTTATTCTCTGCTACATCCCCACTAGCACAGGGCCCGGTGCATGGTAAGCACTCAAAAGTCATTGAGTAAAAGAAAATAAGAAGCAATTAACCTGACTTAACCTGTTGCTTTGATCCCAAAGTCACAACTTTTTCATAAATTGGAATTAATCTCATCATTTCCCATGAAATGTTGTGAAATTAAATGGCTAACTTAATATTTTTATAATGTATAGTGTTTTTTTCTCCTAGCTTCATTTCTCCATTACATGTTTTAACTATGCATAACTTCCAAATATATGTATGTACATGTGTACATGTATATATGTATAGGTATACATACAAACGTGTATATTTACCTTTTTAATGTGCTTATTTTATTCATATATAATCTGCCTGGCCTGACAGGCATTTAAGGTTTTTTAGGTTTTTTTTTTTTTCATTTTTAGTTTTCGTTTTATTTATTTTAGAGAGAAAGTATGAGTTTAGAGAGAAAGCGGGAGAGAGAGTTAGAGGGAGAGAGAAAGAATCCCAAGCAGGCTGTACCCTCACCCACCCAGGTGCTCCTAAGTTTATTGTTTTTTTTTAATTGAGGTGTAATTGGCATATTAGTTTCATATGTATAATGTAATGATTTTATATATATGTATATATTGCAAAATGATCATCACATTCAGTTAATAAGTTTAGATATTAAGTTTAGTTAATATCCATCACCACGCATGGTTACAGCTGTTTTTCTTATAAGAACTTTTAAGATCTACTCTCTTAGCAACTTGCAAATATACAGTATAGTATTATGATCATTATTTTTTATTTATATAGGTGACACATAATGTTACATTAATTTCAGGTATACAACTTAGTGATTGACAAGTTTATACATTATGCTATGTTCACAACAAATGTGGCTACCATCTGTCCTGAATATATGGCTATTACAATACCACTGATTATATTCCTAATGTGGATACAGGCATTTGAAGTTTTTACTTCCTGGTACATTCCCTATATAATTTAAGCTGTAATTCTCATTGTATATCATATGTCCTCATTGGGAAATAAATATTTATTGATGATGACAAAATTAAAAAATAAAATATTTTTTAGTTTATTTATTTATTTTGAGAGAGAGAGCAAGTGGGTTAGGGGCAGAGAGAGAGAATTCCAAACAGGCTCTGTACTGTCAGCACAGAGCTTGATGTGGGGCCTGAACTCACAACTGTGACATCATGACCTTAGCTGAAACCAAGGGCCGGATGCTTAACTGACTGAGCCACTCAGGCGCCCCCAAAATTAGTTTTTTTAAGTTTATTTATTTATTTTGAGAGAGAGCATGTGCTCATGAATGAGGGAGGGGCAGAGAGAGAGGGAGAGAGAGAATCCCTAGCTGGCTCTGCACTGGATCTCACTACTGTGAGATTATAAGCGGAGCTGAAATCAAGAGTCAGACATTTAACTGACTGAGCCACCCAGGCGCCCCTGTGTTGAGGACAAAATTGGAAAGTGCTCACAGTTGTCTCAAGTTTCACTTAAGAGTAAAGAGAATAAAGTTTCAAGCCAATAGAATCTGTTTTAAATTCAAGTGTTCAAATTAGGTTTAAAAGGAAGTACAGTATTACCTTCCTTGTTTTGACTCTGTCTCTTTGTTCACCTACAGTAAAGTAATAAAATAGTTTTTAGTGTTTTTGACATCATCACTGGACATTTTACATGCCCAAGAAAGTCATGTGTTTTTCCTTTCTGTTTTCAAATTCCTGCCTTATTCTGTCTTCCAGGAAACAAATGTACTTGGATTTAAAGGTCCTAGGAAAATGTCTGTGATCATTCCAGGAATGAATATGAATCACGAACGGATCCCATTTCGGCCACGAAATGTAAGTAAGAACGTATTTAATCAACAAAAGAACCTCAAAGACAAGAATACAGTACAGATGAGATCAATACAAAAAAGTATTGATTCTTACAGAATCCCAAAGTGGAGTGTGGCTCATACCGTTCTTCACGAGAGTGATCAGTCCCGAACCTCAGGATGAGGGCCGTTGCAGCAGAATTACGAAAGTGGTTGATTTGAAACCGCTTGGTCTGCCAAGAGCAATGCTAGATAATCTACCACAATTTGTAAAAGCTGCCTTCACTGTGGGCTTTCTTTGTTTCTGTTGTACTCTTTCTGCAATGGAGGAAATACTCTCCTACTCTACCTTCTACTTCACAGAGCTGAAAGTGAATGATTTCCTGTGGTTCTCAGTACAAAGCAGTGATTTTTCTCTTCCAACAGGACCACGAGAGCTTGCTTTCCAAATGGCAGAACAAAACCATGGAAAACTTGATTGAACTGCACAACAAGTCCCCAGTCTGGAATGACGACACACAGTCTTATGTCCTGAACTTCCACGGCCGGGTCACTCAGGCATCTGTGAAGAACTTTCAGATAGTCCACGAGAATGACCGTGAGCCTGCAGGAAGGGTTGGGTGGGAATAGGAGGAAAGATGCTCTTACACGGTGGGGAAATGAGCACTTCCTATCATTGACAGGAAGTTCTGCCCAGGGGAGAATTATTGTTATTATTAGTTAAATGTTTATTTATTTTTGAGAGAGATAGCATGAGCTGGGGAGGGGCAGAAAGAGAGGGGAGACAGAGGATCTGAAGTGGGCTCCGTGCTGACAGCAGCAAGCCTGATGCAGGGCTCAAACTCACAACCCATGAGATCATAACTTCAGCTAAAGTTGGTTGCTCAACCGCCTGAGTCACCCAGGTGCCCCCCCACCCACCCCCAGGGGAAAATTATTTAAGAAAGAAATGATTTCTTTGGAAAGATTGAAGTGTAGTTTAAAATAAAACTTCTTTTTAAAAAAAAAAAGTTTATTTTTGAGAGAGAGCACACAAGAGAGAATCTCAAGCAGGCTCTGTGTGCTGACAGCTTGGAGTCCTATGTGGGGCTCAATCTCATGAACCTTGAGGTCATGACCCGAGCTGAAATCAACAGTCAGAAGATGCTTAACCGATGGAGCCACCCAGGCAGCCCTTTAGAGTAATACTTCTGAACCACTGTTTGGGAAGCAGATGCAAATGACCCTCATTCAAACTCTGGTCCGTGGAGCTTGTACTGTTCCCTCCTCTTGTCCTGTCATGCTAGTCATGAGTGGTCTCCTGCTGTCTGTATTTGAGAGGAATAGTAATAGAAGCTTGGCTCATGGTTAGCAGATACTCTTGTCAATGCCTCTTTCCATCCTTCTCAAAGTTTCCCATTTTAAAGAGACTTGATGATTAACTTATCGATTTGAAGGATTTTTTTCCCTGTATCTTTCATAGGCTTTTCCCCAGTACAGCCCCACTATTTTCTAATGTCCTAATTTCTTTCTTTTCCTAGCTGACTACATAGTCATGCAGTTTGGACGTGTGGCAGATGATGTGTTCACCCTGGACTACAACTACCCACTGTGTGCACTTCAGGCCTTTGCCATTGGACTTTCCAGCTTTGACAGCAAGCTAGCATGTGAATAAGAGAAAGAAAAAGGGCTGAGTTTTCTCACTCACAGCTTTGAGTCACTTCCTTTGCTTTTGCCCCAGGACTGAAGAGTGACTGCCTGCCCCTTTGGGAGTAATCCCTGTATGTATGTATGTGTACATACACGTGTGCATGTGTACATAGGTACATGTGCATACACATGCGTATATGTACACATGCACCCAACTTCTCTGGGTTTCACGGACCTGGTCAGGGATCACAGCTTAACGTGGGGGACAGACTGTTCAAAGCACAGAGAGCTTCTTGTTCAGGGCACATTGGCGACTCCGGAAGTTATTGCCCAACAGATTCTGTGCCCTCAAGAGTCCGATTTCCTGTTCTTGGAAATGTACAGCTAGAATCAGGTTCTAATGAGTAAATACTTGGGTCTTTTTTCTTGAAGACCTTTCCTGAGTGGGATAGTTCCCTAAATTGCCTTCGGTCTTCAGTCTGCAAACTGTTTTTGTAAATGGTCAGAGAGGCTCTCACAGCTGCTCAGTTCTGTTGTTGTATTGCAAACACAGCCATGGCCAGCTCATAAACGAATGAGTGCAGCTGTGTTCCACTGAAACATCATTAACAAAAACAGGCAGCAGGCCAGATTTGGCCTGTGGGCCATAGTTTGCTGACCCCTGCTCCAGGTATATTTCTGTAAGTTACCTGGGCATCTTCCAGAATGGGCCTGTGGTCATGACACCATATGAGTGGGAAATGCATATCTCTGGGAAGCAACGGTCCCATAAATTGGATCTGAAAAGGCTACATCCATATAGCTTTCACCTGTTTTTTATTTTTCTATTTTTTATTTTTTAAGTAAGTTTTACGCCCAACATGAGGCTTAAACTCATGACCCTGAGATCAAAAGTCACATGCTCTACCGACTAAGCCAGCCAGGTACCCCTTAAAAATTTATTAAAAAAAATTTTTTTTCAAATAAGTATTATGCCCAACGTGGGACTTAAAAATTTTTTTATTTTACCTTTTGTTGTTGTTATTAAGTAAGCCTTGCTTTTACCTTGTTTTGGTGACAGTGGTTTCCAGAGCATCATTTACCCTCAGAACTGGGAAAACCCCCCATCAGTGATCATTTTGAGTCCACACAGGTGGCTTAATTCTGCTGTCCTACCTGAAGTACCCATGGGGGAAGCCAGTGCCAGCCACTTTACCCTCCCTATGGGAAGAAGTTCTGCTCACTAGGAAATAAATCGGGCATTGCACTGCCTTTATCAGAGGGAGTGTGGTATTTCTTTGGTGGGGCTAGCTTACTTTCCCCGTGGGGCTTGGAAGGCACTGATGTCACAGTCCCCCTCTTCCCTTTCTTCCCTCAGAGTAGGTCGGCCAGCAGCAATCTCAAAGTGGCTGTGGCCAAACTTGTTGTGATCAGGGATGTGAGAAACGTATGCAGTTGTCTTAATTTCAGTTTAGGCTGAAAGCATAAAGTCTAGGGGTGACTTAGTCTAGTTAAGACAGGGTGATTTGACAGTTGCCTTCATTTCCAATCCAGGAGTGCTTCCTACAGCCCTATTACATGGAGCCATTAGTATAAAGGGACACACACACACCTATAGACCATGTAAGAGGTAAGAGAACATTATATCTCGAAACTTGTTGTTGTCATTGTGCAGAGAGGTGGCAGGGAGGCTTTGGTGAAGACCAGCTAGCTGACTCTGAGCTCTGTGGACCTTGTTAGGTGGAGCTTTGGGCCTCTCTTCTTAACCTAAATATTATCAGCTCCCTAAAGCCTGGCTCATTGGTAGAGATCACACTCCTGTCACTTTTCCTCACAGATCATAAGAGTTTTGCCAAGTCTTTCAGATTGTTAGCACCTCCCAACAAACCATATGACTCTGCTTGCTACCAGTTCACCAGTCTCAGAATGCATCTGAATCTTGAGAACTTGTGAGTTCTACATTCAGCATTGTTCAACTCCCAGTGTGCACTGAGCTGTTGGCCAGCATGGGGCAAGGGATCAGTGGCTGTTGGTCCATCATATTTCCTTTCTGTGGACTTCCTTTTCGTCCCCGCTTCCTGTTGTTCCTTGTTCCACATCAAATAGCAATGGGAAGGAAAGAGATGTGGGAGATGAAAAGACTCTTTACTCATCCCCCGCTGGCAAATCCTATCTGCTTGGTTTTGACATGGCTGGTTTCCATCTCAGGCATGCTTCCTATCAAGTGCCTCATTCATAGAAGTGCCCTAAAGCCCTTCAGGCCTCTGGCACCACCGTCCTGATGGACTGTCCGATCAACCCTTGTTGAAAACAGAAAGCTGTTCACTTCTCTCCAGTTGCGTATATGACAGTGTCTGGGGAAAGGGAGCCTGATGGGACTACTGGATCTAATCCTGCTTCCTCCTCTCTGTTCAGCTCAGAGACATCTATCCCCCAGCTCCTTGTACTTTCTGCTTAAGCGTGCAGCTGATTGGTTTTACATAAATCATATTTATACCTTTTGTATGCTACAGAAATAAAGATAATTTATATAAAAATGTGTCATCGTCTTCTTTGCAAAGTCCTATCCCTTACAGAGTTCTGGCAGTCATGTTCTATAATGATCATTTTCTTTTTTTTTTGTTTATTTATTTTGAGAGAGAAGGCATGGGTGGGGGAGGGGCAGAGAGCGAGGGAGACAGAGATTCCCAAGCAGGTTCCACACTCAGCCCAGAACCTGATGTGGAGCTCGATCCCACAAACCATGAGATCGTGACCTGAGCCGAGATCAAGATTTGGATGCTTAACCAACCGAGCCACCCAGGCGCCCCTGTAATAATCGTTTTCATCATGTAAATCAGCTCATCCCAGGACAGCAGGAGTCTGCAGACTCAGAAGTTTGTATTCTAGAGACTGTCTAGACTCATCATATTCGTGACACCAAGAATTTTCTAGATAGATGATGGAGCCAAGAACTGAACAAAGAGGGGGCCACAGAAGGGTGGGATTTTATATTGTTGTAGATAACCTGCACCAGTCGGCCTCCTGGATCTTCTTCATTGGTACTGTTTACTGATTCAGCAGCAAAACAAATTAAATATCTAAAACCGAAATAGACCCTATCTCTTGCCTCTGCATGTTCACATTTTAGAGCCACCTTATAGAGACAATTTGAAAAAAAATGTGCTCACAAATCTTTACCAGGCCTTCCTGCTCTTATCAGTGTCATAGTGAAAATGAGTCATGTGGAAGGAAGCAGGAAGTGCCTAAAAATTAGGAGGAGAGCTGGAGTCAGAATTTAATTCTTAGAGCTTGGTTTTTCTTTTTCACGTGGTTCTTTTTGGTTAAAGTGCGTGGCTAGCTAAACATCATTTGTGACACAATTTTGTGTACTTTTCAGTGACCAGGAATAATATCAGTGGTCACTGACATGAAAGATATTAGCAAGTGTTTTTTTAAACTCTAAAACAGGCCTTTAAAAGGTTCTTTTTTCTTAAGTTGTATTTATTTAGAGAGAGAGAGAGAGGAAGAGAGAGAGAATCCCAAGCAGGGTCCGCACTGTCAGCACAGGGCCCAAAGCAGGGCTCAAACTCACAAACCACGAGATCATGACCTGACTGAGCTGAAGTTGGACACTTAACTGACTGAGCCACCCAGGTGCCCCCAAAAGGTTCTTTTTAATCAGAAGTTTAGTAGATCACACAACTAGCATCAATTCACTTCCTTTAGATAGCATTACAGGTACAGAAATGAAGGGATGGTTTGATTGAGGCCAAATCCCAGGGTTCTGGCCCCCTTTCTGCCAATGATTTGCCATGTGCCCCTTTCCTCATCTATAGATTGAGAGATTTTGATATGATCTTCAATTCTTGCGTATGGTTCCCCCCACTCATCTGGCAACAGTGTGGAGGTCCATCTACTTGTGTTTTGAATTGAACTCTGGTTACCTCCTGGACAGCTTTATGCCTTTCGTAGCTGATGATACTTCTGAGAGGAGTGCCAGATACCCCAGGAAAGGAGCATGGATGCTCAAACTAAGGAACTGGAGAGGGGAGATTCTCAATGTGTCTTTGGTGAGAGATTCTGAAATGGCAGGGGTACATGATGTGGGAGAGACAGGGTCGGGTGCTAAGGAAGTGCAAAACCTCAGAACTGCTTTTCCCTAACCACTGGAGACATCTTGCTCCACTGAGAAAACCTGGGGTGTTGCAAGTTGCCCTTTCCCTCAGCCTCCAGATCCCCCTCTAGATAGAATGGCTCCTGCCTGTGTACTCATGTCATATGTCTAATAGCTGCTTTACTTCCATCTATAGCCCTCCTTTCATCTTCCCAGCTAGGGGCTTGCCAAGGACTGGCCAGATCCTGTCCCACCCCCTCAGACACATTTCTTGACCAATTGCATAATGGATTGTTTTGCCTCTTCTTCCCGCTTTTCACCTAGCTATCCTGGTCAATGTACATTCCTTAAAAGTCTCACACACTCTTCTCATCCACCAAAAGCCAGGGAAACCACAATAAATGGAGGATTTGCCATTGATGCTCGGAACTTAGGCAAGCCTTAAACCACAGATGGGTTCATGGCACCACCTACTGACCAAGGATGTACATTACAAGTACATTAAAATGACTGACTAAAACTGATTCTGTAATCCAGAAGAGGAAGTTACAAAGGGCTCAGTGACTGTAACGACTAGTCCCTATTACCACATATTTACTAAGCACCCTTGTGATATGGTGTGAGTCTTTTAAAGGTTTGAGAACAGTAATATTTCCGGAGTTTAGAAGCCGTAGAGGTATTCCAGGTAAAATGCCCAGGAGCGGGGTGGGACAGGTGGGCCGGTGCCTGGGTGGCTCAGTCAGTTAAGCGTCTGACTTACGCTCAGGTCATGATCTTGCAGTTTGTGAGTTTGAGTCCCATGTCAGGCTCTGTGCTGACAGCTCAGAACCTGGAGCCTGCTTCAGATTCTGTGTCTCCCTCTCTCTCTGCCCCTCCCCTGCTTGTGCTCTGTCTCTGTCTCTCAAAAATGAATAAGTGTAAAAAAAAATTTTTTTTTTAAATGCCCAGGATTTGGCACATAAGTATCAATATCACTTCTATTAATATCCTTTAGGGGCGCCTGGGTGGCGCAGTCGGTTAAGCGTCCGACTTCAGCCAGGTCACGATCTCGCGGTCCGTGAGTTCGAACCCCGCGTCAGGCTCTGGGCTGATGGATCGGAGCCTGGAGCCTGTTTCCGATTCTGTGTCTCCCTCTCTCTCTGCCCCTCCCCCGTTCATGCTCTGTCTCTCTCTGTCCCAAAAATAAATAAACGTTGGGAAAAAAAATTAAAAAAAAAATATCCTTTCAAAGTGGAGCAATACATTCCAGATAATTCTGCTAGCCATGCAGTTATACAAAATGGTTTATATGCACTCATAGATTGCATATAGTCTATGCATCATAGACTATATGCAATAGTCTATGCATCATAGACTATATGCAATAGTCTATGCATCATAGACTATAGATGGTTTTCTAGGGACTATGAGGAGAGGAAAGAAAAACACGGTTTAACTGGGAAACTAAACATCCAGGTTCAAGTCTCAGCCCTGATCCTACCTTACATTCCTTTCTTTGTACCCATCTCTCCATTTCTACTTGAAGGAACAGCCTAGGCAAACAAACAAACAAACAAACAAACAAAAAACCCTGATGTTAATGGAAATTTTGGAAACACTTCAAATATGAAATGGGCCTCCAACGTTTTTTACAGCTCTGCCTAGTCTTTTGGTCCATTGGGCCCAAGCTCCTTTGCATGTTACCTTCTAGGGCTATGGCCCAGGCATCTGGAGGGCAAGAAAAGAATAAGCCCCAGAAAGCGCAAAGGTGGCGGGGGCCCATGTGGGAGTGGGGTTTTTTCTGGCCTATTACCACCTTTTATCAAACATTTTCATTTAATATAGTGGTTTTCAAGCCTCAGAGTGTTAACATCTAGTTAAGTACTTACTATCTACCTAGATTCTGTCCCTTATCATGATTTTCAAAGATTCAAAGAATAATCCAGTAGTTCTCTTTATTCTGTAGTCTGGGGACAGTAAGACTAGGGAGGAAGAATGGTCCCAGAGAGAGTGGCAGGTAGAGGAGGGCTAGGATTTAGATTAAGATTTTAAAAATGAGGTGATGGGAATGCAAGCTGGTGCAGCCACTCTGGAAAACAGTATGTAGGTTCCTCAAGAAACCAAAAATAGAACTAGCCTACGACCCAGCAATTGCACTACTAGGCATTTATCCACGGGATACAGGTGTGCTGTTTCAAAGGGACACATGAACCCCCATGTTTATAGCAGCACTATCCACAATAGCCAAAGTATGGAAAGAGCCCAAATGTCCATCGAGGGATGAACGGATAAAGAAGATGTGGTATATACATACAATGGAGTATTACTCGGCAATCAAAAAGAATGTAATCTTGCCATTCTCAACTACATGGATGGAACTGGAGGGTATTATGCTAAGTGAAATTAGTCAGAGAAAGACAAAAATCATATGACTTCACTCATATGAGGACTTTAAGAGAGAAAACATATGAACGTAAGGGAAGGGAAACAAAAATAATATAAAAACAGGGAGGGGGACAAAACAGAAGAGACTCATAAATATGGAGAACAAAGTGAGGGTTATGGGAGGGGTTATAGGAGGGGGGACGGGCTAAATGGGTAAGGGGTACTAAGGAATCTACTCCTGAAATCATTGTTGCACTATATACTAACTAATTTGGATGTAAATTAAAAAAAATAAAAAATAAAATTAAGAAAAATGAGGTGAATATGCAATTTCTAGGGCACAAATACACTTAAGGACAAAATACATAATATGATAGAAATAGGACCTTAAAAAATATGTCCTGATTTTGTCTTTAGTCAATTTTATGTTCTATATCAGATATATATAGACACAAAATTTAAATATTAATAATTTCATATGGTCCAAAAGAAACTTTAAACACTATAGTTAAAAAAAATAAAAATTACAATTAAAGCCTCTTCCCATATTTGTCCCCTTTTTCCCTTGCCCTGCCTTCCTCCTGTAGTTAACTATTTTTAATTTCCCTCTAGTGTATCTTTATGCAAAAATAAATGCATTTGTGGGTGCCTGGGTGGCTCAGTTGGTTGAGCATCCGACTTCGGCTCAAGTCCTGATCTCACAGCTCATGAGTTCAAGCCCTGTGTCAGGCTCTGTGCTGACAGCTCAGAGCCTGGAGCCTGCTTCAGATTCTGTGTCTCCCTCTCTCTCTCTGCCCGTTCACTGCTCATGCTCTGACTCTCTCTCCCAAAAATAAATGAACATTAAAAAAGATTTTTTAAAACCCCACATTTGTAATTCCCCAATCTTTGTGCACAAAAGGTAGCATATTATATACTCAGTTCGATAGCTTGCTTTTTTTTTACTTAACCCTGGAGATAATTCCAGATCAGTAAATGCAGGCCTTATACTTGTTTGTGCACCACAGTATTTCACTGTGGGAAGTACCACAGTGTTTTCAACTAATCCCCTATACATGGACAATTTGCACATTAAGAAATTTTATCAGGGGAGGAGGTGAAAAAAGAAATTTTATCAACGTGTTTTGAATATAAGCAGTGTTCCAGGGACCATGTTACCTATTGTAATCTTCTTCTTTTTCACTCTCCATACTCAGTAACTACCACAACGTTACCCCTTTACACTTGGTGCCTCCCACAGCCCTGAATTCTCCCCTTTGCTCTGCAAGTGTCCCCTGACTGCTTGCTGAGCATCTCCTTGAGGGTGGTCCATGGCTATGCTGGCCAACACCATAGCCACTTGTCCTGTTCAGTTATTCAAATTTAACATAATCAAAATAAAAGTCAGTTCTTTGGTCAGACTAGCTACATTTCAAGTTCTCAGTGGCCGCAAGTGGCTAGTGACCACCCCATCAGACAGGGCACATACAGAACACTTCACTGTTGCAGAAAGTTCTGTTGGAGAGCACGGGTGCACAGAAATCTCAACCTCAGGTCTAAAGGTCACTCTCTACCCTTCTGCCATGTGGAAGTTGCTCCTCTTGTACCTCCCTCGTTAGACTGTCAGCATCTGGAGGGATGATGAACTTTCCTCTGTTTCTCCTTAGTGCTTACCTAGCACAGTGCCAAGGACATCATCCATGTTCAATAAATGTGGAGTGAAAACATGAGTGACGAGGACACCGAGGCTCCTGGTCGAAGTATGCCCAAGGTCACAATCAGGATGTGCCTCAGCTGTTGAACCCAGATTATTTAGCTCCCTGGGTAAGGTTATAGGACATGACTTATGTTAACTTTCATTTCAAGATACTGAATCAATAGCTACCGAAAACGAAAATTTTAGCTGAATAACACTGGAGAAAGCTTTTATTTCCTTTTGATTTTTTTTTTTTTCCTGGAAGTTTTGGATATCTGATCCTAAAGATCCCTTGGGAACCTCAGAGAAACTCTCTCACTTGAGAATTGGGTGGGGAAGGCCCCAACCTCTGGTCTCTGGGAACCAATGGTTTGTTTTGGTCGGTAAATACACTGTATTGGTTTGCCAAGACTGCCATAGCAAAATACCACAGACTGGGTGGCTTAAACAGAAATTTATTCCTCGAGGTTTGGGAGGGAGGCTAGGAGACAAAGATCAAGGGGTTGGCATGTTTGGTTTTTCCTGAGGCCTCTGCCCTTGGCCTACAGTTGGCTATCTTCATCTTGTGTCTGCACGTGGTCCCCCTCTGTGCTTTGTCTGTGTCCTTCCTAATCTCTCTTCTCATAAGGACACCAGTCAGATGGGATTAGGGCCCACCCTAAAGACTTCTTTTTTAACTTAATCACCTCTTTAAAGACATTATCTCCAAACCACTCACATTTTGAATCCTGGGGATTAGGGCTTCAACATGTGAATCTGGGGGAGGCACAATTCAGCCCATAAGTGTACATTGTTTCCTAGATAGACCCAGAGTCCATTCTCTTCCACATTTCTCTTTGACAAGAGATAGCAACGAATATTATGTTTATCAAATTATAGGCTACTTTTATTCTATTGAAAGAGAAAGACTCCAAACACCTTTGCTAAAGGTCTGCTTTGTTCTCCAAAACACAAGATGCAGTTCAGCTGATATGGAATGAAAAGTCTTCTTCAGGGAAAGCAAATAGAGGTGTAGTATGGAGAAGTGAAAAAAGAAAAGGAAACTGAGTCATGGATACCACAACCAAGGTAGGGGTCAGCCACATGATAGTGTTGAAGGGAGGTGAGGGTATGCTTTGAAGATATCCGAAAAACAGTAGAGATGCCTCTTACCTAAAGGCGCGGGAACAATATTTTCATGGTCAACTTCTTATGAGGCCATTAAATCCAGTAGTGGGTGTTTTTTAAAAAAAAAGATGTGGAGAAGTTAGGGAAGGGTTCTAGTCACATTTTTCTGCCTGATTATAAAATTTGTTGTATATAGAAGAAAGAAGAATAAAGAAAATAAAATATAGAAGAATAAAGAAGAAAATAAAAAATGCTTGAAACTAATGTAACATTGTCAAGTCTTCTTCAGTAAAAAAAATAAAGAATAAAAATGAGAAAATTAAAAAAAGATCCTGTTTATCTTTAACCTGTCATTCTCCAACACTTTTCAATTTAGTTTTCAAAGACAGGATCATCCCACATATACTGCTCTTAGAATCCATGTTTCCATTCATTATATCATGACCAATGTTTGTCTGGATTATTTTTAAAAATCTTGTTATTAATAACTGAAAAGAATTCCATCACATAAATGTGGTTGAATTTGTTTAACACATATAGATAATTTGTTTAACCATGACCATGTGGGTTGGAAAAACAAAAATTATTAAAGGAGTGGAAATAATACCAAACAACATGTGATAATAGTAATTAATAAAATTTTTTACTATAATTTTGGAGTACAGACAACACAAATAGCCTTCCCACGTGAAAACCAGCTCTGACCACACCCCTGCCCTCTTCTTTCTGCGCTACTGAACATCAAGCCCTGGGTGACAGCCATTTGTAGGACCAGGTAGAGTGGCCTGGATTGCTAAGAAGTGAGGTGAGCTGTGGATTATATGGTGTCGTTTGAGGGGAGTCACATGCATCTCTTCTAGCTTGATCCAGACAGATGCAATACTTCCACCAACAGATTCATTCCCGAGGGTCAGTGAAAGAGGGTCCTGTCCCTTAAGAAATGTACATACCCTTGGTAAGGGCAGGGCATGTATGTAAAATCACTGCTAGTCTTGAATCTTCGGAATTTCCATGTCTGAGAACTTTCTTCTACCTAAAGGGACCACAAAAGCTTGGGAAGTGGGATTCCTGAAGACACAGAGCTCCCTAGCCTGTAAGGGTGTGGACCAGGAGGCTGAGGTCCTGAAGGCACAGTATTCCAGCCTGGATCACTTAGGGTCTTGGATAGTTAAGATTTGGGGGGAATAAGCCAGTCTGAGCTCTGAATTTCCTCTCAGCAATCTGGGTTGGATGTGATACTCCAAGGTTGCTTTATTGTCTCCATTCTGGACTCTGTCCTGTCTTCCTCTAAACCCTCTGAACCTTGGCTGGACTCAGCTCCCAACTAACCTATTTCTTCTTGTGTTTGAATCGTTATCTCGGTGAATGGCACCACCAATTGTTCAGTTGACAAAGCTTAGTGATTCTGGTTTCCTCTCTCACCCTCACAGCCAGCCTAGTTACCAATTCTTGTTGATTTTGCCTCTGGGCTGTTTCTAAGAGCCTTTCCCTCATCCTTAAACTCTGGAGCATTGCCTGAGTTTAGGGTATCCTGACTCTCCAATCCGGCTGGACATTGTTGCCAGAGAGGTCTTTCTAATGGTACTGATCGTGTCACACCTTTGTCTAAAGGGCCTTTCTGATGCCCAAACTCTTCAGCATGGTATATAATGATCTTCACAACCTGACACCCACTTATTTGTAACCTCTTCTTCCAGCACACCAGTTTTCCTAAACACCCCGTGTGTACATGCTCCTATACCTTTGTGGGTTTTCCACCCTCAAGTTGGTACGTTCTCATTTACCCTTTAAGAGCTGGAGCAAATGTAACACCTATAACTTGGAATTCACTGTTCCTTCCCTTGGGCTTCCATTGAGCTCTGTATAATTGCCTTCTTACCTGGACTGTGAACTTCTTGAGGGCAGGGACCTGAATCTGCACTTAGCATGGTGCTCAAATAGACATTCAACAAATAATTATTCCATTAGAGAGCCAGTGTTTACAGTTTGTACTTCCCTTGGTGCCTAATATTGTCTTGTATGGCAGTCCTTTTAAACATATGAGGTGTGACCAAGCCGTGATGTTGATGTGACTCATTACTTAATAAGCATACCAGAATTTATGGAACCAAATGAGAGCTGCTTAGCTGCTTCCTTCAAAGTCTTCATCCTGTGAGGCTGGATACTTAGTCCTGCCATGCTTTCATTGTTCAAAACACCTCTGGAACACCTCTCTTGGAAACAACTTCGGCATTTGTAGCACTTTCTTTTCAATCTCCCCCGTGGTAGCTTTTTGTTTGTTTCCACTTATTAAACATTTATTATGTGCTTATCTATCCCAGGCACCAAACTGGTGCTGGGTGAAAGATAAGATAAATCAGACATTCACTCTGTCTTCAAAGAAGTTTCTGTTTGGTAAGGGAGATAAGATCTGGGCAAACACTGCAATACAAGCTTAAGTGATCATGTTCCCCAGAGGTTGGATCTGATTTTTGGAAAAAGCCAAAAGTCCTTTGGTTTCAACCTTCCAACAAGGTGAGTGACAGAGGTATGTGATAACACACTGCCTTAAACCAATGCCAAACAGGAGCCCAACTCGTTTCCAGTACCCCTCTCCCCAACAAGAGACTAAACTATTTGGCATGTTTGTTTCAAACCCAGACTCCCACTTTGTGGTAATGCTCTTCTATATATGGAGTCTTCTCAGCTAAATTATAAGCTCTTTGAGGGCAGGTGCTTAAGTCGTATTTTCATTTTTGTTCTCACAGCATCTGGTGGCCACATAATACATGTTGGATAAAGATTCACTCAGTTACTGAGCCCAAAAGGTGGCTCCCCGCGCCACACGTACTTCACATCGAATATCCTCTCCCCATGTGCTTTGCTCTTGGTAGTGACAGATCTGCCAGGGCCACGGGACAACGGCCGAAAGGACCAATGCAAGGGAGAGCGCGCGTGGGGGCACTGGCGGCGGATCTGGGACTACAGCCCGGGAGTTCCTGCTTCCTGGTTCCCCGGAGCGAGTGTCCTTTGGTGGGAGCCGCGGGGAAGGGAGCAGCCCTTCCTGCGCGTCGGGCGCCCGCCCCTCCCCCGGCCTCCCATGGACTTGTGCGGAGAGGCGCCAGCCGGCAACCGGGGACGCCGAGGGTGGCGGGGCCACCTACAGGACCCCCCATCCCGGTTACGGGGAAGGTTTTCAGCTCCTGGGAAAGGCAGTCGGAGACTCGGCCAGGAAAGGCAGGAACCGGGGGGCTCGGGGAGGAGGAACAGAGTCGCAGCGGAGAGATCCAAGGGAAAGTCTGGGTGCCGGGGAGCGGCGGCGGCCGGGTCCCAGCGGAGGGGGCCGGGTCCCAGCGGAGGGGTCCGCGCCGCAGCCGCCCCGCCGCCCCGCCGCGCGCGCCCCTCCCCTCCTCCGCCGGCCCCGCCCCCGCCCGGCTCCCCGCTCCCCCCCACCACCCAGTCTCCTCCCCGAGGGGCCGGGGGCAGGGCCGCCCCTCCCTCCGGGTCCCTCCCTCCCTCAGCTGCGCGCATCTCATACCAGCCCTCATTCCGCACATTCCAGGCTTCCTCCTTTCAAACTCCAGGCCAGGGGGCGGGCAGGGCCCGAGCTCCCGGCTCCCGCCGCCCGCGGCCGCGTCCCCCAGGTGAGTGGCGCCCGCCCCGCCGCCGCCCCGCCGCGCGCCCCCACCCCTCCGCCCCGCCGGCCCCCTCGGCCGCGTGCGCCGCCGCTTTCTTCCCCCCCTCGCCCTTCCCGCCCCGGACCTCCCGGCCCGGCCCGCGCCCCCGCTGCCCTCCCTTCCGCCGCCGGCCCCCGAGCTGCCTTCCTCTCTCCCGTTGACTCACTCCTCCAGGAATAGGGAGCTCCCGTGCTTTCCCGTCAGTCCCATTCTGGGAAAACTCCTCCCTCGGCGCGCTCCGCTCCGCTCGGCTCAGCTCGGCTCGGCGCGCCAGCCCCCCGGCGGCGGCGAAGCGCGTGCGGGCCGGCGCGGGGTGGGCTCCGGCCGCCGCCCGCCCTCCTCCCTGCCCGGCCGGTGGCCCGGGCCGCCGCGGGGCCGCGCGCGCTGACCCCTGTCGTCCCGCAGCGCCGTCGCCGCCCTCGGGACCTCGGCGAGGAGTTGGCGCGCGCTGCGGACCCCGTGGAGCCGGCTTAGCGCCTTCGCCCCCCCCGCCCCCCCGCACCCCCGCACCTTGGGACCCGTAAGGCTGCGGCGCGGCGCGGGGACTCCAGGACCTCGCCCGAGGGCCGGCGTCGGCGGTGCGTGAGGAGCTCTCCCGGCACGTGGAGGCGGCGCGGACCTCGGGCCGGGCCGGGGGTGGATGCTCGGGGCTCGCGGGAAGGGGGTCCCGGAAGCCGAAAGGCCCAGAAGCAGAACCGAGAGCAGCGGCGGTCGGAGAGACCCAGCACCCATGCCTCTTTTCTGCCGGGCCCTTTTCCGACTTGGAAGAGCGAGCCCTGGAGGTAGTGTATTGGCCGGTTTAAGTGCTGAGGCTTTGCGAAAGAGGAGAGCCCTCCGCAGGGTCCCCAGCTCCCCGGGACTTGAGAAGCTTGTTGTATTCTGTGGTGGGGACTAGCTCCAGGGAGGAGAGCTCCCAGACCCGAAGCGCACGTTTCCCAGGGACACGGCCTCCGTGCACACGTGTGGAGAGGGGATTCCGGGCACACACGGGGGCTGTCGGATGATTTCATGTGACCGCCTGAGTGTCCCGTCTCCCTAGGTTTGGGTGTAGGTGATATCTGTTCACATGTGACTCACCTTGTTTGTGTTGAACGTGAGTGTATTTACACTTGAGAGCAGTGCTGCCTATCTGGAAGTCTGAGTGTCTCTGAGCCCTTGTGCAATGCTACGTCTCTGCGTGTGTATTTTTCTGCGAGGATGTTGGTTCTGGGCATGACTGTTCTTCCTCCCTGCATGGCCGTGGGCAAGAGAGTTTGTCTCTGGTGAGGTGTGCAGGGATAATTGGACCGTGGTGCTCGGGAGTGCGGTCCGCGGGCTGCATGCGCCCTGGACTGGGCAGAGCTGGAAGGAAGCTGTGCACACCCGCCTCTTCCAGGCAGCTGTCTTTCTGAGGGAGAGTGGGTGCTGTTCTTGCCTGAAACACTTCACAGAGCAAGATGGTAGAAGGCTAAAGGAAGTGGAGATATTTGTCTTTCCCTGATGGGACAGGTTGTTGACAGAACTGGGGATGTTCGTGGGGGAGGATTCCCCCGCCCCCAGAGGAAACCGTTTTGAATCTTGAAGGGTGTGTAGCCCCTGCTTTTCAAGTTGGCCCCAAGGACAAAGAAGAATGGATGTATACCAGCCTGAACTACTTTCTGCTGGTCCAGCTCTCCTTGGAGCTCCCCAGCAGTCAGATGGAAGAATCCTAGTTCTTTACAACTTGCTAGACCACTCTGCACTTGGCTGTGGGAAGAGAGAGGGGTAACTGCAGGCATGCTTTGGTACCAACCCGGGAGGGAATGGCTGCCTCTGACTTGCTAGTTGACTTGCTAGGGAAGACCCTTCTGGGTGTCTCAGTTTCCCCACCCCTTCTTTTATGCTCTGCTTCCCCCCCCCCCAAACTCCAGTTGGGATTTACCCATTTGAAATATCTTAGAGGTGGGAGCTGGGTGGGGAGGGAGCCACAGATGTCCGGGAGATTGGCAGAAGTGACACAGCATGTGATGGTGTTGGGAGGGGGGGCACAGGCAGACCTGGAATCAGAGTTCTGTCTTCATTCCTACAACAAGGTGATGGGGGGCATAATGTTGAGCATTTCTTGGAAGGAAGGAACAAGATCCTCTCAGAAGGGTGGGGGCTGGTTGCTGCTCCTCCATGCACCTTGAGGATGCAGATGTTTTGGTGGGAGCCACCTCACCCTCTCACCTGACCAGGTGTGTGATTGGGGCTTTGAGGGCCCGGGTCTAAAGGTAGCATTGATGGAATAGAAAGGGTACAGACTTGGGGCTGGACATACCTGGGTGCAAATCCTGATAGTCACAACTGTTAAGGCCCTCGGGCTTAGTTTCCTGATGAGTAATATGGGAGGGTGGGTTAATTAATATCTATCTAAAACGTTTGTTGTGAAAATTCATTGTTTGCCAAGTATCTAGCACAGTGCATGGCATATTGCAGACTCCAGTGTTTCCTAAGCTTATTTCAGCATGGAACCTCTTTTTTCCCCAAGAACTTCTCTGAATACCCTTTGACAAACCTTGCCCTGTTCATTTGTGTTTACTCAGCAAACATGAACTGAGCATTTACCATAGACCAGGCCCTGTGTGATGTTTGTCATCCTTAGGAACCAAGGTAGCTAGTGGCCCAGGTGGAGGTGGGGGCAGGGCTTTGTCACAGGGGCACAGGGTCTCCAACTCCTTTGTTCTTTTTTTTTTTTTTTTTTGATGTTTATTTATTTTTGAGAAGGGGGAGGAGGGGCAGAGAGAGAGGGAGACACAGACTCTGAAGCAGCTCCAGGCTCGGAGTTGTCAGTGCAGGTCCTGATGCAGGGCTTGAACTCATGAACTGTGAGATCATGACCTGAGCAGAAGTCAGATGCTTAACCAGCTGAGCTACCCAGGCAGTCCTCCAACACCTTTGTTCTAATTTCAGTTTTGCTTTGACCTCAGGGTGAATCTGCTGAACATTATTGGATACTCTAGTGTTAGCCTCTAACTCCCTCATTTTAAAGATGGGGAAACCGAGGCCCCTAGCGGGACAGTAACTTGCCTAAGATTGCACAACTGGTGAGTCACAGAGCTGGGACTAGAGTCCATTTTGTTTCGACTTTGCATTCTGTCTCCTGCTCTGTGGCTCCCAATGCTCAGACCCCCTAGCCACTTCATCTAACAGGTGTGGAGGCTGGAACAGTCTGGCTTGGCAATGTCTCCCATCCTGTGGCTCAGATAGGAAGCAGAAATTCTCCCCTCCTTCCCAGCAGAAAGCACAGAACTGTAGAATCTGAGAATGCCAACTTTGGAAGGGACCCTCAAAGGGTCTTTAAATGCATCCTCCTTTTTCCTCTCTGGTCTGTACATTACTCAGCCAGGTGGAGAAGGGTCTTCTTATCTTTCTAGATCTTCTGGGATGCAAGTGTCGCAACTTCCCTCTGCCTCCATTCTGGAGTCTTGTACTGGTGACTGTCACACAGCAATACCTGTTGCCTAATCCGTGGCTCCTCTCCTCCTTCTCAGTGGAAGTGGAGGACACGGGTCACCAGCTCTGCTCCATTGCCTTTCCTGTAGTTGAGGTCAGTCTGGGGGCAGTGGGAAATTCAGGGCTTGTGAGGGTGGCTTTACCTTGTCTGTCTTGCTTTGCCCCCCATGACCCTTTGTTGGCAGGGGTTCGGAGAACAGCTCCCTTTAAAGCTCTGAAATTGGAGCTGAACAGCTGCTCTCCTGCCCCCCCCTTCCCCCCCCCCCCCGGGGGTTTAACCAGTTCAGGGGCCCAGGTGGAGGTGGGGGCAGGGCTTTGTCACTGGGCAGTGCGGTCTCCAACTCTGGAGCTTTTCCTGAACTCTTCTGAAATGACAGTTCTTCCCTTGCTTTTGGTTTTTCCATTTAGATATTAGGGAGATTCGAGTCACCTCCTGGGTGATACGGTCCTGGAGCCTTCAGCTGCTAGCACTGGATCTTTGGGAACATTTCCACTGGAACTCCAGTCCCTAAGATAGGTACCGTGCCCTCCTATCTATAATACAGGCCCTTGGAAAGGCCGGAGGATGGGTCCTGGCTCCCTGTGGTGTGGGCCAGCGCCCTCGCTGAGCTGAGGGTAGGCGGGCCCCCATGGGTGGGGACCCAGCTTCCTTTGACCCAAACTTCATGGGAACAATGGACTTCAGAGGAGTCACCAGGGGCAGGAAATAGGAGCTGTGCTAAGGCAGGGTGACCCTTCTGCAGGATGGGGTTGCATATCCGGCCGAAAGGAAAGGCAGGGTGTTGGGGGCAGTGCAGAGGGCACTGGGTAGGGCCGATGACACATAGGGTGGGCCTCTCCTTCCAAGGGGGCCCTTGACTCAGAGTGAAACCTGAGCTGCTTAGAGCCCATTATTTGATGGAGCCGTCTGCTTTGTGTCTTACCAGCAAAGGTATTGTGGTGTCTGCCAGTGTCAGCTCATGCCAAGCTGACCCCTGCCAGAACCATGAATTCCCCTTCCCTTCAAGCCCTTCAGAGGTCTGCGTGAATTGTCCTGGCTTGAATAAAAGGCTAGTTTTGTTTCTTCCTGGCTGGTCTCCATCTTGGCTTTGAGCCTTGAGTAATAGTCGACGAGGGAGGCAATTTGTTCAGTAGGCAGAGCTCTGGGTGGGGAGGCAACAGGCCTGGGTCAGCTGGACAACATAAAGGGATTTTTTTTTTTTTTTTTTTTTTTTTTTTAAGCCATCTTCAGAGCAAGAAGACAACCAGGACAGGCAGGGGGAGATTCCTGCTTGAAGCAGGTGGTGGAATGTTCTTGGAGGCACAACACACTTATCTTGCCTTTATCTCTGTAAAGGAAGAACAGAGTTGGCAAGAGGGCTAAGGCAGGCTTTGGGAGAAGTGAGAGACTGCACTGAGTTGCCTTTTGTGAATTCAGGTGGCCAGGTTCTCACAGATCAGGTTTTGGGGTCCTGATAGCAGCTTCAGGAGTGACCACAGAATCACTCTAGGATCTGGGAGGAGCCCTGACAAATGGGAGCGGGGAGGTAAGGGTAGCAACATAATAAATGTTGTCCTGTTTTATTTCTTCAATGTGGCAAGATGGGGATTCAGGAAATGGCAGGCCGGTAAGCTTCTTATTGATGTGGGGCCTTCAAAAATGACATTGAGATAACTACTAGCCCACATGGGTCACCCTACCAAGTCTTGGAAAACAATCTAGTTTAGGTGGAAGAACGTTTAGTAAGGACTTTGAGTCTAATGAGGTTTCTTGGGTTCAAGAGAAATAAATAGGGTCTGGTTGATGCAGCAGTAAGATGGATTTGTAACTGGTTGAATGGCTGTCTAGGCTACTCATACTGAGCTCTTGTCACCATGGAGTGGGCAGTCTCTAGTGCTGTGCCACAGAGCTCTCGTTTTGGTTTTGTCCCCTGTCAGTTCTGTGCGTGTCTAGGATAGCAAGAGTATTGGATGACAGGACCAGGATTCAAAGTCATCTTGATTAACTAAATGCTGAGATTAAGCAGAAATAGGAAATGAAGAACCATGTTTTTTTCTGTTACAATTAATACATACTCATTGTAGACAACTCTTATAAATTCAACAAGAAAAACTGGTACATAATGCTACAACTCAGGTGAGCACAGTTAATATTTTGGTATATGTCCCTTCAAATTTGTGTTCATGCAAATAAATCTGTGTATTTTAACATAATTGCAGTTATACTCTATCCTGTTTTTTTTCCTACTGAATACTATGTAGTGAGTAATATCCCCTATCATAAATAATTTAAAGCTATAATTGTAAGGATCTGGATAATATTACCTCATATGAATACACTTTAATTTCTTTAACTGCACACTCCTGAACATTTTTAAAAATTGTGTTCAATTTTTAGCCATTAAAAATTACTTGACGTTGAGTGATGTTAAATAGGTACACTTATCTCAAGATGAACTCTAATAGATATAAATGTAAAATCCTGCATTTAAGGTCAGAGCATCAATTCTATATATATATATATATATATATAATATATTATATATATAGAATAGGATATATGTATTATATATATAATATATATTATGTATATAGAATAGAATAGAATATATATAGAATATTATATATAGAATATATAATATATATATATATTATATATATAGAATAGGAATTTACTGTCAATTCTTGTGGAAAAAAACTTGGGGTTTTGGTTGATGAAGCAGGGGAAGGAAAATGAGCATTTATTTTATTTATAAAAAATTTTTTTGTTTAGGGGCGCCTGGATGGCTCAGTTGGTTGGGTGTCTGACTTCGGCTGGGGTCATGATCTCACAGTTTGTGGGTTTGTGCCCCGTGTTAGGCTCTGTGCTGACAGCTCAGAGAAGCCTGGAGCCTGCTTCAGATTGTGTTTCCCTCTCTCTCTGTTCCTCCCCCCGCTTGTACTCTCTCTTTCTCTCTCTCTCTCTCAAAAATAAAGATTTAAAAAAATTTAAAAATAACATTTTTTTTTGTTTTAAATTTTAATTTAATTGATTTTTTAAATTTACATCCAAGTTAGTTAGCATATAGTGCAACAGTGATTTCAGGAGTAGATTCCTTAATGCCCTTTACCCATTTAGCCCATCCCCCCTCCCACAATCCCTCCAGTAACCCTCTGTTTATTCTCCATATTTAAGAGTCTCTTATGTTTTTGTTTCCCTCCCTGTTTTTTATTATTTTTGCTTCTCTTCCCTTATGTTCATCTGTTTTGTATCTTAAAGTCTTCATATGAGTGAAGTCCTATGATATTTGTCTTTCTCTGACTAATTTCACTTAGCATAATACCCTCTAGTTCCATCCACATAGTTGCAAATGGCAAGATTTCATTCTTTTTGATTGCCGAATAATAGTCCATTGTATACATATATACCACATCTTCTTTATCCATTCATCCATCGATGGACATTTGGGCTCTTGCCATACTTTGGCTATTGTTGATAGTGCTGCTATCAATGTTGGGGTGCATGTGTCCCTTTGAAACAGCACACCTGTATCCCTTGGATAAATACCTAGAAGTGCAATTGTTGGGTCGTAGAGTAGTTCTATTTTTAATTTTTTGAGGAACCTCCCTACCGTTTTCCAGAATGGTTGTACCAGTTTGCATTCCCACCAGCAGGGCAAAAGAGATCCTTTTTCTCTGCATTCTCGCCAACATCTGTTGTTGCCTGAGTTGTTAATGTTAGCCATTCTGACAAGTTAAAAAAAGAATTTTTTAATGTTTATTTTTGAGTGAGAGACCGACAGCGAGCAGGGGAGGGGCAAAGAGGGAGACAGAATCCAAAGCAGGCTCCAGGCTCCAGGCTCTGAGCTGTCAACACAGAGCCCAACAAGAAGCTTGAACCCACGCACCATGAGATCATGACCTGAGCCAAAGTTGGATGCTTAACCGAATGAATCACCCAGGTGCCCCGGGATATGAGCATTTATTAAGTGCCTACCAGGTGCCAAGCTTTGTTCTAGACATTTCTGTCTACATCACTTCATTTAATTTTCATGGCAGCCCTGTGAGATAGGGTTTGCTGATTTGTTTTTGTTTTTTTTTTAATTTTTAAATTTTTATTTTTAAGTAATCTCTACACCCAACTTGAGGCTTGAACTCACAACGCCGAGATCAAGAATCACAGGCTCTACTGACTGAGCCAACCAAGTGCCCCGTTTTGTTTTTTTTGTTTGTTTTTTTTAAATTTTTTTAACGTTTTATTTATTTTTGAGACAGAGAGAGACAGAGCATGAATGGGGGAGGGGCAGAGAGAGAGGGAGACACAGAATCGGAAGCAGGCTTCAGACTCTGAGCCATCAGCCCAGAGCCCGACACAGGGCTCGAACTCATGGACCGCGAGATCGTGACCTGAGCTGAAGTCGGATGCTTAACCGACTGAGCCACCCAGGCGCCCCTGGTTTTTTTTTAATGTTTATTTATTTTTGAGAGAGAGAGAGAAAGAGCGTGAGCAGGGGAGGGGCAGAGAGAGAGAGCAAGAGAGAGAATCCCAAGCAGGCTGTACATTGTTAGCTTGGAGCCCGAGGTGGGGTTCAAACTCATGAACTGTCAGATGATGATTTAAGCAACAATCAAGAGTCGGACCCATAACCGACTGAGCCACCCAGGTGCCCCGTGGTTTTTTTTTTTTTTTTTACCTTTGCTTTAACAAAAGAGGAGAAAAGTTACCCAGAGATTAATGCTGGGGTTGGAGTTTGAACCCAGGTCAGCCTGACTCTTCCTGTCACCCGTTAAACCCTGAGCCTGTGGGCTAGTGGGGTCGGGGGCTCTGCATCAAGGAAAACCATAGTCTGCTAGGCTCTGTGATGCTCTGGTCACACTGAGAGCCATGTCTGGTTTTGGAGGGTAGATACACCCCGATCTATTCAGTGTTGAGCTTGTAGATATTGTGAGTGTCTTGGTGAAGGGGGGGTTGGAACCTGTGCAGTCCTTAGCGTGCTGTCATTTCTCATTGCCAGAAGTTAGTCCCTCTTTGCAGTAATAGCAGATCAGGTCCAAGGGATCGGAAGTCGGTTTCACTCTAGTACTACATAGACCTATGTGGAGTTTTATAATGTAGAACGATGTAGGTAGAACTTGCTAGGGCTTCTTTGGAGGAAGTTTCTCCAGTGGGTGGGAGATTGCACCAGATGACCTCTAGGGCTTCTGTTTCCTCCATGTGGTCCTGGGCCTCAGTTTCTCTGCATGCAGCAGGTGGGGATTGCCCTGGCGATGAAGGAGATATTTTCCCACCTTGACCTTCTGGGATCCCTGCTGGAGGGAGGTAAAGATAAGCTGTCTCCAAAGCTGGAAGCAAGGCTGAGAAATGTGAGGTGGGAATGTCCAGTCCCAGCAGTTTGAGGAGACCAAATGAGGAGATGTGGGAGTTATTGCCTGGCTCCCCATCACCTTTGGACAAGCTGAATAAGCAGGTGTTAGGGACAGGCTGCACCCCTGAGGCTGGGGCAGGGGAAGATGAGCACAGCATGGGGTAGTGGCTATAAGCACAGACTCCAGACCCATCCTGCCTGATAGAAGTACAATGTAAGCCAGATATGTCATTTTATGTTCTCTTAGAGCCACTTTTACAAAGTAAAAAGAAATTGGTAAAATGAATTTTAATAATATATTTTATTAAACAATTGTGTCTAGGGGCAGCTGGGTGGTTCAGTTGGTTAAGTGCTCAACTTTGGCTCAGGTCATGATCTCATGGTGTGTGGGTTTGAGTGCCGTGTCGGGCTCTGTGCTGACAGCTCAGCCTGCAGCCTGCTTCCGATTCTGTGTCTCCCTCTCTGTGTTCTCCCCTACTTGCACTCGGTCTCTCTCTCTCAAAAATAAATAAACATTAATTAAAAAAAAAAAATTAAACAGCTGTATCTAAAATACTATCGCTTAAATGTACCATCAATAGTGAAAAAATGTTCATGAGAAGTTCACATTTTTTTCATACAAACTGTTTGGATTCCAGCATGCATTTTACACTTAATAGCGCATCTCAATTTGGACTAGCTGCTGTTCAAGTGCTGAATGGCCATGTGTGGCTAGTGGTTCGTGTTTAGACAGTATAGCATTACAGCCAGCCTGCCTGGGTTTGAATCCCTTTTCTGCCACTTGTCAAGCTATGTGGCCTTGGACAAGTTATCTAACTACACAGTAGCTTATTCTCCTCTTCTGCAAAATGAGGAAAATAATATTAATAGGACCAACCTCTTGCTGATGGGAAGATTACATTAGTTAATATTTGTAATATACTTAGTTTTTTTGCCTGGCATATACTAAACACCATCTAAGTGTTTATCAAATAAATGACCCATAAATGGTCCTTAAACTCTGGAGGGAGAGGCCTGTGATACACTGGGAAAAACCCAGTCGTGGAGAGTCCCTGTACGTTACTGGTAGGCTGTGCCTATATCTGGTAGTTCTACAAGATGAAATGCCTTCAGATCAGATGGACCTAATCTACTATTGCTGAAGAGAGGGCCCGCCTTCTGGAAGTGAGAAGAAATGGCAGCACCCGTATAAGATAGGCTCCAATCCTTTGACAGGTATGTCCCGAGCAGCTGTCCTGCTTGGGGCTTGGAAATGTGCTGCGTGACATGGAAGAAACAGAAGGATCTTCCGAAATGCTTCGTCGTAGATTGCGTGACCTCATGTTGGAATGGGGGGTGAGGTCACTTCCAGCACTTGGAGGTTGAAGCAGTAGTCTTGCTGCTTATGCAAGAGAGGAAGCAGAGCTGTATTAGTGGCTTCCGATACCCTCCTCAGGACTCTGCCAGCCCCAACACTGCCTGCTTGCCTCTCTTGGCACCAGCCCCCTCTGCCTGCACCTGCCCCCAGCCAGCCCGCAGTGGTCACAGAGCACCCACAGTGTGCCTGGCACTGTGCCAGGGGCAGTGGGGGAAATGTGGAATGGAAGACCTGGTCTGTGTCCTCAAGACGCTTGCAATCCTGCATGGGAGACGGACTGCATAGCAAACACTGAACACCTGCAAGATTAAAGAAGGGCTAGTTAGAAGCACAGACTAGTGCTGAGGGGGTGTCTTGTAAAGGTGATTCATTCTGATGGGGCTGGGAGGAGTCAGGGAAGGCTTCTCAGAGGAGGAGGCACTTGAGCTGACTTTGAAGGATGGGTAGGGTTGCATGCTGTGTGTGTGTGTGTGTGTGTGTGTGTGTGTGTGTGTGTGTGTGTGAGAGAGAGAGAGAGAGAGAGAAACGGACAGAGGGAGAAATATAGGTGAGAGGACAGGAAAAGTAGTGATTTCAGGGTCATGGTCATGAAATAATCAGAGGAGAGGAGACAGTGGAGCTTTATAAGTGAGGTGGGTTTGAGCCAGGTCCTCTGGGCAGAGTAAGGAGGACTTTTTAAAAGTTTATTTTTAAATTCACATACAGCAAAATTTACTCTTCATGGTATACAGTTCTGTGGGTTTTGACAAATGCAAGGCATGGGATTCCCCACCACAGTCAAGATACAGAAGGGCTCCATCTCCAAAAGATGCCCTCACGCTACCACCCTTTGTGGGCTGTCCATCTGTCTCCCCCTCCCCCGCCATGCCCATCCCCTGAGAACATGGATCTGTCCACTCCTGTCATTGTGCTTTTTTGAGAATATCAGATGGATAATCAGACAGTATGGAGCTTTGGGGTCTGTTTCTTTCACTCAGCATAATGCCTTGATTCATCCGGTTGTGTGTATCAATAGTTTGTTCCTTTTTATTGCTGTGTACTATTCCATTTTATAGCTACACTTCAGTGTGTTTATCCATTCACTGGCAGAAGGACTTTTCGGTTGTTTCCAGCCTTTGTTGATTTTGAGTAAAGCTGTTGTCAACATTTCTATACAGGTTTTTGTGTGAACACAGGCTTTCATTTCTCTTTCTTAAACACCTAGGAGTGGGATTGTTGGGTCACGTGGTAGCATACATGCAGTGGTTTAAGAAACTGGCAAACTGCCAAAGTGTATATACCCTTTGCATTTCTATCAGCAAAGCAGGATAGTTCTGTTTCTCCGTATCTTCAACAGCGTTTGGTCTTGTTGGCTTTCTTTTTGTTTTTGTCTTTTTGACATTCTGATAGGTGTAGTGGTAGCTCAGCATGGTTTTAATTTGCATTTCCTTAATAACTAATGATGTTGAACTTTTTTTGTGTTTTTAATTTGCCATTTATGTAACTTCTTTGATGAAACGTCTACCAAATCTTTTGCCTATTTTTCCTCTTGATGGTTATGTTTTGAGAGTTCTTTAATATTCTGGATACAAGTCCCTTGTCAGATGTGTGACTTACAAATTTTTGGAGAAAATTCATTTAAGGAGAGAATCTCCAAAAGAAGATGGTGGGTGTTAGGGACTCTGAAAGCAAGGAAAGAGTTTGGTGCCCTGAGCCTTGGCCTTTCTTCAGAGGCAAAGGTGGGCCCAGGGGGATAGATGGCGGAGAACACCTACAGAATGACTTAGAAAGAGGAAAGGAGGAAGGAACAGGGCCTTCTATGAAGTTCTGTTCCTGGCTTAGCACCTGCAGTAGAGTATACTTTGAATAGGAGGTGCACGTAGCTTCTTAGTTTGCTAGGACCTTCCCTGACTGGCTGCTATGCCTGGTCTACTCCTCATTGCCCCTGGCTCAAGCTGGGCCGGCCCCATCCAGAACAACAACTGCTTGTGCCCAGTCTGGGTACCAACCATTTACATGGCCTTGTTTCCAAACTGGATGACCACTGCATTCTGGAATGGGAGGTGGAATGATTGTTGGGCCTGCAGGGGTAAGCCACTGGGTAGCTGTGTGGCTGGTGCAAGAGAGAATCAGTGCAGTGAGTTTTCTGGGTCAGGCTGGGTCCTCGGTGATGGTGACCTCAGCCTAAGATCTGAGGGCTTTGGGCCATTAGAATCTCCAGAGCATTGTGATTGTCATCTCTGTCCCTGTCCAGGCGGGGTAGCTCTGGGACAGAACAACATTTCTGTGAAAGATGACCAATGGTAGCATAGGTGCTGCCTCCTGCCTCTTGGCCAAGTCCAGTCCAGCATGTCCCCTGCTCTTGTGTCTTGGCAGCTATGGCACTGTCCAGATGCTAGAGCCTTCATTCTTCCCAGGGGTAGGCCTTTTCCAAAGGCCTACAGGTGGAGAATGGGGCAGAGCTGAAGATGGGTCCTGCTTTCTTGCGGCTGCTAAGGCTGGCTGCCTGGTTACCTCTATGGCCCTATAGGCTCCCCGTGGCTCCCTGATGCTCTGGACCTTGGAGGGCTGTTCCTCAGCACTGAGAGCTCCTGCGTGGGCGGGGTGTGCACCTAGAGCCCCCACCCATGGTGCCTTGTGCTGCTTGGGGGCCCAGTGTGGGCATACCCTCGGGTCCTGGCAGGGTGAGGTATGGCATGTCTGTCTTTGGCAAAGCAGCTGATTGGGGCAAACCCACCCAAGGCTGGGGAAAGCAAGCATTTGTTGAGCAGCACACTGGGCTCATGTAAAGACATTGGTTCTGTCGGTGCCCAGGGAGAGTCACTGTTTGATGGGATTCAGTGGCCAGTCTGTTAGGCAAAGACTCTCCAGCTCTGGGATCTACTTTGAGATCTGAATCTATCCTTTCTTTCTTTCTTTCTTTCTTTCTTTCTTTCTTTCTTTCTTTCTTTCTTTCTTGTTTACTTATTTTTGAGAGAGAAAGAGAGAAAAAGATAGGGCATGAACAGGGGAGGGGCAGAGAGAGAGGGAGACACAGAATCTGAAGCAGGCTCCAGACTCTGAGCTGTCAGTCAGCACAGAGCCCAACGCGGGGCTCAAACTCATGAACCGCGAGATCATGACCTAAGCTGAAGCTGGACCCTTAACCGACTGAGCCACCCAGGCACCTGATCTGAATTTTCGTAGGCCTATCTAAGGTGAAGTCAGCTAGTTTGGTTCAGTACTTTTGCCTCTCCAGAACTTTCATAACCTTTGCTTTATTTTAGAATCCGGAAGGGGCGCTTGGGTGGCTCAGTCAGTTAAGCGTCCCACTTAACAGTTCAGGTCATGATCTCACGGTTTGTGAGTTTGAGCCCCGTGTCGGGCTCTGGGCTGACAGCTTGGAGCCTGGAGCCCGCTTCGGATTCTGTGTCTCTTCCTCTCTCTGCCCCTCCCATGCTCATGCTCTGACTTTCTCTGTCTCTTAATAATAAATAAACGTTTAAAAAAAAAAAAATCCTGAAGAAAGGCCCCAAGGAGAAAAAAGTGCAAGCCTTACTCTCCTTATCTTTAAAAAAAAAATGGCGGGGGGGGGGGGTGGTGGTGCCTGGGTGTCTCAGTTGGTTAAGGGTCCAACCTAATTTTGGCTCAGGTCACGATCTTATGGTTTGTGAGAGTTTGAGCCCTTTGTCAGGCTCCGTGCTGACAGTGCAGAGCCTGCTTGGGATTCTCTCTCTCCCTCTCTCTGTGTGCCCCACTTCTGCTTGCTCGTTCTCTCTCTCAAATAAATATACTGAAAACAATAAAAAATAAATTAATAGCCTAACCTCTCCCATTCCTTTATTAGTATTATTATTATTATTTAAAAAATTTTTTAAGTTTATTTATTTATTTTGAGAGAGAGAGAGAGAGAGTAGGGGAGGGGCAGAGAGAGAGAATCCCAAGCAGGCTCCATGCTGTCAGCACAGAGCCCAGTGCGGAGCTTGAACTTGCCAACGACAAGATCATAACATGAACTGAAACCAAGAGTCGGATGCTCAACCGACTGAGCCACACAGGCGCCCCTGTATTTTTTTTTTTTTTTTTTTTGAGCAGTTTCGGGATTACAGAAAAATTGAGCAGAAAGTACAGTTTCCTACCTTCTTGCCTACTTACTCCTATTATTGACATCTTGCACTGGTGCAACATATTTTTTACGTTGATGAACCGGTACTGATATGTTATTATTAACTCAAGTCCATAGTTTACATTGGGGCTCACTGTTTGTGTTGTGCTTTCTCTGGGTTTTGACAGGTGAATGCCCTCTCTCCACTATTATAGAATTCTACAGAAGAGTTTCACTGCCCTAAAAACTTCAGTGCTCTGCATATCCCTCAGTGTTGCCTTTTCCAGAATGTCATGTGGTTGTGATCATGCAGTATGTGTGTAGCCTTTTCAGATTGGCTTTTGCTTAGCAATACGCCTTTAAGGTTCCTCCATGTCTTTTAGTCACTTGATAGTTCATTTCTTTTTATCACTGAATGATATTCCACTTTCTTTCCCCACCTTTTCTTTGTGTGAGTGGGGACACCAAGGTCCAGATAGGGGAAGCGAATCTGTGGCAAGGCTGAGCTCGGAGCAAGGTTGGTTTACCTTCCTTCGAGACCTGTTTGGCGGGGGGCCTTCTGTGCAGGCACTGTTGCCGGGACCGAAAGCCCCATCACCGCATCACCAGAGTCTTTAGTGGCTCTGGGGCCAGCGCTGGGGTGGAGTGGGGTGGGGAGTGGAGGGCCGTGGACACCCACTTGCTGTGATGTGGATGTGTTAGGGCCAGGTCCATAGACACCCATGTTCCTGGCTGCTTGGAAGGGATGGATGGGGCAGTGTCCCAGGTTGAGTTCCTGGGAATCTGGATCTGTGTTCTCATTTACCCTGCTTGCCCCTCCTGAGGTTGAGGGTTCTGAGCACAGACTCTGTGCTGCCCAGTGGGACTGATGGCTTGGGGCTACATCCGTATATTTACCGCTGCCCCTCCCTGTTGAGGCTCCTCCCACCGACCTGCTCCCTCTTCACCCTTACCTCTTCTTGTACCCCTCATTCCTCCTGCTTCTCTCCTGTCCACTGTGTCCCAGAGAAAATTCCTTCTCCCTGGTTCTTGCCCCCCTCCACCATCCTGCCAAGAACCCCGAATGTTTGAGGAGCCCTGTCGAGAGCAGCTTCTGTGCCTGCACATTGTGGATACAATTGAACTTAATCCTCACAACAGTCCCATGAGGAGATGACATTATTACCTCTGGCATGTATTCAGGGGGACGGACTCAGAGAGGTTGAGTAGCCTGCTCAAGGCCCAGCCAGGATCTGAGCTGGGCCTCTGACTCCAGAGCCCAAGCAGGCACCCCTCTCCTGGCCTGGTGGGTTGGCTCTCAGTGACTGGTTCCTTCCGATGCATGCTTACACTGCTGGGGTGGTGGGGTCCTCCTTTGTCCTTTTTCTCACCTCTCCCCACTCCTGTCCTGTCAGGGAACAAGGTGTGATCAGTTAGCTTCACACTGAAAGGTCAGTGAGGGTGGTGGTGGTTCACACACAGTGTGCTGTGTTTCAGCTTCTTTACCTGTTATGTCTCAGTCCTTCATCTCTGCCAGGCCAGTCTTCTCATCCCTGTTTGAGAGATCAGGAAACAGAAGCTTTGGGGAGGTTAAAGAAGTTCCTGATCGGCTGCACAGCTGGTAGGATTTTCATTCAGCTTGTACCACTCTGAAGCTGCTCACAGTGGACCAGGCTCGTGTCATGCTTTCCCCAGGGCCTTGTGTGTGTCAGCAGAGGAAGAGGAACTCCTTAGAGCTAGGGAGGCTGCTCCTGGGGTGCAATTGGGACACCCAGGTTTTGTGCAGTTTTATTATTTTTATGATAAAAATATTATTTTATTATTAATATTAAAATTAATATTAATATTAAAATATTATGATAAAAATATTATATGTGTGTATTACTTCGGACATCCAGTAAGCCCTAGCCAGCCTTCTAAAGTCACATTGGGGCCAGTTTTTTTCAGCTGAGTATATGGCTCAGTTCAGGCCATGTAGGCCCATTTGTCCACTGGATTGTTTTCTCCTCTTCTGTTCCTTCTCCTTCTTTTCATCCGCAGGGACTCCCCACCCATGACCCAAACACTGCTGTCTTTGTCTCTTTCATTTCTAGCTATAGCTAGGCCCTTTTCCTGTGTTTCCTATATTTTAGGCCCACGTCTCCTGAAGTGTCTCCTGATCCCCTTCTCTGTCCTCATCTTTTTCCCTTCTGTCTCCTGGTGCGCTTAAAAGGATTGTTGTAAAATCAGTGGAAGCATAGAATTGTCATTCTGTGACTGGCTTATTTGACTTAACATAATGTCAGGGTTCATCCATGTTGTAGCCTGTGTCAGTACTTCATTCCTCTTTTTAGGCTGAATAATATTCCATTGTATGGATATGCCACATTTTGTTTGTCCCTTTGTCTTTTGATGCTCATTTGGGTGGTTTCTACCTTTTGATGTTTCTGTCTCCACTAGATGTGGTATTCCCAAGGCCTTGAGCTCAGCATCTATTAAAATCCTATCCCCACCCCCTAAGATATTCATCTATAATTGTTTAATTTGTTACCCTCCATGGGTACACCTGATTCTTATTAGGTCCCTATGAGCATCTAATGCAATGTTTTCAACTGATGAATTCATAACCCTTGTTTTATGTGTGTTTCTGTTCAAAGACACCTTATTGAATATGTGTCACTCATTTGGGATGCCTGGGTGGCTCAGTCAGTTAAGTGTCTGACTTTAGCCCAGGTCATGATCTCACAGTTCGTGAGTTTGAGCCTGGTGTCGGGCTCTATACTGACAGCTCAGAGCTGGAGCCTGCTTCAGATTCTGTGTGTCCCTTTCTTTCTGCCTCTCTCCTTCTCATTCTGTCTTTCTCAAAAATAAATAAACAATAAAAAAATATATGTTACCAATTTACTACCATTGAAGTCACAGCCAACAGCATTATTAGTCAACCTGAACGAAGCTTATCAGACTCACATGTCTTCTCCGTAGGGCACATGGCAGCCTTCTTGTACATAGGAACGCTAGCCAGTGCTGCAGCACTGCTCTTGGGGCCATTTTAAACTGCGAAATCAGTAACAAAAAGCATAAAATTGCGAAAAAAGTGGCACTGAATAGACGGTGAAAAGGACACTTGAATACACTGTGAGAGCTGGAGCCGGAAAGCAGAGTACAGCCTTGGTCGACCTCAGGTGGGAGTGTGTATGATGGTAACTCACATTTTTGGCTGTGCAGAGTGTGTACATTTCTCCAAATAACCACAGAAGCGCTGCAAGTATTGATGTAGGAGTTATAGATTTTAGTAGGTAGGTGGATTTGCAATACAGAATTTGTGAATGTTCTGTGAATAATCAGGAGCTTCACAGGGAACTCTGGGCCCCTGCACCCACTAGGCTGAAGGATGTTGAGGGCAGGACCATGTCAGTTGTGACCTTGTACTCAAGGCCTGGCATATAGTAGTTGTTCAATATATAGTTTTAAATGAATGAATGAAAGACTCAAAGGACTAAATCCCTTATGGGGAGGTATTGGGCATGAAAATAGGAGGGAACGATCTTTTTGGCTGGGGAACCTGCTTATCCACATGTGGGTCACCTGCTGCCCTCCTTCCTAGGAACCAACTTTCTCTCCTCTTTGAGAGGCATCCAGATGATGGGCATGGCAGTTTTACTTGTGTGGCAAGAAAGCATGGGGCTGAGGCTTGGTTCTAGTCCCGGTTTTAATGAGCCATGGGGCCTTTTGGCAAGTTGTTTTACCTCGTAGGGCCTTAGTCCCTGTATCTGTAAGATGGAGGGCAACTTTCTCTTTTGGGGTTTTTCTCACACACACAAACCTTGGGATGCCTGCATCTCCCACCTGGGACCTTTGCCAGAGGCTGTGGGGGCTGTGGGGCCCGTATGCCTCCAGCTCCCCTTACCTGGTCAGTCCTGGAGCTGGTACCTGTCCCTGTTACGCTTTACAACTAACTTAAATCCCGCATGGTGTAGAATCAGCATCCCGTTGTTCACAGAACTGTTGGCAAAGAGGTTCAAGCAGCATTGCAGTGGGCAAGAGGCAGTTTGCTGAGGGGAAGGGACTGAGCCTTGCCACTTGGAGCTTTGGGGTTTGGGCATAGCACTGCACCTGGAGGGCCCCAGCATCATCATCTGAAATCAGCGGTACTAGCCTCCTCAAGGGGGTGTTGGGAGGATTGGAGGAGATATTATAGTCAAGTGCCTAGCCCCGTGCCAGGCACAGAATGGGTATGAAAATATGGTACCTTCTAGTCTTAATATGAAAATAGTTCTCTCTTCGGTGAGCAGAATGTCAGTCCCTCAGTGTCCCGGTGCTTCCTTGACTGCTCGCTCTCTCTGCCACGAGTGTTGGGCCAGCTGAACCTGTCCTGCAGTTTATCTGCCCAGTGCATGGGGGCCATGCACTAGGGGAGGAGGCAGCACTGTGTGTTGGGGAAGTGGGCCTCCCCGCTATGGCCTAGCCCTGCCTGGAGGCTGGGTTCGCTCTTCTTCCATCTCTCAGCCTCTGCAGTTACAACTAAGCAGCCAGTCTTCTAGGCACCTTGGGGGCTGTAAATTTGCCCTCCTCCTCAGACATCACCGACTGGTAAAGAAGACATCAACTAGAATCAGGACAGAGACCTCTGAGGAGGCCCAGTGAGTAGTTCGGACCTGAACTACTTTGTGGGTGGGGCCCGGGGCCAAGGCAGGCCCTGGCTTGAGCTGTGTGCCTTGTACCTGATTCCTCCGAAGCCACTCACCCTCTGTAGCACTCAGCCTCCCTCCCCCATCTAAGTTCCCTGAGGGCCCGAACCCATTTCTCCAGAGTTGAGTCCCCAAAATAGGTACGCAGGTGGTTTTTAAAAAATGTATTTTTCTTTTTAAAAAATTCACCTTTGTTGAGGTATAAGTGACTTAAAATTGTAAGATATGTTAAGTGTGCATTGTGGTGACCTGATATTCATACACATTGTGAAAGGATCCCCCCTCATCTGCTTAATTATCACATCTGTCACCTCATGTCTTTCTTTTTGGTGAGAACATTTAAGCTGTATTCTCAGCAATTTTCAATGATACGATACAGTGTTATCGACAGTAGTCACCCCATTCTACACTAGATCCTCAGATCTTATTCAGCTTGTAGTTGAACCACCTCCCCCCACTTCTCCTACCCTCAGCAGATGGTTGTTAATGAACTGGTGTCAGGAAGGAGGCCCACCCTAAGCAGGAAGTCATTGTGAGTAAACTTGGGGTTCAGGGGTTGCTGAGGAGACCAAGGGGGCTAGAGGGGAGAGAGGGAATGAGTCTGGCATCCGCTGTTCCTGATTTCCCTTCCTGTTCTTACTAAGAAATGAGGTCAGGGCAGTGAAGACTTAGAGATCTACTGCAACCCCCCAAATCAGGGAGCTTGCACAGAGCTCTGCATCTTGTACTTGTGGTTCAGTGTGTGTAGCACTGTTTGGCACTCGTACGGTTGGGCCCAGTCTCCAGAGTCTAGTCCAGTGGGAATAGCCAACGTAATGATGGGAGGGCTCATTCTTGTCTCTGCTCTGAAATGTATTGATACAAAGGATCCACACTGCATCCAACGTAGATGTTCTATAACCACAACTATGGTGGATTGAACAAAGCACCTGAGGTTCAGAGACATAACTCCACTGGCCTCGGTTACCAAGCCTTGCAGATAAGCCCACCAGCCTGAAGAAGGTCTCATGCTCTCAGATTGAGGCAGAAGCTGCTAACTACTTTAGCAGCTCCCTCTGCTTACTCTAACTTTATACTTCTGAGACTCATATAGTGGGAGATGGGATGGTTCTCCTGGAAAGAAATCCCATTTTCTCTTTCCTCTCAGCTTATTTAAAGAGTCATTGGGATAAAGGTGGCCATTCTTTCCAGGGGCCCCAGGAGAGCATCAGAGTAAGAGCTGAGGCAGGTGTGCTGGATGTCAGGGCCCACGGGTCATGAGGACCCTGATGGAGCTGGAGCCTTTAGCCTGGATCCCAGAGCTCTTGGAATCTGAGTCGGAAGACAAGGGGCAGAGAGAACCGTTTCTACCCTCATAATTGGGCAGGGAACTCAGGGCCCCTCTGAATTGTTTCTCCTTTATTCTGGATGATACCAGGCAAGTGTCATAAACTTTGAGTTTCAGTCTCCATCACTTCCGATTTGGGGTCGGGAGCACAGGGAGGAGGTTATAACATGCATTGACCCTCAACAAGTTAGAGATACTATGATAAAAGGAAATGAGTGGGAGATTTGTTCTTGACTGAGGAAAGGGAATCAGTGGGATAACTGGTACTACCTAAAGTAGGGTGACATCTATCTAAATTCCCAACACTGAGCCAGGAGAGTTGGGGGAGGTGCTAATGTATAAGAAATAATTATGTGCTCAGGTAGCTCACAGACCAGTGGGGAAGTAGGTGAACACAGATCAGGCACTGTCCTGTGTTGAGTTGCATCTTGGGGGTTCTGCAGGCTAGGGGGAGAAGGGTAGAGCTTAGTGGTCCCTGATGGCCATGGAAGGGTACTGAAGGGGTGGGCTTTTGAGCAGGAGATGGAGATTTTGATTGAGGATATGGCCCTGGAGCAGGCAGGGGACAGGACCAAAGGGGATGAGGTCTGGTTCTTCAACTTTCTCAGGGCAAGCCATTTGCCCTCCCTGAGGCTTCGTTTCTCCATATATAACCTGGGGATCCTGATCCCCTTCTCCTGAAAGTGTTTTTGGGGAGTTTATTCTTCTCATTATTAAAAAGATCTTAATAAAAGCCTGTGAGTTCTAATTCTCCTGAAAATTCCTGAGTAACTGGCATCTGTGGTCCCTAGGGTGGAGCTGAGTGTTGTTTGGGCCTGGAGCTGGCATTGGGTGGGCCATCTGGTGGGCTTTTGGGTGGGGCTGGGGGCAGAACCAGAGGCCTCCAGGCCAGGCCCTGGAAGCTAAGCCAAGGATTATTTTTATTCCTCTGTTCATGGCACATGGCCCAGGCATAACTGTGCCATCTGTCCTCCCCTCCTGCTCTCGTCCTGGCAGGCCCATGGGGTCATTGTGGAGGGTTTGGGGAAGGAGGGGGAGTGGGGCTCCTTCTCTGGACTGGTGTTGGCTTACCCTCCATTCTACTAGCTGCAGGGCCTAGGCTGTGTGGGAGGTTTGCCTGGTGAGGGAAGGCAGCTGCCAGGCCTGGGGCCGTGGGCGGTGAGGCTGGGAGAGGCCAGCCAGTGAGAGCTATGGCCTGGGGGCAGCAGGGCCACACAGGGCTGGGAGCAACTCCATTTCAGTCACAAATCCCCGGGCTTGGGGCCTTGGTTGACCCCCTGCCTTGCTTCCCCTGGGATGGACCCAATCTTGGGAACACAAAGCGCAGGTCCTCAGAAACCTCACTTGTGGGGCAGTATCTGACAGGACTCTCTGGTTTTCCCCAGGTCTGGTGGTCCACTGGGCTGCCCTGGGCCCAACTAATACAGGGGCTGAACGTGCTTACTTCACCTGGCTGGTCTAGCTCAGCTGTGGTGAAAGAGGGCCCAGAGACCCTGGTCTCTACTCCTCAGAAAGGTTTACATAGTATCAGGGAGGTTGGGCCTCCCTCCTTTCCTTCTCTCCTTTCTGGACTTCATAGCACCCTCCATCTGGCTTGGGGTAACCATTTGGGTTTAGTGCCAGGTCCCAGAAGAGAATCCAGGCTGAAGTTAGGACATACAAGACTTTAAGTATTAATATTATTTATTTATTAACATTAATCAATACTAGCTGAAGGTATATGTATCTGTTAGGTCCAGTTAGGACTTTAGACCTTCCACGTGAGGCATTATTTGTAGCTTAGATAACGATGGTGACAATTAATATAGCTCTTACTGAGCACTGACTCTACGTCATGCCCCATGCTAGTTAACATCAGATCTTGTTGACCAGCATATGGGATATCTCTCCGTGGCAGGTCAGTTCTCCAGCCTTCTCTGAGCAAAGCCACAGGTGAAAGTCTGCATGGTAGGAGCGGTCCCAGAAGAAGTGGAGGACCTGGGCAGTGAATGTGAGCCACAGGCACTGTAGGACAGAAAGGACCTTAGATCCCAATCTAAGAAATGGACGAATTTGACAATGGTCACACGGTTGCTTATAACACTGGAACTAGAACCAGTCTCTTGATGCCCAGACATCACACTTTCATTATACAAACCTCCAAAATAAATCCCAAAGGGATTAACCTACAACTGAAGCTCTCCCCCTGGTGTGCCAAAGTCCGGACATTTACTGATATTTTTTTGGTTTCCTGACACTAAACACAGAACAGTTCATTTTCCCCACAGGGAAATCATTACTTCACAAAAAACACTTAGCAAATCTCTACTCATTTATTCATTCTTTTGTTCTTCACATTGTGCAATGTGCTGAGGACTTAGAGAAAGACAACCATCCCCACCCTCGTGGAGTCTGACGTATGGTGGAGGCCCATCATTCATGGGAGATGGAAGGGTCAGATATGTAAAGCACGGGGACCTGTTGGAGCTCAGAGGTGGGTGCCTAATCCAGACTTGAGGTCTGGGTCATCCTCCCAGAGGAAATGACATTTTCGCTGGACCTTAAAGATGTGTAGGAGTTAGGTGAGGGAGGGATGGGGAGGAAGGCTGCAGGCAGCCCTTCCAGGTATAAAGAGCTTATTATGTTAATTGAGTGTGGGGGTTAGGGCCGGGTGCAAAGAAGAGAGTATAGAGGACTGGGTAGGTGCATGGAAGGTATGGCAGGAGAGCAGGAATCAGTTGATGAAGGGCCTTATAAAATCCTATTGTGGAACATATCATTTTATGTAAGATTATGGGAAAGCCATTGAAAGATTTTAAGTAGAGGAATCACATGATCAGATTTGTATTGTAGAAAAATCACTGTGGCTGCAGTGACGGATTACGGAGTCTACATGGGGTTGGCACAGTCATGCTGGTGAGCACTAGCGGAAGCTTGGATTAGGGCTTGAGATGGAAAGAGATGTGGCTTCAAGAAGACTTTTAGGAGATAGGATGTGGTTGTTAATTATTTATGGAGATAAGAGGGAAAAGTCAATACATTCTTAGATTTCTGGCCTCTGGGTGGATGGCGGTGTCATTTCTTGAGAGACACAGAGGAGGAGGAGGAGGACCAGGACTCACTGGCAAGCTGAAAATTTGGTTTTGGACATGCTGAGTTTGAGGAGCTTCAGAGAAAGCTGATTAGGACTGCCTGGTAAGCAGTTGCCATATATGCCCAAACTCAGGAAGGACGTACAGATTTGGGAATCAAAAATATACAGTGGGAATGTAAGCTGTGGGTGGGGATCCCCCAGGGGGGTATGTATGGGGTTTTGAAAGGAGAGGTCAGGTCAGAACCCTGAGGAAAACATGTAGGGAATGGGTCTGGCAAAATATGAGACCAAAGAGAAGAAAGGAAGGGTGAAGACAGTGAGTTAAGACAACTTGAGAATGGTCTTTGTTCTTCCATGTATTTTGAGATCAGCTTGTTAAGTTTTATGGAAGACCTTGTGGAATTTTTTTTTTTTTAATGTTTTATTTGCTTTTGAGAGAGAGAGAGAGAGGCAGAGTACAAGCGGGGAGGGGTAAAGAGAGAGGGAGACACAGAATCCGAAGCAAGCCTCTGGTTCTGAGCTGTCAGTACAGAGCCTGACACGGGGCTTGAACCCACGAGCTGTGAGATCATGACCTGAGCTGAAGTCGGATGCTCAACCGACTGAGCCACCCAGGTGCCCTGAGACCTTGTGGAATTTTTAATCATAATTTCATTGAAATTATTTTTTTGGTAAAGATTCAACATCTTTATGATATTTTCCCATCCAGGAGCACAATTTTCCTCTCCATTTATTTAGGCATTTTATGTCTTTCAAAACCATTATGATTTCCTTTGTCTCACCTATTGTTAGATTTATCAGTAGGTAAATTACTACTTTGGTTTCTAAAAGGAATATTTATTTATTTTTCTTAAAAAATTTTTTTAAATTATTTTTGAGAGAGAGAGAGAGAGAGAGAGACAGAGTGCAAGCTGGGGAGGGGCAGAGAGCGAGACATACACAGAATCCAAAGCAGGCTCTGGGCTCTGAGCTGTCAGCACAGAGCCCCATGTGGGGCTTGAACTCATGAACTGTGAGATCATGACCTGAGCCAAAGTCAGACGCTTAACCAACTGAGCCACCCAGGCTCCCCTCTAGACGGAATATTTTTAGAAATTAGTAAGATATGCCATCTTACTTCTGGTATCAAAGAATGTAATTGTAATTTGTGAAATCCCTTCAGTCTTCTATTGTAATTCCTTATAATAACGACAGTTTACTTCCTTTTTTCCAATGTTGAGATCTGTCTTGTCCTACTGTGTTGGCTAGGACTCTAGTACAGTGTGAGTATAAATGTTGAAAGTGATATCTTATTTCTGAATTTAAGGTAATGCTTCTAGTGTTTAATCAGTAAGTGTTGTGCATGTTAAAGTTCTGGTCACCAGTTCCAATGTGCGTGTGTGTGAGTGGGGTTGGGGGGTGAGGACGTTCCTACACTAATCAACAAGTCTCTAGCACCAGTTGGGTGTCCTACAATTCAATTCTGACACTGTCTACCTGGAGGTAGTATCATATCCCACAGGTTAATGGCTTATCTCATAAGACTGCCCCCCAACCCCAGATACCAGTGGCAAGCCCAGGTTATCACTGGTTATACATTGGAAGTTCTAGTAACCCCTCCTTGAGTTCAACTGATTTGCTAGAGTGGCTCATAGAATTCAGAGAAACACTTTACTTACTAGATTACTGGTTTATTACAAAAAATACGTAACTCAGAAGAGTCAAGTGAAACAGATACATAGGGCAAGGTCGGGGGGAAGGCACAGAACTTCCATAACCTCTACAAGTATGTGCCATTCTCCCCAAATCTCCATGTGTTCACCAACTCAAACTCTCGGAAGCCCCTCCTTTTTTGTTTTTATGGAGGCTTCATTACATAGACACAGTTGATTAAATTATTGGCCATTGGCAGTTACTACAACCTCTAGTCCCTTTCCCTTCCCTGTACTTTGCAAAAGGGGTGGTGGTGTGGGACTGAAGGTTCCAACCCTCTAATTACATGGTTAGTTCTCCTGACCACCAGCCTTCATCCTTAGATACATGCATTCCAAAAGTCACCACATTCACATAATAAGACACCTTTATCATTCTCATCTCTTTGGAAATTCCAGGGGTTTTAGAAGTTCTGTGCTAGAAACTGGGACAAAGACCAGATACACATTTCTTATTATAAATCACAACATCACAGTAGGGTTTTGGAAGGTGCCATTTGTCACATTTAAGGAAGTTTCCTTGTTTATAGAGTTTGCTAATAAGTATTTTTTATTGTGACTGGGTCTGGAATTTTAGCAAATGCATCTTCAGAATGTATGGTTCAGAAACATGGTTTTTCTTGCATGTACATATATACACGTGTGTGTATTGCATGACCAAACGTAGCCACCATCATTGTTATTGTTTTTATATAGTTAATATTGTTTAGATTCATTTTTATTTTACCATAACTTTGCTCACCTCTTCCATGTGTGTCATGCTTTCTTTTCCTAGAAGCTCCCTTTAAAAAAATACCTCCTTTACTGTTTTTTTTTTTTTTTTAAGTGAGGGTCTGTTAGTAAATTCTCTCCATCTTTGTCTAAAAATGCTTTTTTTTAAAAAATGTTTACTCTCAAAAGATATTTTGGTTGGGCTTTTAATTCTGGGTTAACAGTTATTTTTCTGTCAACAGTTTAGAGACATTAACTTGGGTCCTCCTGTGCTACTGTTGAGAAGTTCACTATCTGTATATACAATTAACATCATAGTCCTTCCTTTGTAGGTGATTTGTCTTTTTTCACTCTGGATGCTTTTAAGATCTATTCTTTGTTTTTGGTATTCTGCAGTGTCCTTACAGTATGTGTTCATTTTATTTTAATTTATCCTGGTTAGGATTCAGTATGGTTCCTTAATTGGAGGATTCATGTATTTCATTATTTCTGAAAATTTTCCTTGCCATTATCTTTTCAAATGTTGTTCTACTTCACTTTCTGTATTCTCTCTTTCTGGAATGCTAATTGGAGGTATGTTGAAGTGCCTTATTTTGTTCTCCTTTGCTCTTTATCATCATTACAAAAATACATTTCCCAGTAATACCTTAAGATATTTTTTCCAGGTTCTTCTTTCTCCGGCTGTATCTAATGTGCTGTTAATCTCAGTTAAACCATTGAGTTTTTTTAATATATATTTTTTAACATTTATTTATTTTTGAGAGACAGAGTGAGACAGACATGAGTGGGGAAGGGGGGGGGGGGGCGGTGCACAGAATCCAAAGCAGGATCCAGGCTCTGAGCTGTCAGCACAGAGTCCGACGCGGGGCTTGAACTTACGAACTGTGAGACCATGACCTGAGCCGTAGCAGGACAATTAATTGACTGAGCCATCCAGGTGCCCCAAACGATTGAGTTTTAACTTCAGTGACTAAAATATTTATTTGGTTCTTTTTCCAGTCTGCTTTGTGTTTTTTGATTGTGTCTAATTCTTTCTCATGTTTCCAATTCCTTATTTAAGTTGATAATTATTTGAAATACCATTATATAATAGTTTTTATCTGATAGTCCAGTTATCTCTAGTTCTTGGGGCTCTAATTCTATTGAATTTTGATCATGGTAGATTGTTTCCTCTTTCTTCTATGTTGTAATTTTATATTTTGAGAACCTCTTTAGCAAGATTTTATCTTTGGGAATTTCCTGCAGTATGGGTTAAGACTGTCTTTTTAACCTAGGGTTTAGGCAGACAGACAGTCTTGTCATATTTTGTCAGTATTCTGTCTTTTTGCTGAAGATTGAGATTTAGTTCTGAGTTCCAACCTCCCTGTATCTGTCAGGTCATCCCAGGTGCCTGGGATGTTTGTGCTCGCTTAACAGGGTGGGAAGCTTAGGTCTACAGAGGGGACATGACCTGCCCCAGATTCCAGGTCTCTTGATGCTCCCAGATCTTTCAGTTCATTCCTTATCCGCTGGGTCCTTGGCCTTATTCCCTCTGAGCTCCTGTGCTGTGGGTGGCCAAGCAAGGAAGGGCAACTGATCCTGGGGCTTGGCACTCCCCTGGGTGCCCCATCCCACGGACATGTGTTCTTCCACCAAAGCGGAGGTTTCTGCCTAAACAGGTCCAACGGGCGCTCCTCCAAGCGGAGCCTTGGAGGGCAAGGCCGGCACCATTACCTCCAACGAGTGGAGCCCTCCTAACTCCCCTGAGGGGAGCAACGTCTCTGGGGGCAGCCAGGCATTGGACAAGCCCATCGACAATGATGCGGAGGGTGTATGGAGTCCGGACATCGAGCAGAGCTTCCAGGAGGCCCTGGCCATCTACCCCCCTTGCGGCCGCCGCAAAATCATCCTCTCGGATGAGGGCAAGATGTACGGTAAGGAGCCTGTTGGGGTGGGGGGGTGGGCCCCTGCCCTCGTGATCCAGCTCTGGAAATAGGGCCCGGCAAGGGGCCAGGCACAGCAACCTTGGGGTTCTTCAAGTAATGCATGGGGGAATGACCGCTAGGGCATTTATCAGGTGGACGCTGCTTCCACTGACCTGGGTTCCCAGAGTGTGGGAGGGTGTGTGAGAAGAAGCCTTAGAGTGGGAGGGAAGCTGTGGTAGAAGGCTTGGGAAAGGAGAATAACCCCCTCCCGCCAGAGCAGGCTGGGAAAATCCCATAAGCTGTTCCCCAGGCAAATGCTTCATGAGCTCCCAGCTCCCTACCTTGACTGTGAAGGGAGGTTAGGAAGGTGGTTACTGGACTCACTCATTCCCTCATTCATGCACTCAGTCGTGAGGCTTCTGTGTGCCAAGCCTAAGCGGGGAAGATCTGGACCCTGCTCACAATATGGTGGGGGTAGGTGAGGTGAGCACACACATGTCTGTGCAACACGACAGATGTGGAGTGTTCCAGGAGAGAGTCAAGCAGAGTGCTGTAGACCTTTCCCTCAGGAAAGGTCCCATTGAGCTCGGAGTGATCTGGAAAGGCTTGATCTTTGTGAGTGGCTGAGGATTCAGAACATTCAGAGATACTTTATGTCCAGTAGCCCTGTGGGAAGGACCAAGCAGTCTGCCTGGGGCTGTGCTGACTTTTGGATGGAAGAGAGGTTATGTGGAAAAGTAAAACAAAACCAAAAACTGAATAGCTGTTGGAAGGCCCAGGTCAGGCTTTCCCAGTGGAAAGTCTCCCAGGACCCCCAGCTTGAAACACTGGTCTTGGGCAGGCGGTGGGAGGATTTCTGTAACTGGTTGGCACCATTGACAACAGAGGGCCCTGCCCTGGCTCCCAACAAAATGGTTCTAGGCCAGGTACCCACCCCCAGAAGTTTACATTCAGGTTCTCTCTCCCCCATCCAACGCTGGTGCCCCTCCCTCCAACACAGTAAAGGGCGCTCTGTGAGGGGTTCGTGGGAGCTAGCTGTATTCACCTCAGAGGGCTTCTGTGAAAAATGACCACAAACTGGTGGTTTAACACAGCAGAAATGTATTCTCTCACAGTTAAGGGGTCCAGAGGTCTGAAGTCAAGGTGTCTGTAGGGTTGGTTCCTCTTGGAGGCTCTGAGGCAGGATCTGTTCCAGCCTCTCTCTTAGCTCCTGGGTCGCTCACAATCCATGGCCTTCCTTAGCTTGTAGCTGCATCACTCCAGTCCGTGACTCTGTTGTCCCACGACTGTCTTCCCTGTGTGTCCTGACCTCTTGTAAGGATACTAGTCACACCTAATCCAGTGTACATCTTAGTACATCTGTAAAGATCCTGTTTCCAAATAAGGTCACATTCTGAGGTTCTGGGTGGACAAGAATTCTGGGGGGACACTATTCAACTGAGCTCAACTAGAGTGAACATGGGTCCTGTGTGTTACTGCCTTGGGGAGTATAGGGCTCTCACAGCACCTGGTACTCACTCTTTACCTGCAGCTTTACCTACAAGGCCAGAGTGATTCCTCTCTTTCTTTAACTTGTTGGGAAAGCAAGGTGGGCAAGGTGGACCCTGGATCTTGTCCTCGGGCACCAGTTACAAGTTCTAACTGCTCATCTCTCCTCACCAGCCCCACCGCTGTGGCTTTGCTGGATCCCTACAGAGTCTGTCTTACTTCTCTGTAGGTGTCCATGCCCTGCATCGTCCTCCCCACACCCTGTACCACCCCTGCTCTAACCACTTTCTGCTCTAGTAGTTGCTTCTTATTTTTGGCCCCTTGGGAAGCCTCATGGAGAAGACGGTGGATGTGTATGGAACACCTGTTGGGTGCTAGATGTGGGATCAAGCACTTTACATAGTTTCTTCCCATAGAGCTGGAGAGGAATGGAGAACTGATGTTCTAGGCTCTTTCTACTACTTTAGTGGAGAATGGGATGGGTATTGATCAAGAGCTGAGGTGTGAAGGTATGAAGGGGTTGGGGGGAAGGGGAGGGCAAACTGTTTAGCTTGAGAGTTGTCAGGGTCTCTTGTGGGGAAGCCGTGATGTGTGCCCGGGACAAGCACAAGTTTTCTGGCAAACACAAGCGGCTAAGAGGCATTCAGGAAAGGGCAAGAGCTGAGGGTACCTGTGGAGATGGCAGAATGTGGAAGAATCAGCAGACATTTATTTGGGTGCCACTGTGGACCAGACTTTGAATGCTGAGATGTTTCTTTGTGTGTGTGTGTGTGTGTGTGTGTGTGTGTGTGCATGTATGGTAAAATATATATAACATAAAGTATATTCTTTTAACCATTTGTAAGTGTACAGTTCAGTGGCAGAAAGTGGATTCACATTGTGGTGTGGCCACCACCCCCATCCATCCCCAGAACTTCATCTTCCTAACTGAAGCTTCGTACCCACTAAACACTACATCCCATCCCTTCCTCCCCCCAGCCCCTGACAACCACCATTCTGCTCTCTGTCTCTATGGATGTTACTGCTCTGGGCACCTCTGAGAAGTGGAATCATATGGTATTGTTTGTTTGCCCTTTTGTGATTGCCTTAGTTCAGTCAGCGTAATGTCCTCAAGGCTCCTCCACGTTGCAGCCTATGTCAGAACTTCCTTTTCAAGGCCAGATAACGTTCCACCATATGGATAGACCACAGTTCGTTTATCTGTTCACTTGGTGGTGGATGTCTGGGGAGGGATGCTTAGTTTTATTTAGTGGTTGTGGGTAGATATTTCTCTCCCCATTTCACATGTAAAGGAATTGGGTTAAGAGACTTTGTTATCAGTCAGCAGATGATTGTAACTGAGCCAGTTTGGGAAGTGCAAGCCTGAGATTGTGACTGAGCCAGTTTGGGAAGTGCAAGCCTGCGGGCCTCTGGCAGGCCTTGGGTTGGAATTGTTTGGCTGGAGGGGAGCTGTTAAGTGGTGGGGAAACAGGCTGAAAATGGTGTTTGGCAAACTGCCCTGGCCATGTTGGTGTCCCTTTTGTGCAGAGAGACCAGGAGGGGGATCACACAGGCGAGGACCTGGGAGGGAGGGAGGGAGGGGAGGGGTGCAGGGTCCCGGAGCCTCTTAGTTGTGCCAAGGAAGATAGAGGTTCTCAGTGGTCTCTGATACCCTTTATCGCTTCAATCTTTTCAAGGAGAGGAGGGAGGAATTATAATCTCTGGTTGCAGATGCAGAGATAGATAGAACCTCAGAGAGGCCAAGAGTTTCTCCCAGAGTCTCTTAGGTAGTAAGTGCAAGAGCCACGGGTAGAACCAGTTCCCCTACCCCAGTGATGCTCCCCCATCACCCTGAACGGCCTTTGTGTGCTCTGTGACGCCTGCCCCGCCTGCTCCTCTCCTCCCTGCACCACCTCCCCCTTCTACTTGGCCCGGGCTCCAGGTGGGTCAGGCTCTGGGCAGGGGCAGTATGAGTCTGATGACTCACTCAGCCCCCACAGCACCTGTCCTCCCTGACTACAGATCCTGCTGGGGTCCAGACGCTGGCTTATCCCCATCTCCTCTTACCAGGCATGGGGGCTGAGCCAGGGCAGGACCTCGCAGGGAGTCGATGAAGGGGCCCTCACTCAGCAGGGGCTGCCGTCCAGCTGGGAGGTATATATAGCTCTGAGCTCAGCCCCGTGTGTGTGTGTGTGTGTGTGTGTGTGTGTGTGTGTGTGTGTGTGTGTGTGTGTGAGATGGGACCCGGGAGGTGGAGGAAGAGGGACAGGCTGCCAAGCTGACTCAGACGTCACCTTACTCTGGCTGCTCTCCTGCATCTTCTCATCTTCCCTTGGGGACCCTCTCTTGCCATCCCCCAGTGCCTGAGCCCCTGAGAGCCCCACTGCATACATACCCCGCTTCCCACATTCAGAGGCCATCAGTTGTTTTCCAGGTGGGCCAGCCCAGTGGGGCACAGGGTGGGAGCTGAGGATCATCGGAGTGATTCCAGGGCGCCCAGAGGAGGAATCTAGAGCTGGAGGCTCTGAGGACAGGAATTAGGCCTGCTCCCAGCTCTGGCCCCAGTGCAGCCGAGCAGGACACTGAGGAGGGCCAGGCAGACATGTGGATAGCATGCAGAAGTGCAGCACAGATTAGCGCCTGTGACTTCTGAGCTGAGCCTCCCACATTTGCAGACAGGCTCCCGGGGCCGCTAGCCATCTTCGCTCACGACTGCCTTCATTTGTGCCCCGTCACTGTGTGACCCTCGCCCTGGCATCCCCATGCTGGTCACTCTGACCTCCTTTGGCCAGCCTGGCCTCTGGCCCCGTGGGCAGGTGGTGGGGAGGTGAGCGTGGGGCAACTTGTCACCCCCATCTGCCCGCACACTCTGTCTTTCCCCCCTCGCAGCTCTGCCCTGGTCCCCTCTGTCTTGCCGTCTCTGCCTTGCCTGCAAGAGGGCTGGCTGGCCAGCTGTGTCTTCTCTGTGTGTCCATTCCTTCCTGCCCACCATGCTCTTGAATCTCCGAGCTCTCCTGGCCTCTCTTCCCTCTTTCTGCTTCTCCTCTCCTTGCTTTCTCCATTGTCTCACTGGGTGCCCTGTGGCCCAGGCTTCTTGTTCTTGTTACTACCTGGGCAGCTCCTCTTGAACAAGCTCCCACTGCCCTGAGCCAGGCCTGGGCTGAGGGCTGCAGCCTCTGTTGTCTACAACTGTATGGGACAGTGGAGGGGCAGGAGAAACATCTTTAGAAAGTAATCTCATGGCGCTTATGTTGTGTATAGTGTTACTCAGGGGGCTAGGCTATCTTAGAAGTTTTCTGGAAGGAAGTGTAGCGTGAGCAGGGTAGAGGAGGGAGGTGCTCAGGGAAGGGGGAAGACAGTGAGCACCCACCCAGAGGAGGGACTCTGTGTGGTGGTTTGATGGGCGTTGTAGGCAGGTGCTACGATGACCACTGTCAGAGGTGAAGAGACCCTGTTTTGGATAACTCACACAGCTAAGGAGAGGCAGAGTAGGGACTAGGCCCAGGTCAAGGCTCTGGTCACTGAGGTGATGGGACAGCGGTCAGTGCCCTCATCCGAGCTTCTGCCCCCTGCCACCACCATGTTCCTTGGATCCTCCACTGCCCTTTGCTCTGTTGCTCTGTGGTTTCTGGCTCCTTCCATGTGTCCCCCTCCCCCCCCCCCCATCTCTGGTTTACAATGCTAACTTCATGCTTTTGGGGGCCTGATGATGTGACCCTCAGTTCAAACTTGCACTGGTGTGGCCTTGGACTGGTGGTCTAACCTTTCTCAGCCTCAGTTCCTCATTTTGTGCAACCGAGGAGTGATGACAGTAAAGCCACCTTTTTGTTTGGTTTTGGTTACATTCATTTATTTTATTGTGGGAAGATATACATCACATAAAATTTACCATTGTGACCATTTTAAGGTACAGTTCAGTGGCATTAAATTCATTCACATTGTTGCTGCCATCCCTGTCATCTGTCTCTAGAACCTTCTCATCCATCCCAAACTGAAACTGTAGCCATTAAACACTAACTCCCCAACCCCCTCCCCCAGCCGTAGGTAACCTCTGTTCTGTTTTCTGTCCATATGAATTTGCCTATTCTTGGTACCTCATGGAAGTAGAATCAATCATACAATATTTGTCCTGTTGTGACTGGCTTATTCTGCTTAGCACAGTGTCTTTAGGGTTAGCCCTTGTTGTAGCCTGTGTCATAGCTCTATTATTTTTTTATAGCTGAATGATACTCCGTTGCACAGATACACCACATTTTATATATCCATTTACCTCTTGATGGACAGTAAGTTGTTTCCACCTTTCAGCTGTTGTGAGTACTGCTGCTCTGAACATGGGTGTGCAGGTATCTGAGTCCCTACTTGCAATTCTTGTGGGTATAGACCTAGAGATGGAATTGCTGGATTGAATGGTAATTGGAGGTCACTTGTTGAGGAAGCGCCAAACTGTCTTCCAGTGGCTGCACCATTTTATGTCGTTCCAGTGGTACACAGGGGCTCCAATTTCTTCACGTCTTTGCCAACACTTGTTACTTTCCGTTTGTTTTTTTTTTTAATGGTCATCCTTGTGGGTGTGAAACGGCATCTTGTTCTAATTTGCATTTCCCTAATGATTAGTGATGTTGAGCATCTTTTCGTGTGCTCATTGGAAGAAGACATCACCTTTTAGTGTTACCGCAGGGATGGGAGCCCATGGAGGTGCCCAGAGAGCAGCAGTGGGGTGTAGAGCTGAATGGTACATGTCCTCTGCCCTCAAGGAGCTTGGATGTTAGTGAGGGAGGAAGACAGGCGCTCCAGTGACTTTAGAGAAAGGCACAGACCCCTGTGCACCCGGACTTGGAGGTGGGAGTGGGCACACCCACTTGGGTGGGGATCAGGGAAGGCTTCTTGGGGCGGCAGCCTTGAAGGCCGAGTAGGATTTCACCAGAAGCCTCAGAGCCCTCCAGGGACAACGGTGGTAATAGCTCCGATGTCAGGCCTAATCACTGCCTTCTCAGGCTTCCAGGCTTCGGGCAGAAGTTTCTTCTCCACAAATAGCCTCCTCCTCCAGCTGCAGGTGTTTATAGCTTCAGCCGATCCCTGGACAGAGAGGCCCCCAGGCCATCGGGATTAGGGCTGGTTGTGGAGGAAGGTTGGCCTCCCCCCCCCCCCCCCGCCAGTTCCAAGCTGCCAGGGTGAAATGGAGAGCTCGTAAGAGGCTCCCTCCCGTGAGAGGCCTCTGGTGAACTAAAACACTACACGTGCAGACCTGTCTCCTTTTGGGTGGGAGGCTCTGTGCCCAGGTTCTCAACTTTTCCAATTTTGAAAACTAATAGCTTTCAGTATAATGGGCCTTATGAACAACCTGAACAACAACAGCTGACCTTACTGACCTTACTGACCTGCTAGGTGGTAGGTGCTTCACTTCCTTTGTGCCATTTAATACCCTTATGACCCAGACAGAGGGCTGGTGCAGAGAGAGGAGGCAATACAGAGGAAATGAGATGCAGAAATGGCCTGTTCCATACAGGGTTGTGCAAACGGGATAACGATTTCAGTGGTAGTGTGTGTTCAAGGAAAAGCCTGGGGTGGCTGGCAGGTACGTGTGACCTGGTATGTGGGGTTGGGAGGAAGTGGTGGTGATATGTGGACTCTGCATCGAGAACGCCCCACACTCAGCCTGTAGTTAGGCCAAGGCTGACCTTTGTCCATCGGCTGTCCTCACCCATGGTGGGATGGGGCTGTGGACATGAGGTGGGGGCTGTTGGACACATGTCCCCTGACAGATGGGCCACAGTCTGGCAGAGGTGTCCTTTCCAGCCCCACCCAGGCCCTCTCTTGGGTTGGCCAAGGCCACCTGCCACACTGTAATGCCCAGCTGCCCCCACCGAGGTCCAGGCTGGCCTCCCGCTGCCCCAGCATGTGGTCTCTGAACTGGAGGGGAGAAGAAAGGCCTGGGTTTTAGCAGCAAGTGGCAGAGCTGGGACAAGGATGCAGGTCTCTTTCTCTCCCACTAACTCATCTGGATTTTGTACTAGTTTCTTTCGGCCCTTGCTCTTTGCTGACCTTGGCTGTAGTTTCAGGGCTCTGCCTCTGAACACATGCTCCCTACTTCTCTCCGCTTCTGTCTTTGACTCTGTGGCTTCCTGACGTCTACATCATCCAAAGCACATTGGTTTCTATCAGCTGTGGGTACCACTGTCCATAAGAGAATGAAAACAGGTGGGCAGGCTTTTGGGTTCAAATAGTCGGCTCTTCCTCCAGCACCTGGGTCAGGTGAGGGGCAGTCAGACATCATCAAGGACTTATTTCATGCAGAGCCCCAGAGAATCGGGGGATCAATCCAGAGGGAGGAGCACAGTGGTCTTGCAGAGGAAGCTCCCAGCTTGGCGAAGGGAGGGCAGTCATTGTATCATAGTCATGAAGCCTTAGAAATGTATGTTCTCATGGCACCTGGAACACTAACAAACTATGTGACTTTCAGTAAATCACTTCCCTTGCTTGGGCCACAGAGTTGTCTTCCTTAGGCTACATTGGACCTGTGGGATCTCCAGGTCCAACCCTTCAGAGAGACGGCCCTCAATCCCATGTGAAATAGAAGTAATTCTGTGCAATACTGAAGAGACAGATTATAGAGCCAGATTGCATGGATTTCAGTCTTAACTACCTGTTGGCCTGTGACCCTGAACAGCTTTCCAAACCTCTTTGTACCTTGATTTCCCTGTCTGTTAAATGTGACAGTAGTAGCAGCTGCATAGAGTTGACATGAGGATTGACAAGGAGCATGCAAATAAAACTCCCAGTACACATCATGTATTTGCACAGGTACTAGCTCATATAAGTGCTCAATAAATAAATGTTCACTATCGTAGCTCTTGTTACAAGAGGGAAAGAAGCTGTAGAAACTCTCCATGTATGTGTAAAGCCTGGATTAGATGCCAGCTGGCCTGGAGGCAGAATGGCCAGGGTGACCTCCAAAGCACCCCAGTGGCAGGAAGGAAGCTGTTTGACCCCTCTTGGCTCAACACACCCACAGAAGCCCAGCACTTCACTCCCACCCAGGGAGTGCTCTCGACTCCTGGCATTGCCTCTGATAAGCAGAACAAGGCTGGATGGAATAATGGTCTGAGATGAGCTGGTAAGGGAGGAGAGGATGCTGTTCCAGAGAAAGAGAGGGAAGATGCACAAGTTGGTAAAAGACAGCTGAGCCAGCCCAGACCCCTTGGGTTTGGCTCCCATGGCCCCCACTGCTTAGCCCAGGGCCAGGATGGCCTGTCTCGTTCCTGAACTCTGTAGCCGAGGGCAGAGGCAGTTGTGGGGCTAGGAGGGGCTCTGTCTTCGTGACCTGGGGCTCTCACAGGAGGCGAGCCATCTGTAATGTCTGGAGTAAGGGTCTTGGCCAATGGAGGACACAGGCCTCCTCCCTAGCTGCTGCTGCTGTGTGACATGTACTGTAGAGGATGTGCCACTGCGTAAAGGGCCAGGACGCTGGCCCGGTGTTGGAGGCGAGTTCCCATTAACTGAGCAGCACCTTCTTGGTGGCAGGTGTTCACTGTACCGCCCACAGTGGCTGCACCAGTGCTCAAACCCAGGCAGCTGGTCCTAGATCTGCTGGTAGACAATCTGGGTGAGATTTTCTGACTTCAGTTTTCTCCTTTGGTAATAGGTGTAATTGCTGGCCTTTCTACAGGCAGTAGGGAGGTTTACTGTGAAGTTGATGGGGCTAATGCTTCAAGACCATCACTAGTAATGTGATGTCCCTAAACCTTTTATTATTCTTTTTTTAACGTTTATTCATTTTTGAGGGTGAGAGAGAGGGAGGGAGGGAGGGAACGGGGGAGGGGCAGAGAGCGAGAGGGAGACACAGAATCCGAAACAGGTTCCAGGCTCCCAGCTCTGAGCACAGGGCCCGATGAGGGGCTCGAACTCCTGAGGGGCTCAAACTTATGAACCGTGAGATCATTCATGACCTGAGCCAGTGAGATACTCAACCAACTGAGCCACCCACGCACCTCTAAGCTTTTTATTTTTAATTTAAATTTGTAAAGTAGTTTTATTGGAATATAATTGCCATATAGTGAACTATACATACATATTTGAAGTGGATAATTTGGTTGAGTTTTGACAGACATATACACCTATGAAACCAATTACTATCATCAAGAGAATAAACATACCCATCTTAACCTAAAATGATCTTAGCCTAATTTTGGTTTATATTTTAAATTCTTTTTCTCAATGAGAGCCTTCCAATTTTTAGATGCTTTAGGCTCCCCCCAAATCTGGATTTGTTCCTGCATGGAGAGGGTCAAATGAGACCGGGATAAGAAATCACTTTAAAAATTATGTTGGACTAATCAGGAGTAAAAGGGTATTTGCTTTTCTATAACTTGTACCTTACCTATAGAAGGCTAAAGAGCCTTGTAGGACATTTGGCCAGTATCATATCACTATTTAACATTATCCCTTATTCATTTAACAATGTTTGTGGGAACCTGCTACAGAAAACTGCAGGCAGTGTTCTAGGTGTTGGGTGTGAATCCCTGTTCTCAGGAGCTTTCCTTCTGCTGGGAGTGGGGAGGAGGTAGGCAATGCTCCGAGTAGGCAGCTCAGTAAGTAGGCAGATCACACGGCATGTGAGAAGGTGCTATGAGAACAGTAAAGACAGTAGGCAGTCCAAGGTGGGTAGGCGGGGGCTGACCTCAGTTTTCAGGGGAGTGTTCAGGGAAGTGGTCTCTAAGGCAATGGCATCTGAGCAAAGAAGGTGTCAAGGGTGTGAAGGTGAGGTTGTGGGCCACATGTGACTGGGCTGAGAACAGGGCACATAAAGGCTTTCAGATGGGCATGGGTCAGGCAGGTCTTAGGAACAGCCAGGAGACCAAGTAGCAGGTGACATAAGTTCAGGGAGGGGCTGAGCTGGGGATGGAGTGAACAGATCCTGTGGGTCTCTCTAGGCCATTGTAGGGACTTGGACACTTATAATCTGAGGGAGATGGGAAGCCACTGGAGGGTGTTTGAGCCACAGGATTGCTGTGGCTGCTGTGTTGAGAATAGGCTGATCAGGGGATCCAGGTAGAAGGCTATTCTAATAGTTGAGGCCAGGGAGGATGGGAGCTTGGACCACGGAGGGTAAGGTGGTGAGAAGTGTCTAGATTCCGGTTATACAATTGACCTTTGAACAATGTGGGGGTTAGAGATGCTACCCTCCCCCCAGACACAGTAGAAAATCCACGTATAACTTGAACTCCCCCAGAACTTAACTACTAACAGCCTGCTATTGACCAGAGCCTTATCAATAATATAAACAGTCGATTAAGACATATTTTGTATATCTATTCACTATATCCTTATAGTAAAATAAGCTAGAGAAAGGAAAATGTTATTTAAAAAATCCTAAGGAAGAGAAAATACATATGGTATTGTGCTGTATTTATTAAGAATAATTCATGTGTAAGTGGACTTGTGCAGTTCAAACCCATGTTCTTCAAGGGTCGGCTGTCAAGATTTGCTGATATACCCTTTATTTGACAAAGAGGGCCAGATTTTGGAGATGCCGACCTGAATGGGGATGTGTAGTCTCTTGCTCTGAGGTGTTGAGAATCTAACAGAAAAGACAGATAGAACTGATAGGTTGCTCCCTGCACACAAGGTGTGGGCTAGAGGAGCAGCATGGGAACACAATGGTCTCTGATGCCATTCAGACGAGTGCCCCCTGCCTTTCCCACCACCCGCCCCGGGACTCTCCAACTTGCCCTTCTCAAGAGCATGTCCTCCAGCACTGCAGTCAGCTTCCTGGCTCTCAGGAACCTTCTCTCTCCCCTTGCTCTTCTCCTTGCTCCCAGGCTGGTCTCTGAACTACACTACTCCCACAGGCCAGTTTGTTTTACAGGAAAGGAAACTGAGCCAAAGTTAAGGTCTGTTTCCTAAGTCTATAAAAATTTGGTTGGAATAATCTTGAGAAAATACCCTAAAAAGGCCTGTTCTATTTATTTATTTATTTATTTATTTATTTATTTATTTATTTATTTAATTTTATTTTTATTAAATTTTTCTTAATGTTTATTTTTGACAGAGAGAGAGACAGAATATGAGCGGGGGAGGGGCAGAGAGAGAGGGAGACACAGAATCCAAAGCTGGCTGCAGGCTCTGAGCTGTCAGCACAGAACCCAATGCGGGGCTCAAACCCACAAACTGCGAGATCATGACCTGAGCCAAAGTCAGACGCTCAACCGACTGAGACACCCAGGCGCACCTAAAAGGGCCTGTTTTAAGAAGAGAAGTCTGGGTAAAGGTCCATGGAGGAATAAAATCCCATTGGCCACGGTCCCATAGCTCATTTGTGGAACCACTGGGCTAGCATCTGGCTCCCCAAATCCCAGTTCTGTGACCCGTGTATAGTCACCACTGGTGATGACTTAGACTCTCTGGCAAGTGATAATAGCACTTCATAGCTGCAACATGAGTGTCTCAAGTTAGACATGGGGCAGGACTGTTGAACTTTATTCAGACATTTGTTTAAAGGAGCCTTTGGAATACCTGTCCCTGGAGAGCTTTGAGAAGAGCCATCTTGCTGGATCCCTGTTTTAGGTGCAGACCAGCCGGCAGGTGATATCCTCAGGGTCTGATCCTCCCTCCCTTCTTTCCCTGACACAGACAGTCCAGTGCTCAGGCCAGCTAGTCTTTCTGGCAGATGAGACCTCTTCAGGGTGGCCTCTTAATTCAGCGTTGGCAGTGGGGAAAGGTCAGCTGGGGGGCCAGCTTGGCCTTGGCTGTGCTCTCTGCTTACAGCAGGGTGGCGGATAGCCTATTCATCACCACCACCCCGCCCCCACCCCCTGCACCAGCAGTCTCCTTACTCATAGTCACAGTCCTCCAGGCTCAACAAGGGCCAGCAGGGCAGGGCAGGCTGTCGGCTGTGCCCTCTGGCCCCAGAGCTGGACCAGGGAGGTGGTAGCTCCTGCTGAAATCCCCTTGCCCTCCCTCTCCCCAGCCCAATGTCCTTCTTTATGGTTTAATCCTACCCAGTGGTCAAGGTCCAGCTGAAGGCTCACCTGACCACCCAACCTGAACTGACCCCTTGTGCTCTGAACACACTGTGTGTTCCCTGTCTGTGGCACGCACTGGAGTTACAGCATGGGCACACGTCTCTCCTCAGCTAGGTGGCAGTTTCTTTGAAGATGGAACCTCTTTTCATAATTGCATTTATAGTAGTAGAGGACACAGGTGGCTCCTCATAGTTTTCTGAGATCCCTTAGATGCAGCTTTAGCCCCTAGCAGGGTGGGCCCATGGCGCACACTCAGTATTACTTGTTGACTGGTTAGAGCCACGGGGCTGGAGTTGTGGTCTGTCTGGGTTTTCTTTGAGTTAAGCGCTTCAGACCTCCTCTCTGGGGACCCTCGGTGTCTCAGCACGTATGTCCCCCATCCCCGCTGCTGCTCACAGACCAGACAAGACATCTTGTAAGGCCCTGCTCGTATGGAGGTGGTGGAAGCCGCGGGGACTGCATGGGGGATGGCCAAAGCCGAAGCGCTTCCCTGCAGCCTCTCAAGTGTGCAGAAGGCCCCAGGAGGAGGCAGGACTGTCAGCCTGCTGTAGAGTGGAGGGGAGGAGGTGGCCTCTGAGAGGGCTCCCCAAGTTTATGTGGGGCCCACAGCCCTGTCACCTCCTTGCTCTCAGGTTACCAGTCTCCCACCAAGGCCTCAGCTTCTTCTTGCTGCTGGGAGATCCGTGGGATCCAAGGAGGGCAGGAGGGAACCTGTAGAATCCTCACCCCAAGTACCCAGTCAAGGTGGCCAGAGGATGAGGGAAGAGATCTCCCAGATCGTCCTGTGTGCCTGCCTTTTGTCCTTCTTCTGCTGAGAAGCTGTTGGTGTCTCTGTAGGTCGGAATGAGCTGATTGCCCGCTACATCAAGCTCCGGACAGGCAAGACCCGCACCAGGAAGCAGGTGGGCCCTGAAAGATGAGTGTGGGTCCCAGGGGCAGGTACCCCAGTTCCAGCCTGCTCCCATGGTGGGCCAGGGCCTCTGTAGGCCCCAGTGTGGATTCCTGGTGGGGTTGGTTCAGAGGGGTTGTGTCTTTTTGGTGTGCCACAGATAGTTCAGTTTCCCTGTGGTTCCTGTTGCTATCAACTGGGAGGAAATCCCTCACCTTACAGGGGAGTCAGCAGCCCCCTCCCCTCTCCAGGACACCAGAAGAACAGAGGACAAAGTACTGGCACTATACTTGTATTTATTGCCAAAGTCTGGATTAGCTGGATATGGAGGGACTGAAGGCCCACCATTGACTGGCCCTTTCATTCATTCATTCCACAGATGTGGATTGAGGCTGAGGAGGGCGGTGCTGAGGGTCAGGGAGCCAGAATGGGGAGCACAGGCCTTCTGGGAGGTAGGGACAGGAGCCTTCTCTTCCTGCTGCAGGTCTCCAGCCACATCCAGGTGCTGGCCCGTCGCAAAGCCCGCGAGATCCAGGCCAAGCTAAAGGTAAGGCAAACAGCAGCAGTGGGAGGGAGGACCTAGGGCATGGGTGGGGCCAGCTTCCTAGAAATTGGAGCTCCTTTTCCAGCAGGAAAAGTCTTCCCTTGGGTTCAGGGGCTGGCTGTTTGTGTGCAGAGCCAGCATGCTTGTTGGTGTTAAGAAGACTGGGATTTAGCCTATAATCGTGCTCCTGTCTATATAGGGAATGACACTTGACTTCAGAGCCGTGTGTGTATGTGTGTGTGTGTGTGTGTGTGTAAGTATGTGTGACCACCAGGCTCTAGAGCATCCCCCCTCCCTGGACAGAGTACTTTCCGAATCACAGTGGGATTGTCCTCCATATCCCCTTCCTTGAGGACGTCCTTGAGCCACTGGCCCCTTATTTGCCATCTGCTGAGCCTACAGGGTGGTCAGGCTTGGGAGGCACTGCTGTGGGTAGTGGGGTGGGGGTGGGTTGTACTGTGGGAGCTGGTGGAATTCCTTCCTGCACTCTGCTCTCTGAGATGGGCAGTTCTCTCCCCTCCCCAGGTCAGCCCTACCTTACAGGGCCATGCCCCACAGGACTCCCCCTGGGGCACTCTGTTCCCCACAGGACTTAGGCCTCCTGGTCGCTGGAGCCAGGGGACCCTTTTGGTGAATGGCAAGAGGGAGTGAGCCCCCACCCCACCATAGACACGCTTGTAGTAGAGTTTTCCCAGCTACTTGGCAGGAAGAGCTAACATCTGAGGGAATCAGACTGAGTCCAGCAGTTAACACACTTTTTTTTAAGCAGCCAGGTCCCCCCTTTCCCCCCCCAAACAAAATATCACCCCCATATGTTATCAAAGGGGCTACTCCAGTCAAAGCTAGGTTAGTGAGGAATAGGCCAGAGACCCTGCTCCCATCTGCTTCTGATGCTCTGTGGCTCTTGAACCCCAAAGTAGCTCATAACCCACTTAAAAACCCCTGAACTAGAGGAACTTGAAGGTCCCGTGTGGCTTCAGTTGTCCGTGATCCTGACATGGGAGGCTCCAAATGAGTGGTGGGAACTCCCAGGAAGCCGCACCCCGCTGCCCACTCAGCCCAGCTGTCCCCAGCCCCCACAGCTGCAGCCCGGCACCTCGTTCCTTTGTCCCTGGGACAGCTGGCTGGGCCTCAGCTGTCACTCCCTCTCAAGCCAGCACACGTACCCTCAGACACCCTTGGGTCCTGGAGTCCAACTTGAGCCCCACTTTCCCTCTCCGGTCTGCCTCTCACTGGGACCCTGGCAGGGGGCCAGAATGGAGACAAGACTTTACAGTGTTCTGTTTACAGCCATCCAGGGAAACTTTTAATTCCCTTGGGGACCATCTGTATGGGCACATTTGCTTCAAGGAATCGCACCTACCTTTGTCCACATGCTGTAACTTGGAGGCCAGGGAGAGCCTTCGTAGACCACTGGATGGACATCAAGGGCAGCCATGAGCCCCTTAAGTAATATGCAAATATTTATATGAGTTTTCTTGGGGAGATTGGTTTGAGGATTTTGTCATATTCTCAAAGGGGTCTGTGACCTAACATAATCCCTGGTGGACAGACTTCTATTAGATAGAAATCCTCCAGGACCCGGGATTTGGTGTAGCATGCTCTGCCCTTGTACCATGTGAACTTGGATGAGTCACTGACCTTCCTCAAGCTCCATTTGGTTTAAAATGTAAAATGACAGAGTTAAGCAAGTTGACGTCTGAGGTCCTCTCCAGCCCCAAAATTCAGTGACTCCCTGGCCTTATAGCCTGGCCATTTGATGTCACTCCTCATAATGTCCTTCCTACTTCCCCCTGATTCCTGTCCCACCCTGGTAAGGACGTGGTTTCCTGAATCCCAGTCATTTGTTTAGATCAGCTATCCGGGAAGGGACGTAAGTGGCTGACATTGAGCGGATGGGGCTCTCTGGCTTCATAATGTAGTTGTTAACCACAGAGGTCTGCAAGCTTTGGGAGGGTATGGCCTGCTGCATCATACATGTCCTCCTGGAGGGAGAGGCCTGAGCCAGCTGGCCTGGGCGTGTTTGACTTCTTCCTCCTGAACAGTGCAAGTGTCCTTGGGAAGAGGCCACCTTATGCTGATTAGCTCCCTCTTTGGTTATCAGGGAGCCTCTGAGAGCAAGGCCCAAGTTTGACCCCAAAAGGACAGTGGTTTGAGGATGACCCGTCCACTCAGAAGGGTATCCTGTGTGTTCTGTGGTGTGCGCTGGGTGCTGGCAAATATCAGTGTCCATCCTCCTCGCTCCCTGCCCCAGTGTCCTCCGCCCCCCTGCCCCAGCCCTGCAGAGGCCCAGAGGTAAATTGGTAATGCCAACCGGGGCCAAACTCTCAGGCCAGCCATCACCACTGTCAACACCGTAGTCACATAAATTCTCTGAGCCTCGGTTTCTTCATCTTAAAATGGGGATCCTACTGGTCCTGTTGGCCTCACAGGAGTGCTGTGATGTTCAGAGTCCACGTGTGGGTCACCTTGTGCCAAGTGAGTGCAGATGGTCCTGGAGAAGCTGAGTGGAGGGGCCTTTGGAATCCTGCCCCACAATCACGAGGTGTTGGGATGCTGTTGGGGGCCACCAAGGTGGTGCCCGCCTCACAGGGCTACGGTGGGGACTCAGTGAAACTGTCATAGAACGGCACCTGTAGGCTGCAGGGACCTCCATCGCTTCTCCGGGATGACTCGGTTATGACTCAGGACAGATCTGGGTCTACCAACTTCATTACCAAATAACAGCTAATTTATTTTCTCTGTTTAAAAATACTCATCGTAAAGATAGAATTTCTAATCTGAGCTCCTGAGTTGACATAATCCAATCTTTTGGCCTCAATTAAGCTATACACGCTGAATAATACTTGCCATTCCAGTCTATAAATGTGGTCTTATTTTGGACAAAAACACAGTTCCCATCAGGCTTTTTGAAATACAGAAATCTCAGTACTGAAATACGGTCTCATCACTTTTGAAGACCTGTGGGATTAGGACACTCAGGATAGGAACTGCTGGCTTACACACATATAAAAATTGTTACTACTATTATTATCATCATCACTAATGTCATTAAGTGCCTGTTTGTTCCTCACATATGCTTCCCTGAGTACTTCTTTGTTCAGAGCCGGTGCAGGGTGAACCGTTTTTGGGGCCTTTGGACCCAGGGAAGGCAGACCGTACGTGTTTACATCCTGACATGGAAAAGTCTGGGGGTGCCTTGGGTGTCCACAGTGCAAGGGGAGACCCCTAGGGTAGGCCTGAGACAGGTGGGGCCACAGGAGATCGCCCCATGCCTCTAGACAGTTTGTGTGACCGAGGATGACCCCTACTGTCCATTCGAGGAGGGCTCTGACATATTTATGTATCATCTACTATGAGCCAGGTACCATGCCAGCTGCCAGTGGTGTGGAGGCGAGCAAGGACTAAAAAGCTTCTGTTTTCAAAGTATCCTCGTGGAGACACCGCCTGGCAGATGGTCTCCAAAAGGCCCTTTGAGCTCTAATAAAATAGGCTGGACACATATTTTGCCCCTTTGACAGATGAGGAAACTGATCAGAGAAACCAAGTGACCTGCACTTAGTCACAAACAATGTTAATAGCACTGCAGGGGCGTAAGCCTCGGCCCTCAGGGCCTTGTCCAGGGCTCTGGCCACTGGCGATAGGACAGCTTCCCTGAGCACAAGCCCGGATCCCGCCTTGCCCATGCCTGCCCTAGTGACCACTGCTGAGGCCCTCCCTTCCAATGTCTCCCCAGGACCAGGCAGCTAAGGACAAGGCCCTGCAGAGCATGGCTCCCATGTCGCCCGCCCAGGCCATCTCCGCCACAGCCTTCCACAGTAAAATGGCCCTCGCCCGGGGCCCAGGCCACCCAGCAGTCTCAGGGGTAAGTGGGGCTGCCTGGAGCCAGAGGCCACACCAGCCCCTCCTTCTCACTCCTCCCCCTCCTGAGGAGCCAGAGGCACTGGCCAGGCCACATTTCTCTCACTTGAGTCCTCCAAGGCCAGGAGAGCCAGGGGGAAGGAGGGACCAAGGGCCAAGGGGCCACGCTGAGGCACAGCTCTGCTGGCATCGGCACCACCTTCTCGGGGGCCTTGACGGTGACACAGCAGACCTCCCACAAGGGGCAAAGCAGCTCGCATTAGCTGACCAACCAAGGAGCTCTACAGAGTTGGCTTGATTGACAGGTGAGGGGGCTGATGCCTGAGTCTTTGGTGTGACACCAGCATGCCCCTGAGCAGCTCTCCACCACTTGGCCCTGTCCCGGCTCCCCCCTCCCCTCTGCTCCTCAACACTGTTCTCTTTCCAGTCGGAGAGCTGATGTTCAGGAACAAACGCTTGTTTGGGTTTTAAATTTCTTGGCCACGGCCAGCTTGGTCACCCTTTCAGAATGATCTAGAAAGGCTCCTCCTTTCTAGGGCTGTGTCCTCACAAAGTTTTCTTGGCTATAGGGTCTACATGGGTCTTCACCATGCACCCATAGCACTGCCCTAGGCGTGTAGGGAAGGACCTCACCCCATGCTCGGTGAGCCTCTCGTCCAGGAGTTTTCAAAGTGTGCTCCAGAGACTGCTAGTCCATCAGAATATTGCATAGATAGGGAACAAAATAATTCTGTGCGTAAGGAAGTTTGGGACGCTTACAACTAAATAGGTTTCTTGACCTTGGACTGTTCAGGCCTTATGTGCTGCTACGCACTGTGGGCCTCTAAGGGAGGAATACAGTTGCTGTAATTCTAAACCTGGGGTTTCTCTCAAGGAGCACCTTCTTGGCAGAGTGTGTCTAGAGACTAGAGCTCCTTGAAACACACTTTGGGACACTGCTGTAACCTAGCCCAGTGTAGCAGTGCTGACTCTCCTTACTGCCCACTGGGTCTAGGCCCCCAATCCTGCCTTCCAGATGAGGCCCCTGCTCGGTCTTCCCACACCACGGCTCTGGTGCATGGGGCTGTGCTGACTCTGTGCTTTTTGCCTCCTCAGTTTTGGCAAGGAGCTTTGCCGGGCCAAGCTGGAACATCCCATGAGTGAGTATGGCCTGCTACCAGTTGCTCTCTGAACTGAACTTGAGCCTGTGAACTTGTGCTGTGGAGCCTGGCTCCCAGTATGGGACAGGGTAGCAGTCTGGGGACAGCCTTTCAGGAGGGGCTTGAGCTTTGGGATCAGGCTGTCCTGCTTTTTAGGCAGTAGCTCAGTCTGTGGTGTGGACACTCTGGGGTGGCATTTGCTGAAACTCCAGTCTGTCCAGGGTGAAACAAGGCCAGAGCTTGGGACCCTGAGGGAGAGAGGCTAGGAAGCAGACCTCTGGCTGGCTTGGGAGGGAAGGAAGGAGGGAGGAATGGATTTTCCCAACAGACATGCTGCTTCTGTGGGTCATCCATGAAACTTGAGGGACTTGGCAGGGGAGGGAGCAGGTGGCCAGAGCCCATTAAGGCCACTTATGCTCAGACCACTGGGGCCAGCCACACACAGCATTGGACACTGCCAGAGACTCCTGGGCTGCAACCTGCCCAGGGCTTACACCTCCTCTCTCCTGTCTCCGTAGTGTGAAACCTTTCTCTCAACAAACCTACGCTGTCCAGCCTTCGCTGCCTCTGCCAGGTGGGTCGGCAGCGCACAGCTCCCGTGCACCTCGCACACCTGCAGCTCCTGCCCTCCAGGTCCCGACCCCCCGACAGCTGGATGCCTCATGCCCCTGTTAGATGCTGCCCTGGCGTGTGCTCAGTCTCCTGGCCCCACCCCATTCTGTGCTCCTGCCACGCACACCTCTGCCGTGCACCAAGCCCGCCATACCTCTCGGGTTGTTTGATACACTCAGGGCTTCCAGGGGTGCACACGGGTCAGAGGGGGTGGTCCTTGTGCCCCAGGGCAGCTGTCCCCCAGCCGTCTTTCTATGCTGCATGTGTGTCCTGTGCAGCTTGGCTCCTGGGATGGCTTCCCTCTTGGTGATGCTAAGATGTCTCTTTCAAAATGGGAGGTCCAAGGAGAGCGTGGCTTTGTTGCCTGGAGCCACTTGTGAGCAGAGGGAACACTCCTGGGCAGAGGCCTGGAGCATGGGTAGGGCCCCTCCCTCTCACTGCTCAGGTAACCTGCCCTGTCTTTGCTTCTTTCTCATGGAGGTCCCTTACCTCCTTCCTCTCTGAAGGGCAAGACAGGATCCTTCCCCTTAACCACCTTTTCTGGCTCGGGGAATGACTCCCTGCTGACCTTCTGGCCTGGCTGGTTCTGTTCTGAGAGCAGCCCATCACCCTCCTGGTGTCCTTATTGCTACTTTCTCCCAGCACGAGCGATCCACCCTCCTGTGTGTCCCCTCCTCTCCCTGGCCTCACTGTCTTGGTTCAGGCCCACCTACTCTTGCCTGGATTACTGCAGCAGCCTCTTAACCTGACACCGGTTTTATCTCGCTTCCCCTCTTCACCCTGTAATTTACCCCAGGGACCTTTATAAAGCATCAATCCCACCATGTGGTTCCTAGGCTTAAACTCCAATCCTAAAATAAATAAATAAATAAATAAATAAATAAATAAATAAATAAATAATAAACAAACAAACAAACAAACAAACTAACTCACTCCAATCCTGGCAAATAAATAAACAAACAAACAAACAAACAAACAAACAAACTCACTCCAATCCTGGCTCCCTGGTGCCTTCTGGGTACAATCTAAACTCTGTAGTAGGACTTGCATGGACCTCCTTGGTAATTTAGCTTTCTCTCCTCTCCCTCCTTCCCTCCATGCCCCCAGCCCCGCCCTGCCTCTGGGCTGTTGCTCAGGCCTCCTGGAAGCTCCTCTGCCCTGCCCCCACCCAGTTTAGGCATCCTGAGCGCTCTGCACCCCCATCTGACACTTGACACTCTATTGCCAGTATCTGGGGTTGGGGGGCAACGTCTGTGGCTGACTGGTCTGTGTCTTCTGTGTATCCAGTCATGTCTGGCACATAGCACTTGTTCAGTGTCCAGCATGGCCCTCCTCCCACCTTGTGTTTCTTCTCTGTCTCCTTCCTTGAATGCTCCCGAGTTACCCACCTCAGCATGTGGGACTTCCCAGCCTGGAAAGCTGGTGTCTGGAGTTCTGTCTCACTGCTTTCTCACATCCCGTCAGTCACTAAGGCCCAGGATGTGCCTCCTCTATCCCTTACTCTTCCCTTCACTACACCGATTTCATTCAGGCCATCATTTTTCCACTGGGAAAACATCCCTGGGACCAAGCCTCTGACCGCCTCACCCCTGCCCAGTCCTTCCCTCACACTGAGTAGGATCTTTCAGAAATGCATGTCTGATCAGTTCACTGTCCTCCCTAAAATGCTCTGTCCCTGTCAGACTCTCAGGCTAAAATTCATGCTGCTTAGCACAGTTCCCCCGTCCGGCTCATCTCTTGTCTTCGTTTCCTGCCACTGGCACAAACCCACCCACTCTCCAGTTCCTCTGAGGACGGGGCTTCTCACAGCCCCTAGTTTGCCTCTGCCGTGTCCTCTGCTTGGAGCACCCTTTCCCCTTTCTCCCCTCCTGCCTGTACTTACTATTTCCTTCAAGCATCACTTTCTTGGGAAAAACCTTCCCTGCCCACCCCCAAGTGCATACTTTGTCAATTCTTATCACACTCATTACTTCTGTTATTAGCAAACCTGTAAGGAATGCCAGGCACTGTTCTAGGGGCTGGAGAGACTGCAGTGAACCGATCCGGAAACTTCCAGTTCTCACGGGGCTTCCATCACTATAGCAGTCAGTGTGTCTGGTTATCTTTGACCGGACCAGAAGCTCCTCCACAAGAACGTAGTTGTGCTGCTCGGAAGCCCTCAGCCCAGCTGGCATCCCGGCCCCTCCACGCGGCACCCATTTTCCCTTGAGGACAGTTCTGTACGGGGGGCCCAAGGGGCCTAACTTGTACTGGGCCAGGCACTCCCCTCCACCACCCCTGCGGGGGGGGTCCCATTTAGGGGAGGCAGGAGATGATTCCCTTGCCAGCACAGGGTCTCACGGCTGGGCCTGGGATCCTCGCAGAGGCTGAGGCGTGGACCCGTCCCCATGTGCCTTTCCTGCTGCATGCAGGGTTTGAGTCTCCTGCAGGACCCGCCCCATCGCCCTCAGCGCCCCCGGCACCCCCATGGCAGGGCCGCAGTGTGGCCAGCTCCAAGCTCTGGATGTTGGAGTTCTCTGCCTTCCTGGAGCAGCAGCAGGACCCTGATACGGTAGGTCCTGGCCTGGGTCTGGCTGGCTCTCCCACCCTCTCCTGTTCCCGGAGGTTCTTGCTCCCATGTCTTTCCAGCTCTTTTTCCACCTGCTTCTGGCTTCCTGCCCTGGCCTTCTGCCCCACTCCACTTCTGGGTTTTACTTAGATGTCCTGTTGCTTCCCAGTCTTCCCTTCCATTGGCCCTCCCCCTTTCCTTCATCCTCCCTCTCTCTTCTTTCCTCACTTCACCTCCCTCTTTCCCTGACACTGTTGATGCTCCCACCCCAAAGCCATCCCCTGGTTTCTTTTTCTATCCCGGTTCTCCTGGCCTCTCCCTCTGCTGCTCCCTCTCTGATCTGTACTCTTCCCTCCGTGCTCTCTGCCCTCCCACCCAGCACCACCCCCCCTTTCCCCTGTGGCTCTGAGGAGCCTCCTGTGTCTGACCCATATCTTTGGGACAGTAGCAGAGAGAGGAGCCCCATCCCCACCCTGTCTCCTTCAGGGTCCCGTGTCCCTGGTGACCAGCGTTACCTGCAAAGGTCAGAGGAGGAGGAGGAGCTAGAGAAGGCTGGGCTGACAGGGTGCCAGAGCCTGGGGGACTTCACAGACCATTTCACACTGATGTTTTCAAACTTGTTTTTTCAGCTGAGGCACCCATTAATCATACTCTTACTCAGAAACCCAGTGGGTACAACAGAAGAAGTAGACTTTGGTTGTAGCCAGGTGCCTGTAAGGGGACACAGAGGCAGCCTAGCCCCCATCTATAGGGTGGAGCACTGTTTGAAAACAGCTTATCTAGGTCAGTGGTCTGACGTGACAGATGAGATAACAGAGGCCCAAAGATAGAAAATGCCCACATAGCCAGGGCAAGAATGATACACATAACTGCAATTTATTGAGTACTGACTAGGTGCAGGCACAGCACCAAATGCTTTATACCCGTTAACTTTGCTTTACATTTGATCCTTTTACTGTCTCCAGTTGGGAAACTGAGGCCCAGAGAAGTGAAGTCACGTGCTCTAGGTGGCATGGCTGTGATCTGAGCTCTGGGCTGCTGTGTCTGCCCTGATTCCTTCTACCTGTCCCTGAAACCAGCTGTTCTCTCCACAGTATAACAAGCACCTGTTTGTACACATTGGCCAGTCAAGCCCAAGCTACAGTGACCCCTACCTCGAAGCCGTGGACATCCGCCAGATCTATGACAAATTCCCAGAGAAAAAGGGGGGACTCAAGGAGCTCTTTGAACGGGGACCTTCCAATGCCTTTTTTCTTGTGAAATTCTGGGTAAGCCCTTTGATAAACTCTTCCTTCCAGTCCCTAGTACGTTGATGATAATGAGGAGAACGGAGGAAGAGTGAGCATAAGGTGCCCTTTCCATGAGTGGAAACCCGGGGAAGGCAGGGCCAGTGCAGAGTGGGGAAGCAAGCACAAAACGGCCACACAGTGGCGGGAGGCTGAGACAGGGAGCCAGCCAGTGGTGCTGGAGGGCCGAGCTAGCAGAATCAGTCCCTCTTCTGAGAGGTGGTGATGGCATCCGGGTCTGGCCAGGAAATGCAGCCTCTAGGGGGCTATAGCACTGCAAACAGACTTCAGGAGACACTGAAGGGGGCATAGGCAAAGAGCCATCGTGGAATGTTTGCCAACTCCTGAGCTGGTTTCAGGGCTGGAACAGAGCAGCTCTTGGGCTGGGCAGGGCTTGGAGAAGTAGGCCGTAGGATTAGGATAGGTCACCCCAAGAGGAATACCTACCCAGCTTGTCAAACAGCTGAGCCCATAGGCTTTGCCTCTGCTGCCTTCCCTGCCTCACCCCTGGACGGGTTCTGTGTTGGGAGAGCCCCCTGCTTTTGAAACATCTCCTCTAAGACTAGGAGGTGTAGTACCTGCGCTGGGAGCTTACCTTCTGGGGGCCCAGTATACGCAGAAAAGGGGTGCAGGGAAGAGAGTCAGACAAGTGCACACTAAGCCAGTGGTGAGGAAGTGCAGAAGTCCTTCGGGCATGCTGATTGGAGCCTTTGGACAGTTTCAGAGTATTTTACATATAATTCCAGGTGGCTTAAAGGCCCCTGGCTGGGAATCTCCAGCCTGGGCTTCTATAATCAAACCCACAGGCCTGGCTATCTTCAGAAGAGACAGTGCTAGAACTGAGACTCGGGGCCCCTGAGCTTTAGGGTGCTTGGCTTTTACACACTGCAGGCTTGCTGTATGAGCAGAATGGAAGTTGGACCTGGGCCTTTAGGGATGGGTCAGATCTATCAGGATCTGAGCCTGGCAAGGGCTGGTACAGCCTGGGGGAGGCATAAGGAAGTGGGCTCTAGAGGGGAAATCATGGGTACAGGTGTGTGAGAGGGAATAATAGAAAATAAGACTGGAAAGGGGAGTTGGATCCTGAAGGTCTTGGTCATACAAGGTCTGGGTTTTAATCTATCCTGGGATGAAAAATAGGTTATATTTTCTTTCACTTTATCTTATTTTTAAATCAGTGAATATTAACTAATACCAAAGGCTTATAGTGAAAAGTGTCAGATTTTTGTCCCACTCCTCCCCAACCCCAATCCCGATCCCCAGAGGCAGTTGATGTAAATTTTCGCTTGTTTATTCTAGGTTTTATCTCCTGAGTTCAAAGTTCTACCTTTATATTGCTATACCTTGATATCACAACTAAGACATTTTGTATTTATTCCAGTACTGTAGAAAAGCATCAGCAATGTTATATCACTTTTCCTCTCATCACCTCAGTACTATCATATACAGTAAGTTGTATAATTTAATAAAAGCAATAAAATGTTTACATTTTTGACCATGCAAAATGACTACCAGAGAGCCAAGAATAATGCTTATGATGTAATTATGTGTTATGATCACGTTTTATTTTTTTGTACAACTTTCTTGTTTTTTTCTTACAAATAAATGGCTTTCTTACTTGCATATTTCTAAATAAACCTATTATTAAAATTTTACAAATCGTTCCATCATAACCATCATACAAATTTTTTTTTTTTATTAAGTTTTTCCCCAAATGCTCAAACCTATCAGATCATTCAGCAGTTTACCCTTTCTCCTGGAGATTTTCCTCCCGGGTGCCTCTGTTCTGCTCCAGCGACTGGTTATTCTCTACACCTAGACTGCTTCCACTTTTCTCCTGTATTGAATCTATGGCTTTCCAGATCTCCTGTTTCTCTCTGTTTGGTGTCCCACTTATTTTGCTGGAAAACATTCTCTAGTACCTCCCTAAGAAAAAAATGTGTGATAGATAAATGTTCTAAGTCTTTGCCTGTTTGAATGCCTGTTTTTGGGGACCAGATCAATAGTTTGGGTAGAGAAACTAGGTCATAAATCATTTTCCCAGAAAGGATTTGCAAGAATCATTTTTCAATGTGTTGCTCCATTGTCTTCAAACACTAGTAGTCTCATTATATCCTAATTCTCTATCCTTTGTTGTGCCACTGAGTTTCGTTTTTGTTTTTTATCTCTGAAAAATTTGCATTTTCCTTTCTATCCCTTATGTTCTTAAGTTTCACATTCATGAGCTTTGGGCTGTCTGTGTTTTTACTTTCTAATTTTCAAGCCAGGCACTTTCAATTGTGACATTAGTATTTCTCAATTTGGGGAGATTTACTTATATTGTTTCTTTCCCTCTGTTTGCTCTGTGTTCTTTACCAAGAACCCCTGTTAGTCTAATGTTGGATTTCTTGGACCTATCCTCTATAAGTTTTATAATTTTTTTGTTGATTTTCCAATTCATCTTCTTGGAGATTTCCTTAACTTTATCTTCTAATTCTTCTAAATTAGTTAAGAATGTATCTGAGTGTATAGTTCATAAAACCCAAAGTAACAGTGGCATAAAGATGTAGTTTATTTTTCTTTCATGTAAAGTAAGTCGAGATGGACTGTCTAGGCTGGTCCAGCAGCTCCTTGAAATCACGGGGGCCTGTCTCCTTTCCAACTGTCTGCCATACACAGTGCATGGCTTCTGTCCTCAAGATCATGGCTTTTGGAGTTCCAGCCATCATATTTATCTCCCAGTTCCAGCCATCAGGAAGGAAGAAGCCAACTTCGTTCCCTCTATGGAGCCTTCTTGGAAGTCCCACACAGCACCTAATTATGTTGTATGGTTGCACCTAGCTGCAAAGGAGCCAGGGAAATGTACTCTTTTGGTGGAGTAAACTGCCATTCTCAATAAAATTAGGGTTCTGTGACTGTAGAAGAAGATGGATGAGTCTTTCAGTTGCTAGTGTGTCATAGTTCAGTTGGTGGCATTTTCCTATCTTAGTCATTCCAAAGATCTTGGCACATCACACAGTTAGTGGTGGATTAGATCAATGGAATATGGTGGCATTCTCTGCACCACCTTCTGTCAGATATTTAACTTTGACCATGACATTTTTAAGAGTTCCTTTTTGTTCTTTGAGTGCATCCTGATCTTGTTTCATGACTACAGTTTTTCTCTTCCTTTCTGGGGATACAAAGTTAGAATCATTTTTTAAGTTTCTTCTCCTTTCTTTGTTTCCTTTTAATCCCTTTTTCTATCTGTTTTGATGTCTGTATTTTAAGTTGGACAGTTTCCTAAAATGGTCATATTTTTTGGTCCATATATTTTTTTTAAATTTTTTTTAACATTTATTTATTTTTGAGACAGAGAGAGACAGAGCATGAACGGGGGAGGGTCAGAGAGAGAGGGAGACACAGAATCTGAAACAGGCTCCAGGCTCTGAGCGGTCAGCACAGAGCCCGTCGCGGGGCTCGAACCCACAGACAGGGAGATCGTGACCTGAGCCGAAGTCGGATGCTCAACCGACTGAGCCACCCAGGTGCCCCTGGTCCATATTTTTTTAATAGCTTTCTTGTCGTATAATTCACCTGCCATAAAATTCACTGACTTAAAATGTATAGTTCAGTGTTTTCTAGTATATTCACAGAGTTGTGCAGCCAGTCAATTTTAGAACATTTTCATCACCTCCAGAATAAGCCCCATACCCTTTAGCTACCACCTCCTATGCTCACTCTCCCAGCCTTAGGCAACCACTAATCCTGTCATTATAGCTTTGACTTTTCTGGACATTTCATATAAATGGAATCATACAATATGTGATCCTTTGTGATTGGCTTCTTTCACTTAACATAATGTTTTCAAGGTTCAGCTGTGTTATAGCATGAATCAGTACTTGGTTCTATTTTATGGCTCACTTAGACTCCGTTGCATGGATATACCAAATTTCGTTTATCTGTTCATCAGTTGGTGAACTTTTGTGTTGTTTCCAACTTTTATGAATAATGCTGCTGTGAACTTCATGACAAGTTTTTGTGTGGCCGTAGGTTTTCATTTCTCTTGGGTAGACACCTGTGGAATTGTTGAGTCATATGGCAACTCTTTGCCTTTTTGAGGAGCTGCCAGACAGTCCCCCAAAGCAGCTGCACCATTTTACATTCCCCCCAGTAGTTGTATGAGGGTCCCAGTTCCTCCAGACCCATGCTGACAATTGATATTTTCTGTGATTATACTCATTCTAGTGGGTATGAAGTGGGATTCCTTGTGGTTTTGATTTGCATTTCTCTGTGCTTATCATTTTTGTATCTTCTTTGGAGAAATGTTTTTTGAGCTCCTTTGCCCATTTTTAAATTGGATTGTCTTTTATTATGGAGTCATGAGTTTATATATTATACATAGAAGTCCCTTATTAGATGTGCGGGTTGGAGATTTGTCTCCCAGTCTGTCAGCTCTCTTTTCACATTCTTGATAGTGTCCTTTGGAGCACAGAGGGTTTTCATTTTGATGAAGTCTGAAGTTCTTTTGTTGTTTACGCCATGCCCATATTTAATAGTTATTGGGAGCTCTGTGTGCAAGGTCGGACTTGACATCTGTTTTTTTTGTTTGTTTGTTTTGTTTTGTTTTAGGAAATCTATAAATGTCAGTATGTTTGTTAGACCTTTTTTTTCTTGAGGTGGCTCAGTTTCTCCATAGAAGACTCCTTGAGTTGTGCCCCTGGAAGGGGTATACGTGGTCACTGCATCCGAGGCATGAGGCAGCAGGAAGGGCTGGGGGGGCGCCAAACATTTCTTATGCGGGTTTCACGTAATTCTGTCTTCCCTGTTCGGGCCTGCCCAGGGTCCCTGAAGCCCAAAGCCCTCCTGTTTAATTTCTGAAGATGATTATTCCCTCGTCTTTTGCTGAAGGGTGGGAGAGGTGGCCCAGAGGCCTAACCGTCCTTGGTACTGCCTTTCAGTCAGTTCCTTGTGTAGAAGCCTGTCCCTCCCCTGCCCCCACTGTCCTGGTCCCTCCAGGCCAGAGCCACTGAGGCCTTCTCTCAGGCACACCAGCTCACTTCTTATCTCTAAGCCCTCTGGAGGTGCTTTAGGTTATAATTCCTTTTGTTTCCTTTGCCCCTCAGGGCTCCTTCTAGCTCTGGCCAGCCTTTAGTCTTGAGTTTGCTGAACTTTCTTGTGGTGTGGTCTCGCCTCCATGCTGGGTTGAGAAGATCTAGAAGGAGAAGGTTCTGGATTGACGGGCAACGACTGCCATGGGTGAAGGCAGTGGGGGAAGATAGTGGCACACTTGAGAAAGATTTGCTATCCCTTCTCTTTAGTAATAAGGAATCATTGAAGGGTTTTGAACAGGTGGGAAGTGGCCAGAGTTGTCCTGAGTTGAATAATTAGCCATCCAGACTGGAAGCCAATAGGGTAGGTCAGGCAGGCGTGTCAGCCTCTTCAGGACCTCAGCCAGAGAGGCTGACATAGCAGGTTGTCCTCCCTTTTTTTTTTTTTTTTTCTTTTGTGAGAGAGGGAGAGGGTGCAAGTGAGCAAGGGGCAGAGAGAGAGAGAGAGAATCCTACGAGGGGCAGAGAGTGGGAGAAAGAGAAGCAGGGCTCACCCAAAGTAGGGCTTATGCTCACCGATGCAGGGCTTGAACTTCCAAACTGTGAGATCATAACCTGAGTGAGGTGAAGTCAGATGCTCAACTGACTGAGCCACCCAGGGACCCATTCTCCCTTTTTTTCAGGAGGGGCTTAGTCCACCTCACTTCCCTTTTTCCTTTCCCTACTCTCCTTTCCAGCTATGACATGGAAATTGGGGCCAAGAGGCTTTGCCATGGGCTACCATTAGCACTGTCACTGTACAGGCAACTCCTGTTCCTGCTGTGTGTCTAGGGAGGCTTCTGGTCTTTTCTTTGGCGAAGGCTGCACCCTCTCTTGAGTCTTCCTCCCCCAGGCCCCCACATCAGTCCAGGCTTAGCCTTGACTTGGAAGAAGGAGCTTGGGAAGGTGATTTGTGGCTCCTTCTCAGCACTGGCTCAGTCACCCTGGGGTTGCAATTTTGGATCAAGAGAAAGGCCTAGTTGGCAGGAAGCATTTATGGGAACAGTACCCTGGAGGAGTGAATGGTATATTTGGGGCCTTTTCACTAGTTCCTGTCTTTTAGTCGTAATATTCTGTATTTTTCTAGCCACCATCCAGACAAGGACCATCCTCAGCCTCCCATCTCACAAAGGCAGGGGAGAACTGAGGCATAGAGTAAGCAGGGGCCTGGCTTTAAGACACCCAGCCAGGGTGAGCCTCTTTTCCTTTGGTCGTTCTCGTGATCTACATGTTGTAAGGTAGGTCAGGGCAGTCGGTGGACAATCACACCAGGCACTATTCATCACTTTACATATATCAGCATGTTCCATCCTGGCTGCAACCCCAAAGGCAGGTTCAGTTGACAGCCTTACTCTATAGAGGGGAAGCCGAGGCACAGAGAAGTGAAATGACTTGCCAGGGTCACGAGGATTCACACCCACTGTGTCTCCAGGGTGTGTGCTCGGAACCATGACACTGAGCTGCCTGACCTTACAGAGTGCCTGGGGTGTACCCTGCTCAGGGTCCTGTGCTCCCCCTGTTCCCATTGGAGAAGGCTCTGGATTGCCTAAGAAAGGATCCTCAAGGCCCTGAGGGACAGCAGAGAATGGCGGTGTGGAGATGGCAGACTTAACTGCGCATTTCTTGTAGAGTTGGGCACTTAGGCCTCTTGAGTTTTCTAGAGTCCAGACTTCCCTTCCAGAAAATGAAGAAGATTGTCCTGCCAGAGGTCAGAGTTGGGCGGGTAGGGAAAAGGAATTAGAGTGTTCTTGTCCAACCTTGTGGGCTTGTGGCCCACATCCCCTCCTTCTGATGTTTTGGGGGAGGTAGGAGGCAGGGATTGATGGGAGAAGGGAAGGGTGGAAATTGATCCAGCAGGTTCCCCTGTGGCCTCTGCGCTGTGCCCATGGCTGTGCACATAGCCCCCACTGTGTGGACCTGACATGGACCTTGTCTTCCAAGAGCTCACCTTCCAAGTGGGAGAATCCAGAGCAGATCTCAGGGTCCCGGGACAGTAACCAGGATATAGGGGAGCATGGTGGGCCACCAGTGGGGCCCTTCCAGTGTGCCATGGGAGAACAGGGGGGCAGCAGTGGGGCCCAGCTGGGCTGTAGAGGCTCTTGTCTCCGTTCTGCCACTTGAGAACTGTGATGACCTAAGCAGATCTCAGCCTCCTTGGGCCTGTTTCTCTGAACAGTCAGCAGTTTTGTTCTTGAGGGTCTGCAGGAGGCTGCCTCTCTGAGGACCCCGATGTGTGAGGGGTCTGCTGGCAGTGAAGGGAGGCTGTGTGCCTGCCTTGCCCCTGCCCCTTGCCTGAGCCCCTAGAGCCAGGCCCTCTCTGAAGGCCAGACACTTGGTCAGGGTGAGGACGGGTGAAATCGGAGATGGGGGCATGGCGGCAGCCAGGGCACCTTGGCAGCCATCTGGTCCCTCCTGGGTGGGGAGGGCAGAACCACCAGGGAGTACAAATCTGTGATGGGGGAAAATAAATGCTCCTGTTTGCTAACCATGAGACTTTTGGTCAGCCATGGGGTCCTCACAGCCAGCTCTGGCGTTCCCAGCCATCTGGAACTCTCTTCTCCTGCCCACTTGCCTGGCCGCTCCCTCCCCTGCTGTGAGCTGCCGTGAGACCAACCACACACAGTTAGGAGAGCTGAGCAGACAAGGAAACAAAGCCCTCTCCCCCAAAGCCTCCCTTTCTTCTCCAGCCTGGCAGTGTTCTTCTGGTCCAGCCCAGGCCTTGACTGTGCATGCTGGGGAGCTGATCAGGGTCTGCTTGGAGGAGGACTTTAATACCCCCAACCCAGCCTCCTAGCCCACCCCCCACTGAAAGTTACTGTTCTTTGATGGGATTGCGGTATTAGTTCCTAGGCTCATGGCTGCCGGGACAAATCATTTCCAGCTGGAGCTGGCATCTGGGTGCAGGAGGGGTTGAGTTGTGAGGCTGCGCTCTGTTGGATGTGACATGCACGGTCTAGAGCAGGGACTGAGAAGCTGAATCCCTCCCTCCTTCCCCACAACACATGAGACCAGCCGAGGCCACCTCTGTCCTTGGGGCGGGGGAGAGAGGACTCTTAGACACTGATGGTTGTTAACACCAGTCTGTAAATTGAAAATGTTGGGCAGAGGTGAGCTGAGGCCTTGGAGGGAGGCGAGTACCCCAGACTGGTCCGCATCCCAGCCTGCTGCTCCCTTTGGGCCCTGACATTTCTCTCAGGCACATACCAGCACATGACAATGAATCTGAGCCCCTCTGGCCCCCACTCCTGGGCTGCGGCTGTCTCGGCTCATCTGTCAGTCACCCGATCCCCCACACCTGTTCCAGGCCCCGCCTGGGCTGCCCACCCGCATCACAGCTATGAATAGGGTGAAGGGAGGGGAGCATGGGGGCACTCAGAGGGCAGGAGGGCGAGGGGGGGCATTCTTCCTCTTAGGCTGAGAAAGGTAAGCCATGCTTATTAGAGTAAGGGGGAATGTAAGGGTGGACAGGAAGTGCCTGAAGTGTGGCTGCAGGAGGGGGTGGGGTAGTAACTAGGAGGATGGGGCACTGAGGGCTAGAGGGGGTGCTGAGAGTGGGTTGTCTGTGTCCCCGGCTGCCTCTCCAGGATCTGTGCAGCATAATCACAGGGCAGGTCCCGGGGCAGACTTTGGATGGTCATTGGCAGGATGTTTATCTCTCTCCCACTACCTCCTTAGCTCTCTCCCTCTTTCTCTCTCCTCTCTACCACTCAAAACACCATCGCATTTATCCTACTTGCTGTCCTACGAGTTCCAAATTCCTTGACAGCAGAGACAATGTTTCAGCCTCTCTGAGCCCCACCCCCCTTGGCTGTGCTGGGGGCGGGGAGCAGGATAAAGTGGGTGACCGAGAGATGGAAGGGCCAGGTGAGTGGGGGGCTCTGACCAAGACCTGGGGCGGAGGAGGGTGCGGAGGTTGCAGGGGGAGGTCGGCAGGGGTGGGGTGGGATGGGAGGTGTGGGGCTCATCTCTCTCCCCGCTCAGTGCCACCGAAAGGTGAGAGGTTGAACAGCCACACGTGGCCTTTGTTACAGGCACACCTCACACCAGGTATGGTCCAAACCCTGGGAGAGCGTAGTCCTTGCTGGCAGGGTGCCTACCATCTGGAAGGGGCCACGGCCATCCAAACAGATCCTACCAGCACAAGGTGATGAAGGGCATGTCATGTCCAGGGCACTGCAGGGGTGCTAGGCAGCCATGACCTTTGTGTGCTGGGAAGAACCAGGGAGGGATTGGACCAATCCTGCCCAGCCGTGGTACACAGCATTCTTTTAGGTGACATATGAATAAATATTTCTTCTTTAGTAGTCATGCTGTTGTTATTACATGTATCAGAAAAAATAGAATCCCTGACTGATTTCATGGGTATTATTGCTTACTTAGCATGGAGTTAGGGAACGAGTTGATTTAAGAGAAAGCAGTAGGGGCATGGGTAAGGCCTGTGGTAGGTGGGACACACGTACACCGTTAATCAAGAGGAGGCTGGCAGGGGCTATAGTCTGAGTGCTACTATCTTATGCCCTGGCCTTGCCACTTGGCTGGCACCCGTCATCCCGTATTCGGGTGCCTGCCCTCCCGGGCAGCCGGGCTTCCTGCCAGCTCTTTTTCACACTTCTGCCCTGCGCTAAAAGCTACAGCATACTTTGAGCAAACTGTTCCTTTTTAAAGAAGTCTGGCAAACTTCGTCTCCCAGGAGGAGCATGTGACTTAGCAGGGAAAATAGAGAGCTGGATTTTGAGCCCAGTTCACCTTATACTTAACTGTAAAGCTTTGGGCCAGTCCCAGCTGCCGTCAGTGTGCAGCCCACCGAGGCCTGGTCTACCCCGGCCAGGACTTGGGCCCTCTCTCTTGCCAGGCCCCATCCCCACCACAGAGTACTGAGACAGGCCAGCCCGGGGGCGGGACGGGGGGTGTTCACAACACTGCTGTTTATTTCAGAGGCTGAGCATTGACTTGAATGTAGCTGTAATTCCTTTTTTTCCTGTCTTCCCAGTGGCCTCATTAAAACCATCACAGACTACACTAAACATATGCCATTCTATTCAACATGAAAACACGCTTTTTTCTTTTTCTCATCATAAAAGGAACACATCCACATTCTGTTCCATAACCATAACCTGCTTTTTTTTTTCACTTAACAATTGTTGTAGTCAATTCACAATAGTAAATACAGGTCCTTCTCAACAGTTTTTGTGGCTACATAATATTTCTATTGTGCCGTAAGACATGTAATGCAATGCCCTCCACCAGTCTAGAGAATGTTCTTGTTCTTGGAAAATTTCTTTCCCCAAAGTAGAGAAAAATAATGACTGAGCTTCCCCTAATGGCCAGTAACAGAACTGCCTGTGCCTGGCTCTAAATGGTGCCAGAGGCTTCCTGGGGTTCTGGGGATCCCCTTATTTTGTGCGGAAGAGTCCTTGGTGTCAGGATCTAGACACCAAGGGTCTAGAGCTTCTACTGCATCCGCAGGGCTCACTCTGAGTCCAGCTTGGTAGTGATTTCAGATTAGTGTGTAGGCGGGACGAGAGGCTCCACCCTCAGAATGAACCTTTTTAAATCTGTGCATTTGTTCTGGGTCCTAAGTGGCTCTGTTAGCACCCCTGGTTCGGATGGAATGATTTGATGTGGGGCCTAAGTTCTGGGGATAGGGACCCCCAAGTGGTTCAGGGCTTCTGAAATACAGTTCCTGCCTCAGAGTCTCCAAGGCACTGAATTATCTCATCCAGTGTCTCCCTCCCTGTCCTGTAACTCTGCCAGATTTGGGTAAGCACTGGAGTTGGAGCCTGAAGACCTGGGACCCATCCCTTGTCAGCTGTGTGGTGTTGGGCGGGGCCTGTGGTCAGGGAGCCTCACTGATCAGACCGAGGCCAAGATCCATGTGTGAAATCAGGAATCTTACTCCACCTTTTCTAATCAACCCAACATCAAGCAGATGCTTCAGGCTCTGCTTTCAGGAGGGGAGGAAAAGCTGTGTGTTGGAGAACAGCAAGAAGCTGATCTAGAGGACCAGAGGCTCACAAGCCAGGCTGGAGAGTGAGAGCAGTGTTCTCTGATGGCAAGGGGCTCGGTGAGAGGGTTTTAACTATGGGGTGATGCAATCAGACTTGGTTTTCGGAGAGAGCTCTGAGAAGTTAGAGAATGAACCAGAGGGAAGAAGACTGGTGTTGGGATTAGTCTGGAGGCTGAAACAGAGATGTAAGAAGGTCAAGGGTAGCTAGACTCAGTAATGCTGTAGAGATGGGTGAGAGGCCAACCCCCAGAGCCATTTCCAAAAGAGCATTGGCAGGGTCCAGTGGCCAGCTGGACTGGAGGATGAGACATTGTCAAGTCCCAGCTTCTCCTCCATGTACCAGCACCCCCTCCCACTCTCCGCTCTGCCAGTCTCCCATTCTGGCTTTCTGTTCCCACGCTTACTTCACCATTAGGATGGACTCTGGAGAGGATCTGATAAATTTATACTAAAATAGAAATGACTGATATAGATTCAGATGTTTGCAGTTTAACAAGAGCAGAGCCTTAGACTATAGGACTTGAAGTCCTAAGGACAAAATTGGGGGCCCCACCTGCTGGGTGTGTTGGTGCCTAAATGGGTAGCAGAGGCCTGAAACTAACACAGGTGCCAATGTTCTCTTTTTCCATTGTTTAGACAACACAACCTGATCTTATACCAGGCCTGGATATGGAGAAAGGTGGAAGCTTTCCAAGATCCTACTGTCCAAGTTCTTTTTAGGCCCTCCTGATGTCTTCCCTGGCCCTAGAACCTGGACTGTGGCCCCAGGCTTCTTTCTGACTCCACCCCTGGAGCCCCTGCCGACTAACCTGTCCACTGCTTGTCTTCCCTGTGTCTTCCTCCAGGCAGACCTCAACACCAACATCGAGGATGAAGGCAGCTCCTTCTACGGAGTCTCCAGCCAATATGAGAGTCCGGAGAACATGATAATCACTTGCTCCACCAAGGTCTGCTCCTTTGGCAAGCAGGTGGTAGAGAAAGTGGAGGTAGGAGCCCTCCCCATATGTTTGTTAAACCAGGCCCCTTGCTGCTTCAGGTTGGCCTTCATCCCTGCCCCCCCCCCCCCACCTCTTTCCCCAGATTTGTGTGAGTCAGTGAGCTCTTCCCCTCATAAATAAGTCTGTTACCTATTGGCAACCCACCTCATGTCAAACACAGATGCCGGGCTGGCACCATGGAAGAGACAGTGCCCCCCATCCCAGGGCTTGTCAGCCCTGGCTGCACCTTTGGTCATCTGGGGACTTTGGAAACACACCAGTGCCTGAACCCCACTCCGCAGCAATAGTAGTTTATAAGATGCTCTTCCAGTTATTTTTAAATAAAATTTTATTTTAAGATAATTATGGTTCCCCACGCAATGCAATTGTAACCCCATGTACCCTTCATCGGGCAACATCTTGCATAACTAGAGCATAATATTGGCCACCAGAAAATTGACATTGATGCAGCCCAGCAATCCGGTTCGGGTGTCACCTGTTTACATGCTGTCATTTGTGCACGTTAGCGTGTGTTAGTGTGCAGTCAGGACTGAGTCATCGCTCTGTCCCATCTCGCCTAGTGCCGCTACACTCAATGCTCCTTCCTCCCGTACCTGGCCTGCCTATCACTGAGGGAGGAGGGGGGCTCTGTTCTCAAGGGCCTCCAGGCCTCCAGCCTTTTCTTCCTACTTGAGAGTGAGTGGGTCATGGAATTTCCCTGTGGAGTTGGGCCTGGGCTGGAGGTGGTCCAAAGAGATTCTAAGCCTCCGCTGCTCCCTGGGTCCTGCAGACCGAGTATGCCCGCTATGAGAATGGCCACTACTCATACCGCATTCATCGGTCCCCACTCTGCGAGTACATGATCAATTTCATCCATAAGCTGAAGCACCTGCCCGAGAAATACATGATGAACAGTGTGCTGGAGAACTTCACCATCCTGCAGGTGTGTGTGCGTGGAGGGGCCGGGGGGCCCACATGTGTGGGGTGGGAGCGGATGGGTAGGTAGAGCAAATGGCATGCCCTCGTTTGGGGCTCACCTTTTTCATCTTTTTCATCACTTGCAGGTGGTCACCAACAGAGACACGCAGGAGACCTTGCTGTGCGTTGCTTATGTCTTTGAGGTGTCAGCCAGCGAGCACGGGGCTCAGCACCATATCTACCGGCTGGTGAAAGAATAAGAGACTCAGGGAGCAGGGAGGGGGGAAGTGACATCGTGTGTGCAGGGACATGGGGAGGGGATCTGTGGGGGCGGCCCCTGAAGTGCCAGGAGAGCTGAGAGGTCATGACTCTTCCTATCCAGGAACAAACTGTGCCTGAACCTGCAATGCCCAATCCCAAATAAACCCAAGATGGTGTGTATTTTCAGAGGACCTGATCTGGCTGTATGAGCCTCGGGAGGGACTGTGGGAGAAGGGGAACTGACTGGGAAGCAGGCCAGAAGCAGTTCCCGAAATCCCCAGTGGACTCAGCTAGGAACGTCGCCAGATGCTGAAGCTCAAGATAGGATGGCTCCTCTGCTGCTATCGAGCCCTGCACTGTGCTGCTGGCCACCCTGGGAGGCCTGGGGATAGGCTCGCGGGTTCTCTGTTCCTCCTCTGCTGTCATTGAGCCCTGCACTGTGCTGCTGGCCACCCTGGGAGGCCTGAGGATAGGCTTGTGGGTTCTGTGCATATCCATGTGTGCACGTGCGGGACTTGTGCACGGCCCTGGCCACCTCTGTTGCCCCTTCCCCAGCACAGTTAGCAGAGAGGCTTGGTCCAGCCCAGGGGTTGGATTTGGGGTGTGGAGGTGACAGTTGTTGGAAAGGTTGGAAGGGGACACAGCCAGAGCTCTCTAGATAGTTTCTATCCGTCCATCCCCAGTGGGCATAGATTCCATGGTCATGCTGGCTGCTTCGGAGTAGCTGTCACAGATCATAGGAGCTTGAGACAGGGAGGGTGAGAGGGGTGGCATGGAAGCCAGCCTGCAGAGTTTAGGTGGTGAGGCTGGTATCACACAGCATCCTTTGTGGGGGGTGAAGGCCAAGAAAATGGGTCAGAGGTCTGCAGTGCACCAGTGGTCTCTGAGACCACCCAGTTCTGATGATCTGTGAGTCCTCCCTGGGCTCCCCTCCACCCCCAGCCGGGGTGCCTGCTGGGTGGTGACTGCCTCGGAGTCAGTCCAGACTGTCCACTCCCTCCCCAGACAGTAGTAGTTTCTGTACTCTCTGTGGGTGGAGGAGGGGGGTGAAACCCTCTCTGGGCCTTGAGGGAACCAGTGAAGGGTTCCCTGGTTCATCTCTTTTGAGAAGTGCATGGGCTTAGGGTTTTGGTGGTCCTGGCTTCAGTCCTGGTATTTTTTAGCTGTCTGACCTTGGGCAAATTTCTCTACCTGTCTGAGCCTTAGTGTCCTTTGCTCTCTCTAAAAGGGAAGGCAATAGTACCTACCTTAGAAGGCCTTAGTGAGAAAGAGAGCTAATGTCTATAAAAGTGCCTGGTGCAAGATGCACTAATTAAGTGTTGTTAATTAGTTTATCCCTCCCTTCCCTCAGTGGGGCCTGGGCCTGGCTCTTTGCTGCCATCTAGTGGCCCTCTGTTATCCACAGCAGGAACCACAATTCCAGCAACCTGGAGCAGAAGGGGGAAGAAGAGTCAAACTACCAGTGTTTACTTTGTGTCCAGCACTCAGGGAGATATATTATGGGAATACAAAAGTGAGTAAAATAGCATTTAGGAGGTGTTATGGTGGTTAGGATCAAGGGCTCGAGTCAAACAGCTAGGATTGAAATCCTGGCATTCAGCCACTGACTAGCTATGTGACCTTGGGGGGCAAGTTACTTAATTTCACTGTGCCTCAGTTTCCCCATCTGTAAAATGGGTATAATAAGAGTACCTACCTCGTATACATAGAGTGCCTAGCATAGTGCCGAGCACATAAATGTGTTTGATAAATATACATTGTTATTCATAGCAGGAGCTCGCAGTCTAAAAAGCCAGATTGGATAACTCTTAAGTGGGGTTGGCTGGTCCTCACAGAAACTGGAGTTCAGAGATGGTAGAGAGCAGGGTGTGGAAGATCCAGGGAAGAGGTTGCGATTGAGAGGGGCTGCCCCTTAAAGGGTTTAGATAAGCAATGTTTAGATCAGCAGATAGCATGAGGGCTGGCCAGTGCTCCAGATGGGGAAAAGAAGCTGGCTATCCAGTTTCCTACCTCACAGTCCAGGACTGCCTCTTCTCATCAAGAAGCAACTTTAAGCAGACGCCTCTGGATGGCTGCTAGACCTCGTGCCAAGTTACATAACTGCACTCTATGCGGGGCCGGCTCGCGTCAAGAGATGTGATGTGGAGGTGGGGCCTGGGGTCCAGGAGTGTCTGAGCAGACCACGTGTGCTCACGTGTCCGTGGGCGGGATTGTGTGAGCCTGTCCCACCCCACCCCTGGTCACTGTCACAAGCCTTGCCCTCTCCCCGCACCTTTCCCCTCAGGCTATTTGGATAAGGGGCACCTTATACCTACACTTCTAGCTTGACTGTGAACCTCTAGGTAAATACGCAGGAAGGATGTGTGAGCAGCCTCTTGGCCGTGGCACAAATGCATGAGTCAAGGAGATGATCTTTTGTGTTATGGGTGGAAAGGAGTCAGTGCAGGTGTGGGGGCCAAGTGTTGGCTGTGCATTTTCCCTTTTCTTTATGACCTGACCTCAGTAGCTTAATGGAAAGTCATGTACTTACAGCCGTAAGTTCCAGGCTAGTCAGCCACAGGAATGCAGACGTAGGTGCCTTTCCCCTGGTGCAGTGCAGACTGCGGCCATGGGGGCAAGTGGGAGCCCTGGCCTGGCCTGCCTCTCCTGCTAGGCATCTCTGACACTGACTGCCCTGCGGCCCGAGGTGGGTGCCCTTCCCTGCCTTTCGGTCTTGGCACCAAATGTTCCCCTGGCCAGTTGTGCCCTGCCCTTCTCCCACTGGAGAACTGTTACATTCTTCAGGAGCTGGTGTGCACTCACCCCTTCTCATGCAGAAGGGTTAGCCACACCTGCCCTTATGCGGCAGAAGCCTTCCATTCCTGACCCCTTGGACACCTGTGACATGGTACCAGAACACAGGCACCCTGTCACCTCTTCTAATCCTCACCCAGTGGGTATTGTGGTGTCCCCCTTTGAAAGATGAGGAAAGGGGCACAGAGAAGTAAACTAACTTGCTTAGAGTATTAATGCATTTTTTTCATTCAGTTAGCAAATATTTACTTAATTTCTGCTCTGTGCCAGGCACTGGGAATATATCACTGACCAAGACAGATGCGGTCCCTGGGGAGCTTACATTTCATTGAGGAGGGAAACAAAGCACATAACAGGATGTGCAGACCATGGCAAGTGCTTTCAAGGCAGTGAGGGGTGCTGAGAGTCACTGGGAAAGCCTCTCCCGCCCGGGGAAGGTGAGGGAAGGCATTCTGAGTAGAGGCAGGGAGGTTTGAGTGCAGGGCAGGTGCAGAGAGGAGGTGTGTGCCAGGTACAGAGAGCAAGAGCTGCACAGGCTAAGGTACGGAGGCAACAGGGGCTAGATCCTGGTCGGGCCAGCTGCCCAGACTGGGGTGGGGGCCAGAGTGGGGCCAGGCAATCCAACTTCCTCTGCAGCCCAACACCCCCTTGCTTGGCAAGGTCTTTGGGTTTTACTCCTTGTGAAGGGAGATCCTGGAAGTGTTTGAAACAAGCAGTAAATATTTTTGATCTTTAATCTTTGCTTTTTTTTTTTAGAAATAAATGGTGGAGCTGCTGTGGACCACAGAGAAGCACATGTAATTGTCTGCTTCTGAGTCTGTCTTTCGTCTTAGACTCAGCTTCTGTGGGTGGAGACTGTAGCTTCCTTGGTCTGTTGCTTTCTGTAAACCAAACACCACATCTGGAACATAGCAGGTGCTCAGTAAACATGTGCTGAAGGAGTGCACACATACAAAGCAATGTGATCCTTGCCATTGGGACCTGGGAGGTGAGTGAGGGCCCTGAGCCCTCTAGGGTGGACCCCTTTGCCCTCTCAACACATCTAGAGCTAGCAGGGAGCGTCACTGAGATAGGGACGTGGAAACAGACCTCCTGTCTCCTGGCGTCTGACAGTGACTGAGCAGATTGCCTCAGGGGCCCCCAGTGAACTTCCATAGAGTGGGATGATCTTCCTAATGAGAGAAACTCACACAGAAGGACTTTAGGGTGCATGTGCATGCATGTGCGTGTGGATATCAACTCTGCCCTTTCGGGACTAAAGCCAGTGGAGTAAGGATCAGTGGCGGCTGTATCAGGCTGCTCATAGACTATTTGTGCTTAATCCATCACTTGTGCCCTCTAACCAGCTGTAGGCTTCAGAGGACAGTGGGCAGGGTGAGAACCGGCTGGAAGTAGGAGGGCAGGCATTTCATATAAGCAGGGGTGGGGGCAGCAGGGAGCTCCTGACAGTCCTCAGCGTTGGGCCTGGTGCAGGGCTCCACTGGTTCACCAGTGCTCACCTGGGCTGAGTCTGCACAGAGGGGGAATGTGCGAAAGAGCAGTGGTGTGTTTTACCCCAGGGGCAGTTATGCCCAGTGACCACTGTGTTTGACTCTTTCTTACATTGTCTGTTATGTCCACTCCAAAAATGAAAACAAAGAGCTTTTCCCCAAAGAGTTCAATCTCTATGTAAGTTGTTCTTAAGAACTAAAACCCTAGAGCCAGGTTGCTGGAGGGCCAAATTGACTGCTTCTAAGTTATGTGATCTTGGGCAAACAGCTTACCCTCTCAGAGCCTTCATAACCCTATTTGTGAAACGGGAAGAAAATGGCTCTGACTTTAGGTTGCTATCAGCAGAAAGGTGACAGAGTATATGTGAAGGAGTAGCACTGTACCTAGCTCACGTTAGCACTCAGTGAGTGGTCATAACTTAGGTATATTAAAGCCTGCACTGACTGTTCTTCCCACCAGGAAAGCGCGCACGCGCGCACACACACATACACACATACACACACGCGCGCGCACTCGCGTTTAGCGGGGGGAAAAAAAAGCTCTGTTCTAATGTCTCCCAGAGCCCATAAGGAGGCCACGGGCTCTTAGTTTAGTGGGAACTGTCCAGCACAGACACAATGCTTAGAGTTTCATCCTCAGGCCTCAGAAATGGTCAAGGAAGTGTTCTTAAATGAGGAAAATAACTTTGTGGCCCATGAGGGGAAGGAGACCCCAAGGAAGGGTCTCGAAAGGGAGCACAGAACAAATGGTGGGCTAAGCGACTGTCCAGAATTTAGATTTACTTCCCAAGAGAAGATGGGGGAGGTAGTCCGGCCCCTTTGCAGAAGGCTGGAGCCCACTGGGTGGAAATGGCTAAAGGTCTTTTTATTTTTAAGCTCATGGATGTCTAATATTCAACTTTAAGGTTTTTTTTTTTTTTTGTATTTTTGCTATGTAACCCCCCTTTGTCTCCCCAAATCTTCAGTAAAGTCTGCTACATACACAAAGGCCTTTGTGCGAGTGATTTCTTTTTATGGAATTGAGAGAGTCCCATCTGTGAATACAGCCCCAAAACAGCAGCAGCAGGTTGGGGCCACAGAGGCAGCATAAACTGAACCGTGTCAGTGGAAGCAGGAATTCAGAGCCCACGTGAGCCGCCTCCAGCCAGCCCAGTCCCTCCCAAGAGAATAGAAAGCCCTTAGGGGTGCCTGCAAACGGGGTAAAGTTCAAGCCTGTGCCGTTGGGCTAGCAGAGCACAAGAGCCTTGGCTGCCAGCCGCGTTACATAAATGCCTCACCACCGCCTAAGTGAGGAGGTTCTGGCGCCAGGTTCTGTGAGCACTGCAGTTTTAGAAGCAGAGCGTTAGGTGTTTAATAAACAACAAAAGGACACAAAAACCACTGGATTTGAAGAGTGGTCAAAATGAGAGCTTCAGGCAAGGCTGGCTGTGGTTCCTGGCTTGGCATGTTAGGAACGTGACTTTAGCCCTTGACCCGAGAGTATGCAGACCCACAGGACCGGCTTGCTGACCGAAATCAAAACAGCTTGACTGATAGGTCCGAGTGCCACTTCATTGGTTCACATGGAGCAGCACCACGCCCACGTCATGGGACTACTTGTCTTCTAGTCGCGCATGCTTTCCTCGGCGGGAAATGAGGCCACTTGGACACAGTGGTTTGTGCGTATGTTCAAGAAGGAAGTTGGGCGAGCTTCGAGGAACGTGTGCACCAATGTGAGAGTCTGGTGCCCCGTCTCCACTTTGGGGACCTGACTTCTCCCAAGAAATCCTCTTCTCTGGACACTAGTGCAAGATGCCTCCTTCTGTGTCACCATGAGCCCCATTACATCATGCTGAAAGTTGGCGGGCTTGTGCAGCCATTCCTCACGAGGGTCATTCTGAAGCCCTCTTGGTGGTAAGCGGGCGGCCTCTCCTCACTGGCAGGGCCTGCTGGTCAGCCTCTGGATCCGTGGGCTGCCCCCGCGTCTGGGCGCTGCTCCCCCGTCCTTTGGTCTGGTGGCTCGGAGGACAGGCAGAGCGGTTCTTGGCTCCCAGGTTTGTGAGTCGCCCTGGGCCTCACACACAGGCTTGCAGCTTGGGCCAGAGGAAAGGAAGGAAGGGGATCAGGAGCAGGAAGCGAGAGAAGAGGGAGAGGGAAGGGCAGGGCCGGGGCAGCGTCGTCCGTCCCAGGGACGTGTCCTCTCGCCTGGTCCCGGTGTGGCGCCATGGTCACCCTGGCCCGCGACAGGCACGTTTGAGCACACGCGGTGCGCCAGGCCCTTTCCTAGGTGCCGAGGGCACCAGGCAGAATGCAGGGGAGGGGGGAGGGGCAGCGCTCTCACGGAATTTCCATCTTGGCTTGGGGGGTGGGGTGGGGCGGAGAAGAAACAGGGAACACGGAGAAGCAAATAAACGAGAAAATGGCAGGAAGTGGTCAGTGCTTTCAGGACCAGAAAACGGGATGATGTACTAGAACCGGTCTGGATGTATCTGGCCGGCTGCCTGGTTTTGGATAGCTGGGGAGCTAAGAATGGTTTTTACAGTTTCAAATGGTTGAAAGAAAATCAAAAGGGAAACAACATTCGTGACCCATGACAATGAACTGCACAATTCAAGGTTCGGCGTGCGAACAGGATTTGGTTGGGACACAGCCACAGCCTCTGTCCGTGGCGGCTCACGCTACCGCCTAGAGCGGAGGAGGGGGGCGCAGAGACTGTACACGGCTCGCGATGCCCAAATACTATCTGGCCCTTTCCAGAAAAGCCTGCTCTTCCTGCGCTAGGCTTCTGGGGCGACAGTGGGAGTCTCACACACACACACACACACACACACACACACACACACACACACACACACACACGAGGACCTGGGAAGACCCTGACCTCGAGGGTGGTGAGGCGGGAAGGAAGCGGGCGTGTGCAGCGGCGGGGGCCGGGGCGGGGGGGGGGGGGGGGGGGGCGGCGCATGCGCTCTGGAGCACCTCCCTGCCCGGTTGCGTGGGGGCCTGGTCTTCACCGGTTTCCACCCCCCGCCAGCGCCGCAGGGGTCAGGGGTGTGGCTCCTCTCCCCGCCTGACGCGCGTCTTCCCGATTGTGTTTCTCTTGGTGTGTTTCGGTGTTTGATGTCCGCGTTCGAGACTTTCCTCACTGGCCGGTGACCCCCGGCTGGCTGGCTATACTTCCGAGCGGCTCCGGGAGCCCACCGGAGGGCGAGTGTCCCGGCGGGGCTGCGCTCTGTGCCCTCTGGCAGCTCTTGTGTGAGGAAGTGGGTTTCTCTACGGTATTTCTTCCTCCTCCGGCCCGACTCCATGGGAAGGGTTCCAACAGTTTCTTGCTGGGGAGGATCGTCTGGCCAGCAGCGGTTTGGGGACCCAGTGGGAAAAAAGTGCCGGGACGGCTCAGTATGGACTCGTTCATCAATCCCTGTTTTCTGCTGCCGGACCTCGTGTCCCACCCCAGAGCCCCTCCACGTCACCCTCTCCCGGCCCCTGCCTGGTTGCGGAGCGGCGGTCCCGCGGCTGGAGCCGAGGAGAACATCTGGGGGCTCTGTCTCTTCTTGAACTGACGCTGAGCCCTCCTCTCCTAGCCTCCACTTCCAGAGAAAGCTGGTGCCATCACGTGTGGACTTTAGGGCAGTTTGGTGGTTGTAAATCATGCCCCTCGCTAGCTTTCTCTGGGCTACGATTCAGCTTTCTTGGGTTTGCTAAATCAGTTGGTGCTCGCCCTTCCGTGTTCCAGCTTCCGAATTTTTGTTACTGTCCTCTCCTCTCCTGTACTCTTTGTCCTTTAGGATATACAGCTTAAAAAAAATACGTTCATGGTCGTCTTAGACGTTTCTGCAGGGAACAAAGTAGATGCAGGTGTGGAATCACCACCTTTGTCCCAATTGACTTATTCAAAATATCACTCTGTTGTGTGAAGATAGGTGATGGGAGGCAGGAGGGAACGCAGGGAGACCCAGTTAGGAGGTTGCTGTGGAGATCCAGGGGTGACTTGGTGGTATTTTGGAGGAGAGCATAGAGTATGGCGGCGCACATCAAAGAAAGTGGACCTTGAGATGTTTTGAAGATAGTCACTATGACTTCCTGATGGCAGGGGTGTGGGCAGGACGGGAAAAGTGGAATTACGATCAACTCCAAATTTCCTGGCTTAAGTCATTGGTGCCATTTATGTGACAGGAGAGACTTGGGGAGGAGTAAGTCTGTGGTTGGAGATGAAGAGTTGAGGTTGAGACATTTATTAGACGTCCAAGTGGAGAGGGCAAGTAGCTGCCACATATATGATTCTGGAATTAAGGGGAGAGGCCACGGCAGGATTTAGGATTTCCTGGCACCTGGATTGGCATTTAGGTCCTTGAGACTAGATGAGATTACCTAGGAGGACCGTGTGGATGGAGAAGGAAGGGGTGTCCCCAGGACTGAGAAGAGAGGAGGAGGAAAACCAGGAGGGCATGGTTTTCTCAGTAGGGAAGGAAAGAAAGGGTTTCTGTGGGGAGTGCTGAAATGCTACTGGCAGGTAGCTTAGGATGAAGACAGAGAAATGACCATTTGTGGTAGAGACTCCCTAGCTTCCCCTTCTTCCTGAGTTATAGCTGGGCCCTTGGTCACTCAGAATAAGTACCGTATTTTCTAGTCTCTCTTGCAGCTAGATGTGGCCATGTGACTAGGCTGGCCAGTGGAGGTAAGGAGAACTACACCTCCCAGAAGTGTCCTAAAAGGGAGGAAGCATGCTCTTCTTACCTCTTCTTTTCAGTTGACTGGATTGTCATGTAATGGCTGGATTTCCTGCAGCCATTTTGGACCATGAGATGACCTGAGGAATGGAAGTTACCTATGGTAAGGCAACAAGATAAAAGGATCTTGGGTCTTTGATACCATGGAGCACCATAACAGCCCTGGACAGATTTCATATGAGAGAGAAATAAACTATCCCCCTTAAATCACTTTTACTGTGTGTGTGTGTGTGTGTTTGCAATTAGCAGCCAAACTTAATTCTAACCGATGTATCATTGGATTTGGCAACAAACATGGAGGCATAGTGGTTGAAGCATGAATGGCTGTGACAACAACAACACCCTGACTATAGCACTTTTCAGTTTACAAAGCACTTTCAAACATGCTGCCTTCCTCAACGTTTGCAGGTCCGTTGTGATTCTGTAGACTTCTTTTTTTTATAGATGAAGAAACGGAAGCTCAGAGAAGCCAGTAAGTCAAGGTTACTAGGTTGTAGCTCTTATACTTTAACCCGGGTCATCTGACTCCTTGCCCAGCGCTCATGAACGTAGGTGGAGAGCAGGTTACAAACGTGCAGGAGGTTCTGGCCCAGAGTTTGCCCAATTCTGGGGGGATAATTGGAAGCTGGCCCCAGAGGTCCCTGAGAACATGTTGCCAGGAGAAGGTGTCATTTGGTGGAGCATCAGAGCTTTGTCGCCTTTTCAGGAAAATGCTTGTATTTCTAGAAAGGTGATGTGGAGGACAGGAGACTGTGGAGAACAAAGGAGGTAAAAATGAGACAGGCATCAACACCCGGGGGAAGTGTGGCTGCCAGTGGCATGCTAGCAATCCCATTTTGGAAGTAATCAGGTAGCAATCAGATGTTCAGACCAAGTCTGCTGAGTGTCCTGTGACCATATAAATGTTTTCTTGGTATCAAAGGGATCTGCTTCTCTTTGCAGTCTCCCTTCCTCAGAGGCCAGTCTGGGAGCTTTTGAAGTTTGGCATGAATCTCTCCTTCTGCTTTTCCTCTTCAGTAACTTCTTTGCTGACTTCTTTCCAATTTCTTTCTGTAAATCCCCACCAATCTGGGGATTGCTGGGGATACACAGATTTTAAGCTGATTAAGGGTTTGCACCTTCCTACCAGCAAGGTGGGATTACTTTTAAGTAAATTGCTCAAGGTTATGCAGTCGGGAAGTAGAAGCTGGGATTGGAAGACGGCTTTGTGACTTCTAAGGTCACATGCTGCTCCCCCAGCTTTGGCCCTAGAAAACCAAGAGGCCTCAGGGAAATAGCATTCTGTCCATCCCACCCACGTCCCTCTTTAATCTTGACTGACCCGCCCTGGAGGCCCCGCTCCTGGAGGCACATTAAAGCAAGCCTCACATGCCTGCCCCAGGGAAAGGCCTCAGCCCCGCCCCACTTCCAAGCGGCCCACTTGCTCCGGCTCTTCATCTCCCTGGACCTTGGGTTCCTGGCTGTAGTCCCTGGCTTTGATATCTGCTTCTGCTGTCTGGAGTTTGGCAACTCCTCACATTCTCCTTGCAGCTTTGGGGGCTTCAGGGTTTTTTCTTTTTGCCCTCTGCTCTGTCCACCTCCGACTCAGTGTCCTCCCCTGACCTGGGGCGAGGAGGGCTCACCCTCTGGCCTGGGCTCTTCGGATCGCGTGTCTGGGCCAGAGATGGATGTGGCCTCGAAGTGGCACTATGGAGGGGGTCTAAGAGATTCTAGTCCTGCCCTTGGCCACAGCTCCCCTTCATTGGGGGAGGTGTATCCACAAAAGAGGCTAAACAAGGCACTTATCACTGTCTTCATCAGGTACAATTTGGGCCCTAATGTCAAATTCTAGAAGGGCTGGCTTGAATGGCCTAGAGGTAAAAAAGGCTTTGTTCATCCCATAAACACTCACTGAGCACGTAGGATGTGTCTGGCACTTCCAGCTCCTGGGGATACAACGCTGAATAGAATCTTGGTGCCAATCCTAGAAGAGCTTACATGCTAACAGGAGGAGATCACACAAAAAAATCAAGAAAATAACATCAGGCCTCCTGTTCTGTATTCCCCCCCACCCCACTCCCCCTCCCACCCCGGAACCCCCTCCATGGCCATACCCAAACAGTCTTGGATCTGATCTCTGTGATGGAGGGCAGGCTACATGTCAGAGAGCAGCAGGAATGTCAGGAACAAGGGAGGGCAGTTACCTCAATGCCTCCGTAGATGAGGGCCCCTGGGGCTCTGCTGCTGTATGAGTAGTAGCATACAGTTCCATCTACAGAGAAAACTCCTTACCTGAGAGAGGCGGGGGGGGGGGGGGGTGCGGGGATAGCGTGCCCTCCGTAAGCATTGTAAAGAGCCACGTCCACACATGTCCACGTGTGCAGAGCGTGCCCTTCCTGGGCTTTAGTGTATGGGTCCTAGATGCAGGGCATCATCAGGAGCTCAGTAAAAATGCAAATTCTCACCCCACACGCCCCACCCCAGTTGTTCTGAAGTCTGCAGGTGATTCCTGTGCACATTCAAGTTGGAGAAGCAACAGGCTGGACTTTGACCAGGTGCAGAGAAAAACACCAGACTGTGACCAACTCCTAATAATTCCTCTTGCAGATGGCGTGTGGGGTGGGATATGGAGGGCTTCCTTCCCTGAGAAATGTATGCATTTGAGCAACATACTCACCACTGTTTGCAAAAGTTAGTTACTATAAATAAAATAAGGGAAAAAAAGAATAAAAGAAAATAAACAAGTTCAAATAAGGGTGCATTCTTTAATTTGACTTAGAATACTTGACTTGTAATATTTGCAACGGTCAACATTTCAAGAAATAAATATCATTCTATACTTTGTATTAGCTTGTGAACTACTAACCCACTATCAACTGAGTTTTTATTGTTGGAGGGGACATTTTATGCATGGAAAAGAATACTTAAGGTTATTTGTATATTTTAATTTTTTTCAACTGATTAAAGTTGTAAATTTTGAGGCCTAATTTTATTAACTCAAGTTCAACTTACAAGTCTTGCTATTTTATTCATAAAGCTAGTGTTTTATGTTAAATCTTTCATTTATTCTTTAATTAATGTTCAGTTAGCTCATAAATTCTCCTAACATTTAATATCACTTACAAACCCGATTGATTAAATTAGCTTAGACTGTTTAAGCTATAATTAAGCACTTCAAAAAAATCTAACAAGGCAGACTTACAAATCTAACAAATCTTAGATACTAAGAATTTAACACTAAGAACTTAAACACTATTCATGTTTCACATTCATACACTAAACATAGTAAGTCTCAACTTGTAGATCTAATCAGATTTATTTAAGCATTTAATCATCATTTAATCCACCTAAGTTATTAAATCAACATCACAACGCCAATACGTTACATGCTTTTATACTTTTCCCACGCCTTAAAAAGCAGTTAAGAATTGTAAACGTTGAAATGGCTGATGCTTAACTTATGTTCTGTGAATTTTTTATAAAGCAATACATTTTTAAATTAATTTTTTAAAGTTACAAAAACGATACAGGTGCCTGGGTGACTCAGTTAGTTGAATGTCGGACATTGGCTCAGGTTGTGATCTCCCTGTTTGTGAATCCGAGCCCGCATCGCATCGCATCGCATTGGGCTTGCTGTCAGCACGGAGTCTGCGTCATCTCTGTTCCCCTTTCTCTCTGTCCCTCCCCCGCTCTCACTCTCACTCTCAAAAATAAATAAAACCTTAAAAAAATTTAAAGTTATAAAATTACAGACAGAACACAGATTATTCCAAGGATTGTTGCAGTTACTATCACACACACCCTTACACTTCTTACAAAAGTGTTAATATATGTCTGCGTCATTCACCATCTGTATATTTATTTCCAAGCCTCTACTCAGGCAAAGAAAGCAGAATGAGCCTCACAGTTGGGTTGAGATAACTGATGTGAAAGCAGGGCTCATACACACTTACGGACTAGAGTCGTGAGCTTCACGTTTGCAGTTGCTGTACTGTTAGAGATGTGGAGAGCCACCTGGAGATTGGACCAGTATGGGGACGGGGTCTGGATGTGCCTTCTTAAAGAATGTCACCTGGCTGGACAATTACCTGTGGGAGTGGCTTCCTGTGGTCAAATTTTGCTGGCCACAATTACAACATCCGTAAGAGCTTCACTTAAAGAAAGAAAGTGCATCTCTTATCCCTGGGTGTCCCTTAAGTCGCACTGCCTGACACAGGTACAAGAAATCCACAGCTTAATTATTAACCCACTTGGCTATGGTATGCACATTGAATAGTTGACATTTTGGGGAACTCACATAGACCTTTTTTTTTAATATAACCCATATATATTTTTTGAAGTTCATTTATTTATTTTGACAGAGACAGAGTGGCAGAGGGGCAGAGAGAGAGAGAGAGAGAGAGAGAGACAGAATCTCAAGTAGGCTCCACACTGTCAGCATGGAGCCTAACACAGGGCTCCAACTCCCAAACCCGTGAGATCATGACCTGAGCCGAAATCAAGAGACCGGCACTTGACTGACTGAGCCACCCAGGTGCCCTAGTATAACCCACATTCAATAGCAAGATGGACTTGGGCTTCTCACAAGATGTTCGTTTCCTTTCTGATACTCAGACTGTTGCAGCTTTGCTTTTTCCCTCCCTGCCTTCATCTCTTTCCTCCCTCCCTTCCCTCCCTCCTTCCTCTCCTCCATCCCTCCCCACTTTTTCCTCCCTCCCTCCCTCCCTGCCTTCCTTCCTCCCTGCCTTCCTCCCTCCCTCCCTCCCTTCCTTCCTCCCTCCCTTCCTTCCTTCCTCCCTCCCTTCCTCCCTCCCTCTCTTCCTTCCTTCCTTCCCCCCTTCCTCCCTCGCTTCCATGCTTCCTTCCTTTGCTGTGTCCCTTTCCTCAAATATCTTTTGAAACTAACATGCTCTTGCATCATCTAGCGGATTTAGGCCTGCTTTGATTCTTCTTGCACCAAGGTACACTATCAGCTACTTTCCAAGAAGCCCTGGATTCTTTAAGTGGTGAGTGTTATTAGGGGCCAATATCTGGGCACTCCTTGTGCAAATCAGATTACCCACATGAGGACTACAGGCGAGGAGGAGTTTCCACCTCCAGTCCAATAGTGAGAGAGCCAGAAAATGAGTTCACACTTATTTATCCAATTTAACGCCAACCTTACCAAGTCCCTGAGAAATATATATTCTATAAAGGCTTTCATTTTATTCCCCCACTTTTAAACTACCAGCTTTTAGCTACCAGCTGCTGCTTCTTCTTTCAAAACAACCTTAATATGTCATGCTATATATATTTTAATTATACTATGAATGAAACTTCCCATGTTGTAAATGAATGTATATTGACTTAGATCCCAGATGCCCTGGTCTGGGGCTGCAAATGTGTTCCTTGTCACTTTTATGATCCTTGAGTGTCTTATCAACCATCATCCTCTGGTCATTTTATTGACAGTCACACAATTTCATTTCATCCAACTCTATTGAATTCACTAGGCTTGATTCCAATTTCAAAGTGTCAGCTTCAGCTCTCTCCTTTCTCCCGGAGCAATCTTTGCCTTCTGGCTCTCCTCTGCCTTTCATACTGGAAATGGAGTTGTCACTTTGTTTCTCCCTGTTATCTTTAAGGCTCCTCTCAGGCTGTCCCAGTGTGTGTGCCTCAACCATCTGCTCTTTAAAGAGGCCAGACTTTTGGAGAAAATAGAATCAATATATATTTAGCAAAGCTAACCTATTTGACACAACATATTTTTGTAAGTAAGCAGATTTACCTTCCATAGTACCTATGATGGGGAAAGGCAGAGAACCTCATTTCCATCAGTTTGTACCTGAAGTCTAAGCCCCTCTTCCCTGTCACACCATCCATCCTCTGCCAAACCCTCCCCCTCGGGTGCCCAGCACTTCCGTGCCCTGATCCAGCTCCCACCTCCTTGCCTCCCACCTGCATCCACCATGCTGCCCCTAAGTGACTAGCACACATCCCATATCTCCTTCCCTTTTGGGAGGACAGATCATAAGGTGCCTCCATGATCCCTGACTCCTGGCATTCACATCTCTGTGTGATGACCCTCCCTTGAGTGCACGTGCACCTGTGCTTCGAATGATTAAGATATGGCAAAGGTGATGAGATGTCACACTTGTGATTATGTTATGTGATACAAGACTCCGTCTTGCTGACCCACTTGTTCTAGGAGACTCTCTTTGCTGGCTTGATGAAATCAGTGTCCATGTTGGGAAAGCCCACATGCGAAGCACTGAGGGCAGCCTCTAAGAGCTGAGGACGGCTCCAGCAGACAGCCAGCAAGAAGCCAGTGTCCTCAGCCGTGCAGCCACAAGGAAGTGAATTCTGACAACCAACCTGAGTGAGCATGGATGCAGATTCTTCCCCAGTTGAGACTCCAGATGGCAAGCTGGCAAATACCCTGATTGCAGTCTTGTAAGATCCTGAGCAGAGGACCCAGCTAAGCCATGCTGGGACTGACTCACAGAAAGTGTGGGGTACTAAGTCTATGGTCATTTATCGTGCGGTAACAGATAAGTAATATACCTACCTACCTGCTTGTTCTGTACCCTCCTACATGGTGGCTGGTTATGTTCTTTCACACCACAGTGTGGAAGCTGGGAGAGTGGGGGGGCTTTTCTTACTTCCCACTTCCTGTAGGCCATTTTTCTGAGTGTCAGCTGTATGACTATGCCACCTTCTTCCCCCTCTGAGAGACTCTGCCATTTACCGACCCCCTGGTCTCTCAGGCTTCAAAGATCTCAGCACCTGTCTTGTATTCTCCTCTCATCCATGTAAACTCAGCATCGGTTTGGATGAAGTTTTCAACAGGGCAACCCGGACTCTCAGTTTCTTAATTTCCTTCTCTTCGTGGGGCCACCTCTGTTCTCTCCAAGCCACCTACCTCCACAGTCACAACTGCGGCTTTGGCATCTCTGGGAACTGTTCCACTCAAAGACTCATGGAGTCAGGCTGCCCCTGTCTGACTTCTATCTCCTTTCCTCTCCGCTGGCAGTTCGACTACTCCCACCGCCACCATTTCCCTTCACCTGTGGTCTACAACCTCTCTAATTATCCCTGTACCATCGGCCCTCTCACTGTTTTCCCATCCTCCTTATCAAGCTTGGAAGTAATGTCTGTCCTGAACCTTGATCCTCTGTCATTTGGTCACACCCCTCTGGCAAAATCCCAACTGTGATGAACTTAAGTCTCCCAAATCAGGGTGCTTGCATTCAAGCAGCCTCTGGGAAAGCCACACAGTAGGACATATTGGTTCCATGTAAATTCATGGTTACTATGTTCAAAGGAGCCCTTACTACACCTAGGGGACACTAGTAAGTCTCTAGGATGAACTCCCTCTCCCACAGTGATTATTTCAAACTCCTGGCCATTCCTTACACTTCAACTTGCAGCAAATGAACTTCTGTCTCTGTCTTTCAACTTCTCCCTTTAAATCTTTTTTTTTTCAACGTTTATTTATTTATTTTTGGGACAGAGAGAGACAGAGCATGAACGGGGGAGGGGCAGAGAGAGAGGGGACACAGAATCGGAAACAGGCTCCAGGCTCTGAGCCATCAGCCCAGAGCCTGACACGGGGCTCGAACTCACGGACCGCGAGATCGTGACCTGGCTGAAGTCGGACGCCTAACCGACTGCGCCACCCAGGCGCCCCTCAACTTCTCCCTTTAAACTCTCTAGAGGGGCACCTACCTGGCTCAGTCGGCTGAGCATCCGACTTTGACTCAGGTCGTGAACTCGCAGTTCGTGGGTTCGAGCCCCATGTTGGCTCTGTGATGTCAGCCCAGAGCCCGCTTCAGATCTTCTGTCTCCCTCTTTCTTTCTGCCCCTCACCCACTCATGCTTGCTCTGAAAAATAAATAAACATTAAAAAAAGTAAAAGGAGAAATAGAAGCCATCAAATGAAAATCTCCACCTAGGACACAAATCCACCCTGTTTGCTCCCATCCTATCCTCCTTCCTCCTGCTGCAGTGCAGGTGTTAATCTTTTCTGCCTTAGCCAAGTCTCTGCACTTCAACTTGGATTCCTTCCCTTCTCTTATTTTAGAAAAACTTTTACTATTTATGGCCTCTTATCTTTCCCATATATTCAACCATTTTTAAATTATTTATTAGAGAGAGACAGCGGGAGCTGGGGAGATGGGTAGAGGGAGAGAGAGAGAGAATGAAAATCTTTTTTTAAAAAATATAATTTATTGTCAAGTTGGCTCACATACAGTGTATACAGTGTGCTCTTGGTTTCGGGGGTAGATTCCTGTGATTCATCCCTTACATATAACAGCCAGTGCTCATCCCAACAAGTGCCCTTCTCAATGCCCATCACCCATTTTCCCCTCCCCCACCATCAACCCTCAGTTTGTTCTCTGTTTAAGAGTCTCTTATAGTTTGCCTCCTTCCCTCTCTGTAACTATTTTTTCCCCTTCCCTTCCCTCATGGTCTTGTTAAGTTTCTTGGGTTCCACATGTGAGTGAAAATATATGATATCTGTCTTTCTCTGACTCATTTCACTTAGTATAATACCCTCCAGTTCCATCCACATTGCTGCAAATGGCAGGATTTCATTCTTTCTCATTGCCAAGTAGTATTCCATTGTATATATAAACCACGTTCTCTTTATCCATTTGTCAGTTGATGGACATTTGGGCTCTTTCCATACTTTGGCTATTGTTGACAGTGCTGCTATAAACATTGGGGTACATGTGCCCCTATGGATCAGCACTCCTGTATCCTTTGGAGAAATTCCTAGTAGTACTATTGCTGGGTTGTAGGGTAGTTCTATTTTTAATTTTTTGAGGAACCTCCACACTGTTTTCCAGAGCGACTGCACCAGTTTGCATTCCCACCAACAGTGCAAGAGGGTTCCTGTTGATAGAGAGAATATTAAGCAGGCTCCACACTCAACATGGAGCCGGATATGAGGTTCGATCCCATGACCCTGGGATCGTGATCTGAACTGAAATCCAGAGTTGGATGATAAACTGACTGAGCCACCCAGGTGCCCCTCAACCTCTTATTCTTGATTGGATCCTCCCCATAAGCTTTTATACATATATATATATATATTTTTTTTTTTCCATCTCATATTCTCTTCTTCTTCTGGGATTCCAGTTACCCATACATTAGAGATTTTTCTCTCGTTAAGATTGGTTACTTCTTTTGATTTATCTTCATATTCATTTTCTCCTATTGAGATCTTTATTTGGCCAGTAAGCCTATCCAGTGAATTTTTTTTAAGCTCCAGATATTTAGTTCTAGAATTCCCATTTGATTCTTTTTTATTTTTTTTTTCAACGTTTTTATTTATTTTTGGGACAGAGAGAGACAGAGCATGAACGGGGGGGGGGGGGGGGGCAGAGAGAGAGGGAGACACAGAATCGGAAGCAGGCTCCAGGCTCTGAGCCATCAGCCCAGAGCCCGACGCGGGGCTCGAACTCACGGACCGTGAGATCGTGACCTGGCTGAAGTCAGACGCTTAACCGACTGCGCCACCCAGGCGCCCCTCTTTTTTATTTTTTAATTAAAAAAATTTTTATTAATTTTGAGAGAGAGTGAGCGAGCACGCGGGCACATGTGAGTGGGGGAGGAGCAGAGAGAGAGGGTGGTTGAGAATTCCAAGCAGGCTCCACAGTGACAGCTCAGAATCTGACACAGGGCTCGATCCCACGAATGTGAGATCATGACCTGAGCTGAAATCAAGACTCGGATGCTCAACCAAATGAACCACCCAGGTGCTCCCGATTCTTTTTTATATTTTCTATTTTTCTGCTGTGGTTTCCTAGCTGTTCATTTATTATAAATGCATTTTTATTTGTACCCTTGAACGTAGTTTTAATAGCTGTTTTAAAATTCTTGTCTGATAATTCCAACATCTGAGTTATCTTGGGATTGTCATCTGTTGCTTGCTTTCCCTTGAGAATGGGTCACATTATCCTGTTTCTTTGTAAGTTGAGTAATTTGGGATCGTATCCTGAATAATATGAAGGTTATGTTAAGGAGACTAGAATCTATTTTATCCCTAAGAAAAGTATGGATATTTTTCTCTTGCAAGCAATGAACTTGATTATACGCAAACTACAGACTCTGTACTCTGTAGTACAGTACTCTGTACTATCTGCAGCAGGCAATTGCTCAAGTCTCAGTTTGGTTCTTTCATCTTTACCTGGGATTCCCTGCTCATATATAGTTCAAGAAAGAGCCAGAGACTTGGGCAGAGTTTATGCAGAGAAATTTGGGTTCCTTTTCTCGGCCCTTTGCTTTCCTCTTTCTAGGATTCTTCCCTCACTCTTCAGCAACCTTGATTGCTCTAGGCTCTACCTTCTGGTTCCTCTGGCTGAGAGACAGTGGGTTTTCTTCTGGAATTATAGCTGTCCTATGCTGCATTGCAACTGTGGCTAACACAGGGCAAATCCACAAAAAATGGGAACTCATCTCATGTCAGTTCTTCTTCCACACTTTGAATCCCCTCCAAAATCTACCTACATGGATTCACTCTCCAGAGTTCTTGGGTAGTTGGTTGGTTGGTTTGGTCTTCTTTTGTTCATTTGTTTGTTTTGAGAGTTGTCCAGAGTGTATTGATATTATCTGCGAGAGGGTTGTTCAGTTAGAAGTGGACTCCTCTGTACCAGAAATAGGACTCTTTCCATTAATAGGTTCAATTCTCCCTGTTAAATTCCACAAACCCACCCTTGGTTCAAAATCTCCTTCAGCTCTCTGCTCCATGTATCTTCCCAGCTTGTTTTCTTGAGATAATTCTTTCTATCCCCATTTCTCAGCTTCTACTGCCTTTTCCACTCTCTCCAGCACAGCCTCTGTGTCTTCGCTGCAAAGAGATGGCTCTTTTCAAGATCCTTAGTGACCTTCAACTCACTGAATCTGATGGATACTTATTAGCCGTCCTCTTCTTTGAACCCACGATCTTTCTCTTAAATCTAGTCCTCTTCCCCTATTGCCAATCTCGATGAATGGCTCCACCAACCATCCTCCTAGACTGGTCAGGAACCTGACAAGTCATATTTGACACCCCTCGCCATTCCCCATATTCATCACCAATCTGTACATTTCACCTTTTAAATTTCTCAAGTCTATCCATATCCTTCATTCACTACCACCAACCTAGACCAAGCTAACTTCTTCTTGTGTCTAGACCACTACTCGAGCCACCTGCCACCCTCCAATTTGGCCCCTGCCACCCTCCAATTCCTTTTCTATACTACAGCCAGAGTGATAGCCTCAAAATCCAAATTTGATGCTGTCATTCATTCTCTTATTTAAAACACTTCAGTGATGATTTATGTATCTTAAGACATATGTGCATGTCAAAATCCTTAATGTGGTTCAATATAGTCTGCTGCTTACATGATTCTATGCCTTTATCTTGCACCGTGCTCCCCACAACTCCCTTGCTCCAGACACGTTAACATTTCCTGTGCTGTGGCAAATTGATGATTGGATTTAATGCTTTTCATTGGTCAGCCCTTTTACATGTGGTTTTAAATTCTGAAGGGCAGAATTTAAGTGGTGATTTTAAACCACGGAATTGCCTTTGGTAGGCATATAGTAATATCCTAAGATCATAAGAAAGTTGATTTAAATGTAACTGATATGGTTATTACTGTTACATTAATTGATTTCAACCCACCATGCATGTTCCTCAGTTACTACCCACATGTTCAGATAGATGGTGTACATGTGGCACACACACGCACCCTTACCAACAGCTACCGCGTGTTTCTGAGTACTCTGCATTAGGTGAACAAATACCAACAGCGTTAGCTTCACCCGAAGGCCTTCTGCAGGGGCGTTCTGCTTTTCTTGGCCTCTGCACTTTCTGTCTGACTTCACAATGTTGCCTCTGCATTTTTGTCTTTACAGAGTACATGCCGACCATGGTGAATCCCAGACACAGAGTCTGTACTTTTTCAGACAGGGTCTGACCAAGACTTTCTAAATCCTAGGTGGCTCTAAACCCTCTAGAAGTGCATGCTTCCTGCAGGCACTGACCCACCTTGGATCACACACATGCACAGGTGCACACCCACTCAGAATTACTGGTGCTTATTATATGCAATGGTTTTGATCAGTCTCTCTTTTTTTGTGCTTGAGAACATGGGTCTAGACCACTCTCACCCTGACAATACATCTGAAGAAAGCCAGGAGTCCAAAGCCCTAACTTGGCCCAGGGGTAGGCAAACTATGGCCTGATGTCTGTTTTTGTAAATAAAGTTTTATTGGAACACAGTCATGCTCATTTTCTTTATGAATGGTTTATAGCTGCTACAGTGGCAGGTTTGAGTAGTTGTGACAGAGACGGAGTAGCCTACAAAGTCTAAACCATTTACTATCTGGCCCTGTACAGGAAAAGTTTAAAGACCTGTGCTTTAGTACAATTTTCTAACTATTTTAGCATCGATCAATAACCAAGTGGAGTTGCCAGATTTAGCAATTAAAAATACAGGATACTCAGATAAATAATGAATACATTTTTTTTAGAATAAGTCTGTCCCAAAATTCACTCGGCAACCCTATCACAAAGATTTGTGCAAGACTCCTGTCGTTCCCTTGGTCCTGCAACACCTATCTCACTGAGCTTGAAAGAGAAAGAAGGTGAAGGGAAGAGGGGTCCTTGGGATGATTTGCATTCTTTAGAAGAGGGAGCATGGAAAGGAAGCAGAAAAACCTTCTTTGGTCACTTCCACCTTCATCACCATGAGAATGGTGAGACTTCTGGTTTGGCCCTCTGGGTGTAGCTGGGGGGCCTCAGTGACCTGTAAACACTCTTGAAACTGCATGAATAAATGTTGAAGGGAGCAGGGTAGGGGAGGAACTCTTTGATTCTTCCTGCTGGAAAGTGCATCCAGTTGATGGTTGCAAATCTTCTCACGGTCTGGTTTAATGCCCTGATTTTCATCCCCAGTAGATGCAGAAACTATCACTCTTTATTGGTAGATGTGGAGGTTGGCTCCTCACACACTCTGCTTCCTACTCTCCCTGCGTGTCATCTCCATAGCAGAGGGTTGGTTGAAGTCACTTGTGAGGGAAGACACCACTGCAGTAACGTAGCATATGTAGCTGACACGGGCTGGACAGAGTAGCAGTTAAGTGCCAAGGCCTTGCAGCCAGACAACCTGGGGTTATATCCTGGCTCAGTCTTTTTTTTTTTTTTTTTTAAATGTTTTTATTTATTTTTGAGAGAGAGTGAGGAGGGTAGGGGCAGAGAGAGAGAGGGAGACACAGAATCTGAAGCAGGCTCCAGGCTCTGAGCTGTCAGCACAGAATCCAACGTGGGGCTTGAACTAGTGAACCACAAGATCCTGACCTGAGCCAAAGTTGGATGCTCAACCGACTGAGCCACCTAGGTGCCCCCTGGCTCAGTTTTGATGGCCGCATGACCTGGGGGAAATTCCCTAGCCTCTGAGCCTCAATTCCCTTATCTGTGAAATGGAGCCACGGTGGTGGTAGTACCTATCTCATGGAGTTGTCGGGATCAAATGAATTACAACGTGTGAAGTGCTTGGAACTGTGGCTGACACATAAGTACTTGATAAATGTTAACAGCTTGTTCTCTGCTTCTCAGGCTGACTCGGAGAAACCTGTGTGAATGTGGTGTTCCTAAAACTCAGCCTCAGGCAGTGTGAACTTTCCCCACTAGGTGTCACAATTCATCAGGCACTGTCCTTCAGCTTGACTTGGGGTAACTTGTGCTGATCACTTTTGATTTGATTTGGTGATTTCAATGGGGATAAATGGACATAGAAATTTTTGAAGTCTTTGGGGATTCAGAAATTCCAGCGAAACCATTGACAACCAGGGCTGGAAGGAGCTGTTTGGAGTACTGCCTTTGTTCATAGTTAACGTGACATATAGTTTTTTGTCCAAATCAGGCTATTTTGAGAGTGAAAGGGGGACTATTAATAACTCTATCAGGACAAGTAGAGTGAATGGCTTGTGTCCTGACCACCTGGATATAGTCACCCTATCACTAGGGGAATTATTCCTCAGCATTTCCAGAATCTCCAGGACAGAAACTCGATGACATTCCTCAGAAGTCAGCTACAGAAAACCGTGGCCCCGTGCTTTTGGAAGCTCCCGCCCTAAGCACATCTTCCTCCTCATTAGGCCAATTATTTGAATTTTGTCCTCAATGGACACGACCCGTGTGTGTCTGCCTCACAGACTACAAGTCACTGTAGTGACTTTTATGGTGAGTAATCCCACATCCTCTATAGCTTTGCCCCACAGGATATTTTTGCAGCTGCAAACCCCTTTGGGGGCACTGAGTCCCCATCTCTGGATGTGTAGATGAAGGGTGAGCAACCACTTTCTGGGGTATTGCTTAGGGACCTCTAATGTTTCTCCAGCCCTAAGACTCCGTAATTCTATTATTTCAGATTTGTGTATCTTCCTTTAAAGGGCAGGGGGAAACTAACATTTGTTAAACATCCAGCATGCATCAGATATTGTGCTTTGGCCTCCATGGTCTTAGTAAGCCCATCAGCCCTGTGGCATTGATATTACTAAGTCACATTTCACAGGTTTGGAAATTGAGGTCTAGAGAGGTCACAACCCGTAAGAGGCAGAGCTGGGATTCCACTCAGAGTCTGATGGGTTCAAAAGCCCCATGGTTGCTCCCATACCAGGTTGCCTCTCTTTGTTTTTACAGTAGGACCACTCCCAGGCAGATATTGCTAGAAAGTCCCTTTCCCTTGCTGGGTCTGTTTCCTCTTCTGGAAGCTGGGCAGAACTAGCAGCATTGTGCTCAAGGGTAAAGGACTGCCACAGTGACTGAAGACATTGGGGTGGGTGGGGGTTAGTGTAGGAAGACTTTATGGGGCTGTGTGTGTGAACAAGGTGTTGAAGGAAGGAAAAGGGGAGTCAGAAGGAGGTGGATTATTTGGTCAAGTGTTATAGACAAAAGCAAGACTGTGAGTGTATAAGGGGAGGGGGCCCCGGAGATGAGAAGAAACTGCCAGTCTAATTAGGAGAGGTCAAGGGGTCCTGGTAATTATAGTCAGGTTTAAAAAAAAATCTGTCTCAAGTCATACTCAACACACCATGGTTGCACGTGGGGAGCACAGAACCCGCCTGAGGACAGTAATACTGGAGAGGAGAGACGGCAGGCGCCCTCACTTGGGAAAAGAGTCAGGCCTTCTGACTTCAAGAATCCAGGCCCAGAAAGGCCTATAGGAAGCGCTGGGCCAGAGATGCCTAACTTGAATTTTCCTGCTTCAATTCAGTTCCTCCACCACACGGTGCCCTTTACCAACACTTGGAGGCCTTGCGCTCCTGGGGAGGCAAATAGCAGCTCCTCCTCCAGGGTATCTGCGGACAGGACCTACTACACACCGGTGGTCAACATCTAGTCCGCCCGAAATACCGGAGACGGATTTCTCAAGCGTGGGGGCGGGGGCGGGAGACCGGCCGGCCTGGCTCCCGGGGGACGCAGGCGACCCAGGCCGCGACAGCCCCCGGGGCGGGGCGGGCGCGCGGCCTCCCGGGCTCCTCCCGCTCCCTCCCCGCGTCTGGTCGCGGCGGCGGCCCAGGCCCGCGGTGGCAGGGGGGTGGCGTCGTGCGGACGCCCCGGCTGAGCGGCGGGTCGGAGCCCCGAGGTGGGAGGGGAGGGAGGCTTCCGGAAGGAAGCCCAGAGGGCGGCCACGCCTGGCCCTGGACGCCGGTGCCCAGCGCGGCCCCGGCCTCACCACGGGCTCCCTCCGGCTCGGACGCTGGGGTGCGGCCAGGGGGTGTCCGAAGCCCCGGCCTCCAGGACCCGCTCCAGCTCCCTCTTAGGGCCCCGGCCCCTCCTCCCCTCGCGCTCCGGACCCCCTCCCCTCGCGCTTCGGGCTGCTGCCCCTCGGCCCCGCCCCGCCCCGCCGCCGGCCCCGCCCCGCGGCCTCGCCATTCCCGGGCAGGCCCCGCCCCCCGCCGCGAGCCCCCGGCCCCGCCCCCCGTTTCCGCTGGCGGCCGCGGCGGCGGCGGCGGTGCGGGAGCGGGAGCGAGCTGGGACCCCACGTTCCCCCAGCGCGGTGAGTGCGGTCGGGGCGGGCGGCGGGCCCGGGGGCTCGGGAGCGCGCGGCCTTGCGGGGCTCGGGCCCGCTGTGGGCGGGCCGCGTCAGCCCCGGCCCGGATCTCCATCGAGGGGAGCGACTCCGGGGCGTCCCGGGGAGGGGTGTCGGGAGGGCGGTAGTGGGCGAGCCGAGGGAGGGATGGGGTAGGCGTCCTGTGAGGACGCGGGAAGCGGCCGGGGAAGGGGGTGTGTGTGCGCGGAGTCCCGTAACAGAGCGAAGAGGGGTCTGCAGGCGGAGAGGCTCGGACGAAGACCCTTTGGGAACGGGGCTGCGGGAGAGCGGACAGCGGAATGCCAAGTGAAGGGATGGGAGGGCTGTAGGCTGCAGCAGAAAGAGAGAGCCTCAGAGCTGTCAAGGCTTTCTGACGGTGTGGCTCCGTGGACTGGCTTGGGGTAGTCTATAGCGCGCCCTCAGGGAGGGCGGGAGCTCGGGCGGGGCTGGGATATTGCCTGCCTCCCCCCTTCGCCGGACACCCCTGACCACTCCTTGGGCCACCGCTGGCAGATCGGCACTCACAGTGACAGGGCTTTGGCACATCCCGAGTTCCAAGATGTAGTCCATCTGTGTATCCAAGTTTGGGACTTTAAAAAACTTTCTTGTGGTTGGGGAAAAAAAAAAAAAAGTCCCAACAAGAAACTGGCTTGTTATGTGAACAGTGTTTGTACTTGTGTATCTCGGAACTGGATCCGGTCTTGGATGTTCTCTTTTTGAAAAAGATATTGGCCTCTTCCCTAACCTCTCCCCAAATGCGTGTACTGTCTGGGCCAATTTGAAGTATTGGAGTAATATGGGATCCCCCCCCCCCCCCCCCCCCCCCCCCCCCGCCTCCCGGGTTGTGTCGACCTTTCCTCCCCATCCCAAAAATGGGGATTAGAAGGCGGCAGCTCACCTCCCTTTGGTCCAGAGAAGCACACTCATGTGAGGGTGTCTTTCTGACCTGCAGCTGCCCCCTTCTCTGAAGTGACTCAGGTATTTCCTCCTCCAGGAAGCTTTCCTGGACTAGTGGAGAAAACTGAGGACTCATGCTCTGATCCCTGTATACCCACCAGCTTCCCTCTCTCTACTAAAAATAGCCGCAGAGAATGTTTTGTATGTATGTTCTGCTATAAAGATGTGCAGTCAGCTTGTCATCGTAAGTAATGGGGAGGGGAGGCGAGGTATTATGGATAATTTCAAACAATGGACTGGACAAATCATTTATATTTAGCTAAGGAATGCAGCCAGGGAGGCAGACATTCACAGGGGCTTCCTATCTTCCACCTGGTCCTGGCATGGCTGATGCAGCTGGGCTCTGGGTTGGGGGTGAGGGAGGGAGCAGGATGGGGGTGGAGAAAACTTTGAAGGGTAATTCAGTTCTGCACTCACTCATTGAAGACCTGCTATGTGCAAGGCTCTGAACAGCTGAGAGTGGACCAGAATGGAATGGGATTGTTTTTTGTTTGATCTGACTAAATCAGATTTTAGTCTTTAAATCTATGAACAGATATTTAGTATTAATCACAATAACCAGTGTTTATAAGGTAATTCGTAGTTGGTCAAATGCTTTCACTGCGTTATTAGCTGTATATAATTTTATTTGACTCACACCTAATCTTGTTAAGTATATGTTCTTTTTAATTGTCTTCTTATAGATTAGGAAAATGAAGCTCAGAGAGAATAAATGACTTCTCTGAGGTTACAGAACTCATTAGGTGGAAGGAAGCAGAACTTGAACCTGTGGCTTCTGACCACCTCCCTGCCATGTGTTTTGCATTATGCTGTGCTGTCTCTGTCATTCTTCCCTATTAAGTCTGTGGAAGCTGGGCTCTGATCTTAGCTCTAACACCATCTGTTTGTGCAGCCCTGGACATGTTACCTCCCCTTTTCAGCTCTGTGTTTTGGAGGGTCACTGGATTAAAATGTTTCTAGAGTCTCTTCCTGAGTTAGATGATTAACAAAATAAGATGCCAAGGACAGCCGATCAGTCAAATAATAAGTGTGCTTTATTTAAAAAAGTTTTTTATTGTGTAAAAATAACAGAATGTATCATCTTCATCATATTTAAGCGTAGAGTTCATTTGGGTTAAGTATACTCACGTTGTTGTGCAACAGATCTCTAGAACTTTTTCACCTTGCAAAACTGAAACTGTACACCCATTAAACAATAACTCTCCATTTCTCCCCCCCCCCCGCCCCCCACCAAACCACCGTTCTTTGTGTGCTTTATTCTGCTCCTGCTATGTGCTTAATAAATGTTGGCTTTAAGGAGTTATTGAGGAGGGTTGTGAAGAAGCAGCCCGGCTTCAAAGGGAAGTCCTGGGGCCTGTGGTAGCTGGTTGGAGTGCTGGCCCCATCCCTGTGTCTAACTCCAGTACCACTGTATTGGTGAGTAAGTGAGTGAGTGGGTGAAGCCTTGGGCAAGTGCCTTCACCTCTTGTAGCTTTAGCTTCCTGCTTGCAAAACCAGGATAACAATATGAAGCTCTCAGGGCTGTTGGAAGGAGCAATGAGATAATGTATGTGAAGCTCGTAGCTTAGGGCCTCACACACAGCAGGTGTGCAGTAAATGGTGGTTGTTATTTATAACCTAGCTAAGGAGACTAGACTAATATGCTCAGAACAAGAGAAACAAGACTTCTTCTACCATTAAGGCCTAGGCCTGGTGTGATTGTCATCCTCACTGACTAAGAGGGAATGAGTCAAATCCAGGTACCTTAGTCTGGCACTCAGCATCCTTCCTATCCATCTCCAAGCCTGCCTGGCTAGCCTTATCTCCCACCCTTCTCACCCAAACTGATCTCCCAAGCATGCTGATTTTCCAGCCAAACTGATCTCCCAAGCATGCTTTGCTCATTCCTCCTTTGTCCGTTGAGTTCACACTGTTCCACCTTTCTGGATTGCTCTTCCCTGCTTCCACCTCCCCCTCTTTCAAGACCCTACTCATGCCTGAGTTCCTTCTTGGAGGCTTCTCTGTCCACACATCCATCAAAGCACCTCTTTTTCCTTGGAACTCCTGTGGCATTTTCTGTCTTCATCTCTCCTGACTTTTATACACTGCCTGGGGGTGATTCTTTAGTGAAATCCACCAACACTTGGTGTGTGTGTCATAGTACAAGAGTCTGTGCTAAGTTCTGATGATACAAAAATGAAAAAGATAAAGGTCCTTGTTTTCATGGCGTGTATAATGCAGTAAAAGGTCAAGAAAGGGGTTCAAAAAGTGACAATTTAAGGTACAAAGTGAGTGGACCATGGTATTATGTGAGTTCGAACAAGGAGATTAACCACCTCAATTCTGGAGAAGCACCTCATGCAGCGGGTGGCATTTGATGTGAACTTTGAAGAGTGGCTTGCAGTTGAGCAGAAGGGAGGAAGGATCAGCCTGTAGAGAGGCGCTGAGAGTGTGGGCTGGTGAGTAGGTTGCATGAAGAGAAATAGAAGGCTGGACCAGGTAGACAGTGGGCCTATTGTGGGTGGCCGCAAATGCACAGCCAAAGAATCTCATCCATTCGTCCGACCGTTCCGTCATAAGAAGCTGAGTGCCCACCATTGCAGGCACTGGGCTGCTGCTGGAGAGATAGGAACTTGGCAGGTTTTCGAGCAGGGGCCGCAGAAGCAGGGCGAGGTCTAAGGAGGGTGAGTCTGGGGCCCAGGAAGGAGGAAAATCATGGTGGGGAGAGCAATGGGCAGCTGTGAGGAATGGCAAGGTGGAGCTAGACCTGGGACATTTTGGAAGCAGGGTTAGAGCATTTGTGAATTAATTGAATGGGGGTGGTGAGGAGAGGAGGAAGGGGCACAGAAGCTGATTCTAAGCTGGGTGACTGGGAATGTGCAAGGCCATTTACTATTTCCATTGTGCACCATCATTTCTCCAAGTAGATGATAAGCCCCTTCAGGGGGTGGATTCTGACTCCCTCTGTGTTCTTCCTGGCCCACTACTCACTGCTGAGCATCACAGAGTGGGCACAGTGTGTACCTCTGATGTCCTCAAGAAATGAATCTTGTATCTTCTAGAATGCCAGATTTGTATCCACAGCAGTCTTTGTACATGGGCCTGGCTTTCTCCAGTGTCATGTTTCTGCAGACAGCCAAGTGTTTCCTGTATATATTTTCATACCCCGAGTTAACTACCCTTTCAACTCCTGCTGCAGATTTCTCTCTCACTTGATGGGCATTTTCCACCACGTTTTTATTGCTCCACAAGAGAAAGTTTGGATGTGGTAGAGATGAAAACAACAACATGTCCTGTTCCTTTACATCAGCCCCATAGGGGATGTGCGTTACACTCAGGTCTCAGTAAAGTTCAACAGTTTTACATATCTTGAAAGTTCGGGTCATTTTGTGAGTGGTCAAAATGACAAATGTTAAGCCCTTGATGCCAAGGTCTACTCCACAGATGGCAAATATGTATAACATGGATTCTGTTCCTTCTGTAACTGCCCACAGCAGACATTACTAATAGATCACAGCTGTCTTAACCACCAGGCCAGGGCTTGGGTTCTGCGTATGATGCTTTAGGCACCCACTACTAGCTGAGTGAACTTGGTGTAGCAGCTGGAACCAGTTTACCATTTCTGGTTTTCTCCATCTGTTGATTGACTAGGTTCTAGATGGGAGGCCTCCTCTCCAAAGAGTGGCCACTGCTGGACGGAATTCACCCTAGAGTGGCTTCACAGCAAAGCAATTACTTAATTTTTTATTTTTCTGCAGGAATATCCTGGGATCTTCTCCCCTCAGTCAGCAGCCAAGGTGCTTGTAGGAAATTCAAAGAAACAGGTCAGTCTGGGTCTATCGTATGATGGGGTCTCTGAAAATCTTTGTGTTATAAACTGTCTAAAGTCATTCTTGGGGAGAGAGGATAGAATGAATGGTATGCTGATGTTTGCTAGATGTCTCTCTGTCGTGGCTTTTGACTTTGCATTTTGATAAGCTCCTAAAATTGGGCTTTGGGGGTAAGGAGACAGTTACTCCCTCCCCACTATTTCTGATTGATGGCTGGGGTAGTCCTCTTAATTTCTTTCCTGGCCACCTTGATTACAGGGAGGAAATCCAGGGACGCAGGAGAGGCCTATACCTTCCTGCTTCCTGTCTCCTCCCAGCAGGCTTGGGAGCCAGGGTAGAGGACCTCCCACTAGCTGGCCAGAAAAGAATCTGAGGGAATCTGGCCAATCCTACCTGTCTCTGTTCTCTATAGTTCTCTATCCTGGCCGCCGCCGCAGCAATGTCCCTGGCCCTCCGGGTGGGCACCCTCTGCCAGGACCCTCTCCAGGATCCTAATCTCTGCTCCCACAGCTTCCTGGGGTCTTGCCGATAGCTTCTTTGTCCAAGCACTTGTGCGTCAAGGTCCCTGCCCTACTGGAGCCAGGCAGAAGCCACTTAGGCAGTAAGGCAGTCCTTGTGGATGGTGCTGATTCATTCCCTGGGGGTACTGCTTAAAGACCTGGGTCTTTTTATGTTTTAATTTATGTGTGTTTTATCCTGTGGCTTTCTCCTCCTGGGTGATTGGTAAATCTCTCACGTTCCAAGAACTCAGCAGTATGGGGGTGGGGATGGGGGTGGTGGTTGGAAGGATGGTGCTGGCTGGTAACTTATCTTGCCCAAAGATTCCTTTCTCTGTGAGTTGCAGCAGAGACTATTTGGTGTCCCAGGAGTGGCCACGGACCTCTTATTGTCCTGCCATACTTTGCACGTCATACTTAGGATGCCAGCGTTCACATTTATCATCATCACCAGTAGCCATGGTTTCAGACTCTGTCCATGACGAATTTAACTGAAGTCATATTAAATCTTCATTTAAATCTCCTTGAATTTTCACAAGAATCCTACAAGGTAGCTGTCATTTGCCCCCATGTTACAGTGGCCGCAGCTGAGGCTGAGGGCTAGCCGGAGCCTGGCCTAAGACCACATCTGTAGTGGCAGGTGAGGCGGGGATTCAGACCCTAGCCCGCAGTGCCTGCTTTTCCTACCACAGGCCAGGAGCCCCTTCTCGTGGCTCCTGAGAATCACCTCCAGGTCCCTCCTTTGGCTCCTGTGGCAGGAATGTGGGAGCTCCCATTTTAAGTCTTCCCCCCCTCCTCCCTGGGGCTCGGGTGGGGTGTCTGCTTTCATTGTTGCGCTGTGGGGTTTGGAGCACCGCCTGTGGATGGACTGTGCAGTGCAGCCAGGCACAGTGGCCTGAGCCCAAAGAAACCAATCTGGCAGACAGCAAGCAGCAGGGAGGGAAAGACTTGAGGACTAGGTCACCCCTTGCCACTCAGCGCCTCCTGGCCCCACACAGTATGGCCTGCCCCATCATGGAGATCCTGTGCAGCCTGCTTCTGGGGGGTCCTGCCAGGGCAGAACATGGTGGCAAGCTTCCCAGGAGGCCTGCACAGCCTTGGGGAGACAGACGGCCCCTGACACCACCAGTCATTTCTAGCCAGAAGACCGTCCTTCTGTACATTTGGGAGGGAGACCTGAGGGAAGGACCTCCAGACAGGAAGTTTATCCTTTCCTATGGTTTTGGCCTCACAGGGCTTTGGTTGTGTCGTTTCTTGTCATGCTGTTGAGCCTCTGGAATGATGGCCAGCTCCTGGATGGAGGCTCTCACCCGGCTCCTGCCTCTGCCTCTAATGGGCTTTGTGACCTTTGGCAGATTAGTTGCTTTCATCAGGCTGGTTTCTTCACCTGAAAAATGGGAGTCTGGACCGCCCTTTGCTAAGGTTCCTTGAGCTTTGATAAAGGTGGTTTCTGAGTGGGACGAGGGGGTTTTGGCTTCCAGTCCTGGGGCTTCCCGAATACCTCCTCCTCTTACAAGGGTCCTTTCTGCCTCTGGCCTAGAGGTACATGGAGGAGGAAAGAGTGAAGTTAATGATTAAAACAGAGGCCCTGGTTTCTGATGGAAGTGGGATGGGGCGGAGGTTGTTTACAGAGATGGTTGCCTGTCCGGTCAGTGGCAGGGTCTTGAGGCCTGACTTCCGTCCTGTGCCGGTGGCCCTGCTGCTGCTTTCATTTTAACTGCCTCCTGCCCCTGCCCGATGCATTTAGGATCTAGAAGTTTCCATGGCTGCACTCCAGCCTGGTGAGTTGACAATTTCAACTTTAGTTATAGCCACAGCATAATGAAGCGAGAATATCTGCCTGGGTGTAGTCCAGCTTCCAAACCCTTTCCCTCGTACTGAACCAAAAACTCAGCCTGAACTGGGTTGAGGTCCTTGTGAATGTGACAGAGCCAGAAGGAGCACCTCTGCTGGCTTTGAGTGTCACAGCCTCTGTGCTTTAGTCTATACTCAGGAGTGAAATGTAGATTATTTTTTGAGTATCTATTGTTTAATACTGTCTATGCTTTTGGGTTTATCACACCTCTTTTCTGCTTAGTCTTCCTTCCCAATCCTCAGACAGTGGTGGGAAATTAACTGTATTTTGAATACTCACTTTTTGAGAGTCTTGTGACCATATCTATGCTCAATGGTCAGTGTTTGTTCAAATATCTGACCTTGTGATAGGAAAGGATGTGAGTGGAGAACTGTCCAGGGGGTCTGGAGAGTCAGACAGCTCAGCAGAACCCTTGGGATCCTCTCGCGTACTGGGGGGGGCTTGACTGTCTCTGCAGGAGGGCTGAGGGTCCTGTTCTGGCATGGGAGCTTGGTGTGTTCTTAGCCTTGGCCTTAGCAGCGTAGGCCACTGCTAACCCTTATAGCATCTTCATGCAGTTCAAAAAACTGCTGTTTCTCAGGTTAAAAAGAAACATTAAAGCAAATACATGATTGTAAAACCTGAACAATGCCCGTCTCTGCCTGGGAATTCCCCCGGAGCCCTGGCTGTGTATACCCACCCGTGCCCACAACCTCCTACCAGCATGCGGGGCGCATGTGGCTGGCGGCACATGCATGCGTGCTCCTCCCCCTCCCAGTGAGGGAAATGTGCCAGGCTCTGAGTCAGGGAGAGGGCTTGGGGGTGGGGACGGGTCTCTGAGACCAGTGGACAGGTGAGGGAAGTGATCTCGGGGGGGGGGGGTGCTCAGAGCAAGGCTGGGACAGGGTGTGGCCATGCACATGTGTCTGTGTGCATGTGGGTTAGTATGCATGTGTTTGCCCTAGCGTGTGTGTGGCTGGGTGTGCCCACGTGGGCTTGTGTGGGAAGGAGTTCTCTTGTGTTGTTCTGGGACTCAGGTGAGAGGCCCACCTGAGCCCTTTCAATACGTCACTGTCTACCTGTGGTGGGAACACCCCCTCCTTAGAGGGCGGTGTAAGACTTGAACACAGTACTTGCCAGCCCTGCCTAAGCCCTCTTACCTGGCCACCTGCCACAGTGTGGAAACGGAGGCTTAGGGGGCTGATATTTTCCGACAAGCCCTGGGGGTGGCGGTGCCAAGGACAGTGGGAGCAGAGCCTGCCTGAGCAAGTCTCCAGCCCCCAATAGGGCCAAGCCCTATGGAAGGGCTCAGAGGGGCAGGGTGACTGGCTGGGTTTGAATGGGACTGTATGAACATGTAGAATGACATGTTGTGTTTTAGAGAAAGTGAGGTAGAGGTCTGGGCTTGCAATTTTCCACTTAATCCTGAGAGATTCTAAACAGCTTTGTTTAAAAACTGGACGTGCAGATTGCAGGGACCTGAGGGAGGAAGAGCTGTTGGGCCCCCCAGGAAGGCAATTAGGTTTGAAGCCAGAGTTTGGATCCAAATACAGCTTGTGGGACCTGGAGGGTGGGGAGGGAGAGCCCCTAGAGCAGCCCAGGAGGCATGAGTCAGTGTGAATTAGCAGCCGTTGCAAATTGGCTCCCACTTGCCTGTGGAGACGAGGTGCATGGGGAGAAAGCCCTAGTCCAGGGTCATTACCCACCATCCAGCCGGTGGGCACAGAGAGGGAAGGGAGTTGGAATTGCCTGTCTGTGCTCTTTCCCTCTCCCACTATTAGCTAGAGAAGCTGGAGATGATGGTGGTCAGTCAGCCTGTGTCTACGAAGGTGCCCCTTGAGGGACAGTCAATTCCTGCAGTGCAGGGAGATCATAATATAGTACACTATCCAATCCAGGGCAGGGCTGGGTGGAACTTTCTCTGAGGACCCCTAGAGGGTCCCAGGGGAGATGGGGCTGGGCCTTGTGGGAGGGGTGGGATAGTGAGAGGCACAGGAAGGGGTTCTTTGAGTGGTCGCGGTGGTGGGTGGCAGGCTTGGAGGTGGAGGTCGAGATGGGTGTGACCTGGAGATGAACACGGGGGAGGGGGAGGAGGGCTCCGGCCTGGGGGCACCTTAAATGTCATCCAGAGGAGAGTCAGATTGTAGGAGGCTGGCAGTGGGGAGCAGGTGCTGGTCCCTGAACGGGGGAATGACAGGATGAAAGGGATGTTTTAGGAAAAATCAGCTTGTAGCAGAATTCAAGGTGAATTTTTTAAATATACCTTTCTTTGTTGTTGTCACAAAAAACCCCACAGATTCATTATAATATTCGAACATTACATGCATTATATAAAAGGAAAATCTCCTATAATCCTGCCCTTCAGAGATAATCACTGTTAATACTTCGGTTTTTATTCTTTCCAGGTATTTTTAGGATAGACCGGCATCCAGCTGTCTACCTACTAACTTAACAATTTCCATAAGTAGAATTGTATTATACTGACTGGCAACTTCTCCAGCCATCTTTCCACATCAGTGCATAGAGAATGACCTCATTCTTGTGAATAGCTGCACAGACTTGCTGGATGAGTTTTGTATTGATTGTTTATTGCTGTATAACAAACCACCCCAAAATTTAGCAGAACCATTTTTATTTGCCCACAGTTCTGTGGGTTAGCCATTGAGGCCCAGCCCAGTTGGTCTCATTACCTAAGCTCATTAATGTGGTGACCGTCACCTGGTGGCCCTGCAGGGCCTGGACAGTCTGAGAGCCTCTCTCAGGTGTCTGGTGATTGGTGTTGCCTCTCATCTGGGCCCCTCTTCCCCCATGTGATTTCTCATTCTCAGGGAAACTGTCCTTTAAGGTGAAATGGGATCTCTGGGACCTCTTGGGATCTAGGCTCTGACGTCTCACAGGGTAACATCCATCTGCTGCTTCATCAAAGCAAGTCAGAGGACCAGCCGGAACTCCAGGGTTGGGGGGAAAACTCTACCTCTTGAAGGTGGCCTCCTTCATGTGCCCAGAAGGAGGAGAATTAGAATATTTGGGAATAGACCCCACCAATCTTTCTTTCTTTCTGTCTTGTCTTTTCTTTTCTTTTTTTCTCTTTTCCTTTCCTTTTCTTTTTCTTTCTTTCTTTCTTTCTTTCTTTCTTTCTTTCTTTCTTTCTTTCTTCTCTCTCTCTCTCTCTCTCTCTTCTTTCTTTCTTTCTTTCTTTCTTTCTTTCTTTCTTTCTTTCTTTCTTTCAGAGATAGTGAGCATGGGTGTGCACAGGGGAGAGGCAGAAGGTGAGAGAGAGGGGGGAGAGAGAGAGAGAGAGAGAGAGAGAGAGAGAATCTTAAGCAGGCTCCATGCCCAGCACGGAGCCTGATGTGGGGCTCGATCCCACAATAATGAGATCACGATGTGAGCCAAAATCAAGAGTCAGATGCTTAACTGACCAAGGTGCCCCTAGACCCCACTGATCTTTGGAAGACAGCAAAGGCTTCTTCCCCTCCCAGCCCCCTCTTTACCATATGGGTCAACATGGGAAATTGGCATGGACAGGACACTTAATCTTGTTGGGCAAGAAGTGCTGTTTGAGGTGGATTCTCTGTGTTTGCCTGTGTGTGGGGCTCGTGCTGAGTGTAATCCAGAATTTGGGCTTTGGAGCAGACTGTTTCTCTTGCTAGGGCGACTGGAGTGTAGAAGTAGAGCTAGACACTCTAGAAGCTGCCAAGAGCTTGGCTGCTTAGTACCCCTTGCTAATTTTCATGACGTCTCTGAAGAATGTGAGTCCGTGAGTGACAGGTCTTTAAGAAAGCCAGCTGGTCACTCCAGATCCAAGCCTCTGCTGGGAATTCTTTTATTCATTCACCCAGCAAATACTGCACCTACTAAGCCCCAGACTTTCTCTCCATCCTCTTCTAACTGCGGATGTGAAATAGAAAGACCCAGGCCTGTGTGATTCACAGATTACACTTTTCCTTCTCAGGCAGCACAATGGACTTAACATTTCGACTTCCCACAATGTATTTGTTTTTAAAGTTTTCTTTTCACCTGCCTTGGTAGCTCTTCTCTCCTGTGAAATGTCACAAATGGCAGAGAGGCAGAAAGAAACAGGGGAAGAGCCAGCTCCAGGTCATTTATGAATCCCCAGTGCCAGTTTAGACGATGCAGCAGTGGGGCTGCTAGTGAAGTCCTCCCCAGCACTGATCATTCATCAGACTTACCTCTCCTTGGAGATCTCGGGCTGGACTTGATGAAATACACTTTCTCAGCACAACAATGTTCTTTGGCCTGTCATCTGCCTCGTGGTTGGTGCATTCATCAAATAAGAACAAAGGCTGAGCGGGTTCCACATTTGAGAATGCCTCGGTGTTTTATTTTCTCCCTGCTCCCTCTCAGCATTTCTTGGAAAAGAGATGTTTCGTGGCTGCAGGCTTCTCTTTTTGTGAAAGTGCAGTCCATGCTGCACAGCTCAGCCTCTCGGTCGTTCTCCCCCCTCCTTCTCGACTGTGCTGTGGGGGAGCTGACCCAGCTCTGAGAGAGGACTTGGCTAGGACTGTGGGGAAGGGCGAGTAGCTGCCCTATGCTTGGAGCCACCCTGCTACATCTGGGTGACTTGGGGACCAGCATTGTGCTACTGCTGCAGGGTTAATGGTATCTGATCAGCTCATGGGGCTTACTGTGGACCAATGTGTAGGGTTGAGGAAAACGTGAAGCCTAGTCTGCAAACCTTGAGAAAGCTGGCATCACAGCAAGATAGACCTCAGCAACTCCTTTTGGACAAGGAATTGGAAAAACTGGATGGAGGACCTCGGCCTGCTTCAACTGAGAGTTCACTGCTTGCTAGGTAAATTCCCCATCAGTAGAGACCTAAGAGGCCTGTCTTGGATTCCTAACTTCTCTGCCCATGCCTACACCCCCCTTTCCGGTTCTCTACAGCTGTGAGAATGGATTCACATGTCAGCATGCTCAACAGTCATACTATCAATTCATCAACAAGCAGTTATTGAATACTTTGATTCTTTTAAGATCTGAGGCATCTTTTGGTCCTGGTGCTCCAGGTGATGAGGGAGCTTCTGTTCAAGATGGTGGTGTAGGAAGATCCTGAAGTCACCCCTTCCCATAGACACAGATCTACAGCTACCTAGGGGAAAATTCCCTCCGAAAAAGACCTGAAAACTACTGGAGTAAGCTCCTTCACAATGGATAAAGAGGCCACGTCGAGATGGTAGGTTAGGCAGAGACATAGTCTTGCCAAAGACTCCACCCCTGGCACGGTGGCCCACATTTGGGAGGGATCTCACAAACATGGAGCTTGTTCCTGTGCAGCGAGGAGTTTGTGCCCCACATTAGGCACCCCAGCCTTTGGGACCTGCATTAGAGACACGAGCCCCCAAAACATCTGGTTTTGAAAACCAATGGGGCATGTGTCTGAAAAAGCCACAGGGCTGTAGGGAACCCAGACTCCACTCTTAAAGGGCTCGTGTGCAGACTCACTTGTCCTCGGACCTAGTGTAGAAGCAGCAGTTTGAAAAGTGCCTAGACCACAAGTGAAAGAGATCTGTTTGCTGTTCTTTTATTTATTTGTTTGTTTGTTTAGTTTAGTTTTTGACAAAGAGAGAGAGAATATGAGTGGAGGAGGGGTGGTGGGGGGTGGAGAGAATTCCAAGCAGACTCTGTGCTGACAGGCTCTGTGCTGATGCAGGGCTCGAACTCATAAACTGTGAGATCATGACCTGAGCTGACATCAGGCACCAGATGCTTAACCAACTGAACCACCCAGGTGCCTCCATTTGCTATTCTTTTTTTTTTTTTTTTAATTTTTTTCCAACGTTTTTTAATTTATTTTTGGGATAGAGAGAGACAGAGCATGAACGGGGGAGGGGCAGAGAGAGAGGGAGACACAGAATCGGAAACAGGCTCTGGGCTCTGAGCCATCAGCCCAGAGCCCGACGCGGGGCTCGAACCCACGGACCGCGAGATCGTGACCTGGCTGAAGTCGGACGCTTAACCGACTGCGCCACCCAGGCGCCCCTCCATTTGCTATTCTTAAGGCGTCTGCCAGAAGGACAAGAGCCTGTTGGGACTGTCTCCAGGGACAGAGATGCTGGTGGGTGCCATTTTTGGTGTTCTCCTTCTACCCAGTTAGTGGTGGTGGTAGATGGCAGATGACATTTTGTCACTCTCCCTCTACCCTGCTAGCACTGGTGGGTGCCCCCGTGCGCTACTCCCTGAGACTGTGCCTCAGCCAGCAGGACAAAAGCCCCACCACTACCTGCTGTCTGACTACAGCTCCAACAAAGCTGGCCTATGGATGTAGCCCACATAGGGATGCCTGAGCACCTGGCTCCAGTGACCAAGGGCGATTGTGTTTCTGGGTCAAATGGGTCTGAAACAATTGGAGAGACAGTTCTTGGCAGACTGCCATCCCCAGGGCACTGCACAGACAGCAGACTAAAACACACTCCCAGTTATCTGATGTAAAAGGCCTATTTACTTGCCCTGGAGCTTTAGCCTGAGGGGCAGGCTTCACATTTACAACACATCTAGAGGCTACAGAGGTGCTATCAGGGAACATAGGATACCATCTTTGAGCTGATCCTCAGCCTTGCTATACCTCTCAGAAAGTTTGCTGGTCCCTCCCAGAAAGGAGCCTCATGTTTTACAACTGTCACTGAGGGGACTCCTCCAGACTGCTTGCTTTGCAGGCCAGCAGAGTCTGTGATTATGTTCCCATAGGACTGCATATATTTGCATGCTTTAAAACCTGCTACTTGAGGATCTAGCTCCCAAATGGCCTGAAACCAGGTGCTAACTGAAATCTTCCCTCTGGAACACTGACACATCTTGGCATAACCTCTACAACAGGGACCCACCAGGAAAAAACCGGCTGCTTAGATAATCACAAAGGTTCAAGAGGCAAACAAGAGCTAGGGCATGGTTGAACAGTAAGGTTCATCTCCTACATAAGGCCACTCCTGCAAGACTGGGAGAGATAGCTGTTTCACCTAATGCATAGAAACAAACACAGAAACTCAAGCAAAATAAGGAGACAGAGGAATAGGTTCCAAACAGAAGAACAAGATGAAACCCCAGAAAAAAAAAAAAAAAACAACCTTAGTGAAATAGAGATAAGTAATTTACATGATGTAGATTTCAAAGTAATAGTTAAAAGATGCTCACCAAACTCAGAAGAAGAATGGTTAAACACAGTGAGAACTTCAACAAAGAGATCGAGAATATAAGTACCAAGCAGAAATAGTAGAACTGAAGAATAACTGAATTGAAGAAGACATGAGTGGGTTTCTTTTTTTAAATTTTTTTTTTTTTCAACGTTTTATTTTATTTTTTTGGGACAGAGAGAGACAGAGCATGAACGGGGGAGGGGCAGAGAGAGAGGGAGACACAGAATCGGAAACAGGCTCCAGGCTCTGAGCCATCAGCCCAGAGCCCGACGCGGGGCTCGAACTCACGGACCGCGAGATCGTGACCTGGCTGAAGTCGGACGCTTAACCGACTGCGCCACCCAGGCGCCCCCATGAGTGGGTTTCAAAAGCAGACTAAATGAAGCAGAAGATAGAATCTGTGAGCTGGAAGACAGGGGCAGTGGAACTTACCCAAAAGATGAACAAAGAGAAATAAGAACTAAAAAAAATGAAGGTAACCTAAGGGACTTATGGGACAATATCAAATGGACTAACATTCATATTATAGGAATTTCAAAAGGAGAAGAGAGAGCGAAAGAGGCAGACAACTTATTTGAAGAAATAATGGCCAAAAACTTCTGTAACCTGGGGAAAGAAACACACATCCAGATCCAGGAATCCCAGAGAGTTCCAAACAAGATGAACCCAAAGAGACCACACCAAGACACATTATAATTAAAATGTCAGGGCACCTGGGTGGCTCAGTTGGTTGAGTGACTGACTTTTGATTTTTGCTCAGGTCATGATCCTGCTCTCTCTCTCTCTCTCTCAATCCCTCTGCCCCTCTCCTTGCTTGCACTCTCTTTCTCTTTCTCTAAAAAAAAAAAAAAAAAAATTAAAATGTCAAAAGTTAAGGATACAGAGAATTTTTTTAAATGTTTATTTATTTTTGAGAGAGACAGAGCTTGAGTGGGGGAGGGGCAGAGAGAGAGGGAGACACAGAATCCGAAGCAGGCTCCAGGCTCTGAGCTGTCAGCACAGAGCCCGACGCGGGGCTCAATGACCTGGGCCGAAGTCAGATATCCAACCGACTAAGCCACCCAGGCGCCCTGAGAGAATTTATTTTTAAGTTCACCTGTTTATTTCTGAGAGAGAGAGTGAGAAAGAGAGAGTGGGAGAGGGGCAGAGAAAAGGAGAGACAGAATCCCAAGCAGGCTCCATGCTGCCAGCACAAAGCCTGATGTGGAGTTCAAACCCACAAACTGCGAGATCATGACCCAAGTCGAGATCAAGAGTCAGTCACTTAGGCATGCCCAGAGAGAATCTTAAAAATAACTTGTTACATACAAGGGAGCCCCCATAAGACTATCAGGAGATTTCTCAGCAGAAAATTGTAGGCCATCAGGGAATGTCATGGTATATTGAAAGTGCCGAAAGGGAAGCGAAAGCACTTCCAACCAAGAATACTCTACCTGGCAAGGTTATCATTCACAATTGAAAAAGAGATAAAGAGCTTTCTGAAAGCTACAGGAGTTCATCAGCACTAAACTGGCCCTACGTGAAATGTTAAAGCTAAAAAGAATGGGGACTAATTAGTAACAAGAAAGCATATGAATGGTAACCAGGAAAGGCAACTATTTAGTAAAGGTGTTGGACTAATCACATATAAAGCTAGTATTAAAGTTAAAAGATAAAAGTATTAAAAATAATGTAACTACTATAATTAGTTAAAGGATAGACATGAAAAAGATGTGAAATGTGATATTAAAGATATAAAATGTTCAGGGGTGGAGTAAAAGCATAGAGTTTTAGAATGCATTCAAACAACCTGCTATCAACCTAAAATAGATTCCTATGTATATGGGCTGTTAAATATGAGCCTCATGGTAAGCACAAAGCAAAAACTCATAATAGATATGCAAAAGATAATGAGAAAGGAACATAAGCACAACACTGTAGAAAGTCATCAAACCACAAGGGAAGAAGCCAAGAAAAGAAGAAAGGAACAGAGAGGAGCTACAAAACAAACAATAAACCATAAACAAACACTACAAAATGTCAACAAGTGCATACCTTAAATTCTACACAGAATATAAATAATTGGATAAATTCTCCAATCAAGACATAGAGTGGCTGAATGGATTAAAACAAACAAACAAACCCAGTATTCCACTATGAGCTACCTACAAGAGACTCACTTTAGATATTAGGACACATAGAGACTGAAAGTGAAGGGATGGAGAAAGATGTTTCATGAAAATGGAAACCAAAAGAAAGCAGGAGTAGTTTTACTGACATCAGAAAAATAGACTCTTAAACAAAGATTGTAGGGGCGACTGGGTGGCTCAGTCAGTTAAGCGTCCAACTCTTGATTTGGCTCAGGTCATGATCTCATGGTTCGTGGGTTTGAGCCTCACATTGGGCCCTGGGCTGGAAGTGTGGAGCTTGTTTGGGAATCTCTCTCCCTCTCTCTGCCCCTCCCCACTCATGCTGTCTCTAATCTCTTTCAAAAAAAAAAAAAAAGATTGTAATAAAAAACAAAGATGGAAACTACATAATGATAAAGGGGTAAATCCAGCAAGAAGATATACCATTTGTAAATATTTATGCACCCAACATAGAAGGATCTAAATATACAAAGCATATATTAAGTGACCTAAAGGGACAAATTGACAGCATTAGAATAATAGTAGGGGATTTCATACCTCACTTACATCAATGAATAGATCATCCAGACCAAAATCAATAAGGAAACATTGGCTTTAAATGATATATTAGACCACATAGACTTAATAGATATGTATAGAACTTTATATCTAAAAGCATCAGAATACACATTCTTTTGGAGTGCACATAGAACATCTCCAGTATATGTCACATGTTACGCCATAAAACAAGTCTCAATAAGTTTAAGAAGATTCAAGTTATATCAAGACTCTTTTCCAACCACAATGGTATAAAACTAGGAATCAATTACAAAAAGAAAGTTAGAGGGGTGCTGGGTGGCTCAGTTGGTTAAGTGTCTGACTCTTTATCTCGGTTCCAGTTATGATCTCAAGGTTTGTGAGTTCAAGCCCTGTGTTAGGCTTGCACTGTGAGCACAAAGCCTGCTTGGGAGTCTGTCTCTCCCTCTGCTTCTCTCCCACTCACTCACTCTCTGTCTCTTTCTCAAAATAAATAAACTCAAAAAAAAAAAAAGAAAGAAAAATCACAAATATATGGGGATTATGCAACATGCTATTGAACAAACAGTGGGTGAGTGAAGAAATCAAAGAAGAAATAAAAAATTTACTTGAGACAAATGAAAATGGAACTACAACATACCAAAATCTATGAGATGCAGTAAAAGTAGTTTTTTCTTTAATGTTTACTTATTTTTGAGAGAGAGAGAGAGAGACAGAACGTGAACAGGGGAGAGGCAGAGAGAGAGAGGGAAACACAGAATCCGAAATAGGCTTCAGGCTCTGAGCTGTCAGCACAGAGCCTGGTGCAGGGCTCGAACTCATGAACCGCGAGATCATGACCTGAGCCGAAGTCAGAAGCTTAATCGACTGAGCCACCCGGGCGCCCCAGCAAAAGTAGTTCTAAGAGGTACAGTCATAGTGATAAATGTCTACCTCAAGAAATAAGAAAAATCTCAAATAGTCTAACTTTATACCTAAGGAAGCTCGAAAAAGAAGAATAAATGAAGCCCCAAATTGTAGAAGGAAGGAAATAATAAAGATCAGACTGGAAATAATTGAAATAAAGACTACAAAGATAATAGAAAAGATCAGTGAAACTAAGAGTTGGTTCTTTGAAAAGATTAACAGAGTTGGCAAACTTGTAGCTAGGCTCACTAAGAAAAAAAAGAGATGGCTCAAATAAAATCAGAAATAAGAGAGGAGAGGTTATAACCAATACCAAAGAAATACAAGGGATTGTAAGAGACTACTACAAACAATTATGTGCCAACAAACTGGACAACCTAGAAGAAATGGATAAGTTCCTAGAAACATATGATCTTCCAAGACGGATTCATGAATCATAAAAAATCTGAATAGATTACTAAGGAAGTTGAATCAGTAATCAAAAACTTTCCAACAAACAAAAAGTCAAGGCTTCCATGGTGAGTTCTGTCAAACATTCAAAGAAGTCTTAATACCTATCCTTTTCTCAAGCTCTTCCGAAAAACTGAAGAGAGGGAATGCTTCCAAACTCATTTTAATGAGTCCAGTGTTACTCTGATACCAAAACCAGATAAGGACACCACAAAAAAGGAAAATTATAGGCCAAGGGGTGCCTGGGTGGCTCAGTTGGTTAAATGTCTGACTTTGGCTCAAGTCATGATTTGCGGTTTGTGAGTTTGAGCCCTGTGTCAGGCTCTGTGTTGACAAGCTCAGAACCTGGATCCTGCTTCGGATTCTGTGTCTCCCTCTCTCTTTGTTTCTCCCCTACTCACGCTCTGTCTCTGTCTCTCTCTCTCTCAAAAATAAATAAATATTTTAAAAAATTTAGAAAACTACAGGCCAATGTCCCTGATGGACATATGTGAAAAATTCCTCAGCAAAATATTAACAAAGTAAACTTAATAATACATTAAAAGCATCATATACCATGATAAAGTGGGATTTATTCCAGGGATGCAAGGATGGTTTAACATTTTCAAACCAGTCAATGCTACATTAACAAAATGAAGGACAAAAATCATATGATCATTTCAATAGAGGCAGAAAAAGCATTTGACAAATTCACCATCCGTTTGCAATAAAAGCTCTCAACAAAGCGGGTATAGATGGAACGTACCTCAACATGATAAAGGCCATAAGTGACAAGCCTCCAGCTGACATCATACTCAATGACAAAAAAACTGAAAGCTTTTCCCTTAAAATCTGGAACAAGAAAAGGATGCCCACTCTTTTAACTTTCATTCAACTTAGTATTAGAAGTTCTGGCCAGAGCAGTTAGGCAGGGAAAAGTAATAAAAATCATCCAAATTAGAAAGAAAGAAGTAAAACTGTCAATGTTAGTGGAGATGATTTTATATTTAGAAAATCTGAACGATTCCACCAAAAAACTGTTAGAACTAATATATGAGTTTGATATAGTTGGAGGGTAGGTACAAGACCCATATATAAAAATATGTTGTTGTTTTTTTATACGCTAAGAATGAACTATAGGAAAGAGAAATTAAGAAAACATTCCCATTTCATGGGGCACCTGGGGTGACTCAGTCGGTTGAGTGTCTGACTTCGGCTTAGGTCATGATCTTGTGGTTTGTGGGTTCAAGCCCTGCATCAGGCTCTGTGCTGGCAGCTTGGAGCCTGCTTTGTATTCTGTGTCTCTCTCTCTGTCTCTCTCTCTGCCCCTCCCCTGCTCGTGCTCTGTCTCTCTCAAAAATAAAATAAAAATTGGGAAAAAAAAACAATAAAAAAAAGGAAACATTCCCATTTCAAATCACACCAAAAAGAACAAAATACCTAGGATTAAAGTTAACCAAGGACGTGAAAGACGTGTACACTGAAAACTATTACATTGATGAAAGAAATTGAAGACACGAATAAATGGAAAGATATTTTGTGCTCATGGGTTGGAAGAATTCATATTGTTAAAATGTCCATATTTTCCAAAGCAGTCTACAGATTCAGTCAGACTATCAAAATTCCTATCAAAATTCTGATGGTGTTTTTCATAGGAATAGAACAAACAATCCTAAGACTTATATGGAACAACAAAAGATCCCAAATAGCCAAAGCAACCCTGAGAAAGAGGAACAAAGCTGGAGGCATCATGCTCCCTGATTTCAAGCTATACTATAAAGCCATAGTAAACAAAATAGTATGGTATTGGCATAAAAACAGATACAAAGATTAGTGCAACAGGGTACAGAGCTCAGAAATCAAACCATGCATATATGGTCAATTAACTTACAACAGAGGAGGCAAAAACATACCATAAGGAAAAAAATATAGAAAGAACTCCTATAACTCAATAACAATAATGTAAACAATCTGATTAACAAATGCGCAGAGGATCTGAATAGATATTTTTCCAAAGAAGACATAGAGATGGCCAACAGGCACATGAAAAGGTGCTCAACCTTGGTCATCGTCAGGGAAATACAAATCAAATCACAATGAGATATCACCTCACACCTGTTAGAATTATCAAAAAGACAACAAGTGTTGGGAAGGATGTGGAGAAAAGGGAATCCTTGGGCACTGTTGGTGCAGCTACTGTGGAAAACAGTATAGGAATTCTTGGGGCGCCTGGGTGGCTCAGTCAGTTAAGTGTCCAACCTTGCTTGGCTCAGGTCATGACCTCGCAGTTCGCGAGTTCGAGCCCCATGTCGGGCTCTGTGCTGGCAGCTGGAGCTTGGAGCCTACTTCAGATTCTATGTCTCCCTCTCTCTCTGCCCCTCCCATGCTCATGCTCTGTCTCTCTCTGTCCCTTAATAATAAATAAACGTTACAAAAATTTTTTTAAAAAAGAACAGTATAGGAATTCTTAAAAAAATTAAAAATAGAGCTGCCATATGATTTAGTAATTCCACTTCTGGGTATTTATTCAAAGAAAATGAAGATGCTCATTTGAAAAGATATATACGCTCCTATGTTCATTGCAGCATTATTTATAATAGCCAAGATATGGAAACAACCTAAATATCTATCAATGGATGCATGGATAAAGAAGATGTGGTATACACATATTATGGAATACTTACTGCTCAACCATAAAGAAGATGCAGTCTTGCCATTTGCAACAACATGGATGGAACTTGAGAGTATTATGCTTAGTGAAGTAAGTCAGACAAAGAACAATACCTTATGATTTCACTTATATCTGGAATCTAAAACAATTGGTTGCCAGAGGAGAAGGGGTATGTGGGTTGGGCAAAATGGGTGAAGGGGATCAAGAGGTACAAACTTCCACTCATAGGGGCACCTAGATGGCTCAGTAGGTTAAGTGTCCTACTCTTGATTTGAGGTCATGATCTTATGGCTCATGAGTTCGAGTCCTACATCGGTCTCTGCGCTGACAGTGTGGAGCTTGCTTGGGATTTTCTCTCTTTCCTTCTCTCTGTCTGCCACTCCCACATGCTCTCTCTCTCAAAATAAATAAACTTTAAAACAAAACAAAAACCCAAAACCAAAAAAAAACCCTTCCACTTGTAAAATAAGTAAGTCATGGGGATGTAACATACAGCATGAGGACTGCAGTCAATAATATTGTATTGCAAAACTGAAAGTTGTTAGGAAAAATCTTAAAGGTTCCTATCAAGAAAAACAATGTTTGTAAATTTGTATGGTGACAGATGGTAGATAGACTTATTGTGGTGATCATTTAGCAATGTATTCAAATGTAGAATTATTATGTTGTACACCTGAAACTAATGCAATGTGTCTCAGTTATACTTCAATAAAAAAAGAAAAAACTATTTGAATAGGGTATAAATTATGCGCAATGCTTTATTAAAAGGGAGAGGGAGAGAGAGAGAGATTGATTTCACTGATGCAGGGTTAGGTGAGTCCCCAACCCTTTCTGTTCTTGGCTACCAACTTTCTTGTGTGTTTTATGTGGGTTTTCCCATTCCCCGCCCCACCCCCCCCCCAACCAGGGTTTGGTCCTGCCACATCCACAGCCCTCAGGAGTGGGCTCTGAAGGCCAGCCAGGAAGGGAAGAGGTTGCTGTAGATGCAGCCAGAGCCCTTTATGTAGGGCTGAAAGGAGATGCCTGCCTTGCCCCAGCCAAAGTCTCCCTGCTTTATACCCACACCTCATGTGGAAAAAAAGTGATGTTACCTCACCTCCAGCATCCACCTTCCTCACTTTTTATCCAAATGCCCCTCGGTGGTTTAACAAGTTCAGGTGTCCCTGTAGGAGAGGGATGGATGTCCCCTGGGGATGCTCAGTGGACTAGGTCTTGGGCTCTGAGGACTGTTCTTCAAGAAAACAGCAGCAGCTGCCTTTCTGAAACGTGGGTGTGACTTCCCCAGAGGGGCCACACTCTACTGGCTGATGGGGAGGTTAACAGTGGGTGCCACCATGCCTGGGGCTGGTGGATGCTTCAAGCTGGGTGGATGCAGGCTGGGTGGATGCTTCAAGCCCACTCTGGCTTGGACACTGGGGGCTGGAATATCAGGCAGAGTGGGCCTCTCTCTCCACACCACTCCCGTTCTGACATTCCAGTTAAGCCCGATGCATGTGGGATAGCAGAGTCCCGGAGTTGGAGGACCTGAATTGGACACATTTTCTTCTCTCTGGGAATGCTTCTGGGGCCACTGGCTTTTGGGATGCTAATACTGATTGTAGGACCTGCTTACAGCACAGAATTGTCCCCAGTTCTGGGCGATGGCTGGCAGTCCGGTTTCCTGGGCCCTCAGTGCAGCTGGCTCTGGGGCGAATGTTGATCAGCACAGGCAGGAAGCCTTGCTTGATTGACCCTTTCTTTATGGGCTGGGGTGCGGGAGCATGGCCACCCTGACTGTGGAGCAGAGGGGAAGTAGGAGGTGATTCTTCAGACTCTGCAGGGCCTTTCTTCTTTGGTCCCCACCCCAGGGACTAAAGCATTAGATGCTGCCACATTGTAAACCCAATGGTCCCAGTGGGCTGGGGGACTGATCTCCATAGCCCCTGTGGCCACCACCCCCCATCCCCCAGGTTCCAAGTAGGGTTAGTGCTGCCAGGGGACGGACTCGGACTCAGGACTTCTGCAGCTTCCACGGCTCTTTTCTGATGGGCAGGGACATTTCTAATGGCTCCACTCGATCTCTGGTTCTTCCTTCCTTCTGAGGAGCAGAGCCCTTGATTTTCCCCTCCACTGACACTTTGCCTGTTTTCTCATTGTCTGGTACCAACCAGGTGGGCACTCAAATATTTTTTGAATGAACGGAACAAATACTGCATTTGTGATATAAAAAGAAATGTATCCCTAATCTAGCCGATTCCCCTGGACATTTAGAGCTCTTGCTTGATTTAAAATCATCCATCTTCGGGCACCTGGTGGCTCAGTCGGTTGAGTGTCCAACTTCGGCTCAGGTCATGATCTCACAGTTTGTGGGTTCAAGTCCCGTGTCGGGCTCTGTGCTGACAGCTCGGAACCTGGAGCCTGCTTTGGATTCTGTGTCTCCCTCTCTCTCTGCCCGTCCCCCACTCACACTGTCTCTCTCTCCCTCTCTCTCTCTCTCTCTCTCTCAAAAATAAACATTAAAAAAATTAAAAAATAAACCATCCATCTTCATAATCGCAGGGGTTTGAAATGTCTCTGGGGAGGGGCAGGACTTGTAGATCAGGAGCTCCTCACTGAAGGAGCCGTGGCTCTGCCTGAGAGACTTAACCTTCCCTTTCCCGAGGAGGGGTGAACAGGGAGCCCTGCTCAAAAATTTCACAGTGGAGGAAACTGAGGCTGGTTTTCCCAGGTTCTTTTGAGCAGAGGAAGCTGGAGCCAGACTTTCTAGATGCTGACCCCGGATTCTATTTTATTCCATCCCCACCCCCACACCTGCTCCCATCTTCCTCAGTTCACCCAAGGATGCCTCTTGAGTTCCTAGCACCCTGTGTGTGAGGTGACCTTGCAGGGCCTGAGGGCAGCTTTGTAGGAAAACATGCACCCCAAATGGCCAAATCCGTGAGGACTTGAGGGAGGCACGTGTGGGGTTATTTTGGGTTTGGTGGGCCGGGCTCAGATCTCTCTGGCATTCCCGGCCGCTGGCCTCTCAGAATTGACCAGAATGGAAGGATGATAAAAATCAAGGCTCCAGGAATAGCCCAAGAATTTGTTCATTCTTAACCTCTGTAAAGAGGTGCCGCCCAACCCAGAGCCCACAGTGAAGTTGGGGCTGGGGGTGGGTGCTGGTATGGGGAGGGGTAGAGAAGGAGAGTTAAGACCATTTCCTCTTCCTCCCCTGGGGTGGAGGAGGTGGCAAGCTCAGTGCCTGGCTCAGTGCCAATCTGATAAGAGAGAAGGATTTAGAGGCCAGAGGAATGTCCCTCCTCCCACTAGACCATCCCAGCCTCTTGGGGAGTCGCCTGGGAGCTCCCATGGCCAGGGTCAGTGGGTCCAGCTTCCTGGGTCTCTCTAACTGCCTCTTTCTGTTTCTCTGTCCCTCTCAGACTTAGGCAGGCTTGGGGCAGCTGTGGCCTTGGATTCTCAGGGAGGCTTACTGCCTCCTTTCTTCCCCAGAGCCAGGTCCAGAGTCACTTTTGCTCAGTGTACGGGAGGGAGATGTGTACTGAGTATCTATCTTACAGAAGTTCAGGAATCTGCCCTTGTCCTGAAGGAGCTAGATTGGACATGTAGAGACGACTGTGTGTAGACATTCAGACTCAGAAGCATCATCCAGACCAGTCCATAGTTCTGGAGGGGGCGGGTGGAACTGTAACAGACAGAGTGGGTCAGTAGACAGAGCAGGCTACCAGGAGGCAGGACACCTGGCTTGTCCTGGACCAGTCACATTACTTCTCTAGGCTTTAGTTTAGTTTAGTTTAGTTTTTTATCTGTAAAATGAGGAGTCTCTGATCCCTGAGGTCCTTTCTGGCTTAAGAATGATCTGATTTCGGGGGTTGTAGGGAGGAAAAACTTTCTCAGATTGGGGCAGGGTGTTTGTGTTGCCTCTGCTCTTTGTTCCATATGGGGTCCAAGGGTGGGCATCTCAGCTGGTCATCCCCATGGGGGGCAGGCTGAAGGCTCAGATGTCACAGCTGGGCCCCAAACCTCTCTTCTGTTCTCTGGACACTTCTGCTCAAGAAAACTGTAAAATCTGACATTAGGTTTAAAAAATCAGTTGCCCTTGTCCAGGATGAGGTGATCATTCCTTGGCCAACAAGATGAGGTCTGCACCTGCCCCTGGCCATCCTTACTGCTTCCCCCTTGGAGCCACTTTGCCTCTTGTGTTTCTGTAAGGCTAAATTACCTGTAGCCTTTCCTCCCTCTCCCACCATGCAAGCTCTCATTTCTCATTGTTCCCGGTGTGGTCTACTTGCTTGAAATGCCCCTCCCACCCTGCATTGTGTTTTCTCTTATCTGCATTGTTTTAGCAGGTAGGAAAATTTGTTCAGCCATTATTTCTTCAAGAATTTTTCTGTTCCCCCTTCTCTCTGTTCTCTTTCTAGAACTTTAGTTACATGACTATTAGCCTCTTGGATATTGTCCTATAGGTTTCTGATGCTCTATTAATTTTTTTCAGTCTTTTTTCTTTGTGTGCTTCATCTGAGATAATTTCTATTGTTATGTCTTCAGGTACAATGTTATTTTCTTCTGCAGGGTCTAATCTGATGTTAAATTTTTCTATCCAGTGTATCGTTCATTTCAGATACTATCTTTTTCATCTCTAGAAGTTCGATATGAGTCTTTTTATATCTTTTCTCTTTTTATCATGTGTATGTTTCCCTCTACATTCTGGAGCATATGGAGCATACTTACAATCGCTGCTTTTCATCTGTGTCTGCTGGTGTCATCATCTTTGTCATCTTTGGGTCTGTTCTATTAACTGATTTTTCTCCTGGTTATGGGTCATATCTTTCTGCTTCTTTGAATGCTTGCTAATTTTTGATTGAGTGCCAGACATTGTAGATTTAATGTTGCTGGATTTCATTATATTTCTTTAAATAGTATTGGACTTTATTTTGGCATGCATTTCAATTGCTTGGGATCAGTTTAATATTTGAGGCTTGTCTTTAAGCTTTGTGAGGGTGGATCCAGAGCAGCTTTTAGTCCAGGGCTAATTTAGCTTCACTACTAAGGCACCACCCTTCTGAGGACTCTGCCCAGTGCCCTGGGTATAGTTAGGTCTCTCTACTCTCCAGGGGGGAATGTGACCTCTTTTTGGCCCTGTGTGCTACAATCATTTGGCCTATTGCTTTCCATTGGTTCTCTTCCCAGTCTTGTGGAGCTCACTTCACACATGTGTGGATTAGCCAGAGAGTCAAGGAGACTCTTCTGCACATTCCTAGAGCACCCTGTCTGCACAGCCCTTCGTCTCTACTATTCTACCTTCAATTCTAGCTCCATGAACTCTGATTTCTGTCTCTTCAGTTTGGTGAGACCACTGGACTCCATTTGTGTGTTTAAAAAAAAAAATTTTTTTTAGTGTTTATTTATTTTTGAGAGACAGAGAGAGAGAGAGAGAGAGAGAGAGCGCACAAGTTGGGGAGGGGTAGAGAGAGAGGGAGACACAGAATCTGAAGCAGGCTCCAGGCTCTGAGCTGTCAGCACAGAGCCTGACGCGGGGCTTGAACTCACAGACTGAGATCATGACCTGAGCCGAAGTCGGAGGCTCAACTGACTGAGCCACCCAGGTGCCCCACTGGACTCCATTTGTTCCTTCTCCTGTGCAGCTGTGTGCAAACCACCTCCAGGCAGTCAGCTGGGTAACCATAGAACTCACTCTTACGTTTTCCTCTTCTCAGGGATTACAGTCCTGTGCGGCCTGTTGTCTCATATCTGAAGGAATTGTCTCATGTATTCTGTTCAGATTTCTAACTGCTTAAAGTGGGAGGGTAGAGCCAGTCTGCATGACTTCACCATGGTGGTAAACCAAAGTCCAGCATTATTGGAAGACTTACCTCGGGCATCACTTCCTTCCCCACTGAGGAATGTGTCTCTAGTCAGCACTCTTATGAGACCCCATAAGCAGGATATTCTTTTCCTCATAATTTTATCTGGGTCTGTTATCTCTCTAAGTAGGCTGTCTCCCTGAACACAAAGATGAGATGGTATTTTCTTGTTGTCAAAGAAAATGTAGTATTTCCCTGGTACATAGTCCAGTGCCTGGCATATAGTAGGCAGCTCACATTTGTTGATTGCATGAGTGAATGAGAAATGAAAGAAACTGTAAGCTAACTATCTAAGAAGAACACTATCTCAGTGGGTATGGAATTCAGACTCTCTTTGTGCTCTGTGGAGCTTCCACCACATCTGTAGTTTTGGGGTTTGTTAATTCTGGTCGGGACACTGGCAAATCTGAATTCATCCAGAGAAGGGCGACTAAGGTGCTGGACGCTATACCACGTGGGAGTTGGATAAAGGATTTAGGAATGTTCGTTTTGTCCTAGAATTGCTTTTATGGAGTGGTAAGGGGGACACGATAATTGTTTTCTAACATGTGCAGGATTGATGGGGAAGAAGAGGGCTTAAACGTGTCCTGTAGCTTCAGAGGGCCAAACCTAGGACCCATGGATGAGGGGATTCCAGAAGATTGGATGTGGATCCAGTTCCAGGAAGAACTTGTCTTATCTTGCCTTGCCTTTCTTCCTTCCTTCCTTCCTTCCTTCCTTCCTTCCTTCCTTTCTTTCTTTCTTTCTTTCTTTCTTTCTTTCTTTCTTTCTTTCTTTCTTTCTATCTTGAGAGAGAGTGAGTACAAGCGGGGGAGGGGCAGAGAGGAGAGACAGAAGCCCAAGCAGGCTCTGCACCATTTGTGCAGAGCCCAGTGCAGGGCATGAACTCAGTAACTGTGAGATCATGACCTGAGCTGAGATCAAGAGTTGAAAACTTAACCAACTGAGCCACTCAGGTGCCCCTGGGAGGAACTTTCTAACTGCTAGTGCCATCTAGCAGATGAATAGGCTATCTTGGGAGATAGTGAGCTCTTCATCACTTCTGGGGTTTAAGTAAAAACTGATATTTATTGATCAGGGATTTTGTGTTTGGGATTGTAAGATTAGATATGATGTTGTATGAGATCGTTTCTAAGATACTTTTCTACTCAATGATTCTAAATCTTTGTCCTCCCTTTGAGCCCAATGATCCAGCCCTCCTGGAAATTCCCAGTCCCCAACACCACCCCCCCCCCCCCCGCCACCACACACAGTGCACACCTGAATATGCCCTCCTTACTACAGTTTTGTGGAACTCCTCACACCTTCATCCTTGCCCAAAGTGGACTCCTTCTGGTGGCCCTGCAGACCAGCTGCTCGCTGTCTGTGCTCATCTCCATCATTTCAGTTCCAGCCTGACTGGCACCCCATCCATCTGGGCTGGTGCCTTATGTCAGTGCCTTGTCCCATTGTGTCTCCTGTGTCTGGATACACAGTGCCTTTGAGACAGTGCAGGACTCTGGTTAGCCCGTTGTTCTCCCTCCTGCCCACACAGCAACATCTGGCAGCCTTGCTGCGGCCATTCTCCGTGCTCGCGAACGTCGCTCTGAACAGACACGGCTGCTCTTGACCTGTTCATTGACTTACTTCTCTGGGATCGTGTCACTTCCTCTGTGCAGCCTCTCCCCTCCCTGGACTGAAAGCTCCCAGGGAGGTGCCACCCCATTGGGTCTGGGATGGTACCTTGCACACTGTGGAGGCCCGTTAAACAGTGGTGGGGGCAGGATTTTCAAGAGAATCTTCAAGGACCTGCCTTTCCCCATTAAAAAAAAGTTTTTTTTAGTGTTTATTTACTTTTGAGAGAGAAAGAGAGAGACAGAGGCATCAGCAGGGTAGGGGCAGAGAGAAAGAGAGACACAGAATTCGAAGCAGGCTCCAGTCTCTGAGTTGTCAGCCCAGAGCCCGACATGGAGCTCAAACACACAAACTGTGAGATCATGACATGAGCCAAAGTTGGATGCTTAACTGACTGAGCCACCCAGGCACCCCAGCCTTTTGCCATTTTTAAGGTGGTCTTTAGGGAGCTCCAAATAAGATTCCAGCCAGAGAAGGAAGGGCAGGTCTGCAGCTCAGTGGCTGGAGAGTGTAGGGGGCTGACTCAGAAGGGGCAAAAAGCCAAGGACTCCATCTTCTGCTTCCCTAAAGCTGTTGCCCAACCTCTCAGTGGAAGGAACCTTTGTCAGGTTGTCTGCTAGGGGATCCATGGTACCTCCCTGGTTCCTTCGTGGTGTCTGCAGCAGTCAGCTGTACCCAGGGGGTAAGTCACAGCCAGGCAGGCTCTGGGGGCAAGGGCTTTATAGGAAGCAGACCTGAGGTGAGAAATCTTCCCGGCAGCTGAGTGCCCTGGCCTGACCCCAAGTGGCCTCGAGCTCCCGAGAGCCTCCTTCCCAGTGTGCTGCTCGTCTTCCTTCAGCTCGCTGGGCCACGCATGGTCATGGATGTGAGGAGCACTCTTGAACTCGGACTCGGGTTCTCTGGTCCTCTTAGCCTTGGTCAGACAGGTCTGACATGGGGAAGTCTTGTTTCTTCCTCTGCAAATGGGAAGAACAAGGGCTCCACTGGGGAGCGGGGGGGTGAGCTCGTTTGCAGGACTGATGTTCGAGGCTCCCGCTCCCAGAGCTGCTTTCGCCGTCCTGGACAGTGTGGGCTTAGCCTCTTCCGCAGCAAAAGCGCAGCACTCCTCGCAAATGGGAGTCCTTTCTCCCATAGAAGCAAAGGGAATGTTATTTGGAAACTATCTGCTAGGAGGGCTGGAGTGCAAGTGCATTTAGGCTCACAAAGTCAGCGCCCCCACTGGAAAGGGAGCTCCAGGGGAGAAGGCGTGCCTCTCTCTGTATTTGCTCTATAAGTCCAGCATCGAGACAGCAGCTGGCACAAAGTGGGAACCCCGTAGACGTCTGACGACTGAATGAAAGCATCCGGGAGGAAGGAGTCCCGGCATTCGTGTGGCCAGGGTCGTGTGGCCAGGGCTGTGCAGCACTCCACCTGGCCTCTGCCACTTAACAGATGAGGTAGATGAGGTTCGGCGGGGCAGTAGTGTGCCCAGGCCCCTCGCTGTCAGATGGGAGACCTCAGTGTTTTGTCTCCCAGCTGCTTGCTTGTTCCACTGGAAGGCTGCCAAGACAATAATAAAAACAATGCTATAATTACAGCTAATATTGACGGAGTGCGCTCTGTCATGACGGGGAGTGTTTTGGCCTAATTCTTGAAATGCGCTCACTGAAAAGAGATTTCCCGAATTTGTTCACCCTTCCCTGTGGCCTTCTGTACCCATGCCCTAGTGTCCACCTTAGAACACATTTGCCCTCGATGTGAAGAAAAGAAAAAGATACTATTTTCATCAGTCCTATCCATGGTAGCTGTTGTCTGCATGCTGTTTAGGTCAACTAATGGTTTATTGGGGGTGTTTATATTGGTGATCTTACTATTCTCTATGTGGTTATCAGTATGGGATTTGCTCATTTGTGCTTCTGCCGGTCATCTGTTGAGCACCTACTGTATGTAAGCAGGTCCTGGGCACCAGGGATTCGGTGGGGACTAGCACCTGATGTGTCCACCTGTCTGAGGACCTCAGACATGACTTAGCTGGTTCCTCGAGGCAAGAACTGTGTGTGTAAATCCTTCTGTGTTTAAGGCTCCCCTTAGCACTAGGGTCTCTGCCCTGGGACTGAAAGTTAGCATGGGGGATGCATTGTGGAGTCTTCCTTTTCTATAGGGCACTCTGCTAGGAAAGCACTGAAGCATACTCCCAGGCATCATTTTACTGTCGTTTCCCCCTGACAATGACCTTGAGAAGTGGTTAGAATGAGGATTTTTTTTTTTTTTCAGAGGAAGCCACTGAGCCTCAGAGGACTGACAGCGTGTAAGTGGGGCTGAGGACTTGTGATTTCGATCCTGGCCTCAGCTTGGTTCACCCTAAGTGGTCTGAGACTCTCATTCCACAAATGTTTGAGGGGCTCCTCTGCCAGGGGATGCAGGAGCGAAGGAAAATCCCTGTCCTCAAGAGCTTATATTTTGGTGGAGAAGATTGACCATAAGCAAATAATTTCAGCTCTGTATTACATTGGGTAGTGACAGAAGCTATGGAGAAAAGTGAAATAGGGAAGGGGTGGAGGATAGGGCAGGGCTCAGGGATTATGGCTTACACAGGGCACTTAGGGAAGGCCTTACCGAGGAGGTAAATTTTAGCAGAGATGGCAGAAGGTGATGGAGCCAATCCTGAAGATACCTGGGGAAGGTGCATCCCATGGCAGAGGGAATAGGATGTGCAAAGGCCCTGAGGCAGGAGTGTGTGTGGCTTGTTCAAGCCTGTATAGCTGGTGTGAAGTGAGCAAGGGAAAGGTCATGGTCCTCAGAGCACATAGCGCCTTGGAAGTCTTTTTCTGGGCTTTAGCTTCTCTGGTGGTGAGGTGGGAGCCAGTGGAGGAATTTGATGGAGGAGAGACAGACCTGCCTCCCATTTCAAAAGGATCACTGGCTACTATGTAGAAAATCGACTGAGCGTATATATGCGGCAGCAGCAGCAGCAGCAGCAGCAGCAATAATAATAACTGCTCTCTATCAAGTGCTTGTTGAGTGCCAGGCATGGTCGCATTTAATCCTCCTGACTACTTTATCTCCATCTTCCTTAGGCGGAAACCTAGACTCAGCTGGTAGAGCTGGCTGTCAGTTTAGGACAATCTGATTCCAAAGTTTGTGCTCTTGACTGTCATCCATTTTTCAGTGGCAGAGGGATGGCTCGTTTAGAATGGCAGCAAACAGACATCTGGGTGTGGCAGTCGGGTGGACCGTGTACCCATTCTCTGGCTGCTCTCGGGGGTTCAGCGGGCCACCCAGAAGAGGGGTGAGGGGCAGGCTCTCTCCTCTTACTCTCGTATTGAGTGGAGGCTGGGGCAAATTGCTTCCAGATGAGGGAAGCAGTTTGGGGAGTGGAATTTGTGCCCTGTCTCCAGACAGCAGACTCTCAGGGCCTGAGAGGGCCTTGTGTCTTTGTGTTTGGCCTATCAGACAAGCCCTTGTACTTAGAGACCTGGAATTTTTGCTACGGACTGGGGCTCAGTGCCCCGAGGCAGGTGGGCGGGAGACCTCTGCAGATGGTCTCCCCCTCCCTGGAGACACAGCCTCCCTCTCTTTCTGAGTGAAGTCTGGGCCAAAGTGCCCTGTATTTTATCTCCCCCTTTTCTTCCAAGTAGCTTAGGTCACTTTCAGAATGTCACTTCCATAATCCTCATATTTATTGCTCCCTAAGGAAGTAGGAAGATTTTGCCTTGTCTTAAAAAAAAAAAAAAAAAAAAAAAAAAAAGTGCTGGGGGTCCCTGGCTGGCTCAGTCCGTAGAGCGTGTGACTCTTGATCTTGGGCATGTGAGTTCGAGTCCCACGTTGGGGGGTTGAGTTTACTTAAAAAAAAAAAAAAAAAAAAAAGTGCTGCCGGGTGGGAAAACTGGGGGAGTGAGGCTGCGGTGGATCAAGGGAGGGAAGCCCAGGCCTGGGTGCAGCTTGCCTGGAGTGGGCTGGAGTGGGGCAGGGAGGGAAGAGCTGAGCTGACTTGGGTTTGTTCTTTTTAGCTTGACCTTTGGTGTCTGAGTGTGTGGGAGGTGGGGCTGAGCTGGGACTCCCTGCCCTGACCTAGCAAGTGGTCTCAGAGAGCTGATGCGGTCCTGGCCACGTGAAGTGAGGGGGATTCTGGAAAAGAGAGGAGGTGGCCGCCTCAGGCCAGACTCCCTGGCTGCTCAGCGTCAGCGGGGGCCCTGGGGCTGGAGCTTGGAGGCACTCTCCCAACCTTGAATACACACCACCACCCACAGCGCCAGACCTTGGCGGGCCAGGCAGGGGAGGGTACATTGTTCCGCAGGGTAGAGAGAGGACCATTTTGGGAAGGAAAGGCTCCTTCTTGGCTGCTCAGATCCCAGCGGGTTAGCAGCCACAGAAGCAGAGCAAACAGGCCCCTGACTTTGTTTCTATTTCAGAAACCTCACTGTTGCTGACAGGCCACCACTGCAGAACGTGGCATCATCACAGGGCCATGGAGCTGACAGCTGCCTCCTGCAGTGGGGGTGGGGAAGGGGGTGCCGAGGGTGGGGGCTCTATCGAGACCGCTGCCTCCATCAATTCGAGTTAGAGTGGGGGAGGGGCCAGACATGCCTCGGCCTTGGCCCGTTCTCCTGACCTCACAAGCCAGCAAGTGAATATCTGCCTCAAAGACTGAGGGTGGTGAGGCAGGACAGTAAAGGGTGGGAAGTGGCCTGGAAACTTGGATTGCATTCCAGCCGGTTTGGCTGACCAGCCAGGTGACTAGGGCCTTCTTTCTAGTCTTCCCACCTGCAATCTTTCTGAGCCTTAAAGCTCCAGCTTTCTCAGGTCAGGGTGAGGAGAGAGGACCCAGGTACAGAGACCCTCCCTGCCCCTGCCCAGCCCCCAGATGCCAGGTGCCCTTCCTCCGAGGCCTTTGCATGGTGGTTGTTAGGTCTGGCTTTCCTTTTCTGTTAGGGCACTGGCTTCATGGTGGCCTGTGCCCTGTCTGGCTGTCAAATGCTCCAGAGACTCTTAGGTCATACTCTGAGCCAGCCTCCTGCCTCAGTGTCCCCATTCTTCACACTCAGAATGGTATTTTTCTTAATTTATATATTACCTTGTTCCAGAAAGATGATTAAAACAAACCCAAATACCTGGCAATATCACTGGTCCGTTTGTTCCTGGCTTGAGTTTCACCTGTTGGCTAGGACTCTTATCTGTGGTCAGCAAATTGATGGTTTGTGATGGGTCCCCAAGGCTTTGCACTCATTCATCCTTCCTGGAACAACACTGGGCTCTACATTCTTTACAAAGTCTTGAGGAGCCATTGTAGATGTCCCCTCCCTCCACTAAGTGTTCCCTGCCTCCCCCTTGCTGAGGGTGCCTTTCCTTTGTGACCCTGTAGCGCCTTGGGTGAAGCTTTTGAGAGGAATAAGACAGTTTCTATCATAGAGCCTAGTGGGATAGACAGTGAGGCATCTTGCCTTTATACAGGTAATGCAGGGGCCCACATCAGAGGTGCTCTATAAATGTGTTCGCCTTAAAAATCTGAAGAAGTATTCATTCTGTACTCACACTTTATTGATACTTGGTTTGGTGTAGAATTCTAGGCTAGGGATTTTTGTGTGTGTATGTGTGCAAAATATTGCTTAGGTTTCTTTTCAGTTCCAGGGTTACTGTCCAAAAGAATGCCATTCCAATTTTGATCCTTTGTGGGTCACAAAGGACTTTTCTCTCTGGAGTTGCCAGCGTCCTGTGTAAAAGTCATCTTTGTCTAGCGTTCTGAAATATCACAAGTGACATTCCTTAGTGTGGATATACGTTCATGCAAGGGCACCCTGGAACCTTTCACTCTTGAAACACACATTGTCTAGCTCTGGGAAGTTTTCTTGAATTACTTCATAGATGATTTTTCTCTTGCCACTTTCTTTCTTCTTTCCCCTGGAGCTCCTAGAATTTGGATACTAAATCTCCTGGATTGGTCTTATAATTTTATTTTCTTTCTCTTTTCTACTCTCACCCCTTTCTGGGAGATTTCTTCAGCTTTTTATTGAGGTTTTCATGTTAATTAGCATATTTTTTAATTTTTAAGAGTTCTTATGTTTTCTGAATATATCTTTTTGTTTTAAATAGCATTCTTTTTTGGTTTCATAGATGCAATATCACCTCTTATTTCTCTGGTGCTATATAGTTTTATTTCGGGGGGAAGTATTCTTCCTTACCAATGCCTATAAGGTGTGTGTATGTATGCTTTTTCTGTTTTTCCTGTGACAGACCTTTGGTAGTCTGCTTACATCTGCGTGGGGCATTTAGCTCTGTGTGCTTGTATGTGGCAGGCCCTTGTGGACTCTGGGCCTAATGTGGGGTGACCTGGTGGGCCTGTTTCACTTAGGAACCAGTAAGTTAGTATCTTAGGTATTTTCTCTTGAGCTGTTAAGATTTCCTAGAGAGGAATCTTCTATTAGTCTACCTGGAAAGCCTAAGGCTGACCCTCTATGCCCAGGAACCTAATGGGGAAGAGGGCAGGGATTTGGGCCTTCTTGTACTTCAGCTTAGCCGTTTCCAGCATGGTGCCCAGCATTTCCTTTTGCTCAGTTTCTCCATTCTGCAGACCTTCCACTTTACCCTCTCCAAAGAATAAACCCCTGGGATGGGGAGGGACACTGACCTGTCTGAGGCAAGTTGGGGAGGAAGTCAGGGGGCTTGGGACTCTTTCTTAGGCAGACCTGTAACCAGGCTTCCCTGGTGCTGCCGGTCCCCACGCCTTCTGGGGGTTCTGGGGGGCCAGTGCTTTGGGATTCAGCGCTATCAGGTTTCTTAAGATAATTAGCCTTTGTCCTTGTGCCCTCCAGTCTCTAAAATTGTGTGGCTACCATCTTCCCTTCTGCTCTCTTCGAAATTGGGGGCTTATGCCTGCAACAAAAGTCTCTTCTTTCTTGTTTTAGCGAGGTGTCAGGGACCAGCCCAGGTGAACTCACGTGTTCTCTCTGAGAGCTTTGGCCAAAGCGTAGTTGGTATGTTTAGTTGCCCTTCTGTGTTGTTTTTCACGGAGCAGGGGGTGTGTTTCTTCAGCCTTTGTGGGAATGGAATGAAAGATCATTTTATTATGCATGCTTATTGCAGAACCCCCAGTACCCAGAGCTGTGCCAGTGACCCATGAGACCCTCAGCAGTCGCTGGCTGAATCAATGAGTGAACACGCGAATGAATTGCAAAGAGACTTGGAAACAAAAATGGAAGCAGAAGTACAATTCATTTGCACTGAAAGGCAAACAACACAACTCTACACCTGTTAAATATCAAACTGTTTAACAGACTTGATGGCTAGCGGTGGGGACACTGTGGACTTTTTCCTCATCTTGGTTTATTTTCTCTGGCCGTAGTGAGCATGCCATACTTCTGTAATTTTTGAAGAGGAATTAAATGAAGAAGAATAAGAACATGTCTAGTTTAGAATGTAAGCCTAGGCACATAGGAACCTAGGTACCATCTAGGGCTTTGGCAGCCTTTCAAGGTCATTCTACTGCCTTGGACCTTGGTGTCTTCCTCTGTAAAGCAAGTGGCTGGACCAGATGCATCAAAGGTCCAAAGTGCTAGTCCTGTGACTCCAGTACTGTCTTCTCTTGCTCCTGTTATGACAGTGTAGGTCTCTTGTGGAAAAGAACTGCCCCTACCTCCTTTTTTTTTCTTTTCTGACCTAGAATGCCTTTTTTGCCTGCATTTCTGCTCAGCTGGACCCTTCTAACCTTCAGAACAGAATCAGAGTCTCCCTTCCTTCCTGAACAGTCCTCTGCTGCTCCAGGATATGCCAGTCTCCCTTTCTGCAGCAGCCTTTGGCTTTTTTAGTTTGCAGTTGGGTAGAAAGGAAAGAGCCTAGACCTTGAAGCCCCATGGTGCTGGGTTGGATTTTAATTCCGCTGTTTACTAATAATGTGACCTTGGACAGTTTACCTGGTCTCTCTGAGCTTCAGTTTCCTCATCTTCTCAAAGGGAATTTGTATTGAAAGTTATCTCATGGAGTTTACGTGAGAATTGAATATGGTATGTATTTAAAGTGCCTTGGTTAACATGTGACACAAAATAGCCCCATCACACAAGATGATGGTGCCAGCAGTAATGATCAGTATTTCTGTGCATTACTTTATTTACTCACAAAGTAGAAACTTCTATTATTTTTATTTTTCCAGTGAGGAGATGGAACTGTAAAGAAATAATTTGCCAAAGGTTACAAATCAAGGACATTCACCTTTTTTTTCAAGTGTTTTCCTTTTCTTCTTCTTCTTTTTTTTAATGTTCATTTTTACTTTTGAGAGAGAGACAGAGCACAAGCGGGGCAGGGGCAGAGAAAGAGGGAGACACAGAATCCGAAGCAGGCTCCATCTGAGCTGTCAGCACAGAGCCCGACACGGGGCTCGAACTCGCGAACTGTGAGATCATGACCTGAGCTGAGGTTGGACACTTAACCTACCGAGCCACCCAGGTGCCCCATCAAGGGCTTTTTTTTCTCTTTAAGTGTTTTTGTGTTTGCACTTCCTCCATGGATACTGATCTGTGAGCTGACTCCATGTCAGGTCTTGGTGCAGGGAACATAGCAGTGAGAAGACAAAGTTCCTGCCCTGATAAAGCTTGTCTTCTTGTGTCAGAGCGGGTCAGTGAACAAACAAACACTATGTAACAGGCAGAGCAAGCGTGGAGGTGAAAATGGGGCAGCACTAGGCACCCACTAGGCCTGTGAGAGGGTGATGGGGAGAGTTATTTTGTGTTAGGAGTCAGGGAGAGCTCCTCTCATATGGGGATCCAGAGACCTCAGGGGGAATCGAGGGAGCAGGCCTCTTGAGTGTCTGGGGAAGCACATTCCAGGTCTTGGGGGCCAGTGAGTGCGACTGTGAGTAGCAGAGCTGAGGACGTGAACTTGTTTCCTCAATTCCTTGCTTCCTCTTTGAAGTCGAAGACTGCCTCTTCTTCCTGTTTTGTGTCCTATGTGACATTGGATAAAGAAAGTGGGGGGCACTTTGGTAGATGATCAAGAAATATTTTTTGGTTGATGAGCACTCCCCCCATGTCTTCTTAACTTGCAGTTGGGTAGTGCCTATGTAGGCACAGGGTTTGTACATAGTCACCACTCTTGGATGGTTCTCAGCCCCCTTCCCACAGTCTCCAGGGGAGCACAGACTTGGGAGCATCACTGCCTGCAAGGCCTGCCCTCCTCTCTGTGCTGCAGCTGTGCTGGGCTTCTCTGAGCCCTTCACCAGGGCACGTGCTGCCTTCCCCAGGGCCTTTGCACACGTGGGTCCCATATGCTCCTTCACGTGTTAGTCAGCTTTGCCTACAGGGGAGCCTTCCCTGATCCCTGACCCGGGTCAGTCCCCTTGTTCTGTGCTCTCATAGACTTGTTGGTTCTTTCCTTCATAGCATTTCTCTCCATTTATAACTGTATACTCACCTGTGTGGTCCTCAGACTCTGAATGTCTTTCTCCCTGGGCCATAAACTCCAGGAGACAGAGGCCTAAACTGCTGTTGCTCATCCCTTTTCCTCCCCTGCACCTCCAGCATCTAGCACAGGAGTTGGCAAATTTTGTGTGTAAAGGACCTGATGGCTTTGCAGATCGTCTGGTCTCTGGTGTTAGCTACTTAGCTCTGCCCTTGAAGCACAGAGGTAGCCATAGACAATACATACACGAATGTGCGTGGCTATTTCCCAATTTATTTATGGACATCAGTGATGGAATTTCATGTAATTTCCACATGTCATGAAATATTATTCTGCTTTTGATTTTTTTCTAACCTTATAAAAATGGGAAAATGATTGTTAGTTTGCAGGCTTTATAGACAGCAGGCTGGATTCGGCCAGCCTGTAGTTTATGGACCTCTGATGTAGCATCATGCGTGGCTTATAGTAGGTTCAGTAAGTATTTGTTGAACAAGTGGATGGCATCTTGGACACAGTAAGAAGTAATGAGTTTATGAGCTGCTGCCTTCCCTTGATCTACTCCATAATCTCTATCCCTTATCAGATTCCCCATGATCTGTTAAAATCGAAGAAGATACTCAACTGGTTCTTTTTTAAAAAACAGCTTTATTGGGGTGCCTGGGTGGCTCAGCCAGTTGAGTGGCTGACTTTGGCTCAAGTCATGATCTCCCCGTGCATGGGTTCCAGCCCCGTGTCGAGCCCTGTGCTGACAGCTCGGAGCCTGGAGCCTGCTTCAGATTCTGTGTCTCCCTTTCTCTCTGCCCTTCTCCCACTTGTGCTCTGCCTCCAAAATAAATAAACATTAAAAAAATTGAAAAAAACCTTATTAAGTAGTAATTTACATATCATAAAATTCACCCATTTTCAAAGTGAGCAATTCAGTAGTTTTAAGTGTATTCTCAGTTATGCGACTATCATCACTATCAATTTTAGAAATTTCATCCCCTATCAGAGAACCCCGTATGCATTAGTAGTCATTCCCATCCCCACATACAGCCCCATTCATGTACTTTTTTTCCTCTATAGATTTACCTCTTCTGGATATTTCATATAATGGAATCATGTCATATGTGGTCTTTTATGACTAGTTTTTCACTTAAGCATGGTATTTTCAAGGTTCATTCATGTTGTCGCCTGTTAGGATTTCTTTTTAAGACTGAGTAATATTCCATTGCATGGACATACCACATGTTGTTTGTCCTTATTCATTTATCTGCTGACAGACATTTGAGTTGTTTCCACCTTTAGATTGCTGTGAATAAAGCTGCTGTGAACGTTCACGTACAATTTTTCGTGTGAGCATGTGTTTTCATTTCTCTTGGGCAAATACCTAGAAGTGGAATTGCTGGGTCATATGGTAACTGTGTTGAGCCTCTTAAGTTGCTCCAGACTATTCTCCAAAGCAGCTGCACCGTCTTACACCCCACCTAACAGTGTACAGGGGTTCCATTTCCTCCACATCCTTGCCGACGACTTTTTGTTTGAAAATTTTTAAGTTTATTTACTTATTTTGAGAGAGAGAGAAAGAGAGAGAGAAAGAGAAAGAAAATGTGTGAGTTGGGGAGGGGCAGGGAGAGAGGGAGGGAGAGAATCCCAAGCAGGCTCTGTGTTGTCCACTCAAAGCCCCACGCGGGGCTCAATCTCACAAACCTTGAGATCATGACCTGAGCTGAAATCAAGAGGCAGACGCTTAACCGACTGAGCCACCCAGGTGCTCCTATTTTAATTGTTTCAACGACTCTTTTACTGCTTGTCTTTTTGATTGGCCAGTTCTTTTTTCATTGCACACACCTTTGGTTGTGAGACGGTGGGCTGAATTGAGCACCTAGATAAGTTCCATCATTTTCTTTTGTAAGAGCAGTGCATGCTTATTAGAGCATATTTGGGGGACAGAACCTGATGGCTGTTAGCAATGTCCTTGTGGCACTTGGTCGCAGCCCGCTAACTCTAACAGGTCCCCTAAGACCAAGGCAGTTGGCATAGCGAGCAGTGCAGTGGATCAAGATGCGGGCCTGGGGGCTCAGAATGCGGGGCACAGACTGACTCTGCTGTGCCCAGATGCTCGACATTGGCAAGGTGCTTAGTCTCTGTAGGCCTCCGTTTTCCCCTTGGCAAAAGGGATTCACTCATGCATTCACCTTATTCAACACGTCTCTTTTGGGCACCTACTATGTGGCAGGCCTAGCACGCACTTTATGGGTCATGGTAAAGATGAAACAGGGTCATGTGTATGAAGTGCTGAGCATAAATGATAATAGTACAAAACCAATCAACAGACCCTGCCCTTCCTGAGGTCATCTGGCTCCTCATAGCTTGTTATTGTTGTCAGGTGAAGATAGCTTGTCAGAGGAGGAAGGGTCCTCAGTGGGTGTCCTTCTCACTCGTGGCTTGCACTGGATCCCAGTCCAGCAGCCAGCTTCTGCCTGGATGTTTCGAGTGATGAGCACCCCCTCTGATCGCTGGACAGCTCTGGTTTTCAGATCTGCTTCTCTGGAGCCGTCCTTTGGCCTTGTCTCTGCCGGCCGAGCCTGGGAACGCGCGCCTGCTCCCTCGTCCACATGACAACCCGGGAGTATTTGACAACAGCTACCCCTGTACCTCTTCTCCAGTTCCACCAGCTGTCTCTCAGATAACTTCATTTCTAGACCCCACTGCCCCGGTGGCTGCCTTTGGATGCACTCCAGCACTGTTTTCTGGACTCAGCCTGAGCCTTCCCCGTTGGAGATCCACACAAACTGAGCGCCAGAATGAGTTGTAAGCTTATGAGGGTGACAAATCTTCACCTTTACCAGCAGGACGGTTTTATGGAAGAAAGTGCTCAGGAAGGAAAGATAACTTCATTCAAGATTACAGAAAAAATAAAATTCCAGCTAAAGCCTGTCCATTTCCCCCTGCTGCTTGCCAAGCTCAGTCGATAGGAAGGCAGCACAGACTGCCCTCATCATCTGGCTCCTGATGGGCGTTGCAGGGGCAACCTGCTTGGCTGAAAGGGTTTGTGATTGAGAGTTTGAGTGTTCCCCACTGTCACCTCCTGTCCTGATGGGGCAGAGCTGTTGATACATTCCTTGGGCTCCATTTTATAAGCTGCTGGAGGGAGATGGTGACAAGCAGCCTGTTAATAAAAGCACTTTAGCAAAAACAACACAAGGAAGGGGGAGGAATCAGAGCTCTATCATTTGTCTGTCTGATTTTTGTATCCTAGGGCCTCTTTCTTTTTTTGGTAGGAGAAATCCAAATATGTTCAGCAATTCCTGCGCTGTTGCCTGTGGGGTAAAAACCTAGTAGTTTTAGAATTGGGAATAGTTTAGAAACCCACAATATGCCCAGCTCTGCCCCAAGGCAGGAACGGTGAGGGAGCACACGTTTTGGGCATTTCCCACTTCCTTAGGCCTGAGTTTTTGAAAGCCCATGCCTACATTTCTTCCTGTGTTCCAGGCTGATTTACATAACTTTATTCTTCTGTGGTTAGTTACTCATTCAGAAATTCCCCTGTCCATCTGTTCTGGGATTCTGAGTCAGTGGGAACAGAATACTACGGTACATTCTGGCCCCTGCCTCCTCCTGTTCCTCCTCCCTGCCTGGAGGCAGAGGCAGAGGCCAAGGACCAGGACGTTTGTCGAGGCCGTCAGATCCTGGTCTGGCTCCTCCAGTTGAAGGAAGCACCTCAGGGGGCAGTTGCTACAGGTGCTGTGGCTGCCGGGTCTGACCACTTGCCTGCAAGCTGTCATCTCAGGGCTTAGCAGGTGAGGGCAGCCTAGAGGTGAGAGGCAGCAAAATGAATGGCCAAGGCCCACCTCCCGGTTCACACACCAGCCACACTGCTCCCCGTCGTGGCCCTGGACGAGTTCTCCCAGACCCCTTTTCCCCTGTAAAATGGAGACACTAAAGGACACGTTTCAGCAGGTTACTGTGACTATGAAGTGAGTTAACGCGTGTAAAGCTTCTAGAACCTGCCCGGCACGTAGAAAGCATGGTGCAGGTGTTAGTGGTGGTGAGCAGGATGGTGAGGATGATTTCTCTCTTTCCTACTGGATTACCTGATCCCTCTTTTTTTTTCCTTTTGTTTATATTTATTGATACATATGGGAAAACTTTGGTGTGAGCTCAACCCCATGGTGTTCCCCCTCAGAGGCCTTTGCTCCCCTTCCTTCCCACCGCTGACCGGTGCCTTCACTGCTCCCAGACTCTGAGTGAGAATCTGCCAGAGGTGGGTCTCCCAGTAGCAGGAGACAATTTCATGTCCCTGCCTCTGTCTCCTCATCTGTAACCTGTGGAAAAACATCTACCACTCCCTCTTCTTCCTCCCAGTCCCCTCCAGAGATGGGAAGAGGCTTTAGGCACCATTATTAAGCATGACAGACAGGTTACAAAGACAGAACTTTGGTGGACGGTAGGGGAGAGATGGAAGGCACAGGGCCAAGGGCTCAGTAACCCTGGGGCAGGCTTTGGAGGGGGGTGAACTTGGAGGGGGGTGAACGAGTACCTTCCTTGGGGTGCTGTGAGCACAACAGTATGGGTTACACTGCCCACAGAGAACGTATGTGGGATGTTGTTTATTATTTATTTATTTAAAAAATTTCTTTAAATATAATTTATTGTCAAATTGGCTAACGTACAGGGTGTGCAGTGTGCTCTTGGTTTTGGGGGTAGATTCCCGTGGTTCATCGCTTATACAACACACAGAGCTCATCCCAAGTGTGTGGGATGTTGTTCAGAAAATCAGTCGCAAATGAATGTTCTTCCAGCTCATTCTGATCTCCACCTGGACAAGTGCCTATGCTTTTTGCCCTCAGGATGCTCACGAAGGGGCTAGGGGCAGTTTAATACTGGGAAGAAAGCCTCAGTGACATGAATAACCAGTGGTTGTTACTTTCCCTTTATGCCTCAAGTACTATGCTAGACATCTACTTTATAAGATGAGGAAAACAAGGCTCAGAGGGGCTCATTAGCTGCCCCCTGAGGTCATACAGTGGGACATGCCAGGGAAGGATTTAAATTCTTCTCTGGGGGATTCCAAAGTCTGTGGTCTTTCCAGGAGGGGAAACTTGATTCTGAGCCCCACGAGGCCTGTTGGAGTCTCCACATCTCTCTTCCGGCTTTTCTGGAGGATTGGTGTGAAATCCTTTCTCTCAGCCACATGATGTTTGTGTGTTCTTTTTTATTCTGGTAGTCTCAGCCCTCTCCCCTTCCCTCACTCTTTCTCTCTTCTCCTTCCTCTGGCCCACTCCAACCTGGAGGGGTATTTGGGGTGTTTAACCTGAGAGCCTCCTGCTCGTGGCTGGTGACACACCAGGCCAGCCTGTCACCTCCAGAGATTTGAGGAGGAAGTGAGCCATCAGCCGGTGAAAGAGACCTGTGCTAGAAGGTGTGAGTGACCCTGGGCTTTTGTGAGAAGCGTGGAGAGGGGAGATGGGGAGATGGCTGTGTTTGCTGTGCTCTGGAGATGTTTCTAGGTGACAGCGTGGAGCAGCAGGGGAGTGGGGGAAGCCGCAGTGTCCTGACATCACAGGCCTGGCAGCCGGTGGCCCACAAATATTGATGAGGCTGGCACTTGTGAGGGACAGTTGCAGAGCCATCTGGATAAACTGAGTCTATAGCTGGGAGGGGCTGCTGGGGGCCTGTGCATCTTTGGTGAGAGGCACAGGCCCAGGCCCTCTTGCCACAGGCTCATTCACAGACCTCGGGTCAGCCACAGGCCCTCTCTGATGTTTCCTCTTCATAGAATGAGAAGGTTGGGTACGTCTTCTTGAGGCCCTTCCAGCTCTGCCAAGTTATAGCAGTCTCTGTTTGTCACGCGCTTCCTGTGTGCCGTCCTGTGGGAAGCCTGACGGGTCTAAACCCATCAAATCCTCCCGACACCAGGCTTTCACTTGCCCTCGTTTTGCAGATGAGGAACCTGACGTTGAGAGCTGAGGTTGCAGTCAATCCAGTGGCCCCTAGATCAGGTCCAGGCCACATGTGTTTTGTTTGGGTCCCTTTGGTGTTCTTGCTTATTTATTTAAACTTAAACACTGAAGAAATTTCACAAAAATAGAGATTTGGGGTTTAGAGATGAAAAGTCTGGTCACATGGAGTCCATGCTGCTAGGTGCAACAATTGGCCAGACCTGAGTCTCAGCCACCACCCTCAGATGGGGCCTGTGCTTTCCCGACCCCCTCAGTGTTGACACAGTGTGGGAATGTGCCTGTAAACCCGGCTGGTGTCATTAACTTGTGTTTTCTACCTGCCTCAGGTTAAGGATGTGATATAACTCACACCGTATAGGTCACACAGCCACTCACTGTTAGAGAGGCAGGAGTCACACTTGGCTGTCTTTGACCTTAAACCATGAACTGCCCAGTGGCTTTTATGAGTGATTTCTTTCTCCTCCTCCTCTTCCTCCTCCTCCTCCTCCTCCTCCTCCTCCTCCTCTTCTTCTTCTTCTTCTTCTTCTTCTTCTTCTTCTTCTTCTTCTTCTTCCTCTTCCTCCTCCTCCTCCTCCTCCTCTTCCTCTTCCACTTCTTCTTCTTCCTCCTCCTCCTCTTCCCCTTCCCCTTCCTCCTCTTCTTCCTCCTCCTCCTCCTCCCCTCCTCCTCCTCCTCCTCCCCTCCTCCTCCTCCTTCTTCTTCTTCTTCTTCTTCTTCTTCGAGAGAGAGAGAGAGAGAGAGAGAGAGAAAGAGAGAGAGATGTGGGGCTCGATCTCAGGACTGTGAGATCATGACCTGAGCTGACATCAAGTCAGATGCTTCACTGACTGAGCCATCTTGGTTTCTATTTACTGGCAGGTTGAACCCAGGAGACCCCACCTCCCCACGCCTCAGAGTGTTGCCAAAATGCCATACAAAGAACATGTATTTTGCCCCAGGCAAATAGAGGCAGGAAACAGAGATGTCTATTCAGACTGTGGAGGCCTTGGGATTGGTCAGGGGTCCCTGAGGGATGGGCAGGCAGGATGCTGGGCCTCCCAAACAGGGTGGGGGCTCTGAGGGGAGCCCTGGTGGAGGTGGAGGTTTCCTGCACTTGATGTTGGTCTGTCCAGCTGTTTCCTCCTGATAGAGCATTTGGACAATGTCACAGTGACTCAACTCCCAGCACCGTTGATGAACAATAGCAGATCTGTCCAGGGTCAGTGAGGGAGTGGCGGCTACACCAGTCAACCTGCTTCCAGGCTCCCCATTGGGAGGAGCCAGTGGCACCTTGAACCATCTCCCTTCTTGCTCTTGGTGCCCCAAAGTCCTGTTCTGGATGGGTTGCATTCAGGCTGTTGCTTTTTGGTTCCCTATAGCTTGTCCTCACTCTGTCGTTGTGCACAGCTGACCAGAGCTTTAGAGGCTCCATGCTGACCAGCTGCCTGCCTGCCATCCAAGTCGGGCTTTGCCAGACCTCCCTTAAATGGGTTTGAGGTTAAGTGGGTTTGGCACAATCCATGAAGGTTCTGAATCTCTACCCAGGCATCCAGGACCTGGATAAGCTTCAGATGAGAAAGACAGCTGTAGGATTCTTTAATCTCCTCCAGTGGGCAGAGGATTAAGCAATTTTTTGGTGGGTTTGTGTTCATGCATTATGATTTTTTTTAAACAAAAATGATTGTTTATTGAGTGTTTTTGAGGTTCCTGTCACACAAGCGCTTTCCATAATTTATCTAACAGTCCTTTGGTAGCTCTCTAAGGGACATATCCTTACCCCCATTTTACAGACGAGGCATCTGATGCACCAGAAGGCAAGGAGCTTGTCCAAGATCTCAGATTCTTCTCATTTCAAAGTCCTGTGACATATGACTTCCTAGGGAGGAACATGGGGTATGTGGAAGAGTATGGAAACCAGTTTGAGGACCCTTGGTGAATGATGAGTGGTTTGAAAGAAGCTGTGCAGAGAGCATGCAAAAGTGAGTGGGACCAAGTCCCTGTGTCCTTGGAGTTTATAGGAAAGTGAAGGAAACAGGCATGTTATCACCCACCTCTGATGCAAGACATGTTGTGACTTGTGCTAACAGTGGGCTGCCAGAGTGATTTGGAACTGCATTTTTGTCTGGTGTATGAGCCCCTGGATAAAGAGACACTTCAAAACAGAGGTGGGAAACTCCTAGCCCACAGGACTGACTCGGTTGTCAGCGTGATTGAAACGGGTCCATGTAGGGGTGCCTGGGTGGCTCAGTTGGTTAAGTGTCTGACTCTTGATTTCGGCTCAGGTCATGGTCTCACAATTCCATGGGTTTGAGCCCTGTGTCAGGCTCTGCACTGACAGCACAGAGCCTGCTTGGGTTTCTCTTCCCCTCTTTCTGCCCCTCCCCACTCACACCATCTCTGTCTCTCTCAAAATCAATAAAAACTTAAAAATAAAGAAATTGGTCCATGTAAAAAATACTGAGATGTGATGCCATTTATGTCTAGAGTTGCAAAAATGCAACACTACTTACAATTATTTTTAGTATGGTTATTGGAAATTTATATCAAATATTCATTCTCTCTGACTCAGTCATTCTGTTTTTTGGCACTTGTATTGAGGAAGTAATCATATACATATGTGTGTATATATGTATGTATATGTATGCAGATGTGCATAATATATCTTTATTGTAGCATTATTTATAATAGATAGTTAAAATTGGAAACATTCCAAATGTCCAACAATAGATTAGTTATGTAAATTTTGACATATTCATCTGATGTCTTACAGTATTAAAAAACAGTCATGTCTTCAAAAATCATATATGACTCGGGGCGCCTGGGTGGCGCAGTCGGTTAAGCGTCCGACTTCAGCCAGGTCACGATCTCGCGGTCCGGGAGTTCGAGCCCCGCGTCAGGCTCTGGGCTGATGGCTCAGAGCCTGGAGCCTGTTTCCGATTCTGTGTCTCCCTCTCTCTCTGACCCTCCCCCGTTCATGCTCTGTCTCTCTCTGTCCCAAAAATAAATAAACGTTGAAAAAATAAATAAATAAATAATTAAAAAAATCATATATGACTCAAAATAATGCTTATGAGAATGTGTCAGGAAATACTGTAAGATTTAAAACTGTATCTGCTGTAAATCCTAATTTTTTAAACATGCGAAGAAAAAAGACCCAAGGGAGTATACCCCAAATGCTAACGATGATACTGATTATTAGTGATTTTTATTTTCTTTTTTATGTTCTTTTATAGTTTCTAAAGTTTCTTTACAGTAATAACAGCAAGAACATCCATGTCTCAGGCATCTCCCAGGACCCAGGGTATTGTTTGCATGGACGTAGCACCACTGTGCCCTGCAGAACGCGGTCTCTAGCACTTTCCAGAGCATGGCATTAATTGTGTTTGGGGAGGTGGTTCCTCTGCCTTTGAGCTCCCTCTTCCCTATTATACTCTCCCCTCGCCAGGTTTCTCCCTTAGTTGGCCATACATTTATAAACCGAAGAAGGATTTTTTTAAAAATATGCACTATTTTTTATTGCTTGTGTTTCCTGAATACGATGACAAGAGAGACATTTTATACTCCCCTCTAAAAGAAAACCCTAATTTAAGTGTCTTTCCACTCATGCGATCCCAATTGATTTTCCCTTTGTAGTTCAGATGGCCTTTGTCAGATAGAAGAATTTTCTGCTCCTGCCTTAAATGGCCTCAGAAAGCCCAATTTAAAATGATGCGTCGTTCCCATGGCCTATTAGGTAATACCACTCCTGCCTGGTTTCACCACAGAGGAATGGGAGAGAGGCACGGTTTACTGTCTTAACAGAGTTCTGTGGCTGATAGTAGGTTTGAAACTGACCCCCAAGTGAGCCCTGAGAAGACTTGTGATCCGAATTCAACAACTGCCTTTTTGTTTGTATTTTGTAGATATTGATGAGGACTTAGCATGCCACCTGGCATTTAAGGCTCCCATATGTGTTGTTTGGATAAATTCTGGCCTTTGTGGCAATGTTCCCTCCCAACAGCGAGAGTGTGTTGTATTCAAGTGTACAAAGAAAATGGTATCCTGTAGTGGTTAAGAAAACACGTTTTGGATCAGAGAGATACAGATCCTGGCTTACCAGCCCAGTGATTGTTAGCACCGCCCCTAGCTTCTTGGAGCCTTACTTTCCTCCTCTGTAAAGTGGGCATAATGCTAAAACCCTATAGGGATGTTATAGAAATTAAATGAGAGAATGCTTATAAAATGCTTGGTTAAGGGATCAACTAATATTAAGGTAGTAATACTGTTATTTTTGGAGGAGAGGCTCCCCCCACCCCCATCCTGGTCTTAGTTCTCAACTTGCGTGGGGTGGCACACTGTGCCAGGAATGTGGGTTTAGTGGCTCATTGTCTTATGGATCCAGAGCCCTGACCACTTTCTTAACCCCCAGACTCCACCTTCAGGACCTGCTGCTCCTTTCGGACCTGCAGACACAAGAAGGCTGAGCCCACCTGCTTCCTTGGCTTTCTGCACTCAGTGGGGAGTAAACTTTCAAAATACAGAAGGCCCAGTTTTCAGGTCATCTTCAAGGAGGCCTTAAAGACAAAAGGCTGAATTTCCCACATCCCCCAAGAGATACCTTCCTGGCTTCATGACCACTCAACACCCCTGCACCCCACAACAAGGTTGCTTGGATTGCACTCTGGGTTTCTCACTCGTTAGAGCAAAGACAAAACGTTTAAGCTAGCAGGCTATCACCACCACCACCGGTATATTATCTTGTCTTCAGAAAATTTTTTTATTGTGACAAAGTACACAGGACATTCACTATTTTAACCATTTTTTTAAGTTAAAAACATTTTTGATGTTTATTTTTGAGATAGAGAGAGAGAGAGAGAGAGGATGCACACAAGGAGGGGAGGGGCAGAGAGAGAGGAAGACACAGAATCTGAAGCAGGACCGAGCCACCCAGGCACCCCCATTTCAACCATTTTTAAGTGTACAGTTCAGTAGTGTTTCTTTAGAGAAACAGAACCAATAGGATAAACATTCACACACATGTATTTTATCATATGATGTCATAGGATAATAGGATATACACATCATGTAAATGGAGATTGAGGAGGAATTGGCTCGTGCAGTTAGGGAGGCTGAGAAGTCCCACCCTCTGCCATCTGCAAGTCAGAGACCCAGGTGGTGTAATTCAGTCTGAGTCCAAAGGCCTGAGAACCAGGGGAGCTGATAGTTCAAGGATAGAAGATGAGAAGAGATGTCCCAGCTCAAGCAGTGAGGCAGGAAAAAAGGGTTGAATTCCTTCTCCTTCCGCCTTTTGTTCTGTTCAGTCTCTCAACGCACTGGTTGATGTCCACCTGCTCCGGGGAGGGTGGTCTGCTTTACTGACTGCACCAATTCCAATGCTAATCCCTTCTGAGACACCTCACAGACACATCCAGAAATAATGTTTCATCTGGGCACCCCTGGGCCAGTGAAGGCGACACATGAGGTTACCTTCACAAAGGGGCATTAAATACATTTACAATCTTGTGCAGCCACCCCCGCCATCCATTTCCTGAGCTTTGTCATCACCCCAAACTGCAACTATGTTCCCATTAAACCCCAAGTCCCCATTTCCCCCCTACCCCTAGGCCCTGGCAACCACCGTTCTAATTTCTGTCTCTATGGTTTTGACTGCTCTAGGTTCCTCATATAAGTGGAATCACACAGCATTTGTCCTGTGTGACTGGCTTAGTACCCTTAGCATAACAACCTCAAGGTTCACCCGTGCTGTTGCCCGTGCCACAACTTCATCCCTTTTTTAGGTGGAATAATCTATTCCATTGTATGTATAGACTGCATATATTTATCCATTCGTCTGTTGATGGACATTTGGGTCATTTCCACTGTATGGCTATTGTGCACGTCTTATTTTATTTTATTTTATTTTATTTTATTTTATTTTATTTTATTTTATTCTATTCTATTCTATTCTATTCTATTCTATTCTATTCTACTTTATTTCATTTCATTTCTTTTATTTTATTATTGTTTTTTAGAGTTTATTCATTTATTTTGGGAGGGGGGTGGGACAGAGAGAGAGGAAGAGAGAGAACCCCAAGCAGTGTCCACACTGTCTGTGCAGAACCTGTGCAGGGGTCAAACTTAGAAACTGTGAGATCATGACCCCAGCTGAAATAAAGAGTTGGATACTTAACCGACTGAGCCACCCAGGAGCCCCAAATGTGCACATCATATTTTAAAGTTAAATTCCCACCGTCTTTCTTCAGTCATTCCGTTGGTTCTCTAGCTCGTGCCTTTATATAATGGAAGCAATGAATGAGTACCTTTGGTAATAATATATGCAGTCGTAGGCTGTTTCCCTGTGCATTGGATCTATTTATCCATTTTCCTCATCAGGCTGTAAATGCTCTGAGGCCAGGAACTTTGTTTAATAATTCTTTTTACTAGCTCCTGAGAGTCTTGTTTTAGGAAGTGGTAAAGGATCTTGGTTAAGAGTGTGGGTTCTGAGGTCAGACCACATGGGTGTGTATCCTAATTCTACCACCTACTAATTTGTCATTGCACAGGCCCCTTTTCAACACTCAGTTTGTCCTTTGAAATGGCGATGATGGTGATTACCACCTCTTGGGGCTCTTGTGAAAATGAAATGAGATAGTCCATGTATAGGGTTTGGCACAGTGTCCTAGACATCATAAGCCCTTAAAAGTTAGCTTATGAACCAATAAGAATCTCAACATCCTTTTCAGAATCTGTCTCTTTTATCCTCATAGTTTCTTCTCGAGGTGGCTCACGAGTAAGATGAATGGCCTCCACCATGGATTGGGGTCCCAGGCAGGGTCAGAGCCAGGCAGCGTTAGAGCCTGCTTACTGCTGGTCACTAACGTTTCCTTCCAGTGCTGTTGGCCCCCATTTAGGTAGTGTGCAGACCCTGAGTGTGCCCTGGGCCCTGGGTCACCTCCGGTGCCTTCCCTGCAGCCTCTTTTCTGAAAGGGGCGCTGATCCATGGGATGGACTAGGCAGCGGGGGGGGTGGGGGGGGTGGGGGGGGAGGCTGTAGGGACTCTGGCTCCTTCAGGATAGTGCTATTGGGATGGCCCGTGGGTCATGTCCCTGCAGCTTTGCTTTCTCTGGCCACTGCAGAGTCAGCCGTGTGCCTGTGGCTGGTCCTGCCTGGCCAGCTCGGGAAACTTGAACCCCTCTCGCAACAGAGCCAACGCACCAGCAGGATAGGGCTGAGCATTTGGCAGCCGCCCCAAGTGGCCTGTGGTTTCTTCCCAAAGCTGACTGAGCTGGTGAAAACAGAAGTTCCTCTTTTTTTTTTCCCTCTACTTTACAAAATTTTCCTAAATATTCACCGGATCTTCTCACAATTTCTTCTTAGCATTAGCTTCTGGCTTTGGCTTTCTGCCCATAGATAGGCAGGGAGAAGGTTCTGCTTGGGGCTAGTTTTCTGCTCTGGATAGACTTCTGCCTGAAAGCAGGAGGCAGGATCTGGGCAGATGAAGGCCAAAGGCCATCACCTCTCACGTCAGGTGATATAGGGCTTCTGGAGGCTGGCACTTAGGATGGGCCTGCGGCCGGTGGCAGAGCAAGCACTTCCTACTTCCGTGACCTTGAGCAAGCTTCTTTACCTCTTTTAGCCTCAGCTTCCTCATCAGTGAGATGAGGGTAATAATAGTATCTGCCCTGCAGAGATGTGAGGATTCAGTGAGATAATCTATATAAAATGCTTAGCATAGTGTCTGGCACACATGGGGATGCTCTAAAAGTGTACGTTCCTTCTATTTTTATTGGCAAACTTTATTTTTGTTGTTCCCAGCCGCCCGTCTCTCTCACCTTTTTTCTTTTTGAGAGAACTCGGATTCCTGTAGGATCTCAGTGTCCTCGAATGGCTCCCTTTCTTCCTCTGCCATAGCCTGCTCTTGGGAAAAGGTCTCATGCTGTAGCCACAGCAGATTTGAAGGGTAGAAGCTTCAAAGTCACCTGGGGCACCCGTCTGCTTCTTGTCCTTGCTGAGTGGGGCCTTTGCTTCTTCTCACCTCTTCACCTCCTTCTCCACCTGCTAAGAGAGTTTACTCTACCTTTGTAAATTTCTGTACTTTGGGGGGAGGCGGGGGAAAGGAACTGAATATTTATGAAGTCCCTTTATGTGCCGGGAGCTGCTAGGTACCTTCGTTATCTCATTTCATTGTCCCAACAGGCCTTGGAGCCAGTTGATGGCAGTTATTCCAGTTTTTACAATGGAGGAAGCTGGACACAGTGAGGCTGAGCAAATAGCCAGAGGCCACATGCAGAAAGGTGATAGTGGGGCTTGATTAAGGCTTTCTGAAGTTGCAGCTGTGTCCTCTCCACTGAGGATGGTGTAGAGCATGGTGGCACAGAGCACAGGTGCTTAGCTCCTCCATTAACTGTGTGACTGAGGCTTCTCTGAGCCTCAGTTTGTTCACCTAAAAATGGGTACAATAGTAGTATCTATGCTGGTAAAGCCATTGGCACGGTGCCTGACACATCACGTGGTGAATGTGATGAAGTTTTGGGGTGATGGTGGAGGGGTCCAGAGCCAACGGCAAGAAAGAATTCTTGAAGATGTCTTTGGTGCAAAAAGGTGATTTTATTAAAGCACGGGGACAGGACCAGTGGGCAGAAAGAGCTGCACTGGGTTTGTGGCAGGTAACTGATTATATATACCCTCAGGTTGAGAGGGGGTTAGGGATAGAGTAAGTCTCTAAGGAATTTTGGAAGAAGGTTTCCAGGATCTTGAGGGGCTAGCTGTTGCTAGGGAAACACCACTTATTACCGTTTAATAAATCAGTCATGAGACCCTTCAGATGTATATCAGGGGGCCATAAGCTTGGGGTATGATTGCCAGCATATATCTTGGGGGGAGTTGAGATAAAGGAAGTTTCCAAGGGAATTTTTATATGTTAAAGTATCCTTGAGGTTGGGATAATGTTAAGCTAAGATTCTCTTTTGCCCCTAGCTACGTGTCGTCATAGAGGCAGCTGAGCTCCTAGAGGGAGGTCACTCTGCCGGTTTCAAGGACTTGTCAATGGGCTGTAGGCAGTAGGGAATTTAATTTTTCATTTGCCTTTGTTTCCCACATCACCATGGCAAGCACTTAAACCCCTTTTCTTTGTTCTTGGGTAGCCAGGGGTGTCTGAGGAATATCACACATATCCTACCTGGGAGAGGGGTGTTGTTAGCCTGTATTTTGCCCTCAGCCTGCCCCACACCCCCTCATCAAATGTGCCACCACGCACACTGTACTGTCAGAGTTTGACTTCTGGTAGGTTCCTTACTGTGGGAACTCACAGAACAAGTCCTGTCCTCTGATCTCTTCTGGACAGACCCTCACGATTTTTCCATCAGGTATCATGTCCCTCCTAAAGTGCTCTCCATTTTTTAAAACATTTATTTTTATTGTGGTAAAAGCACACATAACATAAAGTTACCATTTTAACCATTTTAAAGTGGACCATTCATTGGCATTAAGTACATTCATTGTGTTGTGAAACCATCATCACCATCTAGAGCCACAACTTTATCACCCTGTGAGAAATAAGCCCACTGACCCAATCAAAGGAGGGATCCCGAGACTCGGAGCACAGTGAAACGAAGCTTTAATCAACATTCTTGCAAGAGCAGGTGTCTAATGGACAGGCACACTTGGGGCAGTTCCAGCAGACAATTTATCTCCTAGCGTGAAGCCCCTCCCTGGATTCCTCATCGGCTGAGTACTGCAGAGGTCACAGCCTTACCTGGTGTCACCTATGCCCATGTAAGGCCAAACGTGCATTCCTTGGGGTGATGCAGAGACTTCAGTTCTTTGGCGCATGCTCATTGTAAAGCCCATGAAAATAAGCCCACAAAAATAAGCCCGTGGAATGGAGAGGGGAAGAACCAGGAAGTGAAGTGTCTAAGGATTTGGGACTCCATTTTGGGGTGTGGGTTCGTACATATTTCCAATAGGTTGTAAACCTATTGTTAACTAGACAGCGCTGCTTTTATTTGGTATTTCTGAAAGTGAACCATCTCGCTTCTCACAACCCCACACACAGATCCCGCACCCCTGAGACATCGTCCCTTCCCCTGCCGCCCATCTCCCCTCCCTGCAGCCCCTGGCAACCACTGATCTGATGTCTGTCAATGGATTTGCCTATTCTGGACATTTTGTATGAATAAAATCATATAATGTGGCTTTTGTGTCTGGCTTATTTCAATAGTTGGCATAGTATTATCAAGGCTCATCCATATTGTGGCATGTGTCAGTACTTCAGTCCTTTCTATGGCTTAAATAGTATTCCCTGGTATGTATATGATGAGGGAGCATAAGGCAAGCTGAGGGCAAAGTACAAGCTAGCAAAGTGGACCCCCCCCCACCATGTCCCCAGGTGGGATGTGTGTGATATTCCTCAGGCACTCCTGGCTGCCCAAAAACAAAGGAAAGGAAAGAAAATAAATGGTTAACTGATAGAGATCACAGTCTTACAGGACATGAGTCTCCATCAGTTTACAAAAATATCTTAGTAAATTACAAGGAAAAGGCAATCTTATCAATATCCTAATCTCCAGAAACCCATAGACTCAGCTTCCTGGAGCCCCAACATCACTCCTCCATAGTGGTATGGGGAACCAAGGCAAGAAGACAATAGCAGGTAAAATTAAATTTCCTTATAACCTATAGCCCATTGACAAATACTTGACAAATACAAGGACTAGTTTCTCCAGGAACTCCCTACTGTCCTAATGTTAATGCCTTACTAGAGGAAAAACAATCTTAGCTTGACAATAGCAAGGCCTCAGGTATCTTTGAGTCCTCTTTAGCATATCAAAGTCCCTCTGGAGGCTTCCCTTTTGACCTTACCTCCCCCAACTTCATAGTATGTAACGGGTCATCAGCTCTGAACCCAATGAACTTCCCACCATCATCCCCAAAGTCATCATATAGACTGTATTTTGTTTATCCATTCATCTGTTGTTAGACATGTGGGCTGTTTCCACCTTTCGACTATAGTGAATGTACCTGTCGTGAACGGTCACGCACAGGTCTTTGTTTGGACACCTGTTTCCAGTTCTTCCAGGTAGATTCCTAGGAGTGGAGCTGCTGGGTCATATGTAACTCTGTGTTTAACGTTTTAGGACCTGCCAAACTTTATTCCACAGTGGCTACCCCATTTTACATTGCCCCACCATCAAGTAGGAGGGTTCTAATTTCTCCACGTCCATGCCAACAGTTATTGCCATTAAAACATTTTTTTAAAAAATTATGACCATCCTAGTGGATGTGAAGTGCTATCTCATTGTGGTTTTGAGTTGCATTTCCCTGATGATCAGTAACTTTGAAGCATTCTCCTTCAGAGTTAACGTTCCCGCTTTCTTTTGACCCAGTTCTCAGGTCTTCCGCCACCCTACTGGTACTTTCCACAGTGTGTGGCCCCATTTGTCTAGATCCTGTTTAAAATGCTCAGACCCCTGGACAGGCCTCCGGCGAGGCTGGGAGCAGTATGGTGTGGGCTCCCTGTTCCCTTGCTCCAGATCTGCTACTTTCTCTTATCCACTCTCTCCTTGAGGGTGTCATCCCTTCCTCCAGCTCGTGGAGCTTCTCAGGGTCTGGTTCTTTCAGCCCAGGTGGTCACGCTTGTTTCAGCCTGTCCTCCCCAGTCCTGGTCTGTGGGCTCTCTCTTTCCACCTAAGCCAGGGTGAGGCCACATGCCTTCCTGCAGGCTGACAAAGAAGTCCTCTTTCTCACCTTTGGGCTGTTATTAATCCACCAGGTTATTACTGCCTCCAGCCTGACATCCCCATATTGGCCACAGGATTATTCTAAGAGCCTTGGAAGAGACTTGTGCCCCGAACACCAGTGACCTTGTTCCCTCTGAGTATGACTTGAAGGCACTGTTTGGCTTCTCTTGGGTGGGTTTACGATTTCAGACCTATTTCTGACCAAGGAATCAAAGACTGCCCCTCAGTGAAGGAATTCCAGGCATGAATGAGCAGATGGATGAGGTATTTTGGGGGGCAGAGAGTTTGTCTCTGTGCTCCAGAAACCATGCCACCATCTGCCTGTGCCCAGGGGACCCCACCCATCCTGGAAAAAGCCATGGACTTGTCTCCTGCTCTAGGAGCCTGTCCTGCGAGACCTGGTGCACCCCACTGGCACTTTCCTTATAAGTACCGGGTGTAGACCTGCCATCTATCTGCATAGAGTGTTTAAAATAATGACTCAGTTACTATATGAAAATTTGGTTGCTGCAAAAAATGAAGTAATGTAAAAGTGATAGGGTAAAAGGTGAGAGACCCCACCCCCATAGCCATCCCCCATCCTCAGATCCCTTCCCAGGGGAAATCAGGTAAAACTTACTATGGGTTCTGGGTCCTTCCAGGCCTTTCTTTCCAGTGCCTTCCCATTTATGTTTTAACTGTTATCCAAGGGCAGTTCCAAAACAACGGATGCCATCAGGCTGAGCATATCCAACAGAATGCGTTCAGATGTACCCCAGAATGATGCTTCTTCAAAGCTGGGCAGGCGTTTGGGGGTCCCCCTTGGGGACTCTGACTGACTCTGGTGTGCAGACTTGAATAAGGGGCCACGGGAATGACAACCTTGAATGGGGAGTGGGGGAACCTCAGGGCTCAGATACCACAAACACATGTCGATGGAGGGCAGGAGAGGGCAGGGCCATTTATGAGCACCCACCAGCACTCAGCTCGCAGCTCCACGCTCACTGGGTAACTTAGTTTCTTCAATTATAAACACAGTCAGCTCTCAGGGTTGCTGTGAGGGGTGAGTACAAGAAACAGTGCCTGCAGAGCGGGTCAGGTAAGGGTGAGGGCCTGCCTCCCTCCCTCCCTCCCTCCCTCCCTCCCTTCCTTCCTTCCTTCCTTCCTTCCTTCCTTCCTTCCTTCCTTCCTTCCTTCCTTCCTTCCTTCCTTCCTTCCTTCCTTCCTTCCACTTTGCCCATGTCAGCTCTGCATTGACATTTTGCCTTCCTCATCAGCCTTTCTCCTGTGTCTGGAGCAGACCTAAGCAAGTCACACTGCTGAAAATATTGATCCCCCCACAAGCACATGGGTGTTCAATTACTGTATGAATGAATGGGTGATGGGTCAAGGCCTTCCCCCCTCTCAAGATGAGAGTATTGTGGGAGCAGTTACACAATTAGCTGTTACTGGTCATTGACACTTTAGTATGAATTAGTGCCATAGATGTTTTGACCTGTAGTCAAGTAATGGGACCCAAGTAATAAGCCTTCATTCTACAATTTTAAGGGGAAATTTTAAGGCTTTAGGAAAGAAGAAACTTGCCAGAGTATTATTGCAGCCACTTAGGGGCCAATTGAGGCTGGAACCCAGGTCTCCTGATTCTGGTCTGTACTCTGTCAATCCAAAGGGAGCACCTAAGATCTGTGAGGGACTGCTTGTCTCTGCTCAGGGTTGCTGCTTGCAGGTAGAAGGCAGCCTGTAGCAGGAGGCTCACAGACAGGCCAGCAGACAGATGGTCCTTTTGGAGGGATGGAGGGAGGTCTCTGGACAGTGGCCCTGGGGTTTGGCATGGCAGGGTTAGGGTCCTATATTTTTCAAGACAGGAGGTGAGAAGTATCTGAGGGCTCTGGGATCCAGTTTGGCCTGTGGAGCCAGCCATGCAGCTTTGTGGATGTGACAGCTAGCTGAGAGCAGGGGGGCTGGATCCGGTGGGACATGCAATCTGGTAATCACAGTCCAGCGTGAGAGCCTAAGGAAAGGGGATGATGCGATGTGGAAGGGGTGGTGACATTTGCAGGGAGAAGAGGGACCAGCATGGGGAAAGACATGGCAAAGTCAGGGGCTGGTAGACGTGTGTGACAGGAGTGAGGCTGCGTGGGGCCTTCGAGAGTTGAGGAGGAGGGGCCACATAGGAAGCTTTCCATGGTCAGGGCAGGGCCAGCATCTTGTTTACCTGATTTTTCTCAGTGCCCATGTGGTTCCTTGCCCTAGAGTCAGAGCGGCATTAAAATATATTTTTAAAAATTGTTTAAGTTTTTATTTTGCTCACCCGGCAGACCACCATTTTTATTTCTTACGTGGGTGAATGAACCTTCCTCCCTCAATCTCTGGAGGCTAACCGGCAGGCGTTTTTCCAGCACTTTAATGATTTTTCTTGCACCCTCTGTCTTCTGCTAGGTGCTGCCTCACGTAGCTGGTCACTCACCCCTGGTCAGGGGTGCAGGGCTGACTGCTTACTGGTCACCCCTTGGCTGGTGGCCTGCTGGCTCGTTGCCTGCTCTTATTTGTGTCGGCCACTAGATGGCAGCAGGAAACTTACCAATTTCTCTTCCATGTTGATTTTATTTAGGTCAAGCCCTTTGCTCTAGGTGGTCAGCCATCGTTTCTTGGATGGCACACGGACTCTCAGATTCCACGTCTCGCTGGTTCTGGGATGGGTATGAGGAAAGGCTGGGGTGAAGCTGAGGCAGCCTGATGTTGGACTCTCCCACAACATTCTTGAGAAGTGGCTGTCTCAGCTCAAACAGCCTCAGTGCCGGGAGGTGGCTTTTCAGGAGCCTTCCCTCAGTGTGACCCAGACTTCTTGAGTACAGCTCCCATGATTGGGGAAGTCTTCTCATATGTCCCAGGCTGGGGTTTTGTGCCTTAAAGGGACTAGGAGCTGAGACCCAGAGTCACTTGCTTTCTGCAAAGTCCCCAGCCTGGCAGTCTATGCACACACTGACGGGTGCAGTGGTGGTTGAGGGAGGGACCACAGCACAGAGGCCAAAGATGTGGGCCACGCTAACAGTGATCCGTAGTAGTGGCAGACATTTGCAAAGCACGTGTTGGAGCCAGACGATGCTCTGCCCACCCCGAACTCTTCCACCCCTCACATGCAGCTGGTCGTGTGTAGGGACTTGCATCTGGCAGGCTGGCTCTCATGATAAGTCACACACCACCTAAGCATTGTACTCATTTTTTAAAAGAAATTTTAACTAGCCACCTGGGTGGCTCAGTCGGTTAGGCGTCCGACTTTGGCTCAGGTCATGATCTCACGGTTTGTGGGTTCGAGCTCCCTGTTGGGCTCTGTGCTGACAGCTCAGAGCCTGGAGCCTGCTTTGGATTCTGTGTCTTGCTCTCTCTCTGCCCCTCCCCTGCTTATGCTCTGTCTCTCTCTGTCTCAAAAATAAATAAAACAGTAAGAAAAATTCAAATTTTTTTAAACTTTTATTTACTTATTTTGATAAGAGAGAGAGTGAGCAAGAGAGGGGCAGAGAGAGTGGGTGAGAGGGAGAATCCCAAGTAGGCTCTGTTCTGTCAGCACAGAGCCTAATGTGGGGCTCGAACTCATGAGTCACAAGACCATGACCTGGGCTGAAACCATGAGTCAGACACTGAACCAACTGAGCCACCCAGGTACCCCAGAGTTGTGCTCATTCTTAAGCACTTTGCATATTACTCTACAGTTTGTGTTTCAGTTTATGTGGTTTTTCGTCATCTCCCGTGGTCTCCCATGGTCTTTCCAAAGGTCTTACCCTGTGTTTGGTACTGGCACGTCCCCTTTTTTACAGATGGGGAGACTGAGGCATATAGAAAAGTAAGAATGGGCCCAACACTTCAAATACAGGATGGTGACCCCGGTGTTCAGATTCCATGTCCAGTGGCATTTTGTTTGACCACACTGTGTTGCCTCTCTTTTTGTCATGAAGCAGGTGTGTGTGTGTTGGGGGTTGCGGGGGTGAGGTAAGAAAAGCACTCACTCTCAGGACCAGGATCACTGTCAGAAGACCTACCCCAGTACTTTATAGTCACAGCCGGCACCTCTGGAAGTGGAAAGTGTGTGCAGGTGCCCTGTGGGAAGTCAAAGAGCCCAAGCCTGCAAGTAAGAGCTCAGGCATTCCACCAGCTCGCACCCTGAGCGAGAGGCAGGATGGAGGGCAGCTTGGCCTGGGACTCAGCCCCAGCTCACACTTTGTACTGTGGGAGTGCCAGGTGGCCCCAGCTGTTAGAACCTTCCACTGGCCATTGTACTATGAGGGCACAGATCAGGTTGGGAAGGAGGGTGTTTATGTGCTGGGAACCGAGCTCCTGCCAGCATTTTGAGGTACCAATACTGTTCTGGGCTTCTCTGAAGCATGGCTTTTGCTCAGCCCCCCTTTTCATTTGGGCCCCCCCTCCTGGTGCAGCACCTTCCAAATTTGGAGCAGCAACCATGGGTTTGGCTTCTATCCTCCCCTTTGTCTTTTTCCCTCTCCGAGATGGGTCTTCTTGAGGTCCTGGTCTTCTACACTCAGCTCCACTCTTTCTGGCCACAAAACCATGTCAGCTTTATCAGAACTGCAGTGGTTGAGTGACAGGAGTCGATGGGAAGATGGACACTGGCCCTGCCTACTTTTCCTTGGGCCCCCTACTCCTGGCCACCACAGGCCTCCCACCCCCTCCTCGCTGGAGGATCCAAGTGTCTGCCTCTGGAGCCTGAGTCCCTGCTCTCCCAGAACCCTGCCTTTTGCTTCCCACCTCCCACCTGGCTTCACATCCAGTGGGTTCTGCTGGTCGACACAACCGCTATGAAACCTCTGACACACCCTTCTCTGGGCACCCCACATCCATGTTAGCCTGGATTTGGGCCCCAGGGAAGCATCACCCCCTGGATTGCCAGTTCAAAGGCTTCTGCTTTCCAGCCAGACACCCGCCAAGGACTGCGTCTCCGGCTCCAACATCCTGCTTGGCGTGTCCTGTCCCCCTCAACCTCGCCCCCCCCCCCCCCGCCCCAGCTCCAGCTGCAGTCTCCCTGTTGTGCTCCTGGCAGTAGGCTTGCTGGGGGTTGGGGGGGCTCCTTTCCCCTTGGCCTCTCCTCTCTATATTACGTCAGCTTCCAGCAAAATACCCCTGGGGTCTGGTAAGGGAGGGCTTTCTATTAATTTTTTTTCCAGGGGAAATAATTCCACCTCTTGTCACATGAATTTCTGTGTTCAGCTCTTTAGGGGGCTTGACTTCCTCCCCACATCCTATCCCAACCCCCTTGATGTTCAAGAGAGGGGGCAGCTCTGTTTCCTTAAACTGGGGCTGCTGCTGGTTCTGGGAACAAGGAAGGTAGTATAGGGAGCAGGGAGAGCACAGAGCTGAGAGTCAGGTGTCTGGAGCTTGGCTTTCCCTTACTGCTGTGTGACCTGGGGTTTGGCCTTCCCTCCCTGGGTCTCAGCTGCCCCTTCATGCACCTAGGACCGACCACATCTGTCATCTGCAATGGTGAGGCGGCCCAGAGATTCCCACTCTGGAATGGATTTTCCTATCCTGTCCCCACCCTGGCCTGGCCCCTCGGCCTGGGGCGGGGTTTGGCAGGTGTGGCAGCAAGCTGGGAAGACCAGATCCCTGTGGTGTGTGTGTGTTTGTGTGTTTGTGTGTGTGTGTGTGTGTGTGTGTGTGTGTGTGTGACTGTGTATATGTATGTAGTGCAGGGCTGAGCCAGGAAGGAGAGTCAGCTTTGTCTCCTCACTGATTCTCACCCACCACTTCTTGGAGTCACAGATGTCAGAGGAAGGAGCTAGTCCAGGGACCAATGGGACAGAGGGTGGAGGCCCAGGTGTCCAGCCTGTGCCATGCTCCTGCAGACCTCTCTCATGGACCTCTTTTCTGGGCTTGTCCCTCCTCGGTTTCTTCTTTGGCTTTCCTCCTTCTGCCTCCTTTACTTCCTTCTCTCCAGCCCTGTCACCAGGCCTTGCTCTGGCCACTGAGCCCAGGGAGGGCAGCCATCTCTGCCCCATCTCCTTGGGCCTCTGCCCCACCCCCTCAGCGCCTCTGCCCCACCCCCTCGGGCCTCTGCCCCACCCCCTCGGGTTTCTGCCCCACCTCCTCAGCGCCTCTGCCCCACCCCCTCAGCGCCTCTGCCCCACCCCCTCGGGCCTCTGCCACACCCCCTTGGCGCACACCGGCATTAGGCCCCCCTCCTCCCCAGGGCCCACATCTGGCCCGAGTGCTCAGTTTTCTCGGCTGTAAATTGCCTCCCGCTGCCCCTTGGCATCTTCTCAGGTTTCAGCTTTTTGAGCCTTTTTCTTTTGGGGGGGTTCTCGGAAGGACGGCGGCGTTGCGCTGCTCCTTCCCTCCTCCCCCTCCCCTCTCTGCTCGAGGCCACGGGGAGAAACCTTTGGCAGTGTTGTCAGCGATCCTCTGTCCAAGCCTTGGGTGAGCTGTGGTTTTTAGCAGGTGGCTGAGCAGGAACCAGTTTTAATTAGATTTTCCCCTTTTCTGTTCACACCTTCCCCTCCTCCCTCCTCCTATGGGAGGCCAGCCTGCCTGTGTGTCCCTTACCTGCAGTCAGAGGGGCTTTCTCCCTGGGGCCCGGCTTTTGTAGTGGGCCACCGGGACCAGCTGCCTGCCTCACGCCCCCCCCTTGATACATCCCTTGACAGAGTTTGCAGCCTTGGGGTCCATAGACACAGTTTTCCTCAGGGCTTCCCTCAGGTGGATTTTCTCCTGCATCTCAGGTGGGCAGGCTCCAGCCCCTGCTGCTGACCCACCTGGGGCTCAGACCCTTGCACCCACACCAGCCCAGCTAGAAGCACAGGGACAGTAAACCCCAGCTGGTCCTGTGGGGCATGCCCATGCTTCCCTCTGTGTGGAACTTGCCCTCTACCGTTTTAGCTCTTGGTTATCTGCACACCTGGGAAGGCCTCCTGTTTGGGCCGTCAAAGGGTGTCTCCGGGCAGCCCCAGGACAGTCTCCGAGGAAATAATCATCTAGGCAAGTGCTCCTTGAAGTGCGGTCTGGGGACCGTGGTGACCAGGCAGGGTTGGAAACGGAAAGTAAGCATTTAGCAGCACTTCTAGTGAGGGACATGGCCATAGCTTTCTTAGGTTTGTTTGGAGTTAGGGAACTCTTAAGGGTATATTCATTCATTCATTCATTCATTCATTCGTTCGTTCATTTATTTTTTTTATAGTTTATTTGTTTATTATGAGAGAGAGAGAAAGAGAGGGAGAGAGAGAATCCCAAGCAGCCTCTGTGCTACCAGCACAGAGCCCGATGTGGGGGTCGATCCCACAAACTGTGAGATCGTGACCTGAGCTGAAACCAAGAGTTGGGACGCTTAACCAACTGAGCCACCCAGGCACCCCTGGGTATTTTTAGTCAGAGCTGAAGGACCTGTCTTGTCAAACAGGATGTTGTTAAATTCTCCATAACATTCACGTGTGGTGTGAAGTGTGTACTAATCCTGGATGGCAGGCCCACCCATGGGTCCAGGATGGACTGGGAATAAAATGCCTGGCATTTGCCTCGGATTGGCTGGGAGGTGCTGCTGTCAGCATCCCAGGCTTGCTCAAGAGTCCCTAGAAGGAAACCCCTTGAGGGTTTCTTAGAAGAAGCTGGAGATATTTAGGTTTGGTGGGGGAAGTTGAGGAGAGTTTGGGGGTTTGATGAAGGTCCAAGGGAAGTCAAGTGCAGGATTACTTGAGGAATTTGAATGAGGAGCGTTTGTAGTTGGGCACAGGAAGTTCAAAGGTAGTTTGGGCTTGCAGCGGGAGGACGTGGGGATGTTTTGGGGTTAGGTGTGGGAAGGCAGATGACTGGTGTGAGGTTCCATGGGTGAGAATGGATACCCAATACTGGGATCCTGGGACAGGACAAAGGGAAGAATGGGTTCAGTCATGTGACCAGTGGAAGTTTGGAGGTAGACAGAGGGAGGCTAAAGAGAAACTTAGGGTTTTATTTAGGGTATTAGAAGGAAGTTTGGATGTGTATTGGCTAAGGACCAAGGGAGTTCAGGATTTATTGGAGAAGGCCAAGGGGAAGCATTGGGGCTTCATGGAGAAGGCCATGGGAAATGTGGGAGTTCACAGTAGAGGCCAACGGAGAGGTTGGGACTCTATGCGGGAGGCCAGAGGGGGAGCCAGGAGATTCAGTTGATGTGGACCAAGGGGTCCTTGCCAAAGGAGAAGCTTGGGTTTTGTTTTACACAAGGTGGCCTAAGCTTCCATGGTCTCTATCAGCTGTTAAGTATCCTGTGTTATGAGAAACTTAAAAAAAAAATCACTCAACCTGTTCACTGAAAGTTTGCTCCTTGATGCCCAAACCTTCTCTCTCCCCCAACTTCTCCAGCTCTCTCAGCACAAGAGCTGTGGCAGCACACAGAGGTGTCTTCACTCAGAGGCTGAAGCTCCAGCCCTTCTTAGTCTGACTCCCAATGGCTTTTCCAGCCCACCCCCCTTGGCCCCCACCATGACGGTGACCGATGTTCTGCCGGCCTCTGGAGCATGCTGTGATGGCACTGGTGTCCGTGCCAGCTTTCTGCCCCCGTCGCTGCTCCTTGGAGCCCTCCTTGTCTTTCGAGGTCTAGAGAGAGCCCTGCTTCTTTGAGGAAGCCCTGCATGATGCTATTACCCAGAGTGACCTCTTTCATCTCTGGTGCCTGGCATTTTCTCTGGTCCTCTCACTTGCCCTTGGCTTGCATTATGGGTGGTGATGGCCCTCATGTTTTGACCCGACTTTTCAGTGGATGCATGAATGCAGCTGGACTGTAAATATCCATCAGGGTCTGGGTGGCTCTGCATGGTGTCTTAGTTGCTTGGGAAACACAGGCACACTGGTCTAAAGGCTTTTCTCTGAGTTGAGCTGCCCATCCTTAGCTCTCCCCTCCCTCCTTCCCTAGCCTGGCCAACCCTGCTCTGTGGACCTTACAGGGAAGCTCTTGCCTTTCTCCCTTGCTGGGACAGCCCCACATCAGAACAAGTTGCCTCTTCTGAGTAGGCAGCTACCTATGGCTTGGATGTAAGGACCCTACTCCATGCTGCTCCGCAGTGGACTGGTGACAGCCACTTGGGAAACTCATGGCTTCTTTCCTTGGGACTAGTAAGCCCTTATATTTTCCACCATGCCCACACCTACTCTGCCCATCTGGCCCTTGCATTGGCCCTTTCCCAAATGGCCAGCAGGTGACTAGCAAGATTTGGTGTCAGCTGTTATGCTAAGTGCTTAACATGGATTGACGCTTATGGGAATCCTATGTGATAGGTACATCTCAGGAATGAGGAAACTGCCCAACATCACACATGCTTCAGAGGCTGAGGGCCGGTAGCCACTCTGCCCTACTGTTCCTGGGTTGACACTGCTTGACACGGATACCCATCAGGGGAGCCTGCCACCTGCCTCTCTCTCTCTTGGGCTGGCTTTTATTTAATCCTGGGGCACCCCACCCATCCGCCCACACCCTTCTCCCCTCTTGGCTGCTGAGTTTCTCCTTCTCTGACTGGGGGTCCTGGCCCTTCCTTTCTTAGAAACCAGATGGGGTTTGGGTTGATCTCTCTGGTGTGGGTTGGCCCCTCCCCACCGTGTGAAGGGCTGAGACTGTTCCCAGGCTGCTCCTGGCTGTAGGAAAAGGGCTGCAGGGTGAAAGGTGATATATAAATGTAAGGCGGTGATTATTTATTTGACAGGGACAGCTGCCTGTGGTAAAGAATGTAATCTAGTAATTCTTTTGTGAAAATCGGATCCTATGCTCAGCACGCTGCCTGAAACAGCAAAGGACCATCCCCCCCCCCCCCATTCTCTTGCACACTTCCTGACATTCCTGCATTCCTGCACACATGTGCCCTGTAGCTTGTATGCGTGTGGCATACACATGCACATACGCCCTTTTGCTTTCTTGGGTTGTTGTTAACATCTTACATAATCATAGTACAACTGTCAAAATCAAGAAATTGATATTGGTGTAATGTTATTCACTAAACTACAGACTATTTGGTGTTTTCCTCACTAATGTCCTTTTTATGCCCCAGGATCCTACACTGCATTTAGCTGTTATGTCTCCTTAGTCTCCTCCAACCTGTGATAATTTCTCAGTTTCTCTTTGACTTTCATGGCCTTGACGATACTGAAGATTACTAATCAGGAACTTTGTAGAATGTCCCTCGCTTTGGATTTGTCCGGTGTTTTCCCATGATTAGATTGAGGTTATGCATTTTTGGCAAGGATACCACAGACGTGATGCTGTGTCCTTCTCAGTGCATCGTGTCAAGGGGTGCATGCTGTCAATATGTCTTATTACCGGTGACGTTCACCTTGGTTGCTTGGAGAAGGTGGTGTTGGCCAGGTATCTCCTCGATAAAGGTACTGTTTTTCTTTTGGTAATTCATAAATGTCTTGTGGGAAGATACTTTGAGACTATGCAAATATCCAAGTTTTCCTTAAACGTTACTCACGAATTTTAGCATCCATCAGTGGTTCTTGCCTGTAGTGAGTTATTATGGCAGTGTTTGCCTCATGGTAATTTCTATTTCCTTCATTTCCTCTGTTTATTAATTGGAATTCTTCTGTAGGAAGAGCTGGCCCCTCTCCCACATTTATTTATTTGATTATCGAGTTATTTCTTTTGTCATTACAAACACATGAATATTTATTGTATCTATCTTATAAAATGTATAGTATATAACAAATGTATGGATATCTGCTGTGTAATAAATATCATGGATATGTGTTCATATCGGCTATAGTTATAGTTCAATAATGTAGTTGTTTTGTGGCTCAGATTACTCCACCTCTGACCATTGGAAGCGCTTTCACTTTGGCTCCTGTGCCCTTTGGATGTGGCCTCATCTTATCCTTACTTTCTGGTACCCCAAGGTACTCCAGGCTCATGGTCTATTCTTCTTGCCCCAGCCCTGGAATCAGCCCCTTCCCTGAGGAGCGCTGCTTCATCCCAGAGTCTCCTGTGCTCCCTGCCTCCCCCGTGTGAGCAGGGCACCGTATCCATGGTGGGTGATGTGTTTGCTCTCTGCTTGGACAGTGAGGTCCTTCAGTAGGGACCACACTTGCCTTGTGCTCAGGGCCCACAACCTCTTGCATTCACCTCTTGACTCTTGAGATCATGCCCATCTTTTGGTGCTGGCTTTTCTGTCTCCTGTTGCGTCTTCCCTAACTGCGCCAGTCCACCCTGGCCTTGTCCCGTGTCCTTCATGTGCCAGTGCTCTCATTTGGAGAGTAGCTTTTTATTTGAACTTGTTTTGACTCTCCGACTTGATTGAGAGTTCTTCCGGGGCAGAGACCCTACCATACCTAGAAAGTGCCCAACTTGGGTTTGCTATGGATTTATATGGATACACATTTATACTGATGCATATCCTTGTTTATACCTGGGGGCAGACATAAAGGAATCTCCATCTCAACACATCTTGCTGAGTTTGAGGCTAAAGAGTCCCGACTACTTATAGGGAAACTGAGTCCCAGGAAGAGAAAAGCATGCTCATCACCCTGCATTCCAATAGCATATACACAGTGAGGTCAGGAAGGGTAGGGACCAGGTGTCCTTAGCTTCCCATCGGTCCTCTTTGCCAAAATCATCCTGTCCTGCTCTTTCCTCATTTTTCTGTCCAGATGGCTGGGGGAAGGCATGGCTGGCATCAGCCAAGATGATGTATGACCACATGGGGCTCAGAGCAGAGAGGGCTCAGACGATTAGGGGTATCAGGCTGGGAAATCGGAAATTAAAGGCCTGGCGCCATGGCCAGCAAAACCTCCCCCTGGTGCAGTGTTCTGAAGTCACCCGCAGTGGGTTTCATCAACATGGGCACAGGGGAAGGAAGGCCTCTTGGCAGGCTGTAGAGACAGATGGGCTGTAGGCATTGCCTGGCCCTGTGAGTGAGCTACAGAGCATTGGGGCTCAGCACTGGGCTTCTGTTATCAAGCTCCTGCTGACACTGTCATGAGAAACTTTCCCCCCCTTTGAGGTTGTGCCCCGGCCAAGCCAGTTCCCCTAAGTCTTAGTCTCCTCACCTAGAGGATGAGATGATGGGACCGCATGATCTTTGCCGTCTCTCTCAGCCCTCACATAGCCTAGACTTATGTGGCGACCTGTGGTCGCCAGGACAGTAGGGATGGGTGATGGCTGATGCAGAGGGGCAGACAGAGCCCAGGAGGCTGTCTGCCCTGGATGTTTTAGAGCCCTCGGGAGCTGAGTGAGCACTGAGGTCAGGAAGACTTCTTGGAGGTGTTGGGCTCTGAAAGGGCAGAAAGAAGACTTGTCTTTCTCCACAGTCCCTTGACATTCTGTTTGTTTTTCCATCTACCCTTCCATCTTTCCGACAGGCATTTATTGAACACCTGCTGTGTGCCAGGCACCGTGGTAGTCCTAGGAACACAGCAGTGAGCAAGACGAGGGCATTGCTTTCATGGAGGCTGAGGTCTAATGGAGGAAGACAGGTATTAATTACGCTTGGAATGCTTTCAAATGCCTCCATGTGCTCTGTCCCCTCCCATGATTTTGCTTTTCTGTTCTCCCTACTGCCTTCTTCCTTCTCTTCCATATCCTGCTCTACCTGCTTTGTCTACGGCCTGTCTTCGCCTCGCCACTGCCAAGACCTTCCTGAGATTCTAGACTCTCTCAGGCCAGAAACTCCAAAGGCCCGTAGGTCCTGACTGTCATGCTGATGTGTTTGGAGAATTCCCTGGGAGGGAGAGTGGCAGCGGCTACTCCTCCTTCGTCAGTAGTCTGTGGGCCCCATGGCCATGGACGGGGTAATAGATAATAAGTTCCTCAGTCTGACATTTTTGGGTTTGCACAGAGACTGTGACCCTTACTTTCTAGCTTGCACAACTCAAGTTCCTTCTCTGAGCCTTAGTTTCCTTATATGGAGAATGGGTTTAATTACACTTACCTTGAAGCGTTTTGGGGGCGGGGATCCAATGGGAAAATGTGAAAGTACTTTCGGGTGGTCCCTTGAATATAATAGGTGCTTGATTGAAAGTAGCTTTCTCATCTTCCTTTTCCTCTGTCTAGGCCAGCAGCCAGATAGTTTGAGCCTGGGATGGACGTGGAGGAGCTGAGGTCGAACCCTAGCTGAAGCTGGGTGGTAGGAGGGTGGCGGCACCCCTTGCTGTGAAACAAGGTGTACACCATGAGCTGGGAAAGGCCAGGGAGTCTGCCAGTGGCTGGAGAGAATGACAAGCGTCCCATGCATCCCAAAAATGAAGCATGGTGTGACAGCTGTCTGTGCATCCTGCCAGGTGTTGGGGCCAGGGAGCCCTCCCCGGGGGGCCTGCCCTGAGTTGGTGGGCCTGTGGGAGCCCCCATCCTGGTGGTATGCCCGCTGAAGCAATGGGGAATGGCCCCTCCTCCTCCAGGATTGCCCTCCCCCTCCCTTTCTGTCCCCCCTCCAGATTCATCTGAGACACCTGGGGCCTGTTCTGCCCCTCACTTGAGAGCATCTCCTAGACCAGCGCTGTGGTGATGGAGATGTTCTGTTCTGGACTGTCCAGTAGAGCAGTCACTAGTCGTACAAGGCTATCTGGCATTGGAAATGTGGCTAGTGTGCCTGAGGAACAGAATTGTTTTTCCCTTATTTTTTATTTTTTATTTATTTATTTTTTTTTAATTTTTTTTTCAACTTTTATTTATTTTTGGGACAGAGAGAGACAGAGCATGAACGGGGGAGGGGCAGAGAGAGAGGGAGACACAGAATCGGAAACAGGCTCCAGGCTCCGAGCCATCAGCCCAAAGCCTGACGCGGGGCTCGAACCCACGGACCGCGAGATCGTGACCTGGCTGAAGTCGGACGCTTAACCGACTGCGCCACCCAGGCGCCCCTTCCCTTATTTTTTAAAAAAATACTGATTTTGAAAGAGAGAGAGAGATTGAGTAAACGGAGGAGGGGCAGAGAGGGAGGGAGAGATAGAATCCCAAGCAGGCTCTGTGCTGTCTATGTAGGGCCTGACATGGGGCTCACTCTCATAACTCTCATGGTGAGATCATGACTTGAGCTGAAATCGAGAGTTGGTCGCTTAACTGACTGAGCCACCCAGACACTCTGAGGAATGGAGTTTTTAATTTTATTTAGTTTTAATTAATTACAATTTAAATTTAAGTGGCCCCATGTTGCTAGTGGTTGCCATGTTGGACAGTACTGTTCTGCACCAACAGTTAACACTTGGTGGGTCACCTTTGGTGTGAGATGTGTTAGGAGTGAGTAATTTGCTCTTGGTAAGAAATTACTGAACTGTGTGAATGGTTTACGTATGTGTAGGGGGCATGGCTTGGCAGATGGAAGGCTGGCCCTTGGCACGTTTGGAGATTGAGTTGTAGGGCCTCGATGGGGGAACAGGAGGGGAGAAACCTCAGCCTTATTCATCTGGGAGAAACTGCAGAACTGAGGAAGGGATTTTGAGGAGCAATTCTCTTTAGAGGAAAGGGATGAAGGAGATACACCCCAGGGTTGTTGGCCAGAGGCTGAATCCATTTTATAGGTGCTGGAGGAGCCCTGATAGACCATCCAGGCTAGCTCACTCATTTTACAGATGAACAACCTGAGGCGCATCACACATCAGGTACCTATCAGGGAACAGGATGTGGTTTCTCTCCTTAGAAGAACTACCCCATAAAGTAGGTATTATCATCCTCATTTTGCAGACAAGGCAACCAGAAATCAAAGTCATGACGCTTTTTAGTAGAACCAGTATTGATTCCAAGTCTGTTAAGAGTCACAAGCTTAATTTGTGACAGAATCCATGTCCGCTGACAGGCCAGCACTCCATATTGTGGGGCACTACGTTGCCCTCCACCACGTCGGGATCGGGGACAGGACTCCAGGCTCCTTCCTGTGGCACCTGTGATCTGTGGGATAGCTGGTGGGGGTGGGTGCTCAGGTCCCCCACCAGTGGTGGAGGGCAGAATGTTTGCGGGGAGTGTGGCCTGTAGCAGCGTGGGGCCGCCCCCTCTGGGGCCTAGAATGTGCGACTGTGCCATTGAGTGGCCTGCTGTTTGTGGAACCCAGAGACACCCGCCTGCCTGGAGGACGAGGAGAGGCAGGGGGAGCGCGGTGAGAGGGGGCCTGAAGGCCCACATTCCGCTCCTGAAGAAGTACGTGGAGGGGACCTGTCCCCTCCTTCCTGGCCGGCTCCAGTGGGGGAGGGGCCCTCCCTGTGTCCAGCTGTTGTCCCCCCTGCACCCCCCGCTGCTGCAGCTGCCCCAGCTCCATCAATCTCATCCAGGGCCGGCTGGAAGGAGGAGGGGAAGGGAAGAGGGGGCCTCTCAGGCATGTCCCGCCGAGGTGCCTCTGGCTCCAGCCTCTAAGAGGTGTCTCTAGTCAGAGAGGCTGTCCCCACTGCTGCATAAACAGTGGGCTGTGGGCAGCTCAGCTGTCGGCCAGCCCTCCAGCAGGGCTGCTCCTTTACCGAAAAGAATAGGGGTAGCTAAATCCTTCCTTCACCTCTGCTTGGGACACAGCACCTTCCAAACCTCCTCTGCTTGGCATGTCTCAGCAGTGCTGGAATTTTCACGAATGAATGAATGAACGGCCCTTCCCCCACCTCCAGGGCTGGCCTGAGATGAAGGGCACAGGGCTCTGTCCCTCTTGATGGCCTGACACTCGAGAGGTGCTGTGTCTGAAGGGCTGACTTGGGGTGTGTGACTGCCAAACAACAGTTATGTTTTGTCCTTCAAGCCTGTATAGGAGGCGTAGGTATGTCAGTCCTGCAGCCAAGCGTGTGGTTGGCCTTGTTCTTCCTTTTTGTTTTTGTTTTTTTAGAAATGTAGCCGAGTCCTTGAATGCTGGAGTACCCTGCATTCTACTGGAACTCAAAGGAGAGGTGAAAAGAGGAATTAACACCCTTTGTTGGGCAGACCTCAGTTTGCCGACCTACAGAATGGGGAGGAGCACTGCCACTCTGTTTTATGGTTTAGTTCAGTAGGTAACAGCATCACGGCATAAAAAGTCAGTTGGAGCTCTTTGGAGAAAAGGCTGTAGGAGAGAGTCACTTGTTTTGTTTTTATTTCTTAGCTTCATCCGGTCCCAGTGCAGGACTGAACGGGTGTTAGCCAAGTAATATACATCAGTGATTCCAGACCTGGCGTTGAGCTAGAGACATCTGGGGAGCTTTTTAATAATTCAGATTTCTGGGCCCCCAGCCCAGATCTTCTTCTGAGTCTGAAACTCTGGGAGTGGGGCAGGAATCTGTATTTTGACAAAGCTTTCCAGATGATTTCAATGCAAAGTTAGGTTTGGGAAGGTCCAACTTTTCTACCTTTGAGGAGAAATCTGGTAAACAGATATTCATGAGTGCTTTCTTCTGAAGTGTGCTGGCTTTTAAAAGGAGCATTTGTTCATGCATTCATTCATCGACCCACTCATTCAACCAGCTGACATTGAATGAGTGTCTGTGGCGTGCCAGATGCAGCTGTAGGCAGAGGGGTGCAGGCAGAATTAGGTGGAGTGTTCTTCCCCCAGGGAGTGCACAGTCTGGGGTGGGGGGAGACAGACAGGAACGCAAGAATGCTAACAATTATAATAAGGTGTGAGGGCTGGAGTGTTGCAGATACTCACCGGGGCTACTACTTTTAGCTAGGGTTCAGAGAACCATGTTGAAGGCTCCTTCGTCCCTTTCAGTTCCTCTTCCAGAGTTATGGGCTGACTTACCCTTTCCATGTGTACATGAACAGAAAGAGGCAGCCGATGCCCAGAGAGACTAAGGGCCACCCGGTGAGCTAGGTGGTGGTGTTGTTGAGGGAGGGGTCTGGGGTGGAGAGGGTTCACTTTAGGGAAAATTGGACCATGAAACCCCCAATGGAGTGTGGTGTATCTGGAGTGTGGTATGGCTTCAGTCTTGGTTCCAGCCACGTGGCTGAGGGTGTATCTCCTGGATTCCTATATTTCTTGTCTGCGGTATTAGAATAACATACCCACTTTGCTGCAGGTTCTTAGGATTAGAGGTATCATGTGCTTGGTCCATGCTAGGTATTCGATAGATGCTAGCTTCTCTTGGGTGAAGGTAGCATGTTTCTTTGGCCTCAGTTTTCTGGGTCCTCCTTCTAGCTGGGGATTGCCCTCAGCGAGTTCCCACTTAAGGGCTAATTCAGGGTGCTAAGTCCCAGGCACTGCAGGAGAGCCCATGCTACCCCTTCCTCACCTTGTGCCTGGCCTGGCCTTGGGGAGCATAGCCTCCCCGCCCTGAACGAACTCAGTACTCCCTGCACAGCCCCATGCAAATTGCTGGAGCACTCAGAATGCCTTATTGCTCAGTAAGGCTCCTTCATCCAAGCCTTTGTCCTTCCGCTCGACATTCAACTCTGTCAACATTTTTTCCCAATGAAGTTCTTCCTCCCCCTGCAGTCCCCAGTCTCCAGCCGGCTTCTCTAGCCAGGGACACAATTGGATTGCAGTTGCTAGCACTTCCTGGAGATCAGGTCCCTGAAGAGCTATAAAAGTCCAGGAGTGTCTCTGGCCACCTTTCCGTGTGGTTTGTAGAGCCTGGAGTGGCCGGTGCACGCTCTCGCACACCCGCAGAGCTCGTGAGCATGTGTGCACTCGGCTGTAAGGGAGGCTCTCTGTTGCCTTGCCTCTGTCACTTGTTTCTGGCTGCCAGTTTGCATTTCTTAAACGGATTTGCTGATTACAGGCTCTGGAGGGCTCCCCCCCACTGGACGTAATTGGGCACGGAGCCGTGGTGGGGTGGATTTGGGTAATGGCTGGGCTGCATGCCTCCCATTCTTTTCTCACAGGAAAAAGTGCCTGGAAATAACCCTGGGGTGGGGATTGCTTACAGGAGGAGGGACCGGCTGCCTGCTGTGGCGTCTATTCCGTCCCGTCCCGTTGGCCTTCTCCTGCCCTTGCCTACCACCTCCCCTCCAGTAGGCACCCGGCTTGCAGATGCCCCTCAAGGGTCTTAACGACCTGACCAGCTGGGCTGCCCTCTTCCCACCCTTGCTTGTCGGGACTGTCACCCCTGTTCCTGGGGACTCCCTCTGTGAACCCCATACACTGAAAAGGATGGGGCAGCAATAAATGCCTCTCTCCCTCTTCCTCACTCCCTGCCCCCCCCCACCTTTACCCCAGCCCCCTTTGTAAAAGAAGCCAGTTTTTGGAATTGAAAAGTAACAGTGCAATCATCGAGTGTAAGTGAATTTCCCTGAAAATGGGAAGCCCTGCTGGATTTGGGGTGTGATTCTCGGAGGAGGTTTTTTCCTCCTCCGGCTGCCTCTCAGTCCCAGGGGGAATTCATAGCAGGAAATCTCTCCCTGGGGAGTCTGATCAGCTTGGAGAGTGTATGTGAGAACATGTCTTGTTCTGTTTTCTGAAGCACCAGCTCTCTGTCACCGCTTACAATAAGGCTACCTTACAGTTCTCAGCTCCTGGCCACCAGGAGGCCACCGTGGGGTCATGTCTTCTGGTTGTCCACATGGCCCCTGATGCTCAGCTCCACCCTTGTCTTCCCCCGGCCCACGTGGCGTTTGGCTCGATGCCATGGTGGGTTCCCTCCGTTTAGCAGGCGCTTTGGCGGTCCTCCTGTCCTGATGCTCTGCCTGCCTCTTCCCTGGACTGATTCCTGAGTCCTCAGTGATGGATACGATGCAAAGTGTATTGAAAAGGAGTGAGGAGTGGGACTGTTGGTGTGGCTGCTTCCAGCCTGGAAGCCTTGGAGCCTGCTCCTTTCCTGAAGCATCCAGAAGATGGGGGCTCTGAGACCACAGCTGGGAGACAGTGCCATTGGGGGCCACATGCATGTGAAGGGGGGCCCTGGGAGACAGCACCTCAGTGAGGAGTGCTGAGCTTCCTTTTTATAGTGTATGTGTGGTGGAGGAGGTGCACAGAGTGCCCCCCCCCCAACCCTGCAGACTGATTTGTGGCAAAACCTTTGCCTCGTGCCTGACCCCTGTGGGACTCCTGGAAGGCCCTGAGCCAAGGAGACATTTTCTACCTAGCCCTCATCATTATCTGGCTTCAGATTGTGCTAGCTTATTTTAGGGTCAGGAGTGGGTTGGAAGTTCAAAAACAAATAGTTATCCTATAACTAATGCTGTACAATGAGGGTACAAATCAAAGGAATAAGAAAAAAATAGCCTCCCAAACCTGCCACCATGAGAAATCAACTTTCCATTTTCTATGATGCCTTCAGTCTGTATTTACTTGCAGACATAATTTTCACATGATTATAGTCGTAGTGTAGATAGAATTTTGCATTCTGTTTGCTTTACTGTTCTACCACAAGCTACATAATCATCACAATTAGGCTTTTAAGTGCCTACATAGCAATCTTTGAGTATTTATCAATTTCCCCATTGTCAAACATTTAGTTCACACTTTTTTAGCTTACCTAATGTAGGAATCTGCATTGATGTACAGCCATGTATTATATTAATATTACACACGTGTGTGTCTATGAATGTGTCTCTCTTCTCTCTCTCCACCCCTTTCTTTCTCCCACCCCCCCTTTTTGTATAATTGTTTAGGATGAGTCAAGAAGCCAGGCATTCTTTCCTAGAGTAATGGGAGATCTCATTCTGGGCTGTTAAATGCCTGCCGGAAGTCAGGTGCCTGAGAGCAGCCACAGGATTTAGCTCAGATCTTGGTCTAAGTCTGGCCTTACAAAATACCCTTGGAAGTGAGTTAGGTAGCAGAGTTTTAAAGGCTGGGAACTCTATGTCTGTGGTAGCTCTGGCTCTGAAGCCTGATGGCCTGAGCACACAGATTTTGACTATGCATGTTTAACTCATTTGGTGATTCTCTAAATGCATGTCCCCATGGGACCCCATTGAAAGCATGTGAATAGATCCAGCTCTCCCCCTCAGGCATCTTGTAGTCTTAAATGACCACAGGCCCACCCATTCAAGTACATGCAACCAAACTATAGGCAAAGCTGCCTACTCAGAGGTGCGGTGTGGGCCAGGGTCTGTGACAGATTGAAGACCCTGTTACCCTGTTCCTGTGGTTTGGTTGTGGCTGATGGTTCCCACACCAGAATGTGAGCCTGCTATTGCCAGCGTTTCCAGTTTTCAAAGGAAGCTTGAGCTCCTGATTTTGGACTAAAGTCTCCTGGTTTTTAACTATTGGCAATTGATAAAAAATTGAAAACATGGTACAGATCAAACAAAGCGTATCTGTGGCTTAGGGTGCTAGTTTGTTAGCCTGCTTTATGTGTTAGGGTCAGTTGTTATGCAGGGCAGTTGTGTTATGTCAGTTGTTATTCAGGGGAGGGTACAAGGAGCATAAAGCTGTACAATTAATAAAAATCGTGGGGAGGGGAGCACCTCGCATACACAGCGACAACACGGAACGTTACACAATTGGTGACACCAGTGAGAAGTGCCCAGGCAGGCATGGGTTGTGCTGTTGTGAGGGTTTGGGCCATCCTCACTTACTCTCCCTACACCGTTCTGGTCAGCAATGAGACTGGGCATCTGTGTCTGTTGGTCCGTCTTGAGCAAGAGACTGCAATTCAATTTTCTAGTCCCTCTGGCAAGGCCTTTGCGAGGAGCTAGGTCTCAAGTGAGAGAGGGCTTGAAGTGCACAGTCAGAACTGGGAAAATTGGATTAGGTGGGTGCTGAGTAAATTGCCTTTCCTCCATCTTCCCATCTGTGCAGTGAGGAAAATCATCCCCTTTGGGCAGATAGCAAATATTTATTGTAGGCACTCTGGAGGCAGTGTTGCCAGGGGCCCCTCTCCCCAGTACCCTCCGAGAGCTGTAGAGAAGATGAAGGGCGGGGTGGGAGGGATCCTTCTGTGGTGCTCTAACTCCTCAGGAAGAAGGAGGGACTAGAAGACGCCAACATCACTCTACGGTTTCCCCAGATGACAGCCTTGACGTACGAGCTGAGTGATACTTAAGAAGTACGACTTGCTAGGGAAATAAACACCCTGTGTTATATATTATTTATTAAAAAAAAAAACAAAGCTTTCCTCAGCTGGGAGGCTTCAGATCACTGACAATGTCAGGTCCGATTTTCCTCTATTAATAATAGGTCGATATCCTTCCCAGCTTGTGTCAGAAGCATCAGGATGTGTGTCTGGGTGTACGTTTGGCATGTGACGACTACCCAAGGGGAAGGGAACATGCCATTAAAGAATCAAAAGGCTGTGTGGTGCCTGGGCCCAGATCTTGTGAACAGTGGTAAAGAATGGCTGAATCTTGGTGCTGGGCACTGTACTGGATGCTTTACCTGAATCCTCTCATATAATCTCCTCCAGGGTTGGGGCTAGTGAAGGGCAGCTGTGGGGGAACCCCACTGAGCAGGACTGGGGGACTCATGGGGATATGCACCATCTTCTAATAGGGTAGACTCTTGTTGGAGTTTGGAACCCAGATGAGACTTGGACTTTGCTTCTAGGAGTCGAATGGAATCCAGGGACCAAGAGCATCATGGATAAAGTGACAGTGGGTCAACAGGGTGGAAGGCTGGGCTGGTTGGAGGGCTTTGTGTAGGAGAAGGGCCTGGGGCTAGGGCGTCAGTTGAGGTGAGTTCTAGCTGACATGAACCTTTGAACCTTGAGTAACTACAGTATCAGTAAAGACAATACTCTTACAGTATTGAGAGTGAGTTCTCCCCACTGAGCCTCATGGCATAAGGTGAGGGGAAGGAAGAGCAGGTTTTACCATGTCCACTTAATTTACATTAAGTGTGATATTGTTTAAGAGTGTGGATGTTGAAGCTAGACAAATAGGGTTTAAGCATAGCTTTCTGACTTTGACTAACCAATTGAACTTCTGGACCCTACTTTCTCCATCTGTAAAATGGGGAGACTAAGACTTACCTCATAGGGCGTTTTGTAAGGGATAAGAGCCCAAATAGTCCCTGGCACATAGACACTTAATAGTAGTGGCTATTGCTGTGTTGAAGTCTAAGAAACTGAGACCTAGGGAGGGGAAGTGTCTGACTCACGGTCACAAAGCTGGAAAGGGAAACATCCAGGACTTGAACCAAGGACTCTCTCAACCTCTTGTGCTGTCTTCCCCGTTCTCTTGCGTGTACCTGGGCCCTTCCTCCCCCTCCCTGATCAGGCTGGTGCATGGCACACACTGGCGGGCAGGCGGCACTGCTGCCCATGCCTCGGCTGCAAGGCATGGGCTGTACCCCCGCATTGAGTATGATTATAGGGTGCAGACAGAGCGGCACACCCTGATGCATACAAGAGCAAAAACGTACCAGGCTTTTGTTCACTAAGCAACTCCATTGTGTCTCTCTCCCCTTCCTCACCCCTCCCTCTAGCTCCTAAAAAAAAAAAAAAAAAAAAAAAAAAAAAACCCACCGCAGAAAAAAGATGAAGGGCTGTCAGCACCAGATCACAACACGGGCCCCGGGAGTTGGCGGCTTTTCAGTGCCTGCAGAGAGTTCCCTCCTCTCCTTGCTTGCCTCAACTTCTCGCTTTCCCGAGTCTAATTAAGACAAATCTGGGCGAGCTCCCCTAGAAGCAGGGAGCTCTCTTCTTCCCTGAATCCCATCGGCTTTTTCCTTTCAGCTCTCCTTGTTACCATCCTCTCCCGTCCCATGAATGTTTCTTATAAGAGCATCCCAGTCTGGCTGTAGTGGGGCCACCTTTCCCTAGCACTCCTCGCGTGCTCCCCACTGCTGGCCCAGAACCTTCAGTGGCTCCCTGTTACTTATCTCAAGTTCACGCTTCGAGGCATAGTGTGCAAAGCTCTCTAGGATCTGACCTCAGCCTACCTTTGCTTTGTAACCCCCCACTGCTCCTTGGACAAAAGCATATGCTTCCACTGCACCGGCCAACTTGCTGTTTCCTGAACAGGTCTGGAAATTACCTGCGTTTGGTCGCCTGGCTCCTTTTGCTTGGAAAGCCCTCACCCGGTGGAATTGGGCCCATTCTTCAAGGATTAGCTGAAGTGCCAGCTCTTCTGTAGAGCACATCTTGCTCGGTAACAAGCTTCTATTTCACATGGCACACAGCAGATACAGAATTAATGTCAGATTTGCTCACGGCCTCTGCTGGCACTGTGCAGGTCTCTCCCAGGGCCTCCTTACAGCTCTGCCGTCGGCCCCCTTTCCCACAAGCCGCGGGGCCTATTTATTTCTCGATCGCACATGATCTAAGTTCTCAGGCATTTTCCTTAAGTTTAAAGTTCTCTTCCTTTTCCCGTCATTGTCTGTTCAGTTTCTGAGCCCTAGAGTTTCAGGTGGAAGGAGGATGTAGGAGAAAGAGCACTGGACTTGTAGCAGCAGCCGTGAATTCTACTCCTGGTTGCCTCTGACCAACTGCGATTTGGGGGCAATGCTCCTCATCTCTGGGCCTCAGTTCCCCATGTGCAAAACAAGGGGTTGGGCTTGCTGATCTCTAGGATTTGTGGATGGGATTTTACAGATAGTTGTATGTTGAAGCCCTAACCCCTCGTACCTGAAAATGTGACTGTATTTGGAAATAGGATCTTTAAAGAGGTTATATGAGGTCATTAGGGTGGGCCCCAATCCAATATGACTGGTGTGCTTTAAGAAGGGGAGGTTAGGACACAGGCACGCACAGAGGAAGGACCATGTGAAGACACGGGGAGAAGACAGCCATTTACAAGCCCAGGAGAGAGTCCTCAGGAGAAAGCCAACCTGCTGACACCTTGATCTTAGACTTCTGGCCTCCAGAACTGTGAGGAAAGAAATTTCTGTTGTTTAAGCCCCCGGACTGTGGTACTTTGTTGTGGCAGCCCCAGCAAGTGGACACACCCATTTCGTGTACAGCTCAGGGGGTTAGTATGTTCACAGAGCAGTATTACTACCACCGCAGTCTTTTTTTGAACATTTTATCACCCCCAGATTAAACCTCGTACCCGCGAGCAGTCGTTCCTCACTTCCTCCTCCCGCAACCCAGCCCTGGGCAACCATTAACTATGTCCTGCCTCCACGGACTTGTCTAGTCTGGAGATTTCTTGTAAGTGGAGTCCTACACTACGGCATCTTTTACGACAAGGTTTATCCATGTCGCAGACCATACAAATATTTCATTCCTTTTTATAGCTGAATAATAATTTGTTGTATGGGTGCATCCCCTTTAGTTCATCCATTCATCACCTGATGGGCATTTGGGTTCCTCCAGTTTGGGCTGATATGACTAATAGTGCAGTGAACATCTGCGTACAAGTTTCTGTGTAGACATGGTATCATTTTTCTAGGTTCAGTACCCAGGAGAGGAAGGGCTGGGTCACGTGGTAACTCCGTATTTAATGTTTCAAGGAACTACCAAAATGTTTTCCAAAGCGGCTGCATCCTTTCACATCCCACCAGCAATGTGTACAGGACCTTAATTTTTCCACACCCTTGCCAACACTTATTATTGTCTGTCTTGTTGTAGAAACCCACCCACCCACCCAGTGGGTGTAGGTTGGCATCTCATTGTGGGTTTGGTTTGCATTTCTCTGATGGTGAGTGATGTTGAGCATCTGTTCATATATTTATTTGGGTATCTTTCTTGGAGAAATATCTATTGATGCACTTTGCCTGTTTTTAAATTGAGTTATTTGTCTTTTAATTACTGAGTTGTAAGAGTTCTTTATATATTCTGGATATAAGCCCCCTATCAGATATAGGGTCTGTAAATATTCCTTTATATTCTGTGGGTTGTCTTCTTATTTTCTTGGTGGTATCATTTGCAGTGTCAAAGCTTTTAATTTTGTTGAAGTACAAGTTCATCTAATTTTTCTCATATTACTTCTGCTTTTGGTGTCTTAAGAAACCCTTGTCTAACCCAAGGTCGCAAAGATTTACCCTCTGTGTTTTCTTCTAAGAGTTTTATAGTTTTAGCTCTTCCATTAAGTCCATGATCCCTTTTGGGTTAATTCTTGTGTATGGTGTGAGGCAAGAGTTCAACTTCATTTCTTTGCGTGTGGATATGTTGCTGTCCAGCAGCACGTGTTGAAATGGCTAGGACCTTAAACGTCATTTGGAGCAGCCTGCCATCAGAGGGGACAGTGTGGGGAACAACTAGCCTGGGAGACTGGCTTGGGGAGAATTCTCTCTGTTGCCTTTCCCTTTCTACTTGCAGTAGCAACAACACTCAGCTGCCCAGGCCCTGCTTGACAGTCTTTGGTGTTGGGATTTTACAATTCGATGTTTGTTGACCTTGCTCCTCACAACTTTCAGAATGGTGTTGTGTGCACCTGCATATGCTAAATAATTGGTTCTGATGATGGTGAAGGTCAGAACAAGAGGTTGAGGGCTTCTATCTCAGCAAAGGTGTCCCTGGCCTGTGAGACCCGCTGGAACCAAGAGCAGAGAAGTTAGCCACTCTCCTTCTACCTGGAGAGGTACCTGAGGGTCCCAGAGTCCACTTGGTGGGACCCTTGCAGGCCCTCCATCGGGCTGAGGAGGAGATGACTGTGACAGCTGAGGCCAGAGGTGACGGATGTTTGGGGAAAAGAGGAAAGAGGGCCTTTTCAGTTTTTTGGATCCTTTAATCCGACTCTGCTTTCAGGCCAGGGGAGGACCATTTTCTTTCCCCTCAGCACTTTTTCAGCAGAGCTATTAGGTCCCCCGGGTGGATTTAAGGGAAGTTAGTAAGACAAGTTATGGTTATATCGGGCTCTGGGTTATATGTACCCCTTCTCTCCCAGGCCTCCCAGCACCATATTCCTCACCAGGAAAGCTGAAGTAGGCGCTGAGGCACTGGGCAGCCTGCTGAGTAGAGTACCCATGGGAAGGCAGTGGGGGACTCAGAGGGCACAGGCCTTCTCTTTCTTCCCTCTGTTGCCAGTCATTGGCAGATCTCTCCAGTAAGGCCCAGCTCTCTTCTCCAGGCTCATTCCCATCCTCTTCCAGGGTTGCTGGCTCCAGTCAGCACAGACCTCCATGCCTACATCTCCAGCATGTAGAGACTGTCTGGCGCTATAAAGAGTTGTTGAATAAGTGGATGGATGGATGAAAGAATGAACGAATGCTTTTACACTGTGTGCCCAATCTCTTCCTTTTACCTCATTCCCCACTGCCCTTTGGCCGACTTCCGGAGCCTATCAGGTGTTCCCAGTATAGCTTATATATCTTGTCCACAAAAGTTAGCTACTCCTTCTTGCCCCTATAATTGAATACGTTGATCTCTTCTCTCTCTCTCTCTCTTTTGTCTTTATTATGTTTCTACCTCTGTTTTGCCACTTGCCATGCTCTCCCCTGTGGCAAAATATCTTTATGTCTTAACCCCAGAATTGAAACACAGGGCGTGAGAAAGGGACCATGCTTTCTCGTTCTGTATTTTATTGTATTCCTTCTCCCTTGCATCCACCCCACCACACCTAGTGCTATGTTTTACAGACATTGGTCACTCAGCAAAGTCTGCTTGATTACAGTGCCTAGGTCACAGATGACTAGTACAGGTCTCAGCCCGCCCCCTCCCCCCAGGTGAGTGTTCTGCCTACAGTTGACCCAAGCTTTATGTTATCCAGTGAATTTTCCTGGGTTTCACGTCCTGGAGTGGGAAATATCTGTGAGGCACAGATGCCAGTGTGTGGCCCTCCCTATCCATTGTGTATAATTTGCATATCTCCGTGTAGGGAGCGTCCACGAGACCGTATTACTAAGGTATGATACTTGACTCCTGGCAGGAAGAATTGGAGCAGATAACACATCAGTGGTAATCCCTTGCTCTGCCCTGGAGGATACAGAAAATCTCTGGTGTGAGTTGCTGCCTGTGGATATTAGAGACTTACCTGCTATGTTTAATGTAGCGGCTGGATTTCTCCCTCCCAATTGTTCAGGCAGCTCTTGTCTCTCTGTCCTCATCTCTTTGCAGTGCTCCCCAATAGTTCCTGATCTGGAAGACTGTTGAGCTACTGAGGGCCTGGGGGGAAGACTGACTGGTGAGGAGGCTCAGGGTTGGTGGGTGCCAAGTCCCTAATGGGAGAAGAGAGAGAGGAGGAAATGACGGAGACCCTCTGTACTTATGTGGAAGGGGATTTCTGTTTCCTAACACACTTTCATATAGATGTTCGCTGATGAATCTTACAAGAATCCCGGGAGATGTTTTGACGTCTGTTTTCAGACACAGGGTCCGCAGAGCAGAAAGGAAGTTGACTTCTTCCTGAAGTTAGTAGCAGGGACAGGAGGCAGGTTTGCTCTCTGTGGGATGTAGCATGGGTGAGGAAGCCACACCATACCTTGCACACAGTGGGCATCTGATGCATGTTTATCCAACGTATGCATAGGGGGCACTCAATAAAAATAGTTGATTTGAGACAAAAGCAGAGTTTTCTGGATTTTACTCTCAAACCATTCTGGTCTCTTTCACTCTTTGACTCAGTTTCTTCTCTTCCCCTTAGGGACAGTCACTCTGCCCAGCCCTTGCACATGTCCCAGACTGTGGAATGACAGTCAGAGTTTCTGGATAGGGAGATGCAGAGTGTTCACCCTGGGAGTCAATGTGGCTTCGTGGAAGGCTGGCAAATACTTGATGCAAAACCCTCCTCCTTGGCTCAAGGTGGATGTTGCTAATTGATCACAGCAGTCTTTCTTCTGCATCCGACTCGATCCTTTTTAGCAAAGCACTGCAGGTTGCCACCACCAAAGGGCCAAAGTGGCACTTGGATGTCCGGTTCGGTATAGTAAAAAGAGCATTAGGCTGAGAGAAGACCTAGCTTTGAACCCTGCCCTCTTCGTTCTGCTTTGGGAAACTGGGCTAATGCCTGGACATTTTGGAGCCTTGAACTTGATGTTTCTCAGGTCCCTTATGCCTCTGAAATTCTAGGATTCTGTGGTTCCCTTGGTTGGGAGGGAGAGGATCATCATCACGTAGCCTGGCCACAGAGGGGTAGGATTAACCTCCAGGGTCAGCAGGCTTGCAGAGCTCAGGAAATGCCTCTCTGTGATCCGTATTTGGTCCAGAGACAGGTGGTGGAGCCTGGAGGAGGGGAAGTGCACTCACAGCCCCAGGGTAGGGGGAAGGGAGGCCTAGCTCAGCTGCCCTTTTTTCTGATGGAATGAAGGCCTTCAGACAGAGTCCTCTGTAGTGCATTTAGATCTTTAGCAAAGAAGCTGGATCCTGTGAGTTAACTTGACCCAAGTCAAGTACTCTGCCACTAAAACCATCTCCCACTCTCTGTTGGTGGGGGGAAAGGAGAGCTGTCAGTGGGGAGTTAGCTGGGAGTCAGGTTCACTCACTCACTTTTCAGCAAACTTTTGTGAGATGCCTGTTTTTGGGGCAGACACCACTCTTTGGACTTGCATCAAGGCCTCCAGGAAATTACTTCCTTTGAGCCATGATTCCTCCATACTTTCTTATTTGGCGGGGGAGTCCAGAGATACTTGGAATGTTCGTGAACAAGTTCCTGTGCCATCCCTTCAAAGCAGGGCGAGGGGCATGGGAGAATTTCTTCCCATTGTATAGAAGGAGGTGCTGAGCCCAAAGAGTTGCCAGCAAGGCTGTGATTCTGCGGGCAGTCGGGGAGGGCGGTGCCTCTGGTTGTAAGCCCTCAAGGCTGCGAGGGAGCCTTAGTCTATCTGTGTATTTGTGAGGCGCCCGTGAGATTAGCTACTGAGCAGAGGTTTTATTTATGATGGCGCCTAGCATTCCCGTCCCGCTGCCATCATTGGTGTTGCTAGGCTCCCAGGGGTGTCTTAAGTCTCCCCAGTAATCTGTGTGTCAGCCATGTTCGAGGGCAGCCTCATATGAGAGGACAGCCCTGGAGGAGTGGGATCAGCACAGGGCTCAGACCGGGCTCAGCTTTTCCCAGGTGTGGGGCAGAGGCTTCATCCAACAGGGATGGAAAAGGAGGTGGCTGGGACTTGGAGGTTAAAGGTGTCTGGGTCTGTGTTACCATCAAAATGCTCTAATTTGGTCACTTATAATATCACAGATGCAGTACTGTGGCATTCACGACTCATCTTGATTAGAATGGTTGAAGGGAAGATTTAACATGGGCAAGACACAGGACTTTAATAATATCTAAGCAGTATTAAGTCGTGTAAGCCTAATGTGTATTGTAATTTTTTTCATTAACTTCAATTTAGTGGACATTTATATTTTAATTTGTAATGTGCTTAGTTCTTGAAAGCTGTCACACTGCCTTCTTTAAACAAAGGTTACATATTTTTTTTTTTATTTTTCACTAATTTGGGAACAATTTCTTATTACTGATTAATGAGGTTTTACTAAGAATAGGATCAAAGCATCAGACTATCTAGAGCTGGAAGGTTCCTTAGAGATTATCTTGTATTCTTCATTTTAGAGATGAAAAACGACTAGCTTATTACACACACTGACAGATGATCAGTGGTTTCTTTTACGTGAACAGCTTTGTCCCTTAATATGAAAGGGCTACAGGGTGAACAAAAGGGAACAGAAGTGGAAAACTTTTCTAGCCTTTGATTGAAGTAGAACATACATACACGGAAATGTAGCATTAATTGAATTCGTACGAAGAGCATACATCAATAGGACCAGTTCCCACATTAAGAAACAGAACATTACAGCACCCAAAAGTCACCCTCATGCCCCTTTCCAACCACTACCCCCAGTCAAGGGTGACTACCATCCTGACCTCTAAATAGCATAGATTCATGTTTGAGTTTCACATCAGTAGGATCATATTGTATGTGTTCCTCTGTGTCTGGCTTCTTTTCCTCAAGGTTTTTTTTTTTTTTTTTAATTTTTTTTTATTTTGAGAGTTGTCCATGTTACTGGAGTGGCTATATAGTTCATTCATTTTCATTGTTACGTAGCATTCTGTCATGGAACTGACTATGCCATTTTTGATCCTGCTGTTCTGCTGATGGATGTTTTGGTAGCTTCCAGAAATTTTGTTTTTTTTTTTTAGTACCTCTTTGGGTATGCAGGTGTATCTTTATCATTAAATCTAATTTGTATAGGTCTGTAGTAAAGGGTGGACATAGAATATGGGAATAGTGCACTTGCATAGATATTGCCAGTTTTCCAAAGTGGTTGTCCCAATCTGGATTCCCAACAGCAGTGTCTGAGAGTTCCAGATAGCCTGTATTTATCCGATGACTTGGTATTTTCTGTTGTTTTTGTTTTAGCCATTCTGGTAGATGTGTGGTAGTATCTGAGGATGGCTTTTGTTTGATTTTGCTGGTGACCAGTGAAGTTGAGCACTAGAAATGGGGCTTTGGGCACGCACTGGAATTTTTAGCTCTTCCATTAGGGAAGTTACTCTAGGCCATCCAATGAGGACACAGAGCGCCTAAGACATATTTCGGGGGTGGCAAATAAACCTATAACTGCTGTCTAGTACTGGTCAGCTTAGGATAGAGGAGCTACAAGCCCCTTGAGGCTGGGGTTATCTTGTATGCTTCTGCACCTGCCTTCTCCTTTAGTGGTTGGGAGAGTGCCAGGCATGTACGTAGGTGCTCAGTGAAGACATGTGTTGGGATAGACCCAAGGTTCAGCTGGAGGGCATAATGGAGACAGGCTAGGGTGACTGTGGGGGCATGGAGCCTGTGATGGGTTGGATTCGGGGCATGCATAAGCCCCTCAGATGAGGCTCTAAGTCCAGAAAGCTGCTGCCTAAGTGCTGTGAACATGGGTCACCTCTGCAAGTTGGTGATGGCAAGGACCGGGAACTGCTGGGGACAGATGTAGTTGCTTGCCTGGAATGCAGGGACCAGGTGACTGAATTTCCTCCTGTGGCCTTGACCGGCATCACCCAGGTGGTGGGTGAGGTACCTTCTACTGGACCTGTGGAGTCCCTGTCTGGGGCAGTGTGCTCAGCTTGTGCTGACCACCCCCTTAGAGCCATGCCGCTGGCTCCTTGGGGAGCTCTGGGCCTGATTTTGCTGGCTCAGGTTACAGGCATATACTTTTGGAGACAGTGAAGTCAACAGGGGTTTTAGCCCTTTGTGGATGAAGGCACAGCCTGGGGTGATTCTCCCTGTATGGTCCTAGGGAGCCCCAGGGTTCAGGGGGAAGAGCAGCCCCAGGAGGCTGCCATCATGTCATATGTAATGCACCAAAAAGCACTATGGAAGTCCAGGCTTGGGAGAACCGACAGCACCATTTAGCTCAGTCTCCTACAAGGCAGGGATAGCATCAACCATTCTTGACAAAGAGCCATTCACTTTTTATCATTAAAAAAAAAAAAAAAAAAAGTCATCTCTCTATGCTGCACCAACTCCTTCCAGATGCTTCAAACCTATTTAGTTGATAAGGTCTTCATAAAATCTTCCCTCTGGCCTTTTTCTTTATGCCTCCTTCAATTTAACGCCAAGAGCCAGTATGTGTCATTCCCAGTGTGTATGTGCCAGGTGCTTTGGGCTGGAAGAGCAAGCCCTGGGCTCTGCCTGAAGTCCCCCAGTTCCACAGCATCCAGCACACAGAGCAGAATGCATGTATTCAAATAACACATCCGGGACAGGGTACGAGAGCATACGAGGCCCCTGAGGAGAGGGGCCAGAGCAGGCAACAGCCCACTTACTTTTTCTGTGTCTTTCCATACCCCTCCCCATTCCCCAGCCTCTCTCTTACCCCCTTTCTGTCTAGGAACTAGTGTTACTTACTCGTGAAGTGCTCCATCCAATCTCTTTACCAACAAGTGTCTCAAGAAGGGTTACAGGGACTGGGGCAGAATGGGCTCTGGTGAGGAGGATCTGGTCAATCTCACGTCTCTTCCCAGCTCAGGCCCTGTCCCTCCAGGAAGCCAAGGTGGCCTCCCACCCCTCCTTCCCTGTGTGTCTCCATCAACAAAACTCTTGTGGAGCAAATGAGAGAATAAGATGTGGTCCGTTGCCGGGCCCGCCTCCGCTCCTGGCCGGCGCTAGCATATGCTGATGGGTGAGCTCAGGTTTGGATGTGACTCAGGAGGAGGGTAGTGGAGAAATATGAGGTGGTGATCTCATGTGGCATTAAATGGAGCCGGGAACATGAAGTGTGTGCATGCGTATCTGCTTGTCATCTCTCTCCCCCTTTCAGAGCCCCTGGCAGCCGTCTGCCTGGATGGGACTCTCTGTGGATATCATCAGGTGGAGAAGACTGGCTCTGTTTTCATGTGCTCATGAGTTTCCTCTGACCATTCCAGCTTCTGGACGGGGAGTTGGAGAGCGGCAAAGGCGCTCCACACGCGTGGCATCTTTTCTCTGGGGTGCTCTGCCTTTCCCTGTGGCGGGCACAAGGTGCTCACTCTGTCTTGGGCGGTTGGGGACACTCTGGTGGTTAGGGAGAGCTTGGCTTCAGGCCAGAGGAAGGTATGATGGACTCTGGCACTCTCAGGGAGGAGGTGTGGGAGGAGACCCTGCTCTAGGAAGTCAGGCCAGAGAGTTCATCTGGTCTAGCAGAAAGATCTTTGATCTGGGATTGAGAAGCTCTGCTTTCTAGTTCAGGCATTAATTAGTTTGGTGTCCTTGGAGAAGTCCCTGTCCCCTGTATCTCCATTTCTTCGTGTGGCAAGTAGCAGTAGGCGTACCTACCCTCCCTACCGCCCAGGGTAGTGGTAAGGACCATGGGAATTAACAATATGATAGCCTAGGAAGAGTGAAAAGTGCTGTTCAAAAGTAATTTGATATCATTATTAATAATAAATACTGTAAACACTCAGAGCCATAGGTGTCAGTGAGGGTTGTGAGTAATTATAGCTGGAGAGAGGTCGAGGTCACGCGTGCAGAACCCGAGATTTGTGGCATTTTTCCAACTCTGTTAGCTCATTGGGGGAGGTAGAGGCATGGCATTAGTTTGGAGAGCTTGATCGAGGAGGCAGTTCTGAAACACATTTGAAGGAGGGAAGAAGACTGTGTCAGGCATCCAGGTGGGCAGATGACTTCCTTTTGGCCAGAAGTAATTGGGTCTAGGAAGGTGCCAGTCCTGGAGAAGAGGGTGGAGGGGAAGGATGAGGGGAGCCTTGAGATGTGCTCAGTACCCTGAGTTAGGCTAAGCCATCCCCTTAATCCTGATTTGCGGGGGGTGGGGGAGGCTTTCTTTCCTCATTTTTGGGAGGCTGTGTGGCAATGGAAGGGTTCTGATTTACGAGTCAAAATGTCTTGGAGAAGGAGCAAGGTGTTGTCCTGAATCTCGTCTCCATCCTTTTCTAGCTTCTGTGACCTTGAGCAAGTCCCTTAACTTCTCTAGGCTCCGCGTCCTTCATCTGGGAATCCTAATACCTGTCTCACAGGGTTGCTGTGAGGATTGAATGAAGCGAAAGAACAGCCTGGAAATAGAAGGTGCTCAATAAATGTCACTTAAATCTGAATTTCTCTCCCATCCATCTCCTTTATGGTGTTTGCAGGGAGTATTCTAGAGCCTTTTGATACATCCACATTGGTCCATGCCAGGGCTTAGGATTTTCCTTCCTTTCAGTGGAGGCAGACTTCACATTTCATAGTCTTGTGTCATTCCTAACTATGTCCACTTTGCAGCCAGACATCAGGTAGCATGGATTTGGTATTTAACGTCTATTTTTGGGGGGGAAACTCAAATTCATAAGCAACTTTTATGAAAAATCTTCTAGGAGCAGAGATCTTTCACTCCTTGTCATCAAAATTTCATGTCTAGAAACAAAGCCTAATTTGTGGGTATGTGTAGCGGAAAGAAGACATCACTGAGCTGGGCCCTTCAGTCAGGTAATAGAGGCCCTTCACAAGTCCTTTGGCTCCTCCTGGCCTCAGAGCACCTCACCTATAGAAAGAGACAGATGCGTAGGTCGGTCCTCCCAACGAGCCAGGCAGGAGTGCTGGGGGTGATGCCACAGACCCTGGAGCAGGGTAGAAGGACCGCATGGCAGTGGCACCTGCCGGGAGAGCTACCAGGTGAGGCTTCGTGGTCACTATCCCATCGTTACCTGCTGGGTAAGGACGCCAGGTCGTTCTTCTCAAGTCTGTTCTGTTTCTAAAGTTCTTTGACTCATAAAATCATGGGGTCATATCTCCACGTGGATGGCTAGTAGGCATCTTAATGTATCTAAAAGTGGACTTTTGGTCTCCCCCCGCCCCCACCATGTCCTTTATAGAACAGTGAGGATCCATTTTCTTCTTCCTACTTCCACTGCTACAGCCCTGGTCCAAGCCACCATCCATCATCTCTTGCTTGGATTACTATAATGGCTTCCCCACTTGTCTTCTCCGGTGAATCGCTGAGACTGTCCCCGACCACCCTGCTCAAAACAGCTTCCCTTCCCCCACCCCCTGTGTTCCTGGTACCCCTGTCCCTCTTTATTTTCTACAGCACATCAGACATATAATTTTTTTTTTACTTCTTTCTTAATTGTGTTTCTTTATTGTCACCCCCTTGTCCTCAAGTAAGAATGTAAGCCATAAGAAGGGATTTGTTTTTTCTTCTGGTTTTATACACTGCCATAAACCCAGTAACTAGATCACACAACTAACCTGTGATCTTTCGAAATGGTTTGCTGTCAGTCTGGGATTGATTGTCTACTCTCTTGTCGAATTCTTCTTGATGCCAGCCCCAACCCTGTGGATCCCTGAGCCCTGGACCTCTCCTAGTGGCCCCTGCTGTCCCTCCCTCTCCCACGGGACCCTTATCCTTCCTGCCTTGTTAGTTATTCAGCCCTGTGTATTCTACAAGCAGATCTGCTAGATAAGACTGAGAGCCTGGTTTTATACTTTGAACCCCCTTTGCCTAGCACAGACCTAAGATGCAATGGAATGTGCTCAATAAATTCATTATTCATCTGTTGACTGGCAAATGTTTCAATGAAATACTGTTGGCAGATGATTAAAACTCAAGCCTAGAGATGACCTGGGCCCCTGGAAGTCGTGTGATACAGTCCCACACAAGGGGTTGTGACCGGATGGTAGTTTGCGTGAGCAGGTAGGATGCGGAAGGGTGTGGATGGTGCAGTGTCCAGGATGCATCTCTGGGAGTGAGACGGGTTCTCCTGGTGTCTGCTTCGAGAATGCCCACGGCCCCCAGAGGACGAGGAGTGCACCTATTTCTTTAAATTTCCATGGAGGATCGAAGCTGCTCCTTGAGATTTTAAAATACGCTGCACGGTCCCGATGGTGTCAGGTAGCTAGTTTATGGGTCCCGTCCTGGTTGTGATAACTCAGGCTAAGCTGGATAATAAACGAAAGTGGGACAGAGCCGCAGGATAAATATTGCTACAGGGCATCTCGAGCGGCACAAATCACGGGGGAAATATCTCCCAGGCTTTTCATTTCTCCTCTTCCTCCCTGGCCCTCTGGCAGCAGCTGGCAAAGCAGGATCCATCCATCTTAGTGTCCCTGCCCCCAGCCCCAGCTTCTGCTCTCCATGCATTGCTGTAGCGGCAGGGATGCAGATTGGTGCTTGGGTGCTGGGGCCTCTCTGTGGCCAGGGTGGCACGGGGGAGCCAGACTGCACTGGTACAGGTCTCCCCTCTGTGGCCGTTCTCCATCAAGCGATGGACCACTGTGTAGCCTCGCAAGCCTGTTTATATCTAGAATGAGAGAATTTCACAACTGGTTGGTATCTGGAGTGAGCATTTGAGTCACCCAGGGAACTTAAAAGCAGCTTGCTGAGTCTCACTGTAGTGCACAGAATCAGCGTCATGGGAGTCTAGTCTGGAGTGTTTCCGTGGACCATCCCCTGCCCATGGGGGCTCCTGGTGCCCACGGCTGGTGGGAGCCACTGGCCGTGTGACCCCATTTGGGGACAAATGGAGGAGGTGAGGTTGGTGGCGGGTTGGGTGGCGAGAGGGGCTGGTTCGCGTGGCCCACTCTTGTACTAGATCCATCAGCACTGTCACTTAGGAAGGCTTTCTCCAGCTGTGGAGTCGTGCTGGCTTTGTAATCAACGTCCACCTGCAGGGATCGATTGGGCCTGTGGGGAATACAAAGCTGTCCAAGGCATGTAGGCACAAAAAGTAACTAACTGCACAAGGCAGGTGAGTCTATTAAAGGAAGAGGGCAGTCCCTGCGAAGGACATTACCACCTATCCTGGCCCTCCCCACACCTGGGCTCTGTTGTCTCCACCTCCACTCTGCCTCTGGACCCCACTTTCCCGGTTGAGGTGCTCCAGGTGTCTTACCCCATGTCATAACAGCTTCCTTGTTAGCCCCCTCTGGGCTGTCCTCTGCCATACAGCAGAGTGGCCATACCTGCTCACCTGGTTACCTGTGCCTGGTATGTGCAGGATGCTCATTTCTGTTGGGTGGATTGACTTCATTGGTGCCCTCTTGTCCTGGGGGAAGGCCCAGAGTCTGGGGGGTGCCTTCCAGGCCCTGCACATGGGACTGGGCCCTGCCTGTGTGGCCCTCACAAGTGGCACCCAGCAGCCACACTGCTCTTCTGGTCCTTCTCGATTTTGCCAAGTGCTTCCAGTCTCTGGGGAGCACCCATGCCATTTGCTCTCCCTGGGATGGTGACACTCTCCTCCTCTCTGTGCTAGGCGGGCAGACTCCTGCTCACCCAGTGGGCCCAGCTCTGTGCCCTGCTCCCTAGCAAAAGCAGTCACCTCCCTCTCTGTGCTCCATTGGTATCATACCACCTGCACATTCTTGTGCTGCTCAACGGGTTGGTTTTGTTTTAAAGATTTTGTTTCATATATCTCTCCCTCTGTCTCTGTCTGTCTCTGTCTTAAATTCTAAGCTTCTTGAGCATAGGGACCAACTATGTCTTAAATCAACCGCTTGTGCCAGTGTTTGTTGAATGAAGAGAGTATAGTGGAAAAGACACTGATCACGCAGTCAAGGAATGTGGGTTTTCCTAGCAGTTCTGTTATGGCCTTGCTGGATGACCAGAGAAGAGTTAATTCTTTCCTCTGGAAGCTCATTTTTCCTTTAATCCTAAAGAGTGTTTGCACCTGCATGACTTCTAGGTCACCTTCTGGTTCGGACATTTCCTGGTTCTGTGCATTAGAAAACGGAGAGGGGTTTGTGTGTCCGTCTTCACAAGTGTGTGCATCCTGCTCAGCCTGGGGCCTTCCTCGGGGTGTCTGGTTACGGGCCCAGCACGCAGTGGTGGTTCAGCTGTGGTGTTAACCGACGTGGCTGGGACCTTGGGAGCCTCCTGATTTGGTGGTATAAGAAGTCTGCATGGCTGTTCAGCCTCCCCTGCCTCACCTCTCATCTTTCCTTCCTTATTTTCTGAGGAGGTGGCCAGGAGCACTCATGAGGCTTCCGTCACCAGCTTTGTGCCCTGCACGATGTGAAGTGTTGGGCCGAGCCTCCGACTTCTTGTGTCTCCTGGAGACGTGAGCCCTGCTAAATGTGATGTGCTGGAACCCGGGAAGCATCTTGCCGAGGCGCGAGGCTGGGGAGAGGGACAGCCCCTCAGAACTGAGGCCCAAATTGGGAGGGAGAAGCCCAAGACGGTGACACAATTCTCTCGTGTCTCTCCTCCTGGGCCTTGATCATAAGGGCACTGGGACGTCCAGGCTCCCGGAGATGGGCGGGAGGACAGAGAGATGGAGAAGGAATTGGGAGGTTGGCTCTTGTGAGCCAGAGCGTGACTGCCTTGGAGAAGGTATGAGATGGGGAGCTGGCGGATGCGGGGAAGGTCAGAAGTCTGGACTTGGAAAGTCCTGTCCAGAGGGACAGGCTGCTCGAGCTCCCTGTCCCTCTGGGCTCATTTCCCTCAGTGCTTCGTAGACTCACTCTGAGAGGCCCAGCCTATCTGGCGGTGGTCACGAAAGCCTAGAGGACGAGAGCAGCACCTCCCAGCTGGCCAGCAGGCCCTCCACTGAGAAGGCCCCAGGGTAGGAGGAGAGTCTCTCTCTGGCGTGTCCAGAGATTGTTTTGGGGCCTCAGTTTCTCCCTCTGCCCCACTCTGCCCCACCTCTGTGGCTGGGTGTAGGACCAGCATTGCACCACTGCAGTGAGAGTCACTTTATAAATAGAAAGATACTTAATACTGACCATGGAACCAAGCAGGGAGGGTGGCTCTGGGCAACCGTGTTTTAAAAATGAGCATTGATTGCTGGGAATCTACATGCTGCATATTAAACAGACCCAGACTGGCTCCCAGGGTTCTGCTCAGCCCTGTCTCTGCTCCTGTCCCCTCTCGGGAACACTCATGGCCCATCCTAATCCTCAGAGGGCCTGGAGGGTCACGGGTTTGGGGTTTGTGTCCCTTTACTTCCGGGGCTATTCTCTGCCTGGTGTGCATCTGTTCATTGCTCATTCATTCATGCATTAATGCATTTCACCTCTTATGAGGCAGGCACTGTGCTAGGTTCTGGGATTCAGAGTTCAACGAGAATCACCTCCTATTCCCTCTCTCCTCCCCATTCTCAGCATCAAGACTCACACAGCAGTGTGCAGAGCAAGAATCTTAGTGTGGGGGGGGGGGCGGTGTTCAGAGAATGATGAGGACAGCATCCAGTTTTGCCTGGGTTGGGGAGGGGAGAGGCGCCACAGAGAAAACAGTGGCCAAGAGAGGGAAGTACATTCTACACAGGGAACAGAGTGTGCAAAGGGCACAAACAGCTGGCATGTAACAGGCATCTCCTCACTGTCACCTGAGTTACCAGTTACCAGTGGGCTGTGATGTCCACTTAATATACCTGCTCCCTCACTGTGTCTTTCGGGTGATTAAAATATTTTGTCTCTTGTCTAGTCCCAGAGAAGAACTTAGTGAAAAAAGACCAAAGAGTTGAATAACTTCACCACCACTAAGACTTCCTCCCTTTTCATTTGGTGATTTGCACTCCATCCTGGAACCTAGTCACAGGGGAGAAGGTATTGTGTTAGAGAAAATCCCTGGAAAACTCCCAGCAGGTTTCCCATATCCACATTGCTCCCCTGCCTGACCCAGCTCCACCTTCACACTGCCACTCAGCCCAGAACTGTGCATCCTGGAGGCCCTGCGGAGTCCTGTCCGGGCTTCTCCAAATGACCCAACCCAGCTTTTCTTAGTCACTCCATAAAAACTGGAGCCATTGAAGTGTTTCCACAGTGGAGCCAAATGAGCAGGTCTGAGTGTTAGGAAGATGCTGGTCAGTCTTCTGAGGAGAGCCCTGGGGAGGAGGGGGAGCCAAGGCCAATCAGTGGAGGTGGCTAGGCACTGGGGAGTGGGAGGCCCCGAGGAGATGTGCCACACTCTTTCCAGCATTGAAAAAATATATAAATCAGTACTTACATTATATAAAAATTATAAATATATATTTGTGTGTGTGTGTGTGTGTGTGTGTGTATATATATATATATATATATATATATATATATATATATATATAACCTGATAGGTGTAAACAGTGATAGTTTGGCTACTTTGATTTATATTTCCGTGACTTGTAGTGTTCCCAAGTCTTTTTTACAAGTCAGAAGCCAGAGCAGTGAAATCCCTTGTCACGGAAGTGATTCACACAGAGCGTCTCTCTGGTTGGAGACGTGGCTGGTGAGGGTGGGCTGGGTGCCACCTGGGAGTGTGGGGTCCTTCGGGCTCTGCCTCGGGAAGGGGTCTTGCCCGCTGCTTGGCCTCCAGGCAGTTTGTTCGACTTTTTGCGGGTGGCAGGTGCGGTGGGGAGCGGGGAGGTAGGCCAGGGTGTGCTTCAGCCTCTCCCCACTGTACACTTCTTTCTCTCTTTCTCCTCTGCTTTTTTTTGACTTCCCCCTCCTTCTGCTTTTTCTCACCCATTCCTACCACAGTAGCATAATCTGTTGTGCTTTTTTCTCCATTGCCATTTCTGTCTTCAGTGTGCCCGTTGCCCTATAGAGATAGAAAGGTTTCGGACCCCTTGTCCTTCACCCAGTGCCTGACACTCAGGTTCTCAACAAACATGGGCAGTCTTCTTCCTTTCCCTGAGGGTTTAATGGGGGTATTCACAAAAAGTCAGGGGAAGGATGGCATAGAAACTTGGACACTTGGAAAGCAGTGTGTCTGGGCCAAGGATACAGGTTGGCTCAGGCAGCTCACACCTGCTCCTGCTGCCAAGGTTTGAGAGTGGGGTCAGCCTGTGGGATGGGGCAGGTGAACCTTCTGGGCAGTCTGTGTATCCGCTGCAGAGGGTCTGATGGACAGTGGTGGAGACACCCTATGGCTCCCGCTGTCCCCCTTTGTTCCCATCACACACGGGATCTGGTTGCTTATCCTCTGATGTGGTTTCTCCTGGGAGGGTTGAGGAATGAGAGTTATTCAGTAGCTTTTCATGAAGAGGAATGTGTGATTTGAACAATGCTGAGCCCAGGATGCCCTGGATTCCTCAGTCCACGCTGGCATTAGACAGGAACTATCAGGAGCTGGAAATAGGCCGTGGGGCCCCGGGGGGAGGGCCGATTGTTTGTGGCAACCCCACAGTCACCATCCCGCCTCATCCTGGAACCATGGATGCCACAGACAGGAAGGCACCTCCCAAAGTCATCTAGGAAGGAAGGGACCTTGCTGGTTCCATGCTGGGCACATTACACACCCGCCACTCGGCCGCTCGGACTGCAGGTGGACCAGGGTTCAGCCCGCCCAGGGTGGTAGCTGGCGCGTGCTTCGCTCACCTGCCCCTGTCCTTAACAGCTTTCTTGGGAAGGCTTCCCCTTGCATTTTGAGTCCAGTCCCCTCATACTGCCCTAAATGAAGCAAGACGTGAGGCCATCGTCCTCTGCATGGAGCCTTTAAATGCATGAGGGTATGATGTCTTCCTTCTGTTTTGGAGAACCAGTGGGAGATGGTGTCTACTTTCGACACATGATGCAAGACAGCTGAGTAGAATTTGTAATGGATAAAATATTGGCTCAATTCAGAATTGGTTTGCTCTCATTTAATGGGGTAGGAAGGTATAGTTCTGTGCTGAGCTAACTTCATGCATTTTTTAAACCAACTTTGTTTCAGCCATCAAGAGAGGAATACATGAATAAAGAGTCCATATTATACATTGTCCATTTGAGATTTTGCTTCACTCGGAGGTGGGCTCTGTTCTCCCAGTTATGCAGGCGAGTACCCTGTGCCCACATTTCTAGCCAGAATTCTGCCCAGCAGATGATGTCGCTGGATCAAATGAGCCAGGGATGAGTTTTCACAGTGACAAAACTTGCTGTTTTCTCATGGTGCACATAACATTTTGGCATCTTTAAGCACATTTCCATCTCAGAGGACGAATCTAGGGTGTTTCCTGTAGCTGGGTAAACCTTCCTGACCAGGTGTGGCCCTTGCAGAAAGTAGCCAGCTCTGAACTTCATGCCTATAAAGTCCCTGTTCTCATGTGTGCACGCATGTGTGTGCGTGCATGCGCATGTGTGTATGCACGTGTGTGTGCATCTATGCCCGCATACATGTGCATGCTACATCTGAAAAAATGTTTCATGAAATTACATGTGAGATATCTCATTCTAGCATTTTCTGTTTAGTTTTTAAAAATACTCTTCCTGACCCACTAAACTGATTTCATAACCCATTAATGAGCAATGACCTGCAGTTTGGAACAAACACTAATCTGGGAGTTGCTATAGATTAAAGCAAATGGAAACAATTAGCAAGTTAATTCATTTGGGTCATAGTCACACATCTACTACAGCTCAGATTCTTTATTTTTGCGGTTTGGGTTTTTCTTTTCCTTATTGTCATCGATGCCTTCAAAGCAAGCTCCTGTCCAGGAGGCTTGGATTTCACACATCTTTTAACAAGGACCCCATCAGTCAGTATATTAACATCATCTTTCTAAAATAAATTTGATCCTAAGACACAGGTTTTTTTTTTTAACCTAATGGTTTCTTTTTCATACTAAAAGCATAAACAGAGCCCTGACTTATGAAAACAGCTAATTTCCTCAACAGTTATTCATGGAGTGTTTTCAAGGTTGAGTAAATTAGCAAATCCACAGATTGGAGCCGGGGATTCAGAGATGTCACCTTCCTGCCCTCAAGGAGCTTACCTCCAAAGGGGTGAAAGGCTTGTGAAGGAAGTACAGTGTGTGAGGCACCACGGTAGAGGTGCTTGCAAAGCCTTCATCAGAAAGACTGACTGACTCAGGGGAGTCAGGAGGGCAGGAACCAGAATGAGGGTTGAGTTGAGTCTTGCAGGGTGCATAGGAGTTTGAGTGACAGGCCTGCGAGGTTGTGATAAAAGAAATTTGGAATAGAATCAACAAAGGTTTTAAGCTGGAGCAACAGAAGATCAGTTTCTTTCCGAGAGATGCTGGTGAGGGCTACTGTAGAAGGTGTTCAGGAACTGGAGCAAGCTGGGAAGGGGGAACCAGGCAGGAAGTTTTGGGAATAGCCTTTTGTTGGTTTTATGAGAAGGAGATACAACTGAGGAGTTTTGGCCAAGGGAATGGCATGGGGGGAGGGGGAGGGGTTGTGGGGGCACAGAGGCTTGCTTGAATCTGCAGGGTGAAGAGATAAAGTAACAGAGTCTGAGGAACCTCTCTAGGTTTCTAGATCAAGTGACTAAGTTGGTGGTGATGCTATTAACAGAGTAGGAGTATTAAATAGCAAAGGAGGAACAGGTAGGTGGTGGGGAGAGAAGTAACAAATGTAGATTTAGGCCTGATGCTTTGCATTCCTGGTGGACATCCTGGTGGAAGTGTTCCAGTGCTTGACGGCTTAGAACAGGGCTTCTGGAGAAAGAGCACGTTCCTTTCCTAGCTTGGCCATGTACTCCTGGTCTATGTGGTCCAGGATGAATCACCTGTCAAGTGATTCTCATCTGTCAAGTAGGGAAAGCAGTGTTTATCTTTCAGGCTTGTTAAGAGGATTGGGGAAAATAGCTATTGAAATCCTTGCACAAGGTAGGTACTCAGATTTTTATAGCATTACTATTAGTGATCTGGGCTGAAAGGAAGGATCCAGGGCTCAAGTCTCAGTTTTGCAAAATTACAGATGTCCTTGGGCAAGTTACTTCATTAGTCTGGGATTTCTTCATTTGGATATGGCAGAGATTAAGCTTGATGATCTAATCTAATGCATCCATTCTAATGCAAAAATTCTGTGCTCTTCTGAACGTTAAGAGAAATAATTTACCAATACATTGGTTGATAGAATCAGGACTTTAACAAGTGTGCTGTAACAACGGAGAGAAACTAACAAGATGAAAGGTGAGGGGCGAATGTTTACAGTTATACTTAGATTTAGAAACCTGCAGGAATGTGGAAGGGGGAGCTCAGGCTTCAAATGCTTGATGTGACACCCCCAGGCAGGCCCTGGTGCTGCTCGGAGCTTTACGTTTGTGACGGTCTGACACACAGTATGAAGGGAGTTCAGTGCCTGCACCACTGCACTGGTGGAAACAGTGTCCAGATCAAGAGCTATTGCAGCCTGTTGCCCTTTGCAATGTTCAGACTCCATGGAGCATAGTGTCCAGCCCCTTCATCACTGCTCTGTCACCAACAGTTGCTGCACCCCTGCTATGTGCTGGGTGCTGAGGTGGGTGCTGGAGGTACTGTATCGATCAGATGCAGTAGTTGAGGGCACTGCATCTTAGGGAGGGCGTTGGCAGACCGGGACACGCCGGGAGGAGAGTGGGCAGGGAGGCAAAGGATCTGTAGGTTGCTGCATGAGTGAGTACCAGCAGAAAGGAGTGGGGATGTTTTGCTTGGAGAAGAGAAGACTCAGGGGCACGTGATACTGCCTTCTTACATGGGAAAGCTTGGCACCTGGGTGAGGAATGAGGCCTCTGTTTTACTGCTCCGGAGGGAAGAGCTAATTCTATTAGCCAGAATAATGATGATGATGATAATAATTAAAAGAAATATTATCTACTATTTATTGAGCGTAGGGTGTTCCAGGCACTGAATCAGGCCCTGTATGTAGATCATTGACTCGGCGTGTTGTTAGGCATTTATGAGACTCATAATTCAGATGAGGAAACTGAGGTGCAGGGCAGTTAAGTAACTCGTCAAGGGGCAGAGCTGGGATTTGATACTGATGTGACTGAGTTTGTGGCCCATGTCTCCCCACACCCCATCCACGTCTCTAAGGTGCAGGGCAGTTAAGTAACTTGTCAAGGGGCAGAGCTGGGATTTGATACTGATGTGACTGAGTTTGTGGCCCATGTCTCCCCACACCCCATCCACGTCTCTAAGGTGGAGAGCTCAGAATAAGGAACGGCTTTACGGTAGTTAGAGCTGCGAGGTGATGCCCAGGCGGCGTTCAGGCACAGTCACTTGGCTGCCTTGTACGGTCTTCTTCAGGAGGCTTCTGTAGAGGGGTGCAGATTGGACATCAGTGAGCCGCTCTTCCTGGGCTCACCGGCTCCTAGGACAGCCCTGGAGGGAGGGAGGGAGACATTATGCCCATTTTGTAGATGGGGAAACTGCAGCTCACAGGGATTAAGTGGCTTGCCCGAAGTCACATGGTTCTCAAAGACAAAGCTGGGCCTCACACCTGGGTCTTGTGGCCTCGTCCTATGTGCCTTCCTGCTGCCCACTCTGCCAGCCAGCCCTTTACAGCAGTCATATACCTCTTGTGATTTGCATTAGTCTTTGCCCAGATTCATTCCACCTGCTCCTCCCTGCTCCTTTGCTGTATCCGACAGGTTGCCTGTGATGTCCCTTGGGCACCAGAGCTCAAAACTGGCCTCAAACAGAAGCCTCAGTAACGAGCTCAAAAATAGCCCGTATCCAAGCAGATTGAGAGGTGGTACCACAGTCAGAGCACATGCACTGCCATGAGCAGGGTTTGAAGTCTGGTGGGCTGTGTGTGTTGTGGCACAGGCTGGTGGAGAAGGCTGCAGGATCCCGAGGGGGCAAGTGGTCTCTCTCCTGCCCCTTATCAGCCCTCCCCTGGGCTGCTGCTATCCCTTTCTGGAAGGCAGGCCTGGAGGGAGCAGATTAGGGAAGTTAATTACTCAATTAATTCACCCAGATCAGACAGACTTTCTGCTTGGGAGATGCTCTGCTGATGGAACGAGGAAATTGCTAATTTGCCAGTTCTGGTCACTGACAGAGGATATTGGGAGGTATGGAAGCTGTCGGTACACCCTACCAGGCTCCCTTGGGCCTGTGGCCCTCTGAGCTGATTGCCTTGCTCTTGTCCTTATGTGAGTGAGCATGTCTCTTTCTCTTCTTTCTCTCACCCCATGGTTCCCACCCTGCCCCCCCCCCCCCCGACACACACGCATTTTTTTCTTGTAAGCACCAGATACCACCAGGAGAGCTGGCTGGGCTAGATTTTCAGACTTCGTTCATTCACTCCACAAGTGGTTACTGAGTCACTGGCACATGACTGGATGCTAAGGGGACACAGCAGGAATTGACTCGTGCTCTGCTCTCTTGCAGCTGACAGTCCATTTACAAAGACAAGACTTGCCCGCTCGGGCTGCCCAGGCTGAGTCAAGGAGACTCATGATCGGGGGTGGCGAGCAGGGAGGGTGGGGGAGCAGGTGTGTGTTGGGGTCATGAGGACGGGGAGATCTGTATCTGCGCCATCAACCTGAGGAGCCTCCATGCCAAGGGAGGGGATGCTAATTGAAGCCCAGAATTGGGGCAGGCTGGTGGAGAGCTGAGCCAGCCCATGTAGCCCTCCCTAAGGCTGGAATAGCCACACAGGAGTGCAGTCCAAGACAGAATGGTGGATACAAGGTCAGAACAGATGATGGAGTGCGGGTTGAAAGCCGACTCCAGGGCTGACATAGGGAGAGCTGGGTATCCACTTTGTCAGGGTGAGAGCCAGGGTGAGAGCGTATCTGAAAGTGAACAATCAGAGGCAGAGTGCTATGTCTTTGATGACACATGCAGGAGGGAAAGAAAAGCAGCCCTGGAGTGACCTAATCCTACCATTATGTTCTTCCTTCCCTTCCTAACCTCCCCCCACCCCGCCCCACCGTGTCCCTCTTCATTAGGCACGTCTGTGAGTATGGGCTTAGGCTGACAGAGTGATTTTGGCAGATATGTTCCTGCTGGAGAGGGGAGCTGTTGGCCAGGATTGTCTTCCCAGCTGGTGTGACTTCAGATTACTGACAGAAATGTCTCAGGGTGACTTTGGTGATTATGTGCAGATGTATCTTCAGGAGATGAACCAAAGGGAGCAGTGGGGGTCTTGTACCCAACAGCCTCTAGGCCTGGAGGATTTGCTAGTGCGTAGTGAAAAGAAGGGCTGGCGGGGCCTTTCCAAGTTGAGCACAGTTTAGAGTCCCTTGGAGGTTTTATTAACAGGGGGGGTTGTCATGGTTGGGGACTCTGGAAGGCCAGAGTGGGCTCAGGAATTTTCCTTTGGTATCAGGACACTCAAGGATTTGGAAGTAGGTGGCCTTGGGAGCCACACTAAGAGAACTGTGTTTTGGAGGGAACCCAGCACTTGGAAAGGGCACTGGATCAGGGCTGTGAAGACCTGGTTGTGGCCCTTCAGTGACTGGCTCGGTGCAAGTCGCATCACCTCCCATACAGTGGCGTGTGCTGCAGCCTACTTTCGTGAGGCGAGACCCTTCCTTATGCAAAATCTCTGAACAGTATACACTTTTCTGTAGTTGCGCGCAATCGTCATTGCTTTTATAATTATAATAGAAATGTTCCAAAGCATCCGTCTAGGTTGATTAAAGCCAGGGAAGGGGAGGGGAGGAGAGAAGTGAATCAGACCATCTCTGAAGACCCATAGCTTCTGGGATCTTCTTCCAACAAGAAAATTCAAGGAATTTCCCCCTCCATCCCCCTAGACTGGGTGGTGAATCTATTGCTTTACCGTGTGGGTGGCTGCTTCAGCCTTGAGATAGATGGGTAGCAAGAAGAGAGGTCCCAAAGCTCCCTAATTAGAGCAACTTCTGGGTCACTTTTCCCTTTTCTCTGCTGCTGATGTTGCTTAAACTGAGCAATTAGAGCTGTGGGTTGCTGCCGGGAGCTCCCTGCACGTGTGACCCATCCTGCCCTGGGAGGGTCTACTGATGTCCTGTAGCATCAGGTTGGGGTGGGAATAGCCTGCACTCAGACTTTCTGTTCTGTGTGTTGTTTCTCAAGCCAGTTTGTGGTTGATGGAAGGGGCGGGGCCTCCATGTCACACAACTTCAGGGGACATGCTTCCCAGAGAACACAGTGTAACTATTCCCCAGGAGTTGAGGGGTGGCAGCTCTCCCTGGAAGGGGTGCGGCCTGGAGCATCCCTATTTTGTTACTAAACTCTACTGGTTCCTTGGTCCTATAGTCTTTATTCTCAGTTTTGGTGCCTGATGATGGCAGTAGAAATGCATATATATGTATGTGTGTGTGTGTATATACATATATATATGTATACACACATATACATGTGTGTATATACACACACATATGTACGTGTGTGTATATATACACATATATATTTAAGTATTTATTTATTTTGAGAGGGAGAGCATGAGTGTGTGTGAGCAGGGGAGGGGCAGAGAGAGAGAGAGAATGAGAATCTCAAGCAGGCTCTGAGCTGTCAGTGCAGACACAGGGCTCGATCTTATGAATAGTGGGATCATGAGCTGAGTTGAAATCAAGAGTCAGATGTTTAACCGATACAGCCACTCACGTGCCCCGAAATGTATACATTAAAGATGATAAAAGTAATCAAGACTAGCTTGTCCCCTGACCATACTTGGTTTCAGAATACATTTGGAAATACTCATTTAGTAAACAAGTATTCATGGAGTCTGGCTGTGTGCCTAGCAGTGTGCAGAGTCACTGAGGGGGTACTGGAGTCGGGGAGAGGGGTGGAGAGGGACTCGGTGAATAAACTGTTCTCAGACAAGAGTGGGCCAGCTCCCTTCATTCACTCTGCATTTGTGGTGTGTGCTCGTGTGGCCAGGTCCTGGAAGATGGGTGCCCCGCTAGCTCCAGCTTTGTTGGAATTTCTGAGGTTGTCTGGGTGGGGCAAGGAGTCATTTTAATGTGGAAACTCAGGGGGTCACATTCAGAAATGGAATCTGGGTGTGCCCAATGCAGCTCTTGATTCACTTTCCCCATGGCTGGTGGATTTGAGGGTGTGGACTGGGAGTTTCCGGCCCCACCAAGGAAGGGCTGGTGTTATGCAGGGTGGCCGGCACTCCCTTTCTGAGCTCCCCAGGTCAGCACTCTTAGCGAGTTCTCCTACCTCCAGCCCGGGCCTCTGGCCCGCTGTGGCTACGTGCTACAGCTGGGCCCGCAGAGCTTAAAATAGCAGTATGAGCTGGCTGCTTTGCATGTGGGGAGCCCGCCTGAGGCATGATGGGGCAGCTGTGTGGAGTTGGGGCTCCACTGGCTCTAACTACTGGGGTGGAGAGTATTCTTTGGGGGTTTCTTCTAGGCTCGGGGCTGGGGGAACGGGGGGTGGTGTGTGGTGTTGGAGGCTCAGGTGTGGGTGGTGCAGAGGAGAAGCAAAGAGCTTGTCTTTCTGAAGACCTTTTAAGGGAATGCCTTGAACCTGCCTCCAGAGCCTCCTACTGTTAAGCTCAGAGGCCTTCAGCTTGGTGTCCTGTCTGGCTCTAGCCCTGGCCCTTGGTACTGCCCCGGGTTAGCTATGTAGGGTCCCATTCCAGCCCAAATGAAGAGAGAAAATGAGGCGTGGGGTGGGGGTGGAGGGTGCTGCTGGGCCAGGTCAGCGGGAGGACACAGGTATCTTGAGTCCTAGTCAGGTGGGCACTTACCACTGGGCTCCCTCACTCCCCAGTTACCTCCTCTTGGGAAGCCAAAATGGCACCTTGAGGATGAGGCAGGGGTGTCCTCCAGCATTCATTCATCCAGCAAGTGCGTACTGAGTACCCGCCATAGGGAAAGCTCTGTTCTGGGCTGTAGAAGTCAGCAAGGAATGAACACACCACATCCCCACCCCCACAGGACTTCTGTCTGGTGGGGGAGAGAGATCATAATCGATTAACAAAAAAGCAAAGGCATACCTTGTTTTAGTGTGCTGTTCCTTATTGTGCTTTGCAGACCTTGCATTGCTTACAAACTGAAGGTTTGTGACAACCCTGCATCTAGTGAGTCTGTGGGCGCCATTTTTCCGACAACATTTGTGCACTTTGGTCTCTGTGTCAAGTTTTTGTAATTCTCGCGATTTTCATTTGTTATGGTGACCTGTGATCAGTGACTACAACTCGCAGAAGATTCAGATGATAGCGCTGTTTAGCAGTAAAATATTTTAAAATTAAGGGTATGTACTTAAAAAAAAATTTTTTTAACGTTTATTTATTTTTGAGACACAGAGAGACAGAGCATGAACAGGAGAGGGTCATAGAGAGAGGGAGACACAGAATCTGAAACAGGCTCCAGGCTCTGAGCTGTCAGCACAGAGCCCGACGCGGGGCTCGAACTCATGGACCGCGAGATCATGACCTGAGCCGAGATTGGATGCTTAATTGAGCCACCCAGACGCCCCTGTACTTTTTAAAAAAAAAGATATAATGCTGTTGCATACTTAATAGACTACAGTAGTTTAAACTTTTCTGTGCTCTGAGAAACCCCAAAATTCAGTTGACTTGCTTTATTGCAATACTTGCACTACCATGATATTCACTTTATTGCGACATTCGCTTTATTAGAGCAGTCTGGAACTGAACTCGCAATATCTCTGAGGTCTGCCTGTAAATTATATTGTATGCTGGGGATAAGTGCGATGGAGAAAGCTGAACAGGGTAGGAGAGATTGAGTGTGAGGGGGGAGGTACAGTTTTAAATGGGGTGGCCAGGAAAGGGCTCACTGAGAAGGTGGCTTTGGCACGAAGGTGTGAAGGAGATCAGAGAGCTGGCCATGCAGAGATCTAGACGAAGAATGTTCCAGTCGAGGGAACAGCCAGCATAAGACCTCTGCTGGAAGAAACAGCAAGACGGACAGTGTGGCTGTAGTGGGGACAGTGAGTGGTGTGTGGTGTGTGTGTGTGTGTGTGTGTGTGTGTGTGTGTGTGTGTGTGTGAGCTTTATCTTTTACTCTGAGAGAGATGGGAAGCCATTAGAGGGTTCTGAGCCAAGTAGTAACCTGGCCTGACTTGTATGACAGGGTCACTGTAGTACAGGAGCTAAGGTCAGTGGGCTTTCTCTGGTTATTAGGCCCCTGTGGGGCACCCCAGGAGACCAGACAGAGGGTTGCTTCATGCCTTCACCAGGACTTGTCTGGCCTCCGTTCCTACTCCTACACCCTAACCATGAGACTTCTTCTACTGGGCAGGAGGACAGGATGGTACTGGGTTTCTTCTCCTTGCTGTGGAATTTCTTCTGGAGGGAAGGGAGCTGGGCTATTACAGTGGTTTGCTGGAGCCTATGGGTACTTGCTCTCAAGAGCCTATTAGTAAATAATCAGGAAATTTGTCAGCTGTTTGTTAAGCCATTGGTAGCCTGAAATTGGCCATGGTGGGAGTATCTACACTGTAGAAACTGGCAAGCACTACAAATCATGGCTTTTTCTGCTGGAGAGCTGTTTGTTAAAGCATTTAGCAGCCCACCACTGGCTTATTATCTCTACTATGCGTGGACAGTGGCTTTGGAGGGTAGGGCCTCTGTGTGCTTTCATTTGGCAAAGCACATACATGTGTTCCTACTGTGTGAGGTCAGAAAGAGCATGAGGGACATGCTGGCTGAGGGGGTGATTCAAGCTGGTGTTGGGAGTGCTGGTGTGACAGGGCTTGGTCCCCGGTGCCATGTGTGGGGCTTCTCTGTCACTCCTGGCTGGGCATCCTGATGATGAATCTCATCTCATTCCTTCCCTTTCCTTCACCCCCCTCTGTGTATGTAGCACGCCATGTACATGCCTCAGTAGGGGTCTGCTTCGTGCATAAAGGCAGACTCCAGTGCTGGGACCAGGTAAAACCACTTGGTGTAAGGATAGGTCTCTGGTTTAGAAGTCAGGAAACATAGGTTCAGTCCCAACTCTGCCCCTAACTAGCTTAAAAAAATTTTTTTTTAATGTTTATTTATTGTTGAGAGAGAGACAGACAGATGGAGTGCGAGTGGGGGAAGGGCAGAGAGAGAGAGACAGAATCTGAAGTAGGCTACAGGCTCTGAGCTGTCAGCACAGAGCCCGATGTGGGGCTCGAACTCACAAACCATGAGATCATGACCTGAGCTGAAGTCGGATGCTTAACCGACTGAGCCACCCAGGTGCCCCTGCCCCTAACTAGCTTAGACAAGCCCTCTCCTCTCTTTGGTGATTAGTTTCCTCGTTCATATACTGAGACGACAGCCCTCCTCATGTATCTGGTAGGAGTGTGGTGAATATCACATGCAGTCTTAGGTACGAAAGCCCCTTGAACAAGCTGAGTCACACGTCTTTGCTTACAGTGTTCGGGCATGTGGGACCCTATCCTCTGCTCTCCTTCAGTGAGGGTGAGAGCTCAGCATGCATCCTGTTTTTTTCCAGGAAGAGTTCCCAGATAGGTCTACCCTCCTCGGGCTGGTCACCTGAGCACTGAGCACTGAGTACACAGTGTGTACCACCTGCTTTGGCACATGCGCGTGGCCTCTGTCGCCTGCTGTCCTTTCATTTTGTTGCTCTTCCCTCAAATGGATCTTTAGCTCCTAAGATCTGATGCTTCTCAGCAACACCCACGGTAGTGAGCCCAGGAAATCTTCAGTGATTAGTAACCAGTATAGTGTCCTTTGACTTTACATGGAGTTCATGTAACTTGGATGGTTATGGTGTGTGTGTGGCTGGAAGGTTCCGAAGTGTAGAACTGTCCATTTGATGAAGCAGTTTCCCAGACCATGCCTCATCTGTCCCTCACAACCATACCCAGCCCCAGGTTACACACAAGAAAATGTGTGCTCATTCATTCATTCAATTAACAAATGTGTGCTCAGAGTATGCCTCTGGTCATGCAGGTCACACCGATAGCAGGTGTCCGAGCTGGGACCGGGGCCCCAGCCCCTCATTCTGCCTGGCTCCCGGCGGCAGGAGTGTTTGTCTTGTGCTCTCTTTATGGGCAGACAGGGCCGCATGGTTGAGTGTGCATTCATGGAAGGATCGGGGATAAGCCAGGTTGGATGCTGGTCAGGCTCAGGCTTGGGGGTGGAGGGAGAGAGGGGCAGTGCCAGTGCTCAGTGCCTGTCCCTGCTGTGTCCGGCCGAGGCTACGGGCTGGCATTTCCTCTGGCAGTGGTGTGGGGGAGGGGAAGAGCAGGTGTGCCCTGGCATTTGGCCCAACTGGGATATAGAAGCGCCCCTTGGGGCCAGAGCTTGGGGGATGAATGACACATAGCCACCCAGGCACATGGGGCCTCGCAGAGCACAGCCACACTGAGCTCTAGGCTGGACATCTGAGCTCTCCGGTGGTTCAGGAGATGGCCAGATCTGGTGGGTGAGCCCAGAAAGGGCCTCCAGAAGGGAGGACAAATGCCAGTGATCTAGCAAGGGGAGCACCTACCAGAAAGGCTGAGGGCAGTGTCAGGGGTGTCCAATTCATGGGTTGAGGTGAGTACATATGATGAAGGTGGGGGTGAGGCTTGCGGGCCATGGGGATTGTGTGAGGGATTCAGTTAATTTGCCTTCAGATTTCTTAAGTGTCCACCACACATCCGACTGGTTGCTGCAAGAGTCATACCGGTGAGTTCATCCCCTCAGATCTTTCTGTCATCTTGTAGGAGGACATTTATGCAAACAGCCATGATTCAAGGCAGAGTGAACTTAGTCCCTCAAAGAGAGGTTAAGAACAAGAAGAGGGCCTCTAAGTTTTGGGGGACCCTTAGGATCAGAGTCTTCTTCATGGAGGATGTGGCATTTGAGGTGAGTCCAGAACCATTTACTAAAGACAGAGATGGGTGAGGGAGCCTTCATGGGTAGCGGGCAGTGCACGAGCCAGCGTATCAAGGTGGGGAGGTGGGGACGTGTCCAGAGAACAGTGAGGAACTCTGACTGCTGGGGACACAGGGCACAGGTCAGGGACTTGTGGGAAATAAGACCCACAAAGTACAGTGTGGAAGGTCTCAAATGCCAAGCTTGAGTGTTTGTGTTAAATCCCCCATGGAGCCAGTGAAGCTTTTGAGCCGGTGAGAGGGGCAGTGTGGCATCCCTGAGCCCTGTCTCTGGACAGTGATGGTGGCAGCCTATGGTGGGGGGAGTTTAGGAGGAGGACTGGAGGCAGTAAGGAGACTGTGGCAGCTGGGAGGCAGAGTGGGGCTGGCAGTCTTAAGGAGGGGGGGCCATGACAGGGAACGTGTGTGCATGCCATCTGCATTCTAGCATGTGTTGGGCACATCTGGGTCAGGGGAACATGGTTGGGTACACGTCATGTAAGATTGGGTTACAGCAGCTCTGTGGCACAATCTGGGAGGCTTTGGAAGAACATAGCAGGACCGTGACAGCTTTGGAAACCCAAATAGCAGACTGAAAGGTGTGGTTGGTGACCATTTTCATCTTAACTACTATGACATGAGAAAGATGCCTCCAGGTTTGGGATGGATGTTTCTCTGAGGCCCCCTCAGCTGGAGGCACATTGTCTGACTTAGCTGCATGGATGTGGGTCTGCCTGAGGCAGGCAGAGGGAAGAGAGATGCAGTGGGGTTTTGGCCGGTGCTGCTGCCGCACTTTACCCAATGGCTGGTGCGAGTTCAGAGACCACAAGTGGCTTCATGCGCCCTGAGACTTGGGAGTCCTTCGACAGCCAAGTTGGTAGTACCCAATAGGGATGCCCAAATATGTCTCCCCTCCGCTCACCCACACGCTTCTCATTGTCTTCAGCTGGGGCAGAACAAGTGTGGGCTCCCTTCCCGTGAGGACTTCAGAGCTGGTGGATCCCGGGGCACTGTGTTTTCTCCATCTTCTTTCGAGCATCCCCAAGTGCCACTCATGCACTGCCCTTCCCGACGGTGGTTCCAGGCTCAGCGGAGGGACGGAGGGAAGAGGGGAGGCAGCAGGCAGCAGCTCCTGAATCAGCGGAAGGGTCCCAGGTGCAAGGGCCAGCTTCGCAGGCAGGCTGGATGCTGGGTCAGAGAGCGCGGTCCCAGCCGGCAAGTCAGTGCCCTCTGTGGAGTGGTTTAGGAATATTGGATTTGCTGGGTCAGTAAATTTCCACTGGTGCATGGCAATAAACCTCAGGCTTCATCACACGTCCCTGTGCCTGGCGGTCTGGCCTTATCTCATCCTCCCTGAAGCCACCTGCCCTCTTTGATAAGTACTAATAACAAATCCTTTCTTTCTCTCTGTCTCCCTGGAGTGAATGGCTCAGTGTGTGTGCATCTGTGGGTCTGGGTACATCTGTCCAGCACAATGTGTTGCACACCAGGCCCTTTCGGGATGCTGATTGGGCTTGGGATGAAAGACGGTGCTGGTTTGGGACTTTCTTGGGAAAAAGGGCCTGAGAGGTGGGCATCGCACAGGTGGACCACCAGCCTATGCTTCCAGGGCTCAGCTTCCGCTGCTGCCTCTTACTCTATAAACCGCCTCAAAGAAAAGACTGTTGTCCTTTGGGAGTGTCCATTCTTGCTCTTTGCTTAAAGCCTCCCCTGCTCTAAGCCAAGGGGCATTTTTCTAAAGAGCGACTATTCCTGGCTCACAAGCCCCTCAAAGACCCTCACTGCCTCACTCAAGAGTTTGGTGGTATTTAAGAGTGCCTGTATGTTTAAGAGCACAATGTGCGAGACACTGCGAAGGGCTGGCCTGCAAAGGTGATGGACACAGCCTGTGCTCTCAAGGAGTGCAGTCTTGGGGTCGGGGAGGGTGGCAAATGGGCAGTGCCGTGCTGCGACGGGCTCTGGAGCTCCAAGGAGGGGCACAGACTTTAGGAGGAGGCCACCCGGATGCCACCTGGGCTGTGAAAGTTAGCCAGTCAGAGAAGTGTGGAGAGGGAGTTGCAGGCAGAGGAAATGGCGACTTTGAACGTGTTCATCTTGGTGGGAGTGTGGGTGGAGGAAGGTGGAGTCAACAAGAGGCATAGGGGGAGGAGGAGGTGGGGAAACACCTATGTAGATTTTTAATTGGCATCCAGGGTCATCTCTGCTCCAGCCCCACCTCTCTCCCTCATGCACTTTCAGCAAAGCTTCGTTTTGGCTGGGCATGTAGACATGTCCTTCCTGGATGTCCTGGGCACTCTTCTGCCCTCTGGCTTTGCCTAGCCATTCCCCTCCCAGCACACTCTTCCTCCTGCCCTCTGCCTGTCCAGTCCTGCCCATCTTCCCATTTCACAAGTGGGAATTTCAGGGCTGGAACTCTGGAAAGTGCCTTTAACCACCTAGTCCGAGATCCTTGTTTTGTAGTTGAGGAACTAGAGATCATACAGGTAACTAGTATCTTGAGGTTTTGTTCCTTAGGTGGCCCGAGGTGACCATACATCTGGAAGGCCCTTCCTAATGACACTGGCTTGCCCTGTGCACACCCTGCATTGAGCCCCCATTCATTTATCAAGTATTTATTGAGCCCCCACCATTGGTCAGGCATTGTACTGGGTACACAGCAGTGAGAAAAACAGACCCAATCCCTGCTGCCCTCATGTTCATGGTCAAATAGGAGAGTCAGATGGCAAATTGTCACTCAATAAATGTGTACTTTCTTTAAAATTTTTTTTAATGTTTATTTATTTTTGAGAGAGAGAGACACACACACAGAGTGTGAGCAGGGGTGGGGCAGAGAGAGAGGGAGACACAGAATCTGAAGCAGGCTCCAGGCTCTGAGCTGTCAGCACAGAGCCCGACGCAGGGCTCAAACTCACAAACCGCGAGATCATGACCTGAGCTAAAGTCAGTGGCTTAACTGACTGAGCCACCCAGGCGCCCCATGAATGTATAGTTTCAAACTGTGCTAGGCAAGAAGAGGCGGGTGGTGCTGAGGCTGTATTGTTGATGGGCAGGGGAGCTTCGGTGTGGGCTGTGGGGGTAACCAGCAAACCAGAAGAAACTCTTTTGCAAGAGCTCAGGGGTGCGTACAACTAAGTCAGGCAGTGGGTTGAGGAAGAGCATTCCAGGCAGAGGGAACAGCATGGGCAAAGGCTCTGAGGAGAGAGCAAGCTCAGAGGGTTTGCTGGCTGGGGCATAATGAGCAAGAGAAGAATACTTACTTGCAAATGGTGCTGGACAAGTAGGCTGGGGCCAGTGGTGCCAACTGAAAGTAGACTAGCGCGCGCACACACACACACACACACACACACACACACACACACACCCCTAATCTCAGAGAAATGGGAAGCCTCTGGAGGGATTAAAGTAGGGGAACACTTTGTGAGTGAGAAAACAGTGTTGGTGCCCTGTGAAGAGGACCTAGGGCTGAGGTGGGAACGGGAGTTTGTCCTGGGCTGAGGCAGGAGCCCAAGTGAGACATGGTGTCAGATGGGACCAGGGCAGTGCCCATGGAGACAGAAGTAGAAGGTGGCTCATTGGACAGGACTTGTGTTTGATTGGAGGTGGGAGCAAGTGGCAGTGCCATTGAGGAGTCAAGGGTGAGTGTTGGGCTCCTGGCATAAGGAATGGGTTGAGTGTTAGGCCATTTATTGAGAAGGGGAGGGTTTGGCCTGGGGAGCAGGGCTAGGGCAAGGTCAGTCCCTCTGGGGCATGTGAAATTGGAGCTGCCTGTGAGGCAGCAAGTGGGAGCTGGGTATGTGCACTTGGGGCTCAGAAGATGGGGCAGATCCAGGTAAACGTTTAGGTGACATTGGCAGGTGGATGGCACTGGGACCCATGGGCTGGCCAAATGCAGGGGTGTTGGGCCCAGGACAAGGGGGCCCGGAACTGAGGGCCTGAGGAAGAGGAACTGCCAGGGTTCAACCTTAGAATTGGAGCCACAGAACATTTTGTATTGATTATGTGTTGTATCTCTGTTCAACTGCATTGTAATTAGATGGGGACTGGGACCATATTTACTATAATAATTATGTTGATAATGATAATAGCGCCTCAGTTCCTTTGAATGTCTCTGTTTCAGACATTGTGCTGTGTGCATTACAGTGTTAACCTTTAATCTCTAGTTTCTTTTTTTTTTTTTTCATTTTTTTAAATGTTTATTTTTATTTTTGAGAGAGGGAGAAACAAAGTGTGAGCAGGGGAGGGGCAGAGAGAGACACGGGGAGACACAGAATCCGAATCAGGCTCCAGGCTCCAAGCTGTCAGCACAGAGCCCAACGTGGGGCTCGAACTCACGAACCGTGAGATCACGACGTGCGCTGAAGTTGGACGCTTAACTGACTGAGCCACCGAGGCGCCCCTAATCTCTAGCTTCTTACCGTCTGGGGAGGTGTGCATTATCATCTCCATTTTGTGGTTGTGGAAACTGAGATACATGTGGGTAAGTGGTCATTCTAGGTTTCTTGGCAGTTCTAGAATAACTTGCTCCAGAAGGGGTTTGGATGCAGGTCCATCTAGTCCCAAAGCCCAGAGCACTTTCCTGACAATAGTTTGCTAGAACTCTGTTCTTGGAGGTTGGGTCGGGCGGTGGGTATGGGCAGGGGTTCTTGATGGCATCTGAGCCATCATTTCTCACAGAACCGGACCCCTCTGGCCACACAGTCACAAGGGCATGTGGTATGTGCTGAGGGGTGCTGGTTTTCTGACGATCCATACATACCTTCACCTGGCTCCTCATGATCTAGAAGCCTTATTTTTAGTACTCCTGATGAGTGGTCCGGTTGGTCTATAGCCGAAACCCAGTTTTCTCAGAGCTAACTACTCACAGTATCACCAGCATATGCTCTGACCAGTGTGCTTACCTCTCACTTGTGGAGTGTGGACGCACAGCTGAGGGTCTCTTCACAGTCATGGCTTCTCAGTAGCCAGGAGTGGCCTCTGACAGGGGCCGATCATGGCCAGCTCTTGAGCTTTGAGATGTGACTGCAGTACGAGGGAGCCTGCACGAGTTCACCAGGGGCTCAGTGGAGGCAAACGTGCATTGTCCTTAGAGCACCTCTTAAAGGACCTCTATCCCCACCCTGGATGGGGAGGGGTCCATGAGCAGCTTGGCCTCTGTCTTCCCTGTGTTCCACTTCCTGCCTTTCCTGAGTCTTCCTCCAAAATGGCTTTCAGATCTGTAAGTTTATTTATCTGTTTCCTCGCCCATTGCATGCTGCTCTATGTATTGGGAATATGGCTGTGAACAAAATGGTTGACCTTGTGGCCTTTATACCCTGTTATCTGTAGCTGGGAAATTTACATTTCCTGAGTTCCCTCATCAGGTTCTGATGGCCTCAGATAGCCTGCTTTCCAGGAACAATTCCATAGATTTCTGGCTTGTGTCCCATCCTCTGGTTAATGAACTTGGGGCTCTCAGGCTATCCTTAGAGAGAACCCAGGACTTAGGCATGGTGGTCTTTCTTTCCCCTCTACCTATTTACAAATTCTGAGTACCAGCCCCGTGGTGGTCACTGTGACAGGCCCTGGGGGGTGATGGAATGGCTCAGATCCAGCCCCTGCCTCCTTGGGGAAGCCTGGTGGCCAGAGCAGAGGCATGTGGGCAAACTATAATTGTAGGCCGAACAAATAGCTGGGGACTCTCTTCCCAGAGAGCGAGGGACCTGGACCACCCTTGGTAGACTGTCTGGAGCAATCCTGTCTAACCGTGAACCTGGTCACTGCAGCCAAGCCCTATTTGTTTTCCTTACTAGTCTCAGAAACTTAACGCATAAAAACCAGAACTACCCCTAGTTCTTTTTTACTCTGACCTTTCACTGGCATTGTTACCATCCTCCTGAATCCTGGCCAAGTATGGTAACATGTGACCTTGTAGCTGTTTAATTTTCATGGCAAAGGGGAGACTTGCCCCTGCCTCTGGACCCTTCTAACCATTCCTTGTCTGCTGAACCTTCTTGTAGACCTTGTGGGATATTGCCCCCTGTTAGGGACCTCCCCAGCCTTCTTTTCTTTTGGTACCATGGGTAAATGGTTTGCTTAGCAATTAAAGCATTTTCTATACTGCTTAGAAAGATCCCAATTTTGGAGTTTAAAAATTGGGATGAGGTAAGCCTCATCAGAGGTGGCCCATCTCACACGTTCCTTAGGATAGCAAGTGTCACCTCGTGTCTAATCTAAATTCTCGATGAGGCTGCCCTATTTGAAGCTTGGAGGTACAGGATACCTCATGAGCTGCACACACTGCCAAATACAGAAACATTCAGTGCAGGTCAGGAAGGGGATCTGTGTTGGCCCATCAGCTCTGATTGTGTGTGGGTGAGTGAGTGACCAAAGCTGAGCTGTGTCTCACACTGCAAGCCTGAGAAACTCGGGAAGAGGCAGAGAGAGCTTGACATTTACTCGGAGCCCACATCTCCCCAGTTGCCAGTCAGTGGAGATGTTGCACGTTGATTTCACGTATTCACTTCTCTTTCTCCCCTCTGGGGATTCTGTACTTGCTTCACTTTTTTTGTTGTTAAAAAAAAAAAAAAAGGCACGGCAAAGCAGCTCTGTCTTGTTCACATGCTCAGAGATCCTCAAGGGCTCCAGCTCTCCTGCGCATGGCAAGTGGTTGAGGATCGGGGGTGGGCAGGAGACATGGTGTCTCAGACCACCTTTGATCCCTGGTGGTTACTTATGTACCCAAAATATTAAGAAATCGGGACAACCACAGCAGCTGATCTTCTCACTTCTCCACGCTGCTGCCAGACCCGGCTTCCTAGGGCACCAATTTTGTCATGTGCCTCCACTGCTTGGGAAGCTCCAGGATGAAGTCCAAACTTTTCCTGTGTCATGCAAGGCCGTGCACAGTAGCTCACTTTGACTTTCAGGCAGGCCTGTCTCCTCACTGCCCCCTGCATGTACCATACCCATGCCTTCCTGACATGCCCTCCCGCCTCCTCTTTCCCTGTCCATACTCGCTCCAGGGGTCATAAGGGACGCTCTTTGCTGGTCCTGTCATGAAACGTGCTATATCACTCTACTTTGGGCTTCTCTAGGTATGGTCTTGGAGTGGGGGCAGAAGGCTTCCCCCTGACCTAAGATCCTTTTATCTAATGACCTCTCATCAGAACATGCAATTTCAGGTTCCCTGTTGTGCTTTTAGATTCTGTCTCTTAGACTGGAAGATTCCCAAGGGTGGGAACTTGGTTTAGAGCTCAAGAGAGTAAAGAAATGGGCTTTGAAATCATACCGTTTCCTCATCTGTAAAATGGGGATAATAACATCCTTATTCTGTAGGGTTGTCATGAGGATTCGGTGAGTTACAGTGTGTGTGAAGCTGGGTGCTTGGGATATAATGAGGACTTACAAAGCTCTGATTATTCTTATAGTGGCTGAGCCAGGTGCCCTGAGGGGACATCACTGAACTTTGTTAATGGACAGACGACCTGGACTTCAATGCCCTTCCCACAAGGGTGACCAGGAGTGAGCAGAACTGTTAACTGGCAGCCTCCTCTTCTCTTACCCTGTCCTTCACCCTGGCCCACCAGGAAATAGTTACTTGCCTAAATCCACTTAGAAATGAAGGTGAAGATCCAGAGACAATGCAGAGGCTATTCTCACTGAACAAGGTGTGAATCAAGGGGGAAAGAGTTGAGAAGGTAGAGGGGCCAGCCTGGGAGCACCTTAGCTGACACCACCGAATCTCTGAGACTAGTGATAACAGGCTCTTGCATTTGCTCAGGGCTTACTTATGGTACTCAGATTGGTCTCACACCTGCCAGCTCAGTTTATTCTCACAACTCCTCTTGGGGGGAGGCTCTATTAATCCCCATGTTAAAGAGGAGGAAATGATAGCTCAGAAAGGCAAACTGCCTTGTTCTTGATCACACAGCTCAAAATTGAGCTCAGAGTGAAAAACAGGTCTCCTGACTCGCAGTCCAGCTGGTAAATGATCTCTCCTGCATCAAAGAAGTAATGTTATGAGAATGGAGTGGCAGCCCGGAGCCCGTGGGAGCCGGTCAGGGCTGAAGAGGACAAAAGACATTAGCCATTCCAGTCAGGTGGCAGTGGGTTCAGTCAGGAGCCAGCCAGACACGTGCCCCTCATCTGTAGAAAGCATCCAGAAGACCACTGTGACCAGCCAAGAGACCAAGGTGCCATGGCTGTGATGCTCATTAGCTTTCATTGCTGGGCAGCCATCTGAGTGGGGAAGGGGCTTAGAATAGTAACACTACTGCAGGTCCCTCTAGAGAAGTGCGGTGCTTGTACCCCTGGCTGTGAGCCAGTGAGAGTGCAGACTCAGCATGGGACCACCACAGCCAACCTGTGAGGAGTGTCTTCCTGTCCCTGTGGTTGGAATTAATGCCCCCCTCCCTCTGGGCCACAGCCAGTTATGTTCCTGCCCATCGCCTTGGTGATTAATGTCCTTCTGTCTTCCTGATTAGATTGTGTGTGTCTGAAGGGCAGGGAGCAGCACACCTTATGTGTTTCCTCAAGGGCCTGGCCCCATGCTCAGCACATAGCAAGGTGGAATAAGTGTCTAATGGGTTCCAGGGTGGACATTTCACACTCCCACTCCCACGGAGGGGCCGGAATTCCTCCTCTCTCCAGCCATCCTTGTCTAGCGCCTCCTAGAGGCCAAGGCCGCTGTTAGGTGCTGGGATACTGAGCTTGGTAAATACTTGGCCCTGCTCTCAGGGGCTCTCAGCACTCTCTTCGTCGGGGCAGAAAAGAGAGGTGGGCTTCTTGCCCCCCACGTCTTCTAGTTTTCTTTGTTTCCCAAGTATGGGAGCCCCAGATCAGCAGTGCAGACTTCTGCACGAGCCCAGGGGACACACGTGTTTTTTTTTTTTTTTTTTTTTACAGTGGGATGCAAGTCTCCTCCTGGATATTCCCCAAGTCCCTTAGAGCATTCCTCGTGCTGTTTCCCTTGACCAGCCCCTTTCGTGCCCTCCTCACGGGAGAGGACTCTACCTGTGTCCAAGAGCACTCCTACGTCACCCTGTCATAGGCAGGATTCAGAGGGGTAAGGCAGGACCTTACTTCTGCCACCTACTCTTCTCATCCCGGCTGTGGTCCCAGCCAGCACCGCATCCCACCCGGGAACGCGGGGGCGGTGGGGGTTGGGGGGCCTCGCGCAGCTGCAGGAGCGTCGCGGAGCCGCGTGTGTGCTGGAGCGTGCGCGCGCGCGCGGAGGGGGCGGGGAGGGCGGCGCGCTCCCCGCGGAGGCCCCAAGCGCCTTTCCCATACCTCGCGCCTCCCCTGCGGTCTCTTTTCCCTGCAAGCCGTAGCTAGACCCACGTGTGCAAAAGCGTGTGTGTGTAGCAGGGAGACCGTGTGCCCGGGGTCGGACAGGCCCCCGTGTGCACGGTGGTGGTGGGGGGGGGCGGCGGCCACCTCGACAGTGGCCGCGCTTCTTTCCTCCCTCCTTCTGTCCTCCCCAGCCCTTTCCTCTGGTTTCCTTGGGTCGTTGGTACCTCCAGCCATTCCCTTTCTCTCACCGCCCCCCTTTCTCCTGTTGAAGAGACCAGCGCCTTCCGATGAAGGTTCTGGTTTACCCCCAGCTCCAGAGCCCTTGACATTTAGCGAGGGCTCGCGGCGCACTTGTATAGGCACACAGCAGAACGCTAATCCTATTAAAGATAATGTGTCATTGGGGAGGGGGAGGCTGCCCGCCCCCCGTAAGGCCTACTGCTCATTGGTCGAATGCAAAGCAGGGGGCGGGGCCGAGGGCCCGGGGAGGGGGCTCCGGGCAATTTCGGAGTCAGGAGTCGGGGCTGGGATTTCGCAGGGAAAGCCCAGCGGTGGCAGCTGCGGCGGATCCCTCGGCACGGCCCGCCGCGCGCCCGGGCAGCCCAGGGCCGGCGAGCAGCTCCGCAAAGTCGCGGAGCGAGAGGAGGCGGAGCGCCCGCGAAGTGGTCGGGCTCGGCGCTGGGGCTGGGCAGGGAGAGGTGTGCCCGGGGACCTGGATCCTGGCGCCCTGTGCCGCGCGTGGAGCGGCCGGTGCAGCCGGGAGGCGAGCTGACGCTTTGGAAAGAGAAATCAAATTGCAGCCTCCCCAAAGACGTTAAGTTACGCAGGCCAGCCAGTTCCCGGAGAGCGTTCGCGAGCGCGCGTAGAGCCGAGCCGCGCCGCACCGCAGAGCCCTCCCGGGCCAGGCGGCTGGGAGCGGGGCGCCGTCCGAGAGGCAGCGGCCCCTGAGCACGGGGTCTGGCCGGGAGTGCGCCCGGGTACAGAGAGGGGGCGTGCAGGGCTCCGCCAGCCCGCCCGCAGCCCGCGCCCGACTTGGGCGCCCCCTCCGTCCCACTCCGGGAGCGATGCCCCCCGCCCCTTGCGCCCCCCGGGAACGACGCGAGCATGGAGAAGTCGAGTAGCGAGGATTCTTCGATCCACCGGAGTCCATCTTTGGACAGCAAGGACTCGGACTTTGCCAAGCCGTCCACCTCGGGCCGCCCGTTCGGCCGCGGCTTCACGGCCGGCGCCTTCTACGGCACCGCGGGCTCGCGGGGCCAGAGCCGCGCCGAGGCTGGCGTTAAGACTGACAAGTACAATGCACCCAAAGGCAGCAAGTACGTGGTGTTTTACCTGGACCTGTCCTTTGTTTTTCTCCTAGAATTTAAGAAGTGCAACATGGCCAGAGGCTGCCTCTGCTGCTTGAAGTACATGATGTTCCTCTTCAATTTGATATTCTGGGTAAGTCCTTGCGTTTATCTCTCCTTTGCCACCTCTCTTCTTCGTTGCTTATCCTAGCGTGATACCCTCTTCCTCCTGGCTGCTGCATTGCCCTGCTTTCTGCACAACGGTAAGTGTGGGGGTTTTAAAAAATTGTCCTCCCACCCCCCCCCCCCCTTTCATTCATCTTTCTCTTCCTTTCTCTCTCCGTGGTGGCTGAATGGAGGCTCTAACTTGCCTGTCTTCCAGGAGATAGTTACTCTACTCCTAGGTGGCTGACAAAGTTTGCTGCCACCTCCCTCCCCTGTAAGAAACCCATGCTGGAAGTGCCTCCAGCTGGGTAACCTGCAGAAATAGGTGTGGGGCCAGAATTTTTAACAGCTGTGACCTTGAGTGGAAGACCGGCGCAAGTGTGGATGGTTTTCGAGTTTCTTCTTGTATTTTTCCTGAATACACAAGAATACGATCTGCAGCATTTTGTGGGCATGAGGTGGGGGTGGGAGGGGTAGTGGAGGTCACTTCCTCTGACTCCTTCAGTGAGTCCCAGAAAGAGGAGAGGAGCCCCTATCCCAAGTGTAGAGACACACGTTTGGTAGCCTGCAGATATGCCCCTGAGTTAGGGCTTGTGTGGAAAAGGAGAGTGTGGGAGGGATGCTGCCATCGGGTGGCGGGCAGCTGCTTTTGAGGGATTGCAGTGGACTGGGCAGGGAGCGGGCTGGCCATGTGCTCCCACCATGGAATGCCAGCCCTCTCCAGCTCCAGGAGCCCCAGAGGCTAGAAGGGACAAAGGGAGCACCCCTATCCTTGGTGAGAGATTATTTTTTAGAGAAGGTGTCCGTGGGTGGGGCAGCTTGGAATTGTTCTCCATCCTCTGTGACTCTGGGGGCCGCATGCACACACGTGTGCGTGTGTGCAGAAGAAATACTAGTTACACAAATTTGAAAACTTCTTAAATTCACATCTAATTGTTCATCCCAGCTGCTGCCTCCTCCTTTCTTCACTAGAGCTCCAACGTAGTCAGCACAGATGTTTGGCTCTGCCCCAGGGCCTGTCCTGCCTGCTGGAGGCTGTCAGCTGCCCATGGTCCAGAAAGAGCACTGGGGGCAGGAGAAAGTCATTCACAGTGAAGCTCCGTAGCAGCCGTTGTGCTTTGATGTTCAACACTCGTGTGAAGTGATCTGCTTTAACTGACCAACTTTTTTGGGGGTGTGTGTGTGGGGGGGTGACTTTTCCCATAGAAGGGGAGAGCTCGGGACTGGGCGGGAAGAAGACTGGGTCTAGTCTTGGTTCTGTGTTAGCTTCTTGTGTGACCTTGGGCAAATCGCTTTATCGCTTAAGGACTGGATTTCCTTTCCTGTCTGGGGGGGGGGGCTCTTGTGATGGTCTCCCTCATGTCTGATCCCATTAGTTATGGGACAGCCTGCATCTTTGCCTTCCCTCTGGGGAGGGGGGGGGGGCCCTTCCTGGCCTGGGGCATAGGCTGCTGCTTTTCTTCTGAAGAGCCTGGTTTGAGATCATTTGAGTTGGATTTCCCCGGATGTCTGCATGGTCCTGGGCCCTCCAGCCACCGCCGTTAGGACGTTACCTGTCTTGTGGTGAGGGTTTTGTGGAAATTGGGGCAGAGCCACTGGAATGTCAAGAATGATTTTGTGGCCACCTTTGGGCAAGTGCTCCTGGTCCTCTGACTCATTTGCCAGTGTCCGTGTCAGCCAAGTACTGGTGTGTATTTCTCTAGTGCCTACGATTTACATGAATGCTGCCTCGCTTTCATGGTGGAGTTTCCCTCTCTGCCCTTGTTCATAGTCTCAACCTACCTTTCTTCTTTGCCCCACTCTGTATATCTTAACACTTACTAGAAACACCTTGGTGGGGATGCTCAGTGCCTCAGCCAACATTCCTCCTACTCAGCCCCCCTCCTCCCCACCCCCACCCCGCCACCTGCTGGTCGAAGTAGATATAACTGCTTGTGGCTCCTTCCTTCTCCAGAATGGTCCCGGCTTGGTTTAGGGACCTCCTCTCTCACAGGTTGGCACGGTGGGCTGTGTGCTGCACGTAGTAGGCACTCATTATGTTTGTGAGTGAATGAATGGTGGGCCAGGGTGGTGAAACCACATCTTGTTGTGTGGTGGGGAGTCCCACTTGATAGGGAAGAGAAGTTAGTTCTCCAACTTGCCTGTGATGAAGGCTCTCCTAAGCAACTTAACTGTGGGGTGACAAGGGCTCTTTTCATCTTCCCTTAAAAGCTTGGCAGAGGTTAATGAGCTGATTGATGGAATGGCTTTCTTTTCTTTGGTTATAGTGAGAGAACATGCCGTCTCTTCCTAATTAGGAGGTACCCACCACCCCTCTTTCACCAGGCAAGGAGTCTCTCTCTCTCAGAATCTCTGACTTTTCTGATTACTTAATATTTTCAGAATTCCCATGACATGCCAGGAGCTGGGAGAAATTGAATCTCAAAGACCCAGTTCTTTTATGCTGGTAGCATGTGAGTTACAAAATAAGATGTAGACCTTAGGAAAGATGGAAAGTTAGCAGAAGAGAAACGGATGCTTGCATGTGCGAGAATATTTGCCACTGGGTTCTTTGGGAGGTGGAGAAGGTGTAGCAGGCAGTTAGCCAGGATTTGGGTATGGGGTGACTGTACTTGAACAAAGACGTCCTGCAGGCAGGTGCTTGGGCCTGATAGAGAAGAAGTGGAGGAAAGAGCCAAATCAGAAGAGAAAGAATGAAGGTGTCTAGGCCCAAGGCAGGTGGGGTAGTTGATGAGGCAGGACCCCTGGGAGACTTCTGCTCACTTCCAATGCATACAGGAAGAGAAAGGCTGGAGGTCAGTGAGATGGTAAGGGTGAGGAGGGATGCAAGGCTGGTCAGAGCCCGAGGCCCGTGGGACCCAGAGCAATTGTTAGGAATTGTGTAGCCATCGCTTTTCCTAGTCTCGTGGCTCAGGTCCCAAAAGAAGGCTTTTCTGAGGCATTAGAGTTGAACCGAAGTCTGCAATCAATAGATAGAGATCTTCCTATAGATCCTGGAGCCTTCCTGGTAGTTCTCCAAACCCACCGCTGCCGCCACACCCCCCTGCCTTCTCAGAGCCCGCTGGGAGGATTCCCAGCGTGGAGGAGAGGTGCAGCTGTCACACTGCACCCCCCAGCCCCAGGCGTGAGAATCCTGGTTCCTTGCCACTGGGTGGAGCTTCTAGAGTATTGCTATCAGTGAGAGCCTGGGTGACATCACCGGGGGCAGGATAGAGGCAGATCTATGTGGCCTGTGCTCCTCCTCTTCACCAAGAAAAGGGCAGGTGACTTGTAGGCCGCTGGGGGAGGGGGTGGTGTCCAGGTCTGCTCCTGGTACCAGCGACCTCACCCAGATGGTGCTAGCCATGCTGGCACCCAGGGCAGCATTTCTGAGGGCCTGCTAGAGATGGTGGGGCTAGGGGAGGAGGAGTCAGGGGTCATGCCTGACTGAGCCCCTCCTCCTCTTCCTTGGCGCCCCTCACCCTGACCCTTGGGGCCAAAGAGAATGCTGGCTTCTTGGTGGATAGGGAATAGGAGGCCTGAGTTGGGACAGAAGTTTCTCCATCCCAAGGGGCCTGTACACTGGTAATCAAACCCACCCCAGGGTCTTTCTCCCAGCAGTGGAAACCATGGGGCAGCTCCCTCTGTCAGCCCCATCTCTGAGCCCTCCGGGAGCCATCTGGTGGAATACCCTGGGGAGAGATGAAGTGAATCGGAGCCCCTCCAGGAGGGCAAAGGAGGCTCGATGCTTTAAACTCTGAGTAGGGGAGAGAGAGAGTGTAGGCGTGGGCTTTGGGTGCTGGGGCCCGTGTCCCCTTCTTGGGACAGCAGATCATGATCCCTGCCAGACCCTCCCAAACCAAATCCAGCTCCTATCTGATAAGGAGGGATGGGGTGGGCCTGCGGTTGCTGGCCTAATTGCCAGTCAGGATAATGGTCACTTTCCATGCTTGCCGGCCGAGCTAGCCTGTCACTTTAAATCATGGCTGGCAGAGCAGTGACATTCTGGCTCCACTGGAAAGTCTATTCCTTGTGGATCGCTCCCTTAATAAAGGCCAATTAGCCAAAGAGGCAGTGCTTAGTGTGCCTGCTGGAGCAGGGGAAAGGTTGGGGCCGGCCTGCCACGGGTAGGGTGCCGGGTGGAGGCCCTGATTAACCTCCCCTAAGTGGGGTCAGGTCTTGGCGGCTTGGCCCCTCACAGACCATTCACTTGCCTCTGGGTGCAGGCAACTGGGTTAAGGCTCTCCTGTCACATCATGTGTTTTTTTACTGGCTTGGCTGTGTTATGAGTGCCTCTGCAGGCTCCCTGGCTCCCCATTGGTCCATGGTGGCCCAGGACACGGGTCTGTGCACAGTCGATGCTGGATGGGCTGTGTGTCTCAGGGGTCTGTGTGGTGCTTTCTGTCTGGAAAGCGAAGTGTGGGAAGTGGGCTGAGGGGACCCCAACAGGGTCCAAACAGGTTTGCACCTGGCCTCTCCAAGCGAGAGACTAGCTAAGCTGGGCAGCAAGAGGCATTTAGAGGCTTCCTGAAGTGCTCAGGTGTGAGGCATCAGGCTGTCTCCCCAGAGGGCTCCAAGTAGGCCTTTGGAGTGGGTCAGGCATGGCTCTATTTGGGGGAGAGGGGCCTGGTGAGACCCCAGAGCATGGCCATGAAGGAATGAATGCCGGCTCCGTGTTCACTTCCTTTCCAAAGCATTAAAAATTAAACTTCCTTGTCTTAATATCTATTTTTAAATCGTGTCAGAGCCAGCACTGGTGTCAATCAAGAGGGGGCGGGGTGGAAGAGGAGAGAAAGGAGAGAGTCCCAGCTGAAACAGGGTGCATGCTGTCGCTGCCTTGAGGAAAGGGCCATGGTTCTGCCCTCATTTGGCTGGCCTGCCAGTGGAGAGCACAGAAAACCGCACTGACCTCTTCTGAGGATGGGGGGCCTCGCCCTCCCCCTGCTGTGCCTCCATGTGCCTGACTGCCCTTGGCTGAACTTGGCAGCGGGCTCTGGGGCTTGCTGGGCTGTTGGGGTCCCAATCGAGCCCATTCACTCATGCCACAACTATTTACTGAATGCTCGCTGCGTGCACAGGAGCCTCTAGTTGGTGAGAACAGGCTGACTGGGCTTGCATAGAGCAGATCAGCTTTCTCGGGCCAGGAAGTCGTGGAATCGGGAGGTCATCAGCCTGTCCTCCACCAAGCATTTGAACACAGGGCTACCGAGGCAGGGGTCAGAGCTGGGCCCTCTCCCCCTCCCCAGCGTTCTAGGGAGGGACAGCAGCAGGTCTGGACCCAGCCTCCAGGTGGCCTGGCTTGATTTGTCCTTTTGTCTCCCCGCCCCCGCATGGTGGCTGTCTGACTCTCCCTCTCTAAAATGTTTGTGTCCATCAGAAATAAAGGGGAGGAAAAAAGTCTGAGTTTCCTTTAGGAGTTTTCTAGTTTAGAAAAAAGAACTAGTGAAATATGTATCTTTTTCTGTTTCTTCTGAGAGGGCTGACAGGATGCACTGTGGCTAGTGTGTACTGCATGCATTTATTGAGCACCTGCTGTAAGCCAGGCCCTGGAGCTACTACTCAGAGGCTGGCGGAGGAGTCAGGCACATGTCAGGCACATAAACAATTATAGTAAACAGTTGCAGTTCTGAGCAGTAGGTGTTCAGTAGAGTTACTTAATAGAATAATTGATACTGCTTAGTAGAGAAAAGATACAAAGATAACCGAGTAGAGCCAGTGACACCTGGCTTTTGAAGGATGGAGAAGAGTTTGCTGGATCGATGAGGGTGGGGTTCCAGGCCCAGATAGAGGTGGAGAGAGGTAGACTCGAGTTGATCCAGAGCCATGCCTGGGGAGAGCTTGCAGCCCAGGGGAAGAGACACAGAGCCTCCTGCACACGTGAGATGGGCTGAACCCGGAGAAACAAAGGCTGGTGTCTGCCTGGATGGTGCCGGTTGAGAACAGCTTCCAGGGCGGTGAGTGAGGCGTGGGTTCTGAGGAGGAGGTGGCCCTGCCCTGCTGTGGCGTGTGCACCAGTGTCTGTGGACGCTCTTCACTTTGTCCCTAGGGCCTGGAGGAAAGGGCTGTTTTGTTTTTCCGACAGTGAGCACCATGACGGGTCTTGCTGTGTCACTCAGGCCGCAAGCTGTTGCTGTAGGTAATCCAGCTTACAGAGATGCCCCTGTCCTCTCCCCCCTTCCGGCCTCTCCCTTCCAGCTGCGATGTGCCCGCTTATTTGGTTCCAGTTAGGAAGCTTTGAAGCTGAGCTAAACCCGTCGGGCAGAGTTAAGTCTTCTGAGCCAGCTTTGTCCCTGCTCACATTTGAAAGCTAATCTGCCAGCAGAAGTGGGGGGTTGGGGCAGGGACGTTGCAAATGGCACGTGGGCCCGAGGGTGAGCAGATCTGTGGCTGGGGTGGGGGTGGGGTGGGGTGCAGGGCAGGGCAGAGATCAGGTTCACCCCCTACCCTTCTCTAGCTAGTCATGGGGCTTCGGGTGATATCTGAAATATCTTTTCAGGTAGTGAGTCTGTGTTTCCATGGGGAGGGGTTCTGCCTTCTCTTCTCTTGGGCCCCAGCAAGCTTTGAAGGCTCTGAGGAGTCCCGGAGAAGCGCTTGGAAGGGAAGGCTGCGGGGTTTCAGAGCTTCTTCCTTGTGTTGGATGGCTTAGTGCACTGGTGCGTGTGGGGGGTCCCGTTTAGTGGCTGTTGGAGGGTGACTGGCCGAGGAGAACAGAGACGTGGCTTCTGTCTGCTTTGGCAGTTCTTCACTAGGATACGGATTCAAATCAACCAGATACCTTTTTACATGAACAGAGGCCGTGTCCCCTGCCCGCCCCCCCACCCTCCGCCTCCCCACCTCCCATTCACTGACCTACTGAGTCAGAGTCTCCAGAAACGGGTCCTGTGTTTTGGAGGTGCCTGGATTTCCTCATGCTTGACAGTATCAGCTATCTTCCAGGGCTGTGATGAGGCCCAGCTGAGGCCATCTGTGTGTCCTGGAGGGATCCTGCTTAGCAGGATGCCGCCATGCTGGACACAATGCCTAGCAGCTGCCGTTATGGTTACATTACTATCACTGCGCTTCATGCGGTGAGAGCATGTGAACAGGTAGCCCCTCTAACAGAGTCACACGCCCTGGGGCTAGAGTGACAGAGGCAGGCAGGGCTTTGGAGCCCTGCAAGGGGCCCCAGGTGTCTCTTCAGGTTGGGGATCATTCAGAGTGTCTTCTGATCATAGGGATATATGGGGTAGAAATGGAGAAGCCAGGAGGTTCAGGCAGGTCTGTTGGGATGGAGGGTGGGAGTGGAAGGCAATGGGGGAAGGGTGCGGTGTGGTCTCAGACCCCAGGGCTGGCAGCTGCACTTGCCACACTCACTGTACACTGACCTCTGGCCATCCCAGGTGGGGCGGCCCACACCCTTCTGCTTCCCTTTGTCGCTGGCATGGTGAGTCAGGCCGGGAGCCGGCCAGCTGGGCCGGTGGTTGTATTGCAGGGTCTCTAAGGGCCTTCTGCCCTGGCTGCTCAGAGGACATGTCACTCAGTGTTGGACTCTGCTGGATGGGCAGTTGGCCTGTGACCTGAGCAGATGAGCAGCTCTAGGTCCAGGTCACTTTACTAACCAGAAAAACAGTCACTGAAAACAGTTTTCTTCAAATTGTGGAATAAATCATATGTAAATGCATATAGTTTAAAACAATTACATGAGGAACACATACCTATGTGTTCCTTAGCTTAAGAAATAAAACACTATGGGGTGCCTGGGTGGCTTGGTCGGTTAAGCGTCCGACTTCGGCTCAGGTCATGATCTCATGGTCTGTGAGTTCGAGCCCCGCGTCAGGCTCTGTGCTGACAGCTCAGAGCTTGGAGCCTGTTTCAGATTCTGTGTCTCCCTCTCTCTCTGCTTCTCCCCTGTTCATGCTCTGTCTCTCTCTGTCTCAAAAATAAATAAATGTTAAAAAAAATTAAAAAAGAAATAAAACACTGGCTCTACCCACAAAGCCTCTGTGTGCCCCTTCCCGAGTGTGCCCCCAACCTGTCCCCTGGAGAGAACCAGGATCCTTTTGTGTTAGGTCTATTTCTTTGTGGTTTTTCCACATACGTAAACATCCTTGAACACCACATCATTTGGTTTGGCTTGTTTTTAAACTTTTGATAGATGGAATCATCTGAATTTTTAAGACTTCAGTGTTTATTGATTCATTTGTGTTGATACGTGTGGCCATCATCCACTTATTTTTATTGTTCTAAAGTATTCCATTATCATTCTTCTGATAATAAGCATTTGGATTATTTCCTTTTTTAAAAACATGCTTCTGTGAACATTCTCGTGCAAGGCTCCTGGTGTGCATAGGCCAGGGTTTCTCAGCTCAAACCACAGGTGACTCACCTACATCCAGACAGTCATTGACAATGCATGTGAATGTTCTGGAAGCATCAAATTGCTATAAAGTTCTGAAGTATTAAGCATTTCCATGGACCAGAGTTTCAGGAGAACTGCTTTAGGGTACATAGCAAGGAGTGGAATTGCCAAGTTTTAGGATTTGCACATTTCAGCTTTTCCAGATAATGCCACATTGTTCTCCAAAGTGGATGTATCGTTGACACTTCCACCAGTGGAATGTCAGTTGACAATGGGAAGTTTTGGCATTCTCCAATACCGTGGGTGTAAAATGCTATCTTATGTCGTAAATTTTCATCTCTCTGATTACTAGTGAACATCCTTTCATAGGTTTATTAGCCATTCTTTTCTGTGAATGCCTGTTTTATGTTTTTGTCCATTTTTCTATTGAGTTGCTTGCTTGTTCCTATTTTTTAGGAGTTTTACTATGTTTTGGATGCTAATGTGTTGTCTGTTAAGTGTGCCACAAACACAGTCTATATCTTCCAGTTTATAGCTTAGCTTTTCACTTTCTTATATATATTTCCATGTGGTGTGAGGTAGGGCTCAGTTTCTTTCTTCCCCATATACAAATAGGTGGTCCTGCCTCCAGTGATTGGCTAGTCTTACTTTCCCCTCAGATGAGTCATGTCAACTGTGCCGTTTCCATGGCACTATTTATCCCTGTGCCACATTGTGTTAATTACTATAGCTTTTTAATAAGTCTTGATCTCTGGTAAGGCAAATCCTCTTATCTGATGTTTTTCAAGAATGTTTTGGCTGTTCTTGGCCCTTTGTCCTTTTGCATAAATTTTGGACAGTTTGTTTAGTTTCACCAAAAATCAATCGATCAGTCACCTCTTCTCCCCACCCTCCCTCATGCAAGCCCTGTTGGTAGTTGGATTGGCTTTGCATAGAGTCTGTTGATCAATTTGGGTAGAATTACTATTTTTTAATTTCCAGTTATGAATATAAATTGTATTCTAGGCATGTATTTCTATTCATGGACATGGTATACTTCATATATTAGGCCTTCTTTAATGTCTTTCTGTAAAGTCTCATAGTGTTCTCCATGAAGCTCTTACACAGCTTTTGTTATGTCGAGACTTTTGATCTTCCATCCTTTGACACCACCCCTTCCTCCCCTCAGAGTCCAGCAGAACTCCTATGTACCCAAGGATGGAGAAGGGAGCACCTTCCAGCCACTCCTCATGATGTGGTGGGGCTGAGCAGAACTCCTGTGCACACGAGGATGGAGAAGGGGGCACCTTCCAGCCACTCCTCCTCATGGTGTGGTGGGGCTGAGCAGTTGGCCAGGTGCTGTGCTGGACACTTCCCTAACTTTGTTACCTTATCTGCCCTCCACAGCACCTGGTGAGGAGAGGTAGGTTTATACTCATTTTGCCTCCGAGGAGTTGGAAGCTCTGGCAGGGTAGGGATTTTTGCCCCAGATCACTAAGCTGGAAAGTGACAGAACTGGGATTTGAACCTGGGTTCAGAGCCCATATTCTTTTTATGACTAACTCTGGGAGGTCATCCTGATCCAGCTCTTTCCTCTGTTAACTTCAGATTGTGTTTTTCTTGGATCTGTGCTTCCAATTTGGTGCGGTGCAACCCTGCGATAACAGGACCAGTGTTATGCATATTTGGATGTGACCCCTTGGTGATTTGTGCCTTCCCTCCGCCAGTCCCAGCCCCAACAGAAATGGGTCAGCAGATGACCACCTAGTGATTGTCAGGGCCTTTCTCAGATTAGTGGGTAGTCAGTTGTGTACGGTCTAGGTTTCATGATCTGTTTTTGTGCTTTTTATGCGAGTGCCCCAGAATGAAGACTGTTTTCTTCACAGCTTCCCAAAAGCATGACCCTCCATTGTGCTATTAAATGTTTCAGATTCTACTCATCTCATCATGGCAGGGTTTACTGTTCTTCCTTTTTTTTGAGAAGGAGAGAGAGGGGGAGAGAGAGTGCAAGCAGGGGAGGGGCAGAGAGAGAGGGGGACAGAGGATCCAAAGCAGGCTCTGTGCTGACAGCAGCAAGCCCCGTTTGGGGCTCGAACTCATGAACCATGAGATCATGACCTGAGCCAAAGTCCGACGCTCAACCAACTGAGCCACCCAGGCCCTCTGGCAGGGTTTACTGTTCTAACCATATGGCCCTGCTTTTATATTTTGTATCTTGTTCCCCCACTCTGCTAGCATCTTCTAGGAACTTGAAATCCTTGCAGCTACCTCGAGTGGGCAGTGGTACTGCTGTGTAGATGAGGACACTGAAGCTAAAGGCATTGTCATCCAAGGCCATGAGCAGGAGGAGGTGAGCGTGAGGGGCCTTCATCTTATCTGTGCCTTGCTTGCTCATGATTGGTGCTCAGTTAATGTGTGTTGGTCTGTGGGCTGGCTGAATGGCCCAGAAGTGCTAGGTAAAGGGGGCTTGGGTGGGCTCATCATGGGATGCCTTTGGCAGGTGATACCCTTTAAATATGATTGGGGTTTATCTAAAGGAAAGGCCCCATGCTGTGGGGGGAGCCATACTGGCCCCCCACCTGGAGTATCCCGTGTAGCCAAACAGGACCCATACAGCCACACATACTCACTACCTTGGAAGGCGGCTCTGTGACCACCAGCCTTATTGCAGCAAGCCCTTGGTGGGTGTCTCCCTGAGCAATGGTTTATCAGTGCCTTTTTTATAGCACACACAGCACTCTCCCCCAGGACTCTGGAAAATGCTGTTGCCTCCATTGCATTCATTTCCAGAGGTGCTGTGGACTCATGGGCTTTGGTGCCCTGTGATCTGGTTCTAGGTAGGCCCTGGTGTTGTTTCTTGGTCACTGCGTGATGAGTGATGAGCACTCGAAAAATTCCATCTGTCTCTCTATGCCTCAGTTTCCCTTCCTATTGTGGAGTTAGAAATTTAGTGGGATGGCCTGAGAAATGATTTCTGATGTGAGGGAGAAGTGGGAAGAGCCTGTGAAGGGAAAAGTATGATTAGATTTGTCCTTTGGCAGAAAAGGAGATGAGGAAGTGGGTTTTTAAAAAATTTTTTTTAACATTCTTTTTTTTTATTAATATAATTTATTGTCAAATTGGCTTACATACAAAACCCAGTGCTCATCCCAAGGGCCATCCTCAATGCCCATCACCCATTTTCCCCTCTCCCCTGCACCCCATCAACCCTCAGTTTATCTCTGTATTTAAGAGTCTCTTATGGTTTGCCTCCCTCCCTCTCTGGAACTTTTTTTCCCTCCTTCCCCTCCCCCCTGGTCTTCTGTTGAGTTTCTCAGGATCCACATATGAGTGAAAACATACGGTATGTGTCTTTCTCTGCCTGACTTATTTCATTTAGCATAACCCTCTCCAGTTCCATCCACATTGCTACAAATGGCCAGATTTCATTCTTTCTCACTGCCAAGTAGTATTCCATTGTATATATAAACCACATCTTCTTTATCCATTCATCAGTTGATGGACATTTAGGCTCTTTCCATAATTTGGCTATTGTTGAAAGTGCTGCTATAAACATTGAGGTACAAGTGCCCCTATGCATCAGCACTCCTGTATCCGTTGGGTAAATTCCTAGCAGTGCTATTGCTGGGTCATAGGTTAGATCTATTTTTAATTTTTTGAGGAGCCTCCGCACTGTTTTCTGGAGAGGCTGCACCAGTTTGCATTCCCACCAGCAGTGCAAGAGGGTTCCTCTTTCTCCACAGGGAGCGGGGGTTTAATTGTATTTCTGTGTCAGAGCCTGTGGCTGTATGTGAGGGGAGCTGCCAGCCACCTCAGAACAGAACCCCAAGATGCAACCCTGCTTGGACATGGTGGGCTCGGTCCCGTGCGCCCAACCAGGGGTTCCATGTGGCCCTGCCCACTGCTCGTCCTCCCCCAGGATTAGGGCTGGGGGTGCCCTTTCAGAGTCTTGGGACTGGGACCCCATACGCCAGAGGAGAGACACTGGCCAGTCAAAGCCAGAAGGAGTGGGGTTGGGGGCAGTTGGAAGGTGTGTGTCTCTGTGTGACGAGTCCCTGAGTAGCACGGATTGTGGGGCCTAAAGGTTTTTGTTAGGTACCTAACTTGTAAGTTCTCAGAGCTCCCCTTTGCCCCAAACACACACAAACAGACACATGTTGACACACATATATACATACGTGTAGGTGTGCACACGTGTATACAGACATACGTAAGACACGTGTGTATATAAATGTGTATGAATATACATCATAAATGTTTAGAAATGTTTTTATAGTGTGAATACGTGTCTCTATATTTATATATACAGTTGACCCTTGAACATGGGTTTGAGCTGTGTGGGTCCACAGCAGATATTTTTCCAGTACAATACTGTAAATGTATTTTCCTCATGATGATCTTAATCTTTTCTTTTCTCTAGCTTACTTTAATGTAAGAACACAGTATATGATACATACATTTAACATACAAAATATGTGTTGATCAACTGTGTATGTTATCCGTAAGGCTTCTAGTCAACATTAGGCTATTAGTAGTTAAGTTTTGTGGGAGTCAAAAGTTAGGTGCAGATTTTTTTTTACACATGTGTAAAATACATTTTTATTAATAATAGCATTTTGTTCCATATGGGTAATATTTCTATGAAAGAAAGTAATAACCACAATGTACTGTAATTAATACACCCTGGAAAGACACGTCTCTTAGGAAGATCTTTGAGTTCTGGCAACATATTTGAATAAGTGTAGATTGATGTACATGCACATTTTTAACCGTGGGGAGATTGGTGTTGTTCAAGGGTCCATTGTAAATGAATATGTCAGTTTAGTTAGATTCCCCGCAAGTGTGTGTGACCTTGGGTATAAACTGGTATCCTCATTTTAAGCAACCCATTTCCTGGATGGACTGTGGGGCTCATAGATTGCAAGCATCACACACCAACCATGGCAAACTCCAGAACACAGAGACCTGACTATTTATCTCTGTGACCTCGGCCCAGCAGTTGTTTAGCATTTGGCCATGCACCGGCCCGGGTTTCTTTTTCCTTCTGCTCTCTGCACTCCTGTGTTTCTATGTACGGATCTTTCAGTATCTATGGAGAGACAAGGTTAGCTCACAGGCTAAAAGGAAAGCCAAGCAACAGGCCACACACAAGGACAGAAGCCAGAGCTGCTCTGGGGTGTCGTTACCATGAGGTAACGATGACCCTGGTCATGTCGACTCTGTCAGTTTTTGGCCGTTGGGACCCACTGCTCAGGAACTGACTTCTAGGACAGAGGGTCTGACTGGTCATGAGCCCATCCTTGGCCAGGGTTGAGCAGAGCACCTGGATTGATGGGACACGGCTGTATGCAGTGGGGAGAAGAGAATTCCCCAAAGGAGAACAGGGGAGCTGACACTAAAAGAAGGGGCAGAGGCAGAAATGGTAGATGTGTGCTAAAGTGTTTGGCCCCCCAAATGCCAGGTGCCACTGCTAGGATTTGCTCATCCCCTGGAAGTGTCCTCCCCACCTCCTGGGGAGAGAAGTCAGCAGTAGATGGGGAGGCTGAGACCTCCCCACCCCCATCCAGCAGCTCTTGCTGTGTTTGTGTGGCCATCCTGGCTGCCTGTGTGGGGGAGATTCGGCAGCCGTGGTGCTCCTCTGATCTCTCTGTGCCTGGCTGTGTCATCTTGGTATGTCTGAGTTGCTCAGGGGTAGGTAGGTAGCTTGGTTTTCCAGCTTCCCCAGAGCTAAGACACCTTTGAGGCATCTCCCAGCAAACCATGCATATGGATTCCACTGTGTCAGCCCCTTTCCATGCCCACCCCTGGTGAGTGCCCTTGGGTCTGCTGGAAGGGCCTGCTGATGCTCTAGGGAGGGTGTGCCCACGGTGCTGCAGCTACTTTTCAGCCCTGCCCTGGAGTTTCCTGACATTCCCCAGTCCTAAGTCTCTGAATTCCCAAAAATGTGTTCTCCGTGACCAGCCAGTGAGTCTTGAGTTGTGCTTATGGTCTGCTAACCTCATGCTGCACATTGTAGGGGAACAAGAGCTCCCTCTCTTCCTGCTCTAGAGAGGCTTGTAGTCTAGCTGGGAAGAGCCAACTACTGTCACAAGGGTGTATGATAAGGCAGTGTAGCATGCCACAGGGAGCCCACACGTGCAGTCAGCCAGACCAAGTTTCGTGCATTTTATGGACATCATCAGTGTGCGACCCGTGGGCTCCCCATCCAGTATTACAAGGCAGTGGGGACTTATTGAATAACTAATGTCAATCAGAGTTCCTGTGCATGGCCTCTCACGTGTAGTGGGCACTTATAAATGGTATATATTCTTACGTAATCACATAAACGTGCTTCCTGTTTGCCTTGGCTTCCGGAAAGTGTGAGCTGTGGTAGCCCCAAGTGGTTCCAGTGTAAGGCCAGGTGGACAGGGAGGGCTCTGCGCAAGAGACAGGACTTGAGCTGATCCTTGACAAAAGAATGGTATTCAGCCACACGGTGAGGAGGCGGGATGGCCTTTCAGGCATGCCTGAATGTGGTCAGCACGATGAGGGCCTGGAGCAGGACCTAGCCCTCAGGCTCCCTGTGGCCATGTGTACAGACTTGATGAATGAGGCTAGCATGGAGGAGAAGGTGTTCCTCCAACAGGTGCGCATCAGGGCACCTCCCTGGGATAGAAGGGACAGTACATATTGAGTACCTGCCATGCCCCGCACGATGCTAAGTGCTTTCCTGACCATGGAGGGCGGTGTCAGGATGTTCGTGTCCAGCACCTGCTGTCTGTCTTCTGAGCAGAGCAGGCACCTCAGGGAGCATCTGAGGGCAGAGGGGAGAAGACCTGAGGGCCTAGGCGATGGAAGATGTGTGCCTGGGGAGACGGCAGGGAAGGGGCAAGAGGACAGCTAGGCAAAGGGCTTCTGGACGAGCAGAGGGGGTGGTGGGGATGATGGAGGAGGTGAGGGCAGGAAAAATGAGGTGATATTTGAAGCCAGAGAAAGGGGCTAATGCAAGAGAGTTTTGAGCCAGACTGTGGTGGGCAAGGAATTGCTTTGGTAGAAAAGTTTGCTGATCATTGGGGACCCCTTTAAAAACAGTACTTTGGGTGGTACCTGGCAGAGTGTAGAGACCGTCGGGTGGAAGGTCTGTGTAACACCCTGAGGTGTGGAGGACGTGGTGAACCCGGCTGTACTGGCAGGGGGGTCTAAGGAGACTGCGGTGGCTGGCGGAAGGACCCAGAGCCTTCTGTGCTCCATTCATTGAGGGGCAGCCCCCAGTGTGTTCTCTCCAGGAGGTCAGGTGTGTTTTGAGGCCTGACTGTGCCCCCCACCCACTCAAGGGAGGCTTCCCCTGCCTGTGGGCAAGAGCTCATGAGACCCAAATCAGAGTGACAGCGTGTCAGCCTGGGTTCTGGGCCAGAGCTCTGTGATGTCCGAGCCATTTAGGACACCCACCATGACCGGTCCCTGAGGCCTGGGGGCCTGGTGGGGAGGAGGTTGGGGGACCCTCAGGAGGGTGGTGGGGGGGAGGAAGTTGATGCTGTTGGAAGAGCTGAGCGCACAAGGTGCTTGATTTGTTACCATTTATGGCAGCCAAAGAGAAGGGCGCGAGGCCCCCCTTCCCCCTCTCTGCCTCAAGCCCCCCTTCATCTGCCCCTTTCTCAGCCTGCCTGGTGGGAGGAGGGGAGTCTGTGTGAAAAGTGCATGTTTCATAAAAGCCGCTCTGTAGAGGGTGGCGGGTCTGAATCAGGAGCTGTAGGAGGAAGATTGACAAGATTCTCGGCATTGCTGATTTCTCTCTTCCTTTTTGGCTGGGGGCTCCTCAGAACTTGTTGGGGGGCAGGGTAGGTTGGATGGCCCCTCCAGCAGCCGGCAAAATTCTGGTGTGCCCAGCCATGAATCCTGCATTTCCTCCCCATTTGTAGAAATGCCGGAATCCCGTTTCGCTCAAGACATACACCAGCTAATTCTCAGTTTGCTTTTGGGATGAAGGTGGCAGAGTGGGAAAGAGCAGGAATGGGGTGCCAACACCTCAGTTCTAGTTCCGGCTGTGTTGCTCACTGGCTGTGTGACCCTGGACAAATTACTCCCCCTCTCTGGGCCTAAGTTCCCACATCTGGACAATGACAGACTTGAACCAGCTCATCTCTGGGGTCCCTTTGGGCTCTGACATCCTGCGTTTTTACACATTTCTTTTGCTCCCTTTGTGTTTTTAAAGAGCTGATGATTCTTGAGATACCTTATTTTCCTTTCCTCACAGTAGCCTTGGTAGAGTGAGGGAACAAGGAGGATTCCTTGTATCTCACAAGTGGGGAAACAGTCCAGAGTGAGGGAGGACCCACCTAGCAGGGCCGGGTGTGTCCTTGGTGTGCTTGAACTCGCTGCCTGAAGCTCACAAAACTGCCCCAGATTCTGCTCTGCCTGGAGGCTCACATGCTGGGTGCAGGCACAGGGGCTCCCGGGTTCCAGACGGAACGTTCCCCAATGGGCTTTGACTCCCCGGACCTTGGTTTCCTTGCTCAGTGGCAGGCAGAGAATCTCCCCTGCTTCCCATTTCCCACCTCAGGGTCGTGGCTGGGTCTGAGCAGGAGATGGGGCCAGCCACAGCAGTCAGCTGGTTTTGCCTGGCCCCCACCCCCACCCGAGAGGGCTGTCACCCACCAAGCAGGTAATGAGGGGTGGGCCGCTTTATTAAGCACCCTCACTGCAGGAGAGGAGCTCAGCACCTTGTTTGACACACAGAACTGTCTCGGCTCCCTTCCTATTGTTAGAAGCCTTAATTACAATTGTTCCAATTCCGCCCTCCAGCATTCATCATTAGGAAGAGCTTTCTTTTCCCTTCCTGCGTTCCCCTAAGTCCCCTGAACAGTGTCTTCGCTGTTCCCTTGCACCAAGATGCCTCCCGCCTCTATCTCTCCCCTCTTTACCGCCCACCTCTATCTGGGGCAGTCCCAACACCAGCTGCCTCCCTGTCCTGTGGCCCTACCTTGTGCCCCCAGCTGCCACCCTTTGAGAAAACAAACAGCAGTCCCCCCAACCCCACTAAACTCAAGGCTCCAAGCTGGGGATGCTGTCCCTTCAATGGGCTGCTTAATCATGAATTCAGGAGCCTGTCTGCCCCTCCCCTTGCGGTGTGAGGGTCAGCAGGGTGGGTGTCCTCAACTGGATAGCGCACACACTGGGTGCTCTTTGCCGTCTCTGGCTGTATCTCCCCTTCTGGCCCAGAGCCCCTGGGCCTGTCCTTTACTCTGACTTTGTTAGAAGGCCCCTGGGGCAGCATGGAAAAAGCCTGTACCAGGAGTGTGGGTGCCCCTCACAGCTCTGCCACGGCTCCCCCTGTGATGATCTCTGACTTCAATTTCTCATCTGTAAAATGGGGATAAACCTGAATACTTGGCTGGCCAACCGGTCAAGGAACCTGTCAAAGAACTGTCAGGCGGGTACATCGAGACAGTCCTCTGAAGTCTGTGTAGGGTGGCGCTCTGTAAATTGGGATTACTGTGTCGTTTCTTTTTGTTAATGCCCGTCGCTCTCTGTGTCTGTTTCTGCCACCACCTTCCTGCCTTCCCGTTTCCGAGTGGGCCGTAAAGTTGCACAGTGGTTTGTTCCCGGACATATTTCTCCATCCAGGTGGCCACCGTACCTGTGTGACTAAAGTGCGTGATTCCGGCTCCTGCAGGCTGCCTGCCAAGGCATCCCACCATGCTTGACACCCTGGCAAGCCCACTCAGGACTGTCCAGGGAGTGTGGTGGCGGGAGGGGGCCCCTTCCAGCGTTCCCAAAGTTCTGTAGCGGGTCAGTGCGGAGAAAATGGCTTGTCTGGGTAGGAACTACAAATGCCCCTCCATATTCATCTAGGACTGCTCTGTGTGGCTTGTTCAGGCTCATTCCTTTGGTTAGGGGTTTACTAAGATGACCTGTGTCTCCAGATCACAGAGAGCTGGTTTCATTTTCTCAGTGGCTGATCCGTCAGACCCACTGCGTACCCGGTCCGTTGCCTTGCCCTTTCTCAGGGCCGTGGTGACCTCAGCTCTGCCAAGGAAGAATCTTGTGCTGGCCGGGGATCTTCTGGGGAGGCCCTTCCCCCACTGGGTGTGGGGCTGGTCTCTGAGCCTGTAAGTCTGGCACTTTGATTGACAGGAGTTTGAGCGAATTTGCTTGGGTTTATCTGCCCTGTGGGGATACTCAAGCCAGGCCAATCATCCTCTGAGGGACAAAGCCTACTGGTTTCTGCTTTAAGCATGGAGATGTGGAAGTAGGTTTTGGGGGCAGGGCATGAGCAGAGTGCTCACATTCACCCACACCACTGTGGATGCACACCGAAGATGTGAGCAGTTCCTTTGCTTCCGCCAGAGATGTCTACCCCCACCCCATGCACTCAGCCTGGTTAAGGGGAGTCGGCCTGGAGGCAAGGGTCTGGGCAGCTTCAGTCCTCCCTGTGATCAGTATTGTATACCGTCTCCCAAAGGACATTTTCTCCTCGGGGAGGTTTACCAGAGTGTCAACAGCCTTATTTTGCTTTTAGGGAGACTGAGTTGTAGAGAGAGAAGGGGTTATATTGAGGGCCCAAGTCACATGTGGAATAAACAAAGCCTTCTTGGCTGTCATGGAATGCACTGGATCCCAGAGTGCCCGAGTGGGCATGGTAACCCATTTGAATTACATGTAGTCAGGATGTGGCCTGGCTTCCAGGCTACGTGGACCCTTCTCAGCTTCCCGAGTAGACTTGTGGGCTGGTTTCTCCACAGAACTGCAGGTGTCCTGGGGAAGTGTGCACCTCCTTTGCCAAGGCCCTGACCTCCAGCCTTTGGACACAGACACCCATGGCCCCTTGCTTCTGTCTGGGCCTACCATAGGCTCCCAGGACCCTTGTGAAATTCCAGGCCAGGCCATTACCTGAAGGGCCCACCATCCTGGGGAAGGCAAAGCTGCCAGAGTGGACTTCTGAACGTGGTTGGAGAAAGGGCTGGAGAAAATGGGGAAGGGGGCAGAGGGCTGAGAGACACCTCTCAGAGGGCAGCCTCTTGCTTTGCTATTTATATTTAATTTACTAGAGTATTTTTCCTTGTCTTTTTCTGTTTGGTGTTCCCAAACTTCTCTTCACACCTCTCTCCCTTCCAGGTTCCCTTCACCTCGCTGTATTTAGGAGATGACTAAGTAGACGAACCTTCCACACTGCCCCTGACTTGATGCCTCCTGACATTGAATGCTGGGACTGAGGAGGGAGGGCACACCTGGGAGCCCTTCTGGGGAGGCAGTCATAGGTCCCCTGATGGAGATGTCCACGGACTCAGTCGGAGGTTGGACTTAGCTTCTGCGTTCTAGGTGATGGGAGAAGGAAGGTGGGGGAGGAGTAAAAACAACACCACCACACCCAACACCTGATGTCCCTGATGACCGTCTGTCTGCATCACTGAGGCACCAGTGAGGGGCCCCGGTGTGGCGGACGGCCTGGTCTTTGAGAGGAGAGTGAGGGGTGAGCCTCGTTCCAGACACTGCTCTTGTGCAGACATGTTTCTCTCCCTTTCACTTATGTCAGGAAATCGGACGAGGTCTTTTCCTTTGGGAGGGGAGAAGAAAATCAGACCCCACAGAGACTAATTGCCCCTGGCTTCAGCCGCCCCTGTCTGCATCCCTGTAGCCACCCTTCACTCCCACCTCCCAGCATGCGATTCCCTGCCCCTTCCCTTCTGCCAGGCTTCTCAGGCTGCCTGGTTTGGGAAGTGAAAGGTAATATGTGTAAAGATCACTGGCTCTGGAGGCAGTGCGTTTGTCTCTTGGCATTACTGTTTACTGTTTGTATGGACCTGACAAGATGCTTAACTCTTTGAGCCTTGACCTCCTCATCTGTAAAATGGGACAATAATAGGTCTACTCTCTAGGTTGGTTCATGGAGTAATGGAAACACTGTATGAAGTGATGGGTGTCTTCGGGTCAGGTGAGGCTCGTATGGACAGGTGATGCTGGCTGGGGTAGTGTAGCCATATTCCTTGGCAGAGCGAAATAGGGAACATGTGTTCAGAATTAGGGTGTAGGTGTTTTGTTTCTGTTCTCAGCCCCCACTTCCTCAGCTGGGCCCTTATTTTCTCTAGGCTTTGTTTTGGCTTTCTCCTCAGTGGAATGAGGCAAGTCATTCGGTGCCTCTCACCCCTTCCCCCTCCCCCAGCCTCCTGCAGGACAGGGAGAGATGGACAGATGAGGAATGGGTTCCCAGCTGCTGAGTGCTTGGAGCTCTCTCAGCCAGAGACGGGGGAGAAAATCGAAGGTGGGCTGTTCTATGCTTTTAGGATGGTCTCTAGGGACACAATGTTTAAACTAGAGTTGAAACCTCTTACTGAGCTCACAAAAGAAGGCCCTGGAGGAGGCCCCTGGGGTCTGCATTAGCCAGACCAGCCAGGGACCTGGGCGGGCAGAGATGTCCCACCTGGCCTTGCTGGTGGGGCCGAGGCATGCCTGTGGAGAGACTGGGTGCCCCACTTAGGAAAGACAAAAGCAGAACCTAAGCAGGGAGAAGGAGAGGAAAAGGAATAAGGGGAACGAAAGGCAAAGGCACAGGGACAGCTGGAGGGGCGGGGCAGACGCGGGCAGAGAGCCTCAGGTAGCCAGCTCCAGGGGCTGAGCCTGCCTGTCCCTTCCTCTCCGCAGTGATTAAGACATCGCCAGCTGCCTGTGTTCTTAGCTCCGCTGGCTCTCCGCTGCCAATAACAAATGCATCTGGCTGGAATCTGGGTCATTAAAAAAACAACCTGATATTTCTCTTCTTCCTTCACCCCCTGGCAATCCATGTCCTGGAATATAGCTGGGACCCCCAAAGGAGGGATCCAGAGGCACAGGGAGCCAGGGTGGGCGTGTTGGCTGTCAGGGCCACTCAGCCAGACAGACTGCCACCCTTCCTGGCTGTCTAGGTTCTGTTGTTGTGAAGCACGGGCCTTAAATGGAGAGTGATGTGCTGGGGACAAGGATTTTACAGGTGGTTTTCCTTCCTGTTGGCAGGCCAGGGGGCAGATAGTCTAGTGGCCGTGGTGGGGACATGAGCCCAGAGTCACAGCCTCAGTTTGACGATGATCTAATGAGATTCCTTAGTCTCTCTGGACTCACTTTGTTTCCACTGTGAACACTGACCGTGACACACAGCCTTCCCCAGGGGGTTGTTGATGGGGGGAGAGCAGGGAATGTCCCAGCACAGCACACAAGGAAGGATAGCTCCTGCTACTTTGTCTCCATTATTATTGTTATTGTTATTATTATCATTATTATTATGTTGCCTCTGTTGAGTAGCACCTACAGAGGGAACTGCGTTTATTCACCTACAGAGGGAACTGCGTTTATTCAACCGCAGTGCCTGTGTTGGGTTGGGCACCTGACCAAGACTGACCTTCGGGAGAATGGAGGGACACTTGTCCATACCTCTCATGCCAGGAGCAAAGGATCGGCTGGACAGGTAGCTCTCTTAAACTGAGACCTCTTCTAAAACTCTAAAGTTTTGTATATTTCACTCTGGATTTAGGAATATAGAGTAGGGACAAACGGAGGGAAGGTAGAAAGGATGATTTAAATAGAGGGAATAAATCAAGGAAGTTTCTTGGACTAGGCCTGAATTCTAGTTATCTGTGCAGCCCCCACTTCTGGGGGCTCACCTGTGCTGGGCCCTGGTCTGAGCGCCTTGCCTCCCTTGTCCCTTGTCTGGTTGATTCCAGAGCCTTCCTTGCTCCTAACCACCAAATAGGTTTCCCCTGCTATCTAAAAGTAGAGTCGTCCTATGAAACCTTTCACAAGCAGAAATGGTGTAAAGTGAAGAAGCAATTACCATTAATTTATATGGAAATAATATTTGAGCATTCCCAGATGCAAAAAATAACCTCTCTTAGGCTTTTCTGATACCTTAGGGCACATCTTGCTAACAGAGGCACAAAATAAGTGGAGATAAAGCACAGATGCTCACAGACACAGTTCAAAGCTATGGCAGCTTGGTGCTGAGACGCTGAGTATAGTTTCCAGGGAAAGAACTCGGTGGGGCCACTCTCACAGCTCAGGGTGTGTGCGCCTCTATAATGGCTGGCTGCAAAACAAACACTGAATGGTATTTTTGCTCTGTGTGTGTGTGTGTGTGTGTGTGTGTGTGTGTGTGTGTGTGTGTGCAAAGTGAAAATCCTCTTCGGATTTCTTTCAGCCAGCGAAAACAGGTATTGATGTACGTCTTGTGTAAAAGTGGCACAGTGCAAAGTTTCAGGAAAGTGGGGGGATACCTGCATTGCCTTTTCTGTTCCAGGCTGGTAATAGACCAAGGAAGTATGACTCCGAGTAAAGCTGCCAGGATCAGCAAACCCGGGGTGTCGCCCCACATGCTCTCCAGTGGGTCTGGGGTGGGCGGGTGGCACCTCGCTGGTAGGCTGTGGGCCTCATGGTTGGGAGCCCACATGACAGGTGCCCCTGCCCCAGGGGCTGAGCCTCACTTCGTCCATCCCTCCAGGAGAACACGTTGTGTCACAGAGTAGCTCAGCAAATGTGGGCAGAGGTGTTTCTTTGGAGTAGCCAGAGGTGATGCTTTTGTTGATAGGCTTAACCTGGGTCGTTTCCTGGGGAGTGGGAAGTACGGGGGATATCTGCAGAAGAATCGGGTATTGATGTGTTTTCCTTGGACGGGCAGGAGGGCCCAAGTGCAGAGCTTAGCGCTGCTCTCCTGGCCTGTGGGGGTCATTCCTAGTCTGCCTGGTGGAGCTGTCTCAGTATGAGGCAATGGTGGCACACTAGGCCACGAGCTGAGGGGCCTCAGGTGGGAAGGGCAGGCCGTTTCCGGGTTCTGCTCTTCAAAGGACAGGGCCTTGCTGGTCATAGATCTTAGATGAGGGATGCACTGGCCTTTTCCTGTGAGACGGTTCTTGACTCTGGAGCCATCTTTCACCCGTTGCTCTTTTCCAAAGATTCAAAGAGATATTTCAAGTTACCTTTTATGGCTCTGGGGCAAGGAGAGCTCTGGAGACTTGGTATCAGGTTGACCTTTTGCAGGCTTACTGGCTCTCGATGGGTGGGGGAGGGGAGAGAGAAGCCTGGGGACGAGGGGACTAGTTTACCAACATGAACACACAGTCAGAGCTTTCCAGGGCTCCCTTCACTGTCGGTGGTGGGAGGATGATCTCTTGTTAGGACCGCTCTCTAGATTTTTCACTGTCTCCTTTGCTAGCTCTTCCCCTTGTTTGTTCATTCATTCAAACACCTACTTGCTCCGGGAAAGACAAAAACAGGGATGGAACATAGTCCCTACCTTGTCATACTAGACTGCCTTGACATATTGAGACATTATTTTGTATTAAAGAGAAATATTAAATCTACCTGAGCACCTAATCGAAGCCTTTCTTTTGACACCATAAAATGTGTGGTTGAAAGAACCCCGAACGAGAGTATATTGGAAAGAAAGTGAGCAGCTGTCTCAGGTGCTCTGTTATGAACACATTTCCTTGGAGCTGTGCAGGGTTCTGCACCGTTGTTTCCTGACAGTTCTTCCTCTAACGTTATCGAACTTCTCCTGTACCCAAGGCACAGCCTGGGCTTGGCTCTGTGAAGATGCTGGAGGGAGGGGCACAGCCATGACTGTCCTGGGAAGAGAAGGGTGTGTGAGTGGGGACCCCCACTTCCTGCACATAGGGCCCTGGCTCCAGCCCAGGTGAGGCCTGTTTGGCTTTGGTGTAACCTGCACTTCCACGGTGGGGAGCAGAAGCATCTGGTGGGTTCCAAACCCTGCCCAGGCTGGACGATGATGGTGGCAAAGGGAGAGGTCGAAAGTTCCTCCTGGGCGGTTACCAGCACAAGTCTCCAGGCCCAGGGCTTTTCCCTTGCCAGGCTAATAGGTCACCCCAGCACCCCATGGATCTGTATCTGGGAGGAGTCACAGGGGTCTTGGCTCTTGGCTGTATCTCCTGAGCCTGATGCCACCGAGGTGATCTGATTGGATGGTGTGTGGGGTCCTGTGTGATGGATGGCTCATTTTGTCTTGGCTCTGGAGGCCCACATTCCTGCCAAGAGTGTGCCAAATCCAAGGGCCCTTTCTCTAGTGGGTCCTCAAGAAATATTAATTGGTAGTAGGGACCAGAGAGTCAAGTTCACCAAATGCTGGCCTCTGGGTCCTTGTTCTCCCACAATTTATAGTTCTCTCCTTAAATCATCCCCCAGGCCTCATGCTGGGACACAGGACCAACCGACTTCTCCGTACTGTGGGTTTTGTCCTATAGCTGAGAGCAGAGGGGGGCATTAGTCACAGCTCTGGCTATTCAGACTTGGGGAGCTGCCCCGGAAATGCACGTGGAGGCCAAGGCAGACACGCAGGTGGAGCGTGGGCACCTGGTGGAGATGGACCCGTGGGGGCCCGGTGCCCCAGCTGCCCTCCCCTGTCTATTAACTCTCCATTAGCATGCGACGGTGGCGTTGCCTCTAACAGTTTGATTTATGCCACTGAGGTTTTGCTTACAAATTAGAAGCTGCTATTGTGCTAAGTCGGCTTTAAAATCGATGCAGAGTAATTGCAGTACACGGGTAGTTGGACGACATTAACATGAGAAATGTGCTGTAGTCGTCATCCTTGGAACAAACATGACCAATTACAGTGAAATTCCGTGCCCTTTCCCCGGCTAATTTGAACACAGCTCACTGCCAAGCCCTCCCCCGGCATGGCCAGTTCTCGATGGAGACATGTCACGAAGGGATTTGTCAGGAGTGGGCCTGGGAATGCTCATGTTGACGTCCCATGGAGGTGTGGGATGGGGCCCTCGTTTGTGTCATTGTCTGTTCCAGCCCCCCCTAGCTTTTGTGGCATGTTTTCTGTGTGCTTTGCTGCTGTGATGCTTTAGGCCTGGAGCAACAGCCCTAAGAGCTTTAATGTATGTGATGCCTGTGTGTTTGTGTGCATGCCTGTGTGTATGCGCTGTGTGTGTGCACCTGAGTGTGTGCGCCTGTGCACGTGCCTGAGTATGTGTGTGCGCCTGTGTGTGCACCTGTGTGTGCATGCCTGTGTGTATGTGCTGTGTGTGTGTACGTGCGTATGTGCCTGCATGTGTGTGTGCCTGTGTGCACGCGCCTGTGTGTATGTGCCTGAGTGTGTGTGCATGCCTGTATGTGCCTGTGTTTGTGTGTATGTGCACCCGTGTGCCTGTTTGCCTGTGTGTATGTGCCTGAGTGTGTGTGTGTGCATGTCTGTGTGTATGTGCCTGTGTGTGCACCTGTGGATGCGTGTCTGCATGTGTGCTTGTGTCTGTGTGCCTGTTTGCCTGTGTGTGTGCACCTGTGGGTGCGTGTCTATGTGTGTGCCTGTGAGTATGCCTGTACATGTTTGCCTGTGTGTACGTGCCTATGTGTATGTGCCTGTCTGTGTGTATCAATGTATGTGCCTATATGTGGGTGCATGTCTGTGTGTGCGTGCCTGTGTGTGTGTGTGTGTGTCTGCATGTCTGTCTTGCCTTAGAGTAAAAAAATGCACTAGTGAGGCCCACTTGTCACTTTGCACCCTGCCTCCCTAGCAGTTCCTATCCTTACTTCCGTCCCCTCACCTGGGAGGATAGCACTGCTCTCACACTGTTATGAAATTTTGGAAAGAGAATGGGAGTCCGAGCACTTTAACGCTAGAGCACGGATATAGCACTAGCAGCAGGAGTAGCTTGTTAGGAGAATGATTAACCCGGTACTGATGAGGCAGCCAGACGTCAGGACACTTCTCAGTCTTCTCCATACATTGGAGTTGAACAGTGGATTGAAAATGAAATAATGGTGTTGGCTTCCGTCTTCCAAAAGTCTGGTTTAATTGCGCTGCGGTTTGTCCTGGGCATCTGGGTATCGAAAGACCCCAAAGGATTCGCATGTGTAGCCAAGGCTGAAAACTGCTACCTGTCTGTTTCTCTATCTGTAGGTGGGTGTGTGCTTCTTTAGGGTAGAACCCATACTAACTATTGCTCAAGATCTCTGAAAGAGGATGCCTGGGTAGCTCAGTGGGTTAAGCATCTGACTCTTGATCTCAGCTCAGGTCTTGATCTCAGGTTGTGAGTTTAAGCCCTGTGCTGGGCTCCGTGCTGGGCTCCGTGCTGGGCATGAAGCCTACTTAAAAAGATCTCTGAGAAAAAAGAAAGCGAAGTTTTTCTAATTGGCAGGCAGGAAATTCTTCCTCCTATCTTACCAGAGTCCCCATTGCTTCCAATTCAACCTACTCACTCCACCCTTGGCTGAATGTGTGCACCTGGCCCGTCCACCTCTGTGTATGGTAGGTGTCAGGCAGCACTGTCTTCATTGGGAGCACCTGGTTTTCCCTGGGACCCTTGCACACTTATAAATGAGACAGTGAGGCTGTCTACTGGGAGTGGCTGGGCCTCACCGAGGTTGCACCACTCCGCCAGGTGGTGTGCCAGGCACCTTCACAAGCCAGGGAGGTGAAATTCTGAGCCCCGGAGTTTGCAGGCTATGGGAGGGAAAGAGCTCAGCGAGCCCATCCCTCTCTTGTTGCACACGAGGGAGCTAGGACCCAGAGAAGGAAAGGCATTTGGCCTGTGAATCAGACCAAGTTGGTGGCAGAGGCAGGACTAGAACCCCAGGCTCAGGCTCTGGTTCAGGGCTGTTTTTCTGTACTGTCCCAGCTCCGGGCTGGGGAGAAGCGGCCTCTGGACCCTGTCTCTGGGGAGGCTGTGCCTGGAGGGGCGGGATCCGTGTGGATGGCTCTGAGCAGCCCTGCATCTCAGACAAGGCCGAGTGCCTGCTCAGTCACAGACACGCATTGCGCCAGGATGGCCGCGTGATGGGCTGGGGGAATGACAGCTGTCGGGTCTGGTTTGACGTCAGTGCAGGCCCCCTGACAGATTCCCCAGTTCTGTCAGCTTTGCTGTAGCAGCATGCTTCCTGTTTGGTGAAAGCAGGTCTGCCTTAGATCAGCCCATTGTGGAGGTGGGGGGGGCGGCTGCCGGGGGCGGGGGGGGGGGGGCAAGTGATGGTCAAACTCACAGGGCGGCCATGGGGAGTGATGCTCGTCCCCATGTGACAGTCAGGACATCAGCAATCAATTTGCCATCACTCAATCACAGCTGAGTGTGAGTGTCACCTTTTACTAGTTCTGTGCAGGGCACCCAGGAGAGGCACCCAGCCTAATGTTGGGGACTCTAGGAATGCGTTCATCTGCACCCAAGGTGGAGGGAGGTGAGTGACCTCAGATCACACAGGGCTTTGACTTCTCGCATCCCTGGGTCCTCCCTGGCCTGCAGGCCTACCCAGCAATGAAGGGAGTCTGGGCTGGGGAGGTCAGCAGCACTTTCTGCACCTTCCATTGAAGTGGGGGCCAGGTGGTGGGAAGGGTGTCACACCCAAGATGGGCACAGCAGCTCCGAGCAGAGCAGGAGTCACGTGTATGTGGTGCCGGTCTGGGGGCAGTTTGCTGGCAGCTGTGAGCGGGGCAGGTCTCTGTGGGATGTTGGCCTGTTGCATCCTTAAGAGAAGATGAGCAATGTATCCCTGCACACTGCCTGACTCATGCTTGGTTCCGGAGCTTTAAAAAGGTGGGAAAACAGCCCCCTCCTCTCTACAATAACAGGAAGACAGGAGCAGAGTGATTGCCTTAAGTCTGGGGAAGCAGGGGGGATTGTTTTTAAATAGGCTATGCTCATCAGACGGGCTGTGACCAGGTCACTCCTTTGTCCTGGGCTACCAGGCTTAATCCCTGGGAAAGGTAGACATGTCCTTTCTCAGCTCATAGAACAAGCTTGTACTCGGGGGACCCAGAGGGACATTTCTTCTGTGCTCCTTCCCACTGGCCCAATTGGGAGCCAGCTGGGAACTGCTTTTCCTTTCTTCTGACCACAGCAAACTACGACAGGGCCCATCAGTGTGGATGGCGGGCAGGAGGAGGGTCAGAGGCACTGTTCTGTTGTCTCTCCTGCTGACGTCAGTGCTGGGGGGCACCGGAGCAGAGTGTAAATGGGTGAGGGAGGGTGCAGGAGGTTGCTCTGAGTGTTGGGGGGAGGAAGTCTGTATGTGAGGAGAAGAGGGTGGTATGGGAGGGGGATGGCGGGATCAGAAAGAAGGCTATTTTTTATTCCCAGAATTGCACATAGCAGGAGAAACTTCTTTATAGGCCAGAGGAGATAACCTTCCATTCTTGGTCTTTGGGCTTTGAAAGGAGGAATGTTCCTAGTTGGTCCACAAGTTCAAGGAAAACTGGCCAGGATATTTCTTAGGGAGCAGTCAGCTCTTGAAAGGTCAGATTCACATGTCGGCAGCGTTAGGAGGGCCCACCTTTGACTCCTCTGCTCAAGAGGGTCCTTAAGGATCACCTAGTCTCTCCTTCTCTCTGGGTAGAACACTGACTGCTCTTTACCTAGAGGTAGAGAGTCCCAAGCCTCCACCTCTAGGTAAAGAGGAGGTGTGTTCAGATTTTAGGGCTCCCCCCTCATTTGTGACCTGAATCCTTCTGAGGATTTCCACATGGTGGCCCTGACTATAGAGGGGGCTAGGTCCTCTTCCCATTGATTAGTGAGATACTGAGGGGCTGAGGGGGACACCAAGCACTTCCCCAGCAGGCCTGGGTGGGTGGTGGAGGCCAAAATGGAACCCTAGTCTGCAGCTCTCTCCCTGTGGACACTGAGCCCTGTACTGTCTGTACTCTATGAGAAACACCACCATGGGCAAATCCAAATGACTGTTCAGTGGTGAAAAATTAAATGCGAGAGCTGAGGCCAACAGTAATTTTAACCAACACAGGGAGACTGAGAGCCCCAGAACAGCATTAGAAGTTGTCTGCCACACATGTGTCCTGGGTTTTTTTTCTGGGCCTGAATGTGTCCCCCAAGGATACACAGTCTGGGCTTCTTTGTACTGCAGGGGGAGGGGCTGGAGGGCTGCTTCAGCCTCCTGACAAGCTCCTTGTGCATAGTTTCCATGGCCTGTGTGCTCCTGGGTTCCTTGAGACACCAAGGTCAGAGGCCTGAGGGGACACAACCCTTTCCAGTGGGCGAGTGTCCGTGCAGTAGGCCGCCTTGTGGGCCAGACCCACCCCAAACCTCCCTCCTGCCGTGTCGTCTCACAGTGTTCTCCACTCACCCCTTTGCTCCCTGCACCAGACCTGCATGAGGTGGCGCCTTGTGCCCTGGTGGGCTTGAAGATGAGCGGAGGTGAGGTTCTTCGTGAACAGGGATGATTGGTCCCTCTCGCGTGGGCTGCGGTGTTAAAGAGCCTGACTTCTGCCGAGTTACAGTACCTGACAACAGCTGCCACTCATGTAGTGCCTCCCTGTTCAGCAAACACCTTCATATACGTTGCCCTTTTGCTCCTCACGCCCCCTTTCAAGGATATAACGATGGCAGCTAATATTTACCAAGCAATTACTGTATGCTAGGTGCTGTGCTAAGTGCTCAACAGACAGTAAAAAATATTTTACAATATTTACAGTATTTAGTTTCTGTAACCACCTTGGGACACAATACCAGTACAGCCCCATCTTCTGTGAGGAAACTAAAGCTCAGAGATGTTAGGTAACAGGATCACACAGGTAATACTGAAGCCATTGGGCTCTGGAGGCCATACTCCCTCCACCCTGTCCCCCAGAGCATCTGGCTCTAGCACCAGCCCTGAGCCCTGGCTGCTGGTGAGCCGTAGAGCAGTGCCTGTGTCTAGGTGGCAGGGCCCGTTCCCCGGGGGACAGGGCCCGTTCCCTGGTGGCAGTGCCCATTCTCAGGTGGCAGGGCCCGTTCCCGGGTGGCAGGGCCCATTCCTGGGGGACAGGGCCTGTTCCTGGGTGGCAGCACCTCTCCACCTGGGCACAGATTGTTACCCAAGCAGGTTTCTTGATGGAAACTTACCACAGTTCCCTTCCAGGATTTCCAGTGGCTGCCGTAACAGATTGCCACAAATTTGGTGGCTTAAAACAACAGAAATGTATTCTCACAGAGTTCTGGAGGTTAGAAGACCACATCAAGGTGTTCACAGGGCCACACTCCCTTGGGAGGCCCTAGGGGAGAACTCTTCCTTGCCTGTTGCAACTTCTGGTGGCTGCTGGCATTCCTTGGCTGGTGGCCGCATCGCTCTGACCTCTTTCTCTGTCTTACAGCACTCCAGTCTCTGCTTCCACCCTCATGTCACACTCTCCCCTGTGTGTCTAATTTCCCTCTTCCTCTCTCTTGTAAGGATGCTCGTGAGTGCCCACCAGGGTAATCCAGGATGATCTCCCCATGTCAAGATCCTTAACTTAATCACACATGCAAAGACCCCTTTTCCAAATAAGACCACACTCACAGGTCTTGGAGATTGGGACATGGGTGTGTCAGTCCACTACCCAGGGCATCCTCAGGTGCAGTGGGCACAGGAGGGAGGTGGGTCCCATTTTAGACCTAGGGGATGGTAGAGGCCAAGGATCTGTACCCGCCCTCTCAGCAGGGGGCAGCCAGTAGAACAGGGAAGGTGATTCCTACACTGGGTCTCATCGTGCCGTGGCATCGTGGCTTGGCCCTCAAGCATGCCTCTGACCCTGAACCTGCACTTGACATGCTGCTTTGCTCTGCCTTTCCTCTCATCCTTAAACTCTGGAACTGGGGGACTGGGGGGAAGCACCCACGGTTGTCTTGCTCTGCTGATCACACACTTTCTCCTTACCCCTGGCCTAATTGAGCTCTGCAGTATTCCTGTCTGGGGCTTGCTGGCAAGGGGCTTTCACCAGGACCTTTTTACGCAGTGAGGGCCACGCCTGATTGAAAACTTTGTGCACAGCACTGGAAGAGTGTGGAGGGCTTTGCCTCAAGGTCAACCTATGTGCAGTTTCCCTGCTGAGTTTTGCTGACCTCGGAAAGAGGGGGGAAGCAGGCTCGTGGTGGCATCTCCCTCCTGCCAGGTACAGCCTGTGTGGGATGCAGATGGAGCTCTGCAGCCTCTGCTCTGGCAGGCAGGCCCTGTTGTACCCGCCTCTGTTGCAAAGACATTCATGAACCGTCTGCTGTGTGCGAAGATCAGAGCCAGCCCTGTCTCCCTTGGGCCAGATGAGTTTGCCTCCTGTGGTCCCTGAGCGGGAGATTGGGACCTGACTGTGTTGAGTGTGGCTCCTTTCCTTATTCTCAGCTCATTCTCCATCCTTCCTATGGTTCCCACCCTTCCCAGCCCCTGCCCTGTGGGGCCCTGCTTTGCCCCCACCTCCACACCACCTGGGCCCCTCCCCACCCCCACCCCCAGTTGCCCTCAGGATTGCCCTGAGCCTGCTTGGGCTTCTGTTAGAGATGCTTGGGACCCAGGCAGGGGTGGCAGACATCCCAGGATGTCTGGGAGGATGACCAGTTTTGAAGATTAGGAGTCAGGGTGAAGTCCCAGCTCTTCCTGCGTGTGTTCTGATGCGTAGTCCTGCAGCCCAGCTTCCCTGTCCCTTGTGGGCCTGACTCCCCTGTCCATGTCTCACCATCTCTTCCCTCTTGGGCCCTTCTCCCACTGCCCGGAGCCAGGCAGCCCTTTCTTTTGCAGTGCTGCGTGCACCGGGGCTTTCCCTTCATGCCCAGAACTAAGTGTTTCTAGAGGACACTAAGGCATTTTGCTTTGCACCTGCCTCTGCAAATAGTAGGTGCCTATTGAATGCTCCTCAACGCTTTGGGTATAGTCTTCTAAAATGGGGGTGGAATAGTGGTTTCTCAGTCCATGAGGTTTTTCCCAAGCTGCTCTGGGAACAGCGGCAGAAGTCCCTCCCAGCCCGTCTTGCCAACTCTTCCCCCACCATCTCCTTTCATCCCCAGTGCACCCCTCTTTTCTTTGTTGTTCAGCCACTGCTCCTGGTTCTCTGTTCCCTGAGCAGGTGCCAACCTATCGAAAGGCTTGCTTACTCCTTAGTCACCCTAGAGACTCCTTAGGGTGGCTTGGGCCTTATCTGGCCTTATTTGGAGGCCCTAAGCCAGTAGGGTCTCTGTGCACTCCTCCCTGCCTAAAGGTGTAGTGATGGGGTGGGGCCGGGGGGCTCTGTGCTATCAGAGCGCAGCCTGACCTCCATAAGCCTGTCCGGGAGGTGAAGGACACCTCGAATTGGGGACAGTGCTTGGTCAAGAGAGTGTGTAAGGATTGTGGGTTTTTAAAAGTCATTTTAACTTCTCGCCAGGGAATGCCATGCATTCTTTCTCTCTCTGCTCTGTGGAGCCTCTTATCCCTGCAGAAGCAACAGGACAGCAGGTGCAGAAATGGGAGAGGCAGATGGGAGGGAAGGGAAGCAGGGACAGTCCCAGGTTCCCTGGCTCCGTGACCTAGGACCAAGCACCTCCCCTGTCTGGCCCCCGGGATTTCCATCAGAGCACTGCCCCTCCGGATTCCTTCAGACGGAAGACTCTGGTTCTGCTGCTGCCACCACTGCAGATGCTAAACACGATGTGAGATGGGGCATCAGCAAGGACAGCATTCCCAAGCTGGGCCTTGCTCTGGCCTTGGCTAGGGCAAAATCCCTCGTGTTGGCCCCGTTTCACCAGGGAGAGATGCCATGGGTGAGAGCTTGGAGAGAGCTCACCAGATCCACGCATTACAACCTGACCTGTGTATACCCCATGCCAGGCCCACCCTAAAGAGGTCAACCTCAAGGGGCAAAGACTGGAGCTGGTAGGGGTGGGGAAGGTGGAAATTCACGTAGAATTGGCCAGCCTTGGTGCCAGGACAACAGATGTTCGCTTTGGAGCCTGGATGGGGTTCGCTCCAGGCCGTGGGCGGGCGGCGCCTTCAGATGATCTCCCGGGTCAGGTTTCTCGTTGGCTCTGGGCAGGGCCTTTCACTTTGGGGGCCGTCTGGCCTCCAAGATTCCTCCCACCACTGCCTTTCCACCCGCTGTTGCATGCATGCCCAGCCGGGAGAGTTGGCCACTGCGCCCCCGGCACTGCGAGCTCCCTGAGCCTGGGGCCGGCTCTGCATTGGGCTGCCTCTGGCCAGGAACCACCTGGGAGCATCCTGCTCATCTCCAGTGCAACAGCACAATTACATGTACGCCGGGAGGGGACTGGGCATCTGCAGGACCTCAGTCCCAGCTTCTCCAGAAGCCCCTGCCGTCTGGTCATTAGGTGCACTCCTGGATCTTTCTTTTTGGCACAATTCTTATGGGCCTCAGGATGGTGAGCTTTGTAAGTGAAGTGGGCATAGGCTTTCAGCTACCAGAGTGCCTTGTATACCCAAGTACCTGCTCCCGGCACACGTAATGGTAAATCCCAGGAAATGTGTGCCATCTCCTCTCAAAACGTCTTCTCTCCCAATCCCCAGTTTCTATTATAAGCTTGTATCTCTTTTTACCATGAGATAGATAGATAGATTTACTTACTTTTTAAACATCCTCCCAACAGCCAGAGGCTGTGAAGCCAGTTTAACTTTGTTTTTTGTTTTTTTGTTTTTTTTCAATCCAGAGGCAAGAAGCCTATAGTGGAGGGATCTGGGCTGGGTCATCAGAGGTACTGAGACATAGAAGCCCATCCCCTGTCCTGATTGCCCGCTCCCTGTTCCAGACCACTGGTGCAGTTGGTCCACAGAATCTTGAACTAAAAGGATTCTTAAAGGACATTAAATCTGGTGGTTTGGAGCCTAGCGTTGCATCAGAGTGGCTGGGGAAGTTTACGCAACTTTGGACTTGGGGTTCCCACCTGTGGAGATGCCTTGTTGGTCTGAAGGAGGAATTTGAGAGTGGTTTGGCTAGCCAGCGCCCCAGATGATACTGACACATCCAGCCCTCCCTGGTCCTGGGAGCGGCATTTGGCCCGTGTGCTCATATGCTCTCTCTCGAGCGGCCCTGGCCCTTAGCAGGGGCAGACAGCCCAGCTCCAGCTTCTCCACGTGGCCACCTGCGGTGGACACTCACCACCTCCTCGGACTGCTCGCTCCCTTCCAGGACACGTTAGTTGTGGCTGATTCTCTCCAATTGGCCCTGCTCTGTTCCCCAGAGCTACACAGAGAGGTTCTCCTTCCTCTTCTCTGTGGCCGGCCTTCTCCTGTGCTGACAGCTGTTCCCGTCCCTCCCGTCTTGTCCCCTGCAGTCTGCACACCCCTGCTGCTTCTCATGCTTCTGACTCCTCTTCCCTCGTGGGAGCAGTGAGAAGGAACCCAGGGGGTGCGCCCAGGAGCGGGGGCTGGGAACCCGCGTGCTCCAAACCCCAACTCTTGCTGGCCAAGGGCGCAGCCCTCTGCCCAGCCCCACCACTGCTCCCGCTGTTCTGTGTCATTATGTGACCATCGGCAGATTGGCTCACTGACTTCTTGAGCTTCCACAGCCACATTAAATTATTAATTGCCTAAGCTAGCAAGCTCATTCGATTATTTTATTAAGTAGTATTTGATAAAGACAAAATATACATGTAAGTTATGAAGGCTAATAGGAGGGACACCCCTGAACCCACCACCCAACCTCACCAATGCCTTGCCTCTTGTCGTTGCTCGTCCCGCCTGTGTGCCCCTGGCCTCTCCCTTTGGAGGGAACCCCTCTTCTGATTGCATTCTTATCACTCTTTCTCCTTGGTTGCGTAGTGTTGCCGCTGATACATATTCTTAAACATAACCTCTAATTTTACTCGCACTTGAGCTGTACGAGATGGTGGTATGCTGTATGTAGCTTGCATTTCTTTTACTCAGGTGTATGTGTCCAAGATTCACCCGTGTTATGTTTGTAACTGTAGTTCGCTCATTTCCCCTTCCCTGTAATATTTCACTGTGTGACTATGTAGTCTGTCTTTTGATACCTGTTTTGGCTGGCAGGGGCAAGATGCGGTGAGCATTCCTGACCGGGTGTGTGTCTAGGAGTGTCTCCAGGGCATATCCTAGGGCTTGGGTGCTGGGTTGTGGGGCAAGGACAGTCTTCTCTTTTTAGAACCATCGGATCTCAAAGCAAGGAGTCATCCTGGCTAGTCCCGATCAGGTGTGGTTTTCTCTGACTGGGGTTTTGGGGTAGAGAGGCTGTGCCTGTCCTGGTCAGGTGAGCAGCCTGGTCTCTGCAGGGGATAATTCCAAAGCCAGTGGCCTGAGCCAGGTTTTTTCCAGCAGCCCCAGGTCTGAGCCCACAGCAGGCTACGGAGAATGGCAGTCACTTCACAACAGAGTGGGGATGAATGGAGTGTGTGAGCTTGTGTGTGTGTGTGTGTGTGTGTGCGCGCGCGCGTGCCAGTGTGTGTGTCTGTGTGTGTCTGAGATATTCTCACAGATCTAATTTACTGCTCTGCTTTCCCATCCTGGAGCCTCTGCCAAGTGCCTATATAAAAAAGGTGAAATATTTAGTTAAGATTGGGGAAAGAAAGATCAAGGCAGTCTTTTGCATTAGCTGTGGTGTTGAGAAGGTAGTTTGGGTAATTTCCTTCCATGCCATCCCAGATTTAAATCCTGGCCATCCTTCTACATCTCCCCTATGATATCCCATGGTCTGAATGAAATCTTTCTGTCCCCCCCAGTTGCAGGTGCCTTACCTTCCTCTGAATTTCTCAGTAGCTCTACATGTCTGTGTTGTAGCTGAGACTGTGGTGCTTCCTGCCTGGTCAGTTCTCTTTCCAGATATGTGTGCCTCCTTCCCTCAACCAGATCATCAGTCTCTTGAGGGTAGAAACTTTGTCTCCCAGTACCTGTTGCCCCCTGCAGCCCTGAGCACAGTGGTGAGTACTCAGTAAATACTGTCATTAATTGACTGGATCCAGTTCAGCCACATGCATGTGCCTGTGAGCTGGGTGACTGGCTCCATTGCCTTTCCCTTTCCTTACTCCGCGCCCCCCTCCCAAAATACCAATCCCAGAGCCAGATTTCTGGAAGGTTCAAATACGTCTGTATGGGGCTTTTCATTGTGCAGTGGAGGGGCCGGTTCTAGACCAGGGCTGCAGTCAGGGATGAAGCATGGAGTCGTCTGCGCTATCCCCAGCTCTTACTCTGGGACCAGCCGCTGTTGGCTGTGTACAGCTCTGTGGGTAGGGCTTGGGGAAGTGGGCATTCCTGGCAGGTCTGCAGGAAAGGAAAACATCACCGTGGTCTCCCACTGTTTCTCAGGAAACAGGAGAAGGTAGCAGTGGATAAATGACCTCGAGGGTCAGGAATGTAGGCAAGTGAATGACGGAATGAGTGGAACAAAGGGAGAATAATGAATAAACAGGAGGACAAATGAACAGCACGCTGTTCCAGAAAGAATCCTGGCCTGGAACCTGAAGACTGGCATTTGTATCCTAACCCTTTCCTTACTATTTGCACGACTATTATTATTCCTTACTATTTCCTTACTATTTGGGGAAATCACCTAATGTTTTCCAGTTTCCTCATCTGTACAATGGGGCAAAAGTATGTACTTCCCCGGGGTGGCTCAGAAGGCCAAAGGAGAACATGTCTGTGAACGTGCCTATTCTCCTTGAGGTTGTGTCTAATGTCACCAGAGTCTCAGGGGATTGGCAAGACTGGGTGTGACGGGCGCATGTGTGTGGTTTTCCCCATCGAGGGGGTCGTCGTCTGTGAAATGCCCATTGCATCCCATCTCCCACCCTCTGGTCATTGCTGGCTGTTTGCAGATGGAGAAGGTAGTGCCCCTATGAGCTGGGTTTGCCCAGCAGCCAGAGTGTTGGAAACTGTTGCTTTCCCATCATGTGTGAAGGCTGGCAGCTGGCTGCACCTTCCCAGTTTCCTATGTGGGGAGAGCAGGTACCAGTTTCATTAGCTTTGGGGGTTTGGCCTGGCTGCTGTAGCAGCATTTAACTTGGGGGACACCAGCCAAGCCTCTTGAAGACTTGCCAAGGCTCATCTTTCAGGGGGCTGCTGAAGTCAGGGGTGCAGGTACCCGACTCAGGGGCCCCAGCTACTTGGTCCCTGTCACTTGAAGCTGTGGCCTTCCCCCGGCATACCCTGCTGCCTCTCTGTCCCTTTAGTGTTCTCTGCAAGCCCATGGTATTGCAAGAACAGTGTGCCCTAAGTCAGAAGACCTGAGTTCAAATCCCTATCTCTGTCTCCTTAGCAACAACTCTGTGACTCTGAATCTGACATCCTGAGCTTTATTCTCTTTTCTGGTAGAGAGAAGACAGTAATACCTTGAGGGACTGATGCAATAATGTAATATTAATTACCATTTATTGGGTGCTTTCTAAGAGGGCCACTTTGTAAACACTTTACAAACATTATTTTGGCAGCAAATGTGAGAGAGTGGTGATGGGGACCTCTTTTACAGAGGAGGCAGCTGCAGCTCAGAGAGGTCAGGTAACTTGTCCCAGGTCACACAGTTGGTGGTTACCGAGTCTGTTCATCCCCAGCTGGCCCCTGTGCACTTCGTCACCGCCATGTTGCCTCTCTCAGTAAAGAAGATGATATGTGAAGAGCGCCTGGTATGCAGTTGGCTGGCTCTGAATCTGATGCAGCACATGGTATTCACTGAGAGATTAGCTGGGGCTTTCTGGGACCGGAAAAAATGGGGTGGGGGTAGAGAAGAGACTCGTAAGCCTGGGTGTGTGCTCCCCAACCTTTGTAGGGGAATCATCTGTGAGTCCAGCCCTTGGCAGATTCTTGGTGGCAGACGGATGACTCTTCTCCAAGCTCAGCAGGAGGCAGAGGGCCCGTAGTGATGTGCAGGGACACAGCTCTGCATGCTCGGACCTAGTCATGGAAGTCTTCGTTGGGTGCTGTCTGAGTTCCTCCTACTGCAGGGAACATTTGAGAAACATCACACAGGTGGGGCGCTGCCCACGGGGGCCCCCGGTTGTCCAACAGGCGCGCATGAAGCTGCGGCACACATGAGAGCAGCTCGGTGTGAGGGCTGCCACGGATGACCCATCGGGGAGGGCCTCCTGGGGCAGGTGGAGCTGCTCCTGAATGTGGGTGGGGGAAAGGGTCTGAGGCAGTAGGTGCGTCATGAGAGAGGGGGGCACCTCGAACTGGGGCCGAGGGCTCATCGTATTATCCTCATGAATGTTGTCTCCTTCGTCGCATTCGTAAAGTGTCTATGTTGGCTGCTTACATAGGAAGCCAGTGACAGATAGTCCTGGGACCCTGCCTCCTGGTGGCTCACCATCAAAGACGGGTAGGCTGATGCCCACTTCGGTGAAATGTGACCTACAAAGCCCTCTGCAAAGCTGTGAGCAGGAGAGAAGGTTCTGGTCCCTTGCATTTCCGACCCCTTCTCCTCATACCAGGAAGGCCTATTGGCCTCAGAGCAGGGAGAGACCTCAGATCGGCTAACCGCCTCCTGCCATGGACAGCCCAGGGGCTGGGCTGCCAGAGCGGTCAGGCTGTGTCCCACCTGAGGAAGCCTCCTCACCTCACACGCTTCTCTGTCTGGCCCTGAGCTGCCCTCCTCTTTCGGCTGGAACCAAAAACTTGATTGATCTCTCTGGAATGCATGGCAGTTTTATAGCTTAGGGTTTCACTTTCTGGAAGGGTCCCCGATCCCCAGTCCCAGAGAGGGTAGGGTCAGTGCACCCTCCGCTTCCAAAGCCAAGAGTGGGCATCAGCACTGCCCCCTGCCCCCAGCTGTCCTGAGTCCACACAGCCAGCTGTTGCCTGCTGCGGAAGGGCATTACCGCTGCCATCTGCAGCTCGTTCCCCTGTATGAACTTTACAAACAACCTTTTTAATCATGTTTATGAACTCGGCAAATGCACATATTTGCCGCAGGTTGTGTTTCCTGCGATGACAAAGGGCTTGGTGGTAAAGCCAGTAGGTCGGGCTTCAAACTCTCAGCTCCACTGGGGGACTCTTCCTCTGACTTCCTCTGTCTTCCCACCTTTCTTCCTCTCCCCTCCCCCTCTCATCCTCAAGAAGTCTAGAATATTCCCTCGTTTTTGCATGCTGCTCGCAGTTTACGCGGCGCTTGCCTCTCTCCTGTAGCCAAGATGGATTCTTCTCATTTCACAGGTAAGAAAACGGAGCGATTGGCCTCAGGCTGATGGCTAGAAGCAGCTGAGCTGAGCCGAGCCTTGAACCCGCGTCCTGAGTCTGCATCCTTTGCTGTTCTCACTTTGCTGCCCTCCCTCAACCTGGTGGGCAGGGCAAACTCCTTGCCTGGCCATGGCTCAGAGATCCCTCCTGCCCCACCCCCAGGACATGTTGGGCTGAGCACAGTCTGCAGCTGCCGGGGGCCAGCCTGCTTTGTGCTGAATTGTGGTGTGTGGCTTTTGTTTGTTCCCACGGTGCCCTTTGTGAATGTCATTGACTTCTCAGGACCGGCTCCTTCACTTCACTAGCAGGAAAACCGAGCCCCAAATGGTGCTCTTTCCCAGAAAACAACGTCAGCTCTTTGATGTCTCCTGGGGAGAGCCTTGGCTAGGGGTCAGGACTTCTGGGTTTAGACCCAAAGCCAACTGTCCTTTTATCCCCTGCTCTGGGGCAAAGTTGCATGCCCTCATTGCCCTACTCAGAAGACAGAGGTGAAGTTTATTACTACTTCAAAGCCCAGGCCGTAGTGGGGCAGTGTGTGGATGCCCTGGGAGCTGTCAGCCAAGGCCATTTTGACCACAGCAGCGGACGGGCCAGTTGGTGCTTAGCGCCTGGGGAACCTGGGTCACTGATGGTGACTAGCTCCTGGCCCCTCTAGCTTGTGTAGTACCTCGACTCCCAAGGTGTCTCCTGTTGTGTTTTCTCTCCACTTGCCCCAGAGGCATGGTACTCCCCAAAGGGGTCAGGTGATGCCCAGAGAGGGGTAGGGGAGTTTCTCCACAGTCACCCACATGGCAGACAGGCCTGGAATTAGACTTGAGGGCTTCTGATTCAGCCTGTGATCCTAGAAGCCTGTTTTCCAGGACTGATTCCTGTCATCCTGGGAGGAAAAGGAGGAAGAAACCCTGGGCTTAGAAGGCAGCTGGGATAGGGAGTGAGTGATAGGGGTCCACACTTACCAGGAACGCTGCCTCCCTGCCTCAAGCTTATCATCTGTGAAGGTGCACACTCCCATATGTCTGCAGACGAATGTACCCCTCGTCTCTCTCGGTTTTGGTTTTCATTTTTATCCCTGTTAATGTGGCCCTAGTGCCCGTGTTCCCATTTCCATAGCCCCTCTGTGGGTAAGGAGTGTTTGCCATGGAAATCACCTTATCACAGCTCCACTGCCTGAGTCTCATGCCCATGAGCAGACTCAGAGAAGCGAGCTGGGGACTCTTTTCTGCCTTTTCAAAGTAGCAGCAGTGACTGTTAAAAATCTGCCTGCTGTCACTGCTGAGCGTCCATTTGATCTGACGTGGGGAGAGGTTAGGTGTATAGGTCAGCACAGACAGTGGTGTGGCTGAGGCTGAAACCCAGATGTCCCAGTTCAGAGTCCACTTCCCTGGATGTGGCCTTCTTGGAGGGTCATTGGGGGCTTCTGACAGCCACTGGTAGGGAGGGGCAGAGGAGGGAGAGAAGGAAGGGGCTGAGTGGGGGCAGGGGGGAGGAGAATAGCTAGGAGTTTGGAAGTTTTCAAAAGGAATAAAGGCAAGAGAAACCTGATGATAGGGTGTGCAGAAGGAGAGCATCCCCAGGATCCTAGGTACAGAGACAAGGTCTGACGGAGTGGGGCCAGGTGTTATGAAATAGCTCCTGTTTCCTTCTGACTTTTCATTGTGGACATTTTCAAGCAGGTGCAGAAATAGAATAGTGTAAGGAACCCTTGTGTACCCATCACACAGCTTCCACGGCCTGCTGCTCCCCACCTCTTCTTCCTTCTGGAGTGTTTTAAAGTGGATGCCAGGTAGCCTATCATTTCACACATAGCTGCTTTTTGAACGCTTTGAGGGGTGTGTTTGGATTCAGAAGGCCCCACTGCAGGCTGGGGTGTGGGTGGTGTGGACAAGGTGGGAGGGCGGGAGACCAGCTCTTCCCAGAGGAGCAGCCCCAGCAGGATCATGGTCATCTGGAAAGTGGACAGCCCACAAAGAGAGCGGAGGGCGTTTTCTGTAATCTCCACTCCCTGCCTCTTGATTGAGTGCTTGTAATGCGTCCGATGTTGTTCTCGGCACTTCACATGCTTTACCTCACTCAGTCCTCACAGCGTTCCTATGGGGGCGATTCTGTCAGCATTGCCATCTTATGGATGTGGAGTGAAGGCTCAGAGAGGCCAGGTAACATACTTAAGCTCACACAGCTGGGCAGCTAGGAAACCAGGATTTGAATCCAGGCCGTAGGCCTCCAAAGCTCTTGCTCTTATCTGTTGTTGCACTGCCTCTTGAGGGTGTTAAGGTGGGCAGATACATCAGAATTGCTTTCTACCTGGCCCCTTCATGGATTTTGGGGTAGCTCAGTGTTCTGGCGGGGGCGGAGGGCTTGCCCATTAAAAGCCTTGTTTTCTTGCTTAAAGGGGAGATTTGACTGCTCTCTCTTGCCAGATGGGCTGGTGGCATCTTTCCCCACCTGCCTGTGTCTGGGTTGGTTAGACTCATCTGTCTGTGGCCCCAGGATGACACTTACATGGTGAGAGGCGGAGCAGGAAGGAGGTTCTGGGCTTCCTGGCATTAGTAAGCTGCCAGGTTTGTGGAGTAGACATTCCCGCTGCCAACCTTTAGAGAAGGGAGGGGAGGCATCTAAGCCATAAGGCTGTGTCTTAGGATGGCTTAATGATTTTCCCCTCTTGGTAGGTAGTGATAGCTGCAGTCAGCCCCAGCCTGCACCCAGAGCAGTTCAGGCCAGCCACCCCCCAGGCATCTCTCCTCCCTGCTGCTCTGTTCCATTAGAACTGAGCCCTCTACGCGGGAGCCGGGACCCCCCAAGTAGGAGAGCGATCACTTCCTGCTCCCTTCTGAAGCTTACTGGGACCCTGAGTTTTTTTCTTGTCTCCTGGAGAGGAAAAGCTAGGGTCATTGGGTCTCTTCCCTTGCTTTCCCACTGATAACCCTCAAAGGATGAGGGCCCTGTTTGTAAAGTGTAGCTAGTGGAAGTCCTGCTTTGGAATGCCACGCTGGGAGTTAGCATCAGAGCAGTGGAGCCCAGTATCACTGGCCCCTCTCTTTCTTCTCCCCATAATCGAGGATGGGCGCTCTGCGTATTGGGCCATTCAGTAGCATCCATGTGGTAGCTATTGCTTCCTGCTGAGCACCCACTGGGGTGCGGTCCTACACCGATTACCTTGCCTGGTTTGCCTGGGGACCCCGAAAAGTAGTTACTATGGTTCCACGTCCTACTTCCAGAGCAGATGAAACTGAAGCTGAGGGAGGCTAAATCACATTCTCAAGGTCACCCAGTGGGTGCTTGAGGGTGTAGGCATTTAAACTTGGGACTGTCTAGCTTCAGATCTGGTGCTCTCTACACTGCTTCGTGCCTGTCTCTACTGTACCGTGGTATTAAATACGAGCATAATATGAACTCCTGTGATGGAATATGTATTTGATATATTATAACAATAACCCTGAAATGGCATGGACGTTTGAGAATTGTGGCTTGCTGGCTTTTGCCGTAATTAGGTTTGTGTAAGAAGAAATATTAGTGATCGATAAGCATGAGAAAGAAGGCATAACATCACTAGTAATGAAAGAAATCCCAATTCTGACAATAATAGTATGCTATTTTCTTGTGTTTCAAATGCGCCCAGATTTTCACACTGCTCTTTGCTAATACGATACAGCGCTGGGGGGAGTGTAAGGTGATGCAGCCTTCGCGCTAGACAAGCTTGCAGGGGGTATGGAGAGCCTTAAAATCGGCCCTGTCCTCTGATCAGGGGCTGTACTTCTAAGAATCTATCCTGAGAAAATAGAAATGCTGTCAAATATGTGTGAGAGTGTTCATTAGAGAGCAATTTGTAGTAAAGGAGAACTGGAAACAATTTGAGCGTCCTACATTAGGGGAACAGGTAACGTGTGGTACGTCTGGCAGTGAGTGAATTTGGAATTATTGAATACGACACAGGGAAAATGCTTGCAACATACCGTACTTCACACACTGTAAAAAGGGCAGTGTGTACAGAGTAAGCTCCTGAATTTTAAGGGCACGTATGTGTACACATGTGCCCGCATAGGACCAGAAGGACATCACAGAACAGAGATCCAGAGAAATGGTCAAGGGGGTATGGGTGGCATAGTTTTCAGACCATCTTTGTCTTTCTGAGTCTCGGTTTCTCGCCTGTAAAATGGTGACATGGGGCGCTAGAGCTCTGGCCAACATGCTCGCCTCAGTCCTGGTCTGCTCGGTGGGTGTGGTTGCAGGCCTGTGACAGGCCCTGACCTTGGGTGGAGGTGCTGGCCTCGGGGTGTGCCCAGTGGGGCTGCCAGCCTGGGGCTCTGCTGTGTCACCCGGCCCAGGATAGAATGGAATGCTGCTAGCCGGGGCCACGTCCTGACGAAGAGCAGTGGAGGGCACGGGCCTCTGCGAGGCAGCTGCTCAGAGTTGGGGCTCCAGTGTGTGGGGCGCTGCTGGCCCTGGGGAGGAGGGATTCCCCTCTTCTCCTGAAGACCTTCTTCCGGGCAGGGAGTAGTTGAATCAAGTAGGGCTCTGCTGTCCCACCGTCTTGCCACCTCTGGTGTCCCTCAGGCCAGCTTCAGGGGTCCTCCTCTTGGGCCTCCTCCGTCCCCTGGGGCACATTATTCATTTGATCCCAACAGAACTGCTTCTCAGCAGCAGGGAGAAGCCTGCAGATGACATTGACCCCAGCTCTTAGGAGCTGCTTATTCAAAGCCCCGAGCGAGTGGGGAGGAGATGGCTGCTCTGGGACAGCTGGGAGGGGACCTGCCACCTGCCCTTCCCTGGATGGGGGTTGGGGTGGGCATGCCTTCTGCCTAGTGGCCTGGTGCCCTGAGATTGCGCCCAGCCAGCCCCTCTGCGCTGAGCTTCCTCTCGCCCCATCCTAGCGACTAGCGAGGGCAACTCCTGGTCTAGAGGTGGGGAGCAACTCCTGGGAGCAGGGCACGGCCTGCCTGACCTCCCACCATCAGCCCTGGGCTGAGTCCCTTATGGCCAGCTGTCTTCCTCCCTCCCAAGGACGGGGACTATTCCTGCCCCTCTCCATGTGCTCAGCTTATGGCACAGGACTGTGCAGAGAAGGCCTGCTGACCACTGGTGCTTGCCTACGCCCTGGAGGGAGGGGCAGGCTGCTGTAGTAGGGAGCCCCGGCTGTACCCCGGATGTGCCGTGAGGTCTGGGTGAGCTCTCCCTGGGCCTGGGTGCCCAGCGTGTGATCCCCCAGAACCCCTTGTGCTCCCTCCTTTCCTCACAGGATTTCCAGCGACACTGACCGTTGGGCATCGTGTGCCCCTCTGTGGTGGCTGCTCCCCACACCCTGTGTACGTCCCCCACCGCCCACCAGTGAAGTGTGAGCCTGTCCTTGGAGGCAGGGCATCCAACAAGGACCTCGGTAGGAACATGGAGAGTCCCCGGGCTTCTTCGGATGTTTCCACACGGCATCTCCCGCGGGCCAGGCATGACGCTGGGCCTCTGCTCCTCCTGCCTTGTTGTGCTCCTGCTATAGCCCCAGATGGAGGGGCTTTCGCACATAGGAGGTTCAGAGAAGCTGAGTGACTGGCTTGGCTTTCAGAGTGGCTTGGGTCACAGCAGCTCTGTCTGGCTGGAGGCGCTCACTTCCTGTGGGGTGGCTCCACTCCCCTCGTCCTCAGACAGCTGAGCCTTGAGCTGAGGAGATAGGGTGGCTAAGCCGCTTAGTGCAGGACCAGATCACAGCCAAGACGGCGTCAGTCCTGGGCACCAGAGAGGGGGAGAAGCTAGGCTGCGGACCCTGCCTCCACCCCTCCAGCCCCCTCTCTCTGGGCCCTCCTTGCCCAGGGTTGGCTGAAGAGGGCCATGCACGCCCCATTGCTTTCCTGTCTCCTCTGATACAGGTTGTCTGGCGGGCAGACAGCACGGCCTCATGGCCTGTGGTAGATGGCAAGGGTGCAGGAGGTAACTGGGGTCAAGACTGCTGCCTTTGAGAAGCCTTCTATGATTGAGCTACCCCTGCCAGCCATCAGACGGCTCCTCTGTCCCTACATACCCTCTGGGTCTGCACCCCTGAGAACCGAAGGTTTATTGGCCAGGTGTTGGCTAATCAGTCGAAAGGAGTGTGGCCTCTGTTTGCTGTACCTGGGCTCCGGGCAAGGCTGTGCCCTCCCAGCTTGCCTACTGTGCCTGCTGGGTGTAAGCTTTAGCAGCAGGGCCTGTCCGGGGCACTTTGCCCCACACAGTGTACTCCAAGGGGACAGATGCTTCAGTGATGTGATTTTTTCACCTCAATAGTCTGCTCGGGGGGCAGGAAGATTACTTTGTCTGTGATTCAACTTTCTTGATCCAAACTGCTGTCCCCTCTCCATGAGACTCAGCCACAGGGATTCTGGTCCTCATGGATGAGTGAGTTTAGGCAGGTCTCATCCTCACCCTGGGCCTTCCTTTCTCTCCTTGAACCCCCCAGAGCTCCTTAGCCATTCCCACAAAGAGGTGTCTGGAAGCCACCTGCCGCTGCCTCTTGCCCCAGCCGGGGAGGGGGCCAGGTCCTGCTGGCTATAGCTCTGGAGCTGGGTCCCGGTCCTCCCAGCCCTCCCCAGAGGGAGGCACAAGGTACAAAGATGGGGAGAGGCTCCTGGCGGTGTGTGCTGGGGCTTCTGCAGAGCACCTGGCTAGGTCCACTTTGGGAGAAGGCGCTCCTGTGTCCCCTGTGCCCTATTGGTCCCTCTGCTGTAGGCAGACAGCGAGCATCAGTGGCAGCAGGTCCTACCAGATGGTGAGCCCCCAGCGGCTCCCCTGAAGGGGACCATCTGGTTGATGGTGTCTTTAGTCATGGGTGTGAGAGCCCGAGTAATGGAGGAGAAAGGGTTAGTGGAGCCAAATCTTGCTGGAGTTCTACAGCAGAGAAGGGAGGGTGTGTGGTTCACTAGGTTTGCACCACCCTAGCCAGGCTCTGGAACATTCTATGAGTGTGGCTGGGCTCTTCCCTCCCTTTCCTGAGGACAGTTGACCCAGCTTTGTCTCTCAGTAGCCAGCAGCATGCTGTTGGAGTTTCAAAGACCTACTTCTGCCAAGTCTCTCTCCCTCTCAGTGCCTTAGTTTTCTTAACTCCGTGGCATCCAGGCTTCTGGGAAAGACACATCTGTGTGCTGCAGCCTAGCAGGCCGAGGTGTTACTGAAGGGAGGAGAACAGCCCTCCCTGAGTCCCAGGTACCATCCATGCCCCCCTCCAACCCCTGGCAGGTGCTTCTCCTCTGCTTCTCGCTGGCAGCGTCTGGTTCTGGAACTCAGCACCACTCTGATAGGACCGTCCTGAGGCGGCCAAGCGAGTGAGCAGATGCCTGGACCAAGGCACGTTTCTTGCACCTGCTAGCCGGTGGAACAGCCCCGGAAGGTGCCAGGTCCATTTCCAGTTCCCAAGCTACTGCCAAAGGGAGGTGCCCAGGGGGTACAGGAAGGACAGACGGATATCCTCAGAACTGCTTCTGGGCTTCCACCCTGAAAATGGAAAGGGAAAGTTGAGTCTTGCCAAGAGAAATGTTTTTCAATTTTGTTTTTCTCAAACTACTTCTGAATGTTTCAAAGGAGGGGAGCAAGTTGAGTGGAAGCCTCGTTGTGTTGGAAGGAAGGGGAGTGAGATGGGACAGCATTTGCCCTTGACTTGCCATATAACCATGGACTACCTCTCGGGGCCCCCACCACCTACAACTGAGTAGGGAAGGGGCAGCCTGCTCCCCCATCCTCCCTACTTTGCTTCCTTGGAGTATGTTAGCTGCCAAAACAGTCAAAAGAGGGGTGGGTGGTGGAGGCCTGGGCTGCATATCCCCTCACCCCAAACATCCTTTGCTCATGGCATGGAGGTGTAAGGGGTGGGGCCACGAAGCTTAGTGGCATTGGGATTGTTTCTTTGTCTGTCTTGTGTACTCTTGTGATTGGTGGGGGTGCTCCAGTTTTGTATGCTGAAGAGTTTCTGCGGGGCAACCTGGGGCATTCTCCTCAAAGTCTAGGGAGGATGGGGGCTGCTCACCCCCACCCCCAGCCCAGCCCCCTTCCTCTTCCCAGCGTCAGTGCCCCCTTCATAGGACTCTGATGAGCTCATCACAGCCATCTGGGGTGGGGGGGGGCAGGTAGGAGGACTGTGTGACAGAGGGCTTGAACCCAATTTACCTGTTGGGAATGTTCCCTGTAGTGGAGAGGGAGGAAGGCATATGGTCAACTGGGAAAATTTCCCATTTGAAAAGTTTGGGATCCCAAGTCTATTTCCTTCTCAGTGCCAGGGAACAGGCCAGTTGTTCCAAACCCCTGTTATCTGAGTCGGTACGCCCACGTCCTTCCTGACCATGACCCTTCAATTTCTGGGCCTCGTAACAGCCTCATTTGGGGTAGGGCAGAGCAAAACTAGAGCTAGTGGCTGTTCAGAACAACCCTGGCATCTTCCCTTGATCCCCTCTTCAAGCACTGTTGGCCATCCTTGCCAGCCCAGCTCAGAGCAGCTCACAGAGAAGGCCCTGGGGCTTGGCGGTGCATGTATCTGTGCTCCTGTGGGCACAGGTGAAGAGGTCGAGCCTGCTCTGTGAGCAAAGTGGGACAACTTCCAGCATTGTCAGCAGTGTGTTTCTGGCTCCTGGGGGTGAGGGTAACCAGAAAAGAGCATGGTCCTAGGCAATGGTGGAAGGAAGGTGTGGGCTTGTCCAGAACACAGAAAAGGAGTGTGTTAGGTGCTGGGCTCCTAGACGGTGCTCAAGAAATGGGTATTGCTTTGAACGCTGAGGAGTTTTTTGAGAAAGCATCTTGGGAATGACGATGGCCTCACCTAGGCCTGGCCATGAGCAGTGAGAGATAGCAGAAACAACCCGACGGAGGCCAGTGAAGTTTGCTAAAGGGTGAGTCAGAGAGAAGAGATTCACTTGCTCTGGGTACAGCTGATGGGATTTGCTGGCCCACCTATCACCCGGGGAAAGAGTAATGGTGGCCCATCATCTGTAATGTGGGGGGGTAAGTCAGTTTGGAGGCAGGAGATGGGACCAGAAGCCCTCTGGAGGTCCTTCCTGCTTCAGTTCTCTAGGCCTTCAGAGCAAGAGGAAGCACAGGGAGGCCTGAGAGAGTGTCAGGCCAAAATGACTGACAAGGTCTCCAAGCCTCCTCAGAGACAGATGTGGTGGAGGAAAGAGACCCGGAGAGAAATGGGGTGCTCCATTCCACAGAGAAGCACCCCAACCTCATTCCCCACTGTCATCTTTCTTCTCTTGTGGCTGTCTGGTTTTGAGGACCGGCTGGTCTGGAAGGTTCAGATCCCGGTGAGCTACCACGCTGGTGTCTGCCCAGGCCCCTCTCCATCAGTCTTGGTGTCGGCCCACTAGATGGTGTCCTCACTGCTGCTTCCCTTGTGGACCACCCTCTGGGCTATTCGTTTCCCACTGCTGGCTCCCAGACTCACAGAGAAGCTCCTTCACCACCTCGCAGGAGCACACGCCCTGCCTCCTCCACCCCCACCGCCCATCGGTTCCCATCACTGGAATGGGGCAGTGTGCGGGTCCAGCGCATGAGTGCCTATGGGGCGTTGTGGCGGGGCAGGGAGGATGCTGGGGTAGAAGACCATCTCTCAATGAAGTGACAGCCCCTCTCCCACAGATGCGCTCGGCTCTGCACATTTGAGCAGCAGCCACTTCATTGTAATGGGGGAGCAAGTGGCTGCTGAATGCTTCTTTTCTGACCTGTCTGACCCCTGGGATTTTGATGAGCCCTCCCTCACTTGGCCACTCACGCCTCATAGTTATATCTGCAGTGGTTAGTCCTTCAAGGTGCCACAGTTCCGTGTGGCACACACTCTATTCAGCTTTGACATTGTCCTCCTGTTCAGGATGGACTAAGGGCACCTGTTCCCTGTGGGATGTTGGGCAGTGATGGCCAGGGCTGGCAGCATGGGTGCATCGACATGCTGCAGGGGAGGTCGGTGTGTAGCCTTTGGAGATAAGACACTCTTTATTTGACCTTTGAGATGTCGTACCCTCCTGGTTTGTCTTCTACTTCTCTGCTTTCTCTAGGGCTGCTTTTTGCTCTGACCGGATGTCCCTGAAAATCACACCTCTGGTCCTTCCTCCCTCTTGTTCTTCTCTCTCTGCCTTGACAAAGTTGTCTAGCCTCTTGGTGTCGGCTATGAACTCTGATAAGAACATCTCATGTGTACCAAGTGCTCTGTAGTTTACAGTGTGTCTTTACATACGTTATATCTGCTCTTTACAATAAGCCCCCAGAAGGAATGGTTTGTTCATGTTTTGGATGATAAAACTCAGGCACAGCACAGTTAAGTCATGTTTTGTCTGATAATGCTTTGAGGCTACAGGGTACGTGGCTAAGCCGTATCTTCTGGTGCCAGGTCTGCAGCTCTCTCTTACCATGCTTCCCACTGCATTCCGGTGTCTCCACGCGTACCTTCCACTGGTTCCTCAAACTAATGTCGTCTTCCTGCTTCAGAAGCCCTCCTTTGTCCTATGTTATTTGGTTTGGTATCAGGTCCCACCACCTGCCCAGCTGTCAGACCAGAAACTCTGCCTGTTCCCTCCCCATCCGTCATCCACCTGTCCATTTGTATTGCCACTTCCCTCGGTCAGGACCCCCGCATCCCTTGCCCACTCATCAGGGTCTTTCCTGATCTTCCTATCTCCAGTTTCTCTTAGACCACTGGTTTCACAACTGCTGGCTTCTTCTTCCTAGTGCCTTGGCCGTGTTAACAGCCTTCTCTCCACTCCCATTCAAGGTGCCAGCACTCAGAATTCAGCGGAGGCCATGCTCCCCATCTCCATCACCTGGACCTTCCAACCTGGAGTCACTCTCTTAATGATCTCAAGCATCCTTTGGACCACCCCTCATGGTCCCCATTGCCACCTGTCACACAGCACCCTGGGTGACCCCCAGAAAGTACTCAGATGTCATTTCCTGTTCTACTTCCTTCCTATGCTGCTGTGTGGCTCACGCTTTCCTTCCTGCCCATGGTTCTTTCCATACCAATTATCTGTGCACATTACAAGCCCATCCCCTTTTCCTTGAAGATTCCATATCAAGTGCACTTCTCTTCTCCCGTGAAACCTTCCTTGACTCCTCCAGGTAGAACCTCTGAACTCCTCTTCCACTTTCTCTCTCTCCTACAATCCTTACTAATTTGCACTCATGCTAGGTTATTTATGCACGCACCTGATGTTCCTGTGGGCAGAACCACATCTGATATATTGGCGAAGTGAATATGGATTGTTGCTATTTGCTGCCCACCTCCCACATGACAGGCACTGGCCTCGGGATTCACATGTGTTATTTGGTTTAATCGAGATCATGCCTACACAGAAATATCCTTATCTTTATTTTGCAAACGAGGGAATGGCTCCAGAGAGGTTAGGTAATTTATTCGACCTTCAAGTGAGTGCTAGAGCTAGGATTTGAACTCTGGACGTCTGTGCCCTCCTCTCATGCCACACCTTGTCGGTGAGTGGTGTTGATAGTGCACAGGGCATGTGGGCAGGGCTACCCATGCCAGGTAAGCGGCTCATCTAGCAGTGTTTGCCACAGGGCTGCCGTCTGTGAAGGTTACGAGCGCCCAGCTTCCCTGCTTCCTTTAATGGCCTGCTGTGGTTCTGTCACCCCTGGGTTTATCTGAGCTGTCTTGATCTTAGCCATGTCTTTGTCCAGTGCCACCCCGCATGGTAATGAGCCCCTTGCCTTTGCCCATGTGTAACGCTGAACTGCCTTTTATTTGTCCTCAGATAATTTTTTTTTAAGCTTCGAGGGATGCCCGAGGTTCTATTTTGGGATCTGTTGGACAGGTCTGCGTTGGCTCTGTCGTTGTCCTTCAGGATTTTGCAAACTTTGATGTAATCCTTGCAAGCTTTGTGTTTCTAGAATGAGGAGTTCACTGCTTTTAGAATCTGCCTTCATGCCTCACCTTTTCACTTGCCTCTTGTGGTGTCTGGTGTGTTGGATGTGTGCAAGTGAGTCACCCATTAGAGTTGGGCATGCTGAGGGCCAGGCTCCGGTGCCCCTCCCTCAGCTCTGCCTGGAGTGGCTCAGACCTTTAGTGGGAAGCCTTGTCTCTGCTCCCACTCCGGAACCCAGCCTGCCCATGCTGAGGCCAGCTTCTCAGCATTTGTGGAGATGGCCCATGCCAGCCTGGCTGGCTCACGGCATCACGCCTGTGACACCAGAACCCATTTCGGGTGCTATGATGGAGCGTCCGAAGTATGCAGTGCTCGGCTCTCGAACTTCTGTGCCGATCACAGGCTGCCAGGCCTGGGGACGGCCAGGTTCATGGCCGTGATGGGCACGGCGACCTGCCCGGCGAAGGGGCTTGGAGCCCGGGAGGGATTAAAGGTGGTGCAAAGTGGACGGCGTGGCAGGTGGGGATGGCATCGTGCTCCAACCCATGATCCGTTGTCTCCTTTCAGCCTCCCCTTCCTTCTCAGCTCCCTTTCTTCATCGTCATCTATCTCTCTCTTTCCTATCTGCGTTTTGGGAGTGAGCACAATAACGGGTGTGGCCTGGTACCATCCCGTGCTGAGGTTAGAGCCTGGTTGTGGGCTCCGTACCCTCATAGGTTCCTTAAAGAGGTTGCAGGCATGTTAAGTGTCGAAGGCTGTCTTTGGAGATGGGTAGGGAGCCTTGCTGATGTAAAGAGCAACAGCAGAGGCCACCTCCAGGACTACGGGAAGGAAGTAACATTGAGCATGCACCATATGCTGCATGCTGTCACACAGGCATCCAGTACCAGAGAGACTGGAAAGTCTAGTGCTGTTTCTTTCTCAACAATGATGAAATCCACTTGCTTCGTGACTTCCTTCCC